>NC_066619.1:209369981-209995375 GCF_025201925.1 Gopherus flavomarginatus
ACCCCAGGGGACTGGGTCTGGATTCACCAGAGAATTGGTGGGGAGAAAGGAGGGAAGGGAGAGAGAAAGGTTAATTTTCTCTCTGTGTTAGGATTACTTTCTCTCTTATGGAGAGTCTGGGAGGGGGGAAGAGAGAAGGATGGGGGGGGGGAAGGTGGATTTTCCTCTCTGTTTTAAGATTCAAGGAGTTTGAATTACAGTGATCTTCCAGGATAACCCAGGGAGGGGAAGCCTGGGAGAGGCAACGGTGAGGGAAAGGGTTTACTTTTCTTGTGTTAAGATCCAGAGGGTCTGGGTCTTGGGGATCCCCGGGCAAGGTTTTTGGGGGGGACCAGAATGTACCAGGCACTGGAATTCCTGGTTGGTGGCAGCGCTACAAGTACTAAGCTGGTAATTGAGCTTAGAGGCATTCATGCTGGTACCCCATCTTTTGCACGCTAAGGTTCAGAGTGGAGAATTATACCATGACAACCAGACTTCACAGAGAAACTGCTCAGCTTCAGTTCATCTGCAAATTTGACACCATCAGCTCAGGATTCAATAAAAAGTGTGAAAGACAGTTTCTCCTCCCTTGGTTTTCACAGCTCAACTGCTAGAACAGGGCCTCATCCTCCCTGATTGAACTAACCTCATTATCTCTAGCTTGCTTCTTGCTTGCATATATATACCTGCCCCTGGAAATTTGCACTACATGCATCCAACGAAGTGGGTATTCACTCACAAAAGCTCATGCTCCAAAACGTCTGTTAGTCTATAAGGTGCCACAGGATTCTTTGCTGCTTTTTTGACCCAGTTATACTTCTGACCTTCCTAATATCCCTGGCAATGACTGTGCATTGTGTAAAGAAATACTTCCTTTTGTTTGTTTTAAACCTGCTGCCTTAGGGTATGTCTACATCTACAATTTTGCAGCGCTGGTTGTTACAGCTGTATTAGTACAGCTGTATAGGGCCAGCGCTGCAGAGTGGCCACACTTACAGCAACCAGCGCTGCAAGTGGTGTTAGATGTGGCCACACTGCAGCGCTGTTGGGTGGCTTGCAGGGGGGTTCGGGGAATGCAAGAGCAAACTGCGGGAAAGGAGACCTGCTTGCAGGGAGGTTCGGGGAAAGCGAGAGCAAACCGCGGGGAAGCAGGTCTCCTTCCCCGCGGTTTGCTCTCGCGTTCCCCGAACCCCCCTGCAAGCAGGTCTCCTTCCCCGCGGTTTGCTCCGGTGTTCTCCGAACCCCCCTGCAAGCAGGTCTCCTTCCCCGCGGTTTGCTCTCGCGTTCCCCGAACCCCCCTGCAAACCGCGGGGAAGGAGACCTGCTTGCAGGGGGGTTCGGGGAACGCGAGAGCAAACCGCGGGGAAGGAGACCAGCTTGCGAGGGGGGGGTTCGGGGAACGCGAGAGCACATTGCGGGGAAGGAGACCTGCTTCCCCGCGGTGTGCTCTCGCGTTCCCCGAACCCCCCAGCAAACTGCGGGGAAGGAGACCTGCTTGCAGGGGGGTTCGGGGAACGCGAGAGCACACCGCGGGGAAGGAGACCTGCTTGCGGGGGGGTTCGGGGAATGCGAGAGCACACCGCGGGGAAGGAGACCTGCTTGATTACCAGAGAGGCTTCCTCAGGTATGCTGGGATACCTGCTTATTCCACGGAGGTCAAGAAAAACGCTGGTGAGTGTCTACACCTGATGACCAGCGCTGGATCACCAGCGCTGGATCCTCTACACCAGAGGTTCAACCGGGTGTACGGCCAGCGCTGCAAACAGGGAGTTGCAGCGCTGGTAATGCCCTGCAGATGTGTACACCTCCTAAGTTGCAGCGCTGTAACCCCCTCACCAGCGCTGCAACTTTGTGGTGTAGACAAGGCCTCAAACTCCAAAAGTGGTGAAGTGCTGAGTAAGTCAGCCGAAGTGTCTGTGGCACAGAGACAACTCTTTGAAGGTATGTGGATTTGCTGCCTTGTCTTTCACTGAAAGCGTGGACACAAATGAGGAAATCAACTGACAGGGCTGGCCTTACTATGAGGGGAACTGAGGCGGCTGTTCAGGTGCCAGACTGGGGGGAGCGGGCATTAGGACCCAGAGTGTAGAAAATTGTGTCTGCTGCTGGTCCATATGTATTCTCTGTGCTCTAGATGCACTGAGATGGTGGAGTGCTGTGCTGGACGAAGGCGGGCACAAGAGACATAACAGGCAGGCAAGAGAAAAGGTGAGAGGGGATAACAGAAAGCAGCAGGAGCTGCAGGGAGAGAGAGAGGAGGTTGAGCCTCTTATGTATTTCTCTAGCACCTCCAGGAGCCTGGACTAATTAACAGCAGCTTCTCAGGGAGCTTCCTGTTTCCTGCTGCTTCCATGAACCCACTTGAGGAGTACAGGAAGTCAACTGAAGTAGTAGGAGCCAGTTAGGCCCTTAAGACCCTGATATCTTCCCTTACTCAGGCCCTGCTACTAGCCTGCTTATTTGTCCCCTTCAACTGAGTGTTGAGAGCCACTACAGCTGGCACAGAACAGCAGTCATGAGTGAAAGAAGAAAAAAACGCCCCTCAGGGGCAGCATTCAGAAAAAGAAGGAAAGCAAAGGAAGCTTTTTTATCTAAGCAGAAAGGAGTTCTCCTGAGATTCATAGTCACAAATGTTCATAGTGAGCCTTCCGGCCCCAGTGAGGATGTGAGTGATGAGTAGATGCCTGATCTTCCAGTTAATCAGAGTGCAGGTCACCTGGCAGCTACTGCAGCATCCATATCTCCATCTCAAATGGATGTAACCATGCACATTCCTGAAGAAAAGTGTAGATCAGAGAAGAGTATGGTGGAGGCACAAGAAAGAGCTGCTGCTGAGTTTAGTTCCTTAACTCTAGATGATCCAGGACTGTGGACCCACTTGAGCAGTAGCCTGAGGGATTTGTTTGTACTGCATGGGCCACAGCAAGTGAAAAACTTCATGTTCCCCAAAGACAATGAAAATAGAAGCTTCCATCCAACACATTACTGGTGTAAAATCCCCAGTGGTGACAAAGTGGAGAGGCCATGGCTTATGTACTCAAAAACCCAGAATACTGCATACTGTTTTTGTTGCAAACTCTTCCAGTCTAATATTCCAGCCACATTGGGTTCTACTGGAACAAAGGACTGGAAAAATCTGGCTAGAGATCTAGCATACCATGAGAAGGCAGCAAATCACCATAGAACATTCCATGGGTGTCAAGAGCTTGAGATGAGACTAAAGGTTAAAGGCCACCATAGATGATGAGCATCAAGAGAAGATTGCATCAGAGTCTCTTTACTGGCAAAATGTTCTGAAAAGGCTCATTGCCGTTGTGAGAATGCTTGCTACCAAAACCTAGCACTGCGTGGCACTTCAGATCAGCCGTATGTGCCAAACAATGGAAACTTCCTTAAAATTGTGGAGCTGATGGCTGAATTTGATGCAGTACTCCCGGAGCATCTAAGAAGAAAGTCACCACCCAAGAAATGTACATGCACCACTACCTTGGGAAAACAATTCAAAATTAGATCACACAGTTACTGGCAACAAAAGTCAAATAGAAGATTGTGTCAGATCTGAAGTCAGCAAGATATTACTCTGTGTGACGAAGTTCCTTCTTTACCTTGGTGGGTCCTGCGCTTATTGGTGGATTTGCTCACCTCAGTGATCTTTCCCTCTGGTGGAACCCACAGTCTGGGGCAACTCCTCCTGTGTCTGATCAGGAGTTGCGAGGTTTGGGGGGAACCTGGACCCACCCTCTGCTCCGGGTTCCAGCCCAAGGCCCTGGGGATTGCAGCTATTTATAGTGCCTCCTGTAACAGCTGCATGACAGCTACAACTCCCTGGGCTACTTCCCTATAGCCTCCTCTAAACACCTTCTTTATCCTCACCACATGACCTTCCTCCTGGTGTCTGATAATGCTTGATTGTGTGATAATTCCTCAATCCTCCAGTAGCACACCCTCTCAGTCTCAGCTCCTTGCGCCTCTTGCTCCCAGCTCCTCACATGCGCTTCCTCTCCTCTGGCTCCTCCCCGCCTGACTGGAGTGAGCTCCTTTTTAAACCCAGGTGCCCTGATTGGCTGCAGGTGTTCTAATCAATGTAGCTATCTCCACTGCCTTCTAGAAAGATCTTAATTGGCCCAGGTGCCTTGATTAACCTGGAGCAACTGCCATTTGGTTACCATGGTACTAGGGATTTGTTTAGCCTGGGGCTAACATACCTGTTCCTCAGTACTTTACTGTAGCCATCTGGCCTTGCCCCATCACATCTGTTACTCTGGACTGCACACCTGACATCAGTCATATGGAACAAATGACTTTAGCGGTGCGTTTTGTAACAACAACAACAGAATCTAGTGAAAATGTCCCTGCAATGGTGACTGTCAGAGAGCATTTTCTAGAATTTATTGACATTGATGATACTACAGGAGCTGGTATGACAAATGTGCTTCTTAAAAAGTTCAAAAATATAGGAATTGCGATAGCTGACATGAGAGGTCAGGGCTACGATAATGGTGCCAACATGAGAGGAAGGAACAGAGGAGTGCAGACACGGATCCGAAAGTTAAACCCTCGAGCTTTTTTTGTCCCATGCAGCTCTCATTCACTGAATTTGGTGGTCAGTGATGCAGCATCAGCTTCTAGTGAGACTGCTGAAGTTTTTAATGTATTTCAAAGCATCAATATATTTTTCTCTGCATCAACTCATTGATGGCAAATTTTGAAGCAACATCTGGGAACATCCTCTCACACTGAAACCACTGAGTGCCACATTATGGGAAAGTTGAGTGGAGGCGATAAAGCCTATCAAACACCAAATTGGGAAGATAGATGATGCCATAGTTGCCATTATGGAGGATAATGCTATGACAAACTGTTCGTGGCAGAACAGTGGCAGAGGGAAATGGAATCACCAGAAACATACATAACTTCACATTCTGTGTGGCTTAGTATTGTGGCATGACATACTCTTTGAAATAAATGTTGTAAGCAAGAGACTCCAGGGTGTTGACCTTGATATATCTGGAGCAATGGAACAACTGGACAAAGCAAACTCATACTTACAGTCTTTCCTTTCAGATGGGGGATTTCAAAACGTTCTGAAGAGTGCACAAAAGTTGGCAGAGGAACTTCACACTGAAGCTATTTTCCCACCCATTCAAGAATACAAGAGTCACCGAAGACGACAACATTTTGGTTACGAGGCACGGGATAATCCCATAAGAGACCCCAAACAACAATTCAAAGTTGAATTCTTTAACCAGGGGAGCAGTGGAGGCAAAAGACATATCTGGCTTCAAGACTAAGCTTTTTAAGTTTATGGAAGGGATGGTATGACGGAATAGCCTAATTTTGGCAATTAATTGATCTTTGACTATTAGCAGTAAATATTCCCAATGGCCTGTGATGGGACACTAGATGGGGTGTGATCCGAGTTACTGCAGAGAATTCTATCCTGGGTGTCTGGCTGGTAAGTCCTGCCTACATGCTCAGGGTTTAGCTGATGGCCATATTTGGGCTTGGGAAGGAATTTTCTTTTGGGGCAGATAGGCAGAGGTTTGGGGGCGAGGGGGAGGTTTCGACTTCCTCTGCAGTGTGGAGCACAGGTCACTTGCTGGAGGATTCTCTGTACCTTGAAATCTTTAAACAATGATTTGAGGACTTCAGTAGCTCAGACATAGGTCGGGGGGTTGTTACACGAGTGGGTGGGTGAGATTCTGTGGCCTGCGCTGTGCAGGAGGTCAGACTAGATGATCATAATGGTCCCTTCTGACCTTAAAGTCTATTAGGTGTTAAATTGTTCAGTACAGTCAGCTGAAGAACATTTCATGCAGCTCAAGGAACACAGCAGTATATTTGGGATGTTGTATGATATTCCAAAACTCCTCACTATACCTGAAGAAGACCTACACCAGCAGTGCAGGGCACTAGAGACAGTGTTGACACATGATGACATGCGCATTATTGATGTGAGTGATTTAGGTGATGAACTGAAAGCCCTTTCAAGATACATTTCAGCAGGATCAACTTCAAAGGCTGTTCTGGAATATATGTGCACAAATAATATGGCCACCCTCTTTCCAAATGCTTTTGTTGCTCTGCGCATACTTCTAACACTTCCTGTAACAGTTTCCAGTGGAGAGCACAGCTTGTCCAAGCTGAAGTTAATAAAAACATGTCTACGCTCCACAATGACACAGGAGAGGCTGGTTGGCCCTGCAGCCATCTCAATAGAGCATGAGCTGGCCCAGACTGTAGACCTTCAGCAGAAAGCACTTCAAATCTTTGCAACCAAGAAGGCACAGAAAGCATCACTTTGATTATTCAAACAGATAAAAATGCCAATGTTTACTATGCAGACAAGAAAAGTTACATTTGCTGTTCAGGTATTTGAAAGTTAAGTATTACTTAAAATTTCTGAACAAGACATTTAAAATTGTTAGTTCTCCTTTATTGGGGTAGGTAGCAGCGCAGTACCATGAGAGGAAGAAGGCAGAATTGAGACCTTTCAAAGTTTTGGCCCAAGCGAGGGGCCATGGGGGCATCATTTGAGCTCCCTGCCTCAGGTGGCAAAATGTTGTGGGCCGGCCATCAACTGAGATGAATGTCTCTGGAAAATTTTTTCCTCTGTTGTGCATAATGTATTGTACATTACTACATGTCAATTCAGCATCAGCATTACTAGCTTATTTACAATTCTTTCCCTCTTCAACAGACTAAAAATGAAATCAGTGCAGCTACAGAGAAGAATAATGCACTTGCCACTTGTGAGGTCTGTGTCTATATATATTGCATACCTGCAACGTCTAACTCTCCATCTCCACTGTGACATGGAAGTGGTAAGTCAAAAAAGCAAGTTTGAAAATATGGAAACAAATTGTGCAAATAAAACCCGAAGACATTTGCATGATATGATGGCCCATTACATTACCAACGTTAAGTACCATACAGTGCAAAACTGTATCTCAACAGGAAGTGTTACAGCAAGCAAAAGAGTGGATCGATGCAGGACAAAAATCTCCCTAGTGTAATTTTCAGCAATGAAACAATAAAACTTCCATGACACATCATGTCCTTCAGTCAGCTTGGACATCACACTACAAAGTCACTGACACAACTTACATTAGAACTTCCCTATACTACATATCATTTAATGCAGCTCTGCAAGTGCAGGATGATGGTTTAACTTGTACCTCACAATGTCTAGGCTGACTCCCTTTTTCTATATTTCAGCCATTGTGAAAAGAAGTATTTTGAACAAATTATAGACTCGTCTGGTGCTTTATATACAAAGAAAAGTGAAACTGGCAGCCATTGTTTACTCTACACCATGGCAGACTAGAGTGGCAAAGAACTGTAGAGAAAGGAGCAAAGAAGGGCCTCCAAGCCAGGCAGTAGTGGTTGTGTTTCTCCACTATCATTGCTGTGGCCTGGGTGGATGGGGTGCTGGGTGCATGCTCCAGCAATTGGAAATGGCGCTGCTGCATTTCAACTTGTTTTTTTTCTGGCAGACTCAACTGCCTCAATGCTTGGCACTGCTCTCCTACCAAATGCTCTCTCTCAGATCATAATGAGTATCGCAGGATTATAAATTCAAACATCAGAGCCAACAGAGGACATCCTGAGATTGCCTCAACTCCTGTGCCTTTTCTAGCAGTGGGTGTGATGGGCTGCCCGGCTTTAATGTGCTACCTGATGTACTGGGATACCACTGAGGCCACCTGTTCTGCCAGCCTGGGTCCCTTTACCCTGTCTTGCTGAGCCAAGCTCTTAAGTCTTCTCTAGCAAACAGAGGCAGGACCACACCCAGCTGCAAAAAGAGACAGACATTGAGATCAGCTCTGGAAAGATTCAGCTTAAGGGACTTGCCCTACCACTCAGGTGCTCCCCTCCTTTGGAGTGCAGACCCAAAGGTATATTGTCTTGTGCTGTATAGAAAGATCTGCACAGCACAAGCGTATAAAAATTTGCCCTCTCTCTCAATGTGAAGAGATATACTCAGCCTCTTCCCTTCCCTACCTGTTCCCCTGCCCCTTCCCCCAGTATGGATTGCACAAACTGGGTTATTTTATAAACAAGAAAAGTTTATTAACTACAAAAGACAGATTTTAAGTGATAAGAAGGAGTAGCAAGTACAACAAAGCAGATTACTGAGCATACTAAATTTAAGATCTTAAAGAGGCTGGTTTCAAGAAGTCATTTCTCACCCTAAATGTTATTTTAAGCAAGTTGCCTATTTTAGGCAAGTTGCAGAGTTTCTGTAGCTCAGAGTTCCAGTTATTTCTTCTTACACACTGGACCCCCACCTTAGTCTAGACTCACTCCTGCCTTTCCCCACCGGTTAGGTCCTTTGTCCCTCCAGGTACTTTCAGCAGTCTTTCTTCTTGGGTAGGCAATGGAGGAGAGTGAAGATTAACCCGCTCCCTCAGCCTTAAAACGGATTTACCTACAGTGAGAATACCTTAGTTTGATCCCCATCCCCCTACAGAGGAAAAGTACCAGCAGTGTCCAGGGTGATATTTTGTATCAGGTGTCAGGACCACCTGACCTGGTAGTGTCACAGCTATGTCCCAGGACCCCTCTCAGGAGGGAAAGTGATTAGTATCATCAAAGTCTTATCGTTTCTTCCTAGCGGCCCTTCAAGGCTGTGATGGCCCATTGTCTGGTGGATGTCCTCCAAATACACACACAGTTGTATTCACCCACGAAAGCTCATGCTCCAAAACGTCTGTTAGTCTATAAGGTGCCACAGGATTCTTTGCTGCTTTTACAGATCCAGACTAACACGGCTACCCTCTGATACTTGACACAGTTGTAATTGTTACACAGTCAATATCCCCAAGTTTAGATTCAGAAATGATACATACATACATACAAATTGGATAATCACTTTCAGTAAATCATAACCTTTCCAACAATACCTTACAAGACCCATCTTGCATAAAATATACCTTAATTAGGCCATATTATATCATAACTATATTTCTATGAAGACTAGGGGGTATAATGTCACAGCGGGGGCCTCACTGCAGATGGATGTAAGTTCCACTGAGCCCCCATCCATCAGGAAGTAGATCCACAAATCAAATCTGTGCTTAACCTGCAATAGATTGGATGAATCTTGGAACACCTGTAAATCCAGTGGCCTCCTGGGAAATCAGTGTTAACTTTCCAAAGGAACCAAGCCAGAAATATTTGCAGTTAACACCAATAATTAAAATAGATCATGTAATTAAAAATGTAAAATTAGACTCCTTGAAAGACATTTGTGCCCAGCAATTGTATGCATTACAAGTTTAACTTTCTGTAAAACAATGAAATAAAATAATAATAATAATAATATATTTAACAAGCGTTTACCTAGCTGCATCTCGGACTTGATATGATAGTTATGTTAATGATAAAACAGTGCTAAAATTGTATAAAATGTAAGTAGTCAGGATTAAATCTGTAGTCTGCCCACCAGAGTTTAAAAACAGCAAGATCAAAACATTTAGTAAAAATTGCTTATGTTAACAGTACCTTTCAAATCCACTGTTGGGTGTTTTTTACGTCATCACCACCTACAAAAGTGATGATGGTCACATACAATCCAGTAACAGCACCAAATTTGCTCTCATTTGAAATTCAGTCATAACTCTCACATTTTATAGGTTGTTGATGTAAATATCAGCTAAACAAAAAGCATGTGTTTATCATCTACTGTACCATACTCCCCCAAAACGGATTAGTGAATGAAGGCCAAGAGTTCTAATTCTATTCATAAATGAGAAGTATTAGATAGAAATTGTACTAAGTGTTTTTAAAATTAAATAGTATTTTTCTACTCATAATATTTTATAAGAGGCATTGCAGTTTGTGACTCAGAGGATCTGTACGGGTATAAACACATATATCCTCACAAAAAACACCCAAAGCTTCGAGTGAAGGTTGGTAGACGTGTCATACCAACTCAAGCCGCAAGCAAATATGCAGTTATGTTATTCAAACTCCCCTCAAACTATTATTGTGCATTACTGACTAGGACACCATTGTGCCAGGCCAAATTCTGACAGAGGAAATGAATGCTCTCCAGTGATTGCAACAGATCAGGGTCTGTTTGTACAAAATAAGAAGTTGGTCAGATTTTTGTTAATTCCCTTATCATTTCTTATTTTTTTTCTCTAAGAAAATAAGGAGTTGAGAATTTAAATGCATCCATATCATATTCAAGAGAATTAATGATGTTTTTCAATGAAAAACACAAGTTCACAAGAAATTGAGTTTGGTCTTCTACATGAGGGTCAGCAACCTTGTTCACACTGTTATGCAGATACTTAAATAAAGGAAAACTAAGAACTTTAATGTAAATGAGCCACTAGAGGGAGCTCATATAGCCATAAGAGTGTAGTAGAAACACTGACACAAAAAAAATGTTGAATCAACTTTTTGCTAAAGGGCTACTGTCTGAGTTCAAACAAAGCACATTCCCTAGCCCAGAACTCTACATATAGATTCAATTGATTATGTTTTGTTTCTTTGACCAAAGGAACTGTTGAAAAATGGTTTAGTTAAATGAAACATATTTTCGGGGCGATAATTACCTTGGGAAGTTTGTGATCCATGCCACATAGAAAAACATGACTTTTTTTTTTAAATAAACGTAGATCCTAAAAGATTCTGAATTACTAAATGTCTAAATATTATTGAAATTTATATAGTTTTGCCTAACAGCTTTAGAAGTTTCAATGCAGCATAGTTGTAGCCATGTTGTTCCCATGATACCCCCACTTCTGGCCTTCAAACAACCCTCCACCTCCCCAAGTTCCTGATCAGAAGCAAGCTCCCAAAAGACCAGGACACACTAATTAAAACAGCGCTAGGCCCTGCCAGAACAATCGATGCAAAACCTGCAGACTTATCTCCACTGCTACAATGACCAACACCTCCCTCGAGAGCCATGGATCCCACACATGTGGTGTAACCCATCCAGGGCACTAAATGCCTCAACAACAATTTTATGTGGGTGAAGTCAGACAACCACTATGCTCTCGAATGAACTCACACAGGGAAGTGATAAGACAAAAACACCCTATCACCTGTGGGTGAACACTTCACAAAGCGATCACTCTATATCTGATCAATCAAGCCTCATCCTCAAAGGAAACCTGGACAATACTTTCAAAAGACAATCCTGAGAGCTTAAATTCATAACTCTGCAAGACACCAAAAATAATGGACTGAACAGAGACACCAGATGTCCGGCTTAGTACAACCATCTGTAACCCCCTAACTCTTTTTTGTCCTACGACTGTAGAGTTGATAACAGACCATCTCTACCTTGAATGGTCCCTTAGTATATGTGCTAACTATTTATGCCAAACTAGGTATTCCACCTTACCTTTTTCTGGGATGCAAGGAGTACCTTTCCCAAACTGGAAGATGAGCTCTGTCTCAAAAGCTTGTATCTTTCACCAACAGAAGTTGGTCCAGTAAAAGATATAACTTCATAGACCTTGTCTCTTCAATAAAAGTTAATAGGTTTTTAAATAAGCCATCACTAGAAGCTCATCAAAAAAACATGAATTTGATAGAAGCATGTTGATAAAAACAAAAATAAGCCCCCCCCCAATTTTAAAATTCTGTGCAAGAATTAGAGGATAAACAAGATGCAATCCCTGGTTATACTATACTCCAAATTAATATTTGCGCTGCATCTTTTGTTTATCTGATAACCAAACTGAAAAGAAAAAACGTGTGTGTATGGGGTGGGGGGAATGTTCCTACTTTTCTCCATGACTAGAAGAACTAGCAAATCATTTTTGGTTTGATACTTTATCCAATAACGGTAACACCACTTGAATGTGACAGGAAGTAACACAGCAATCATTGAAGCCTACATAGCCACTAGGAAAAATATTCTTATCTAGCTTATTATCTCATAGCTATGATTCTTATTGCATTTTATAACTCTTCACTACAGTATTGTGCTGTCTTGTTTTATAGGACTATCAAAGGCCCCTATCAAGCAAGCATGTAAGCACATGCTTAACTTTAAGCATGTGAATAGCCCTATTGACATTAGGAGACTACTCACATGCTTAAAGCTAAGCACATGATTGATTGCTTTGCTGAGTTCAGGCTAATCTGAACAATAAGAAATGGGTTTAAACTCATGTTAGACTTCTGATATCACCTGAACAAAAGCCTGTATACCAGAATTTACAGGTGACAAATATTTACAAAACAGTCAGATGGAGGAAAGGAAGGAGGCAATTAATCTAATCTGCTTCTGGTCTCTCTCTTCCCTACATGATCTCTATCTTCTTATCTCCCTAATTCAATTATCTCATCGCGCTATCTCAGATTTCTTCCCTATTTCCCTCCATTGTTCCCCAGATCCCTGGCTACTAGCCCCAACACTGTTGGATTTGTTGAGTTTCTTCCCATCATCACCACACTTCCTATTGTTAATGCTCCACAGCTCCACATTCTTATGCAAACACTGCCTCTACAGGGATGTTGCCAAGTTACATTTCAGTAGTTCTATCACAGAATCTCATACTCTAAAAATGTAGTGGAAACAGTTAAGATTAGGAAACAAACCTTTCAAAGTCTTATTCTGAAAAGTTTGAAAACCAGTTTCAAATCTACAAATTTTGTTTGAGAGCAAAGTGTAAGAATCTGAATTTACTCAACAGTTACTCATAGGATTTTACATTCCCAATTTAATGACATATTTACCTAAACATCCCTAACCAATTAGAATCTAGTGTATTATGTATTTGTCAAGGACAATGATACATGTTAATAGTCAGTCAGTTTCTATCATATATAAAAAGGTTGTTTACACAATACTCCTCTGTCCCTTCCTAAATTTTGAACTATGATTTGTTTGGGAGCATGTCACATGGGATTTTTTGAACTATGTTAGAATATAAACCTCAAAGTTATCCAAAAGGGACTTCTGATTCTGAAATCTAGACCTATATAGTTCAAATATTTACATCAAGCATAGAGGACTCCAGTTCAGTTACATATGCTAGAAATATCATTCCTAGCATATCTCCTGTAATAATGCCCCAAGATACTTTCAAAAATGTGTGTATTTAAGACCAGGATAAACCCAATCTTACAACAGACACTGGGCTGACAAGTAAGTGACTCACAAAACTGATTTTGCATAAAATTATGGCTCCCAGTAGCTATTCTTTGTGCTCAAAAAATAAAGAGTGCTTGGAATATTGGAACCTATCTACACATAAGAAACTGGAGCAATACCTTTTTAGAAATGATTTACAAGAACACTGCTTTATTTGGCTGAATTAATTAAATGTGTACAAATCTGACAAATCTTTGTAGATCTATATATGGAGTGTATAACCCCCTAACTTTATATATAACCCCCTATATATTTCTGTACAAAGTACAATTTGGCCCAAAGTTTTTAAGACTCAGTTTTCTGTTTGTCATCCATTGCCAGGTTCCAAAACATTACTAGAGTAAGTGTAAGGGCCAGAGGGTGTTTTCTCTTGTATCCCCTGAAAAGTTGAGAGAGAGAGACAAGATGAGAGTAATCTCAATGTCCCATAACATTAATTTGCTCTCTTAGGATTTCAAATGCTACTCAAAACAAATTCTGTCTATTGGAATGGTTTTTTTTTGTTTGTTTGTTTTTTTTGCTTAAAGACAATATAAAACATCTTCACATATGGCCAAAATAAAAACTTAGGGTGGATTTTACTCCATAGCCTTAAGCAGAGCATCCACACCAGGATCTAAGTATCCCTTAAGTCTCACTTAAAACTCATCTAAAGAGGCTTGCACTGACTCTCAGAACAGAAGCTTCACCTTTGTTGAGTAGAACTTACAAGCTATTGTTCAAGTTGATACAAAATGATCTAGAAAAGATCAAGCGTTACCTTTAAAGGACATTCCATCATTAATATGCCTCATTCTATTTTTCCTGAAAGTATTCATGGACAAAATCAGCACAACACACAAAATGAAAACAAACCTCTTCTAGATAGTTAGAAGTGATAAACCAGGATCACTAGTAGGAATTGAATATGTTAAGACTGTTACCTCGTACTATGCCACAAAACCATCCTTTCGCTACAAGATGTGTACTAGTTAAGGTTCCTTTTTATTGCTGAATATCTCACCAAGTGTTTAACTATCATGAAATGTTTTGCTACAGTGTATTTATGGCCAGCATATATGGGATATCACTCAATAACATTAAAAATTATTAACAATAAATGACTAGAGGAGGTCACCAGAAGAGAATTAGGTCTCGGACTTACTTGTAGATCTTGGAGTTATTTACTTCATACTATTCATGCTAAAATGGAGATAAAATTTACCTCTGTACAAAGGTCTGCACAAAGCCTATGAACCACTGATTCCTCAATACAGAGCTTCAGTGGGACTTACGTGGTGAGTATGTCTTGTGATGGCCTTTTCCCACAGGAGTGAATTTCAAGACTGCTTTAGATATACTGTATCAGAATGACTATTTACACACACAACAGTCCACATTCTGTCCTTGACATGAAGCTTTCAACTCAGCTTTATCAAAAGAAGGATAAAATATGACTTTTCTTTTCCATCCAGTCATTTAGACTGTATGTATTACTATAGTATCTGGGCTAACCAGCTAGTAACTAGTAACTGGACAATGTTAATGCTTTTTGTACCTTCACCCACCAATAAGAGCATTTTTGTTTGTTTGCAGAGGAAGACTGATTTTACATTCTGAGCAAAAGGCATTGAGATTGTAGTTTTAACGTCTTCCTTTGTCCACATGAGCTATGCCAAAATAATTCCTCTCTTGGGAAGTTAGAAAGTGAGAGTCCTTTCTCAGATTCCAAGTAATTATAATCTATTTAGTTCTCAGTTATTTTTAAAAAGTTACAACTAAAGAAAAAAATGTCATTTCAAAATCATGTCACCGTAGCATAAAGATAGTGAGTTTCCTTCATTCAGGGCTAAAAATGTGCCTCGGTTTTTTACAAGCTACATGGTTAATGTGGGTCAAGTGAAAACTGCAATTTGTGTATGCAATTACCTAATTTGGACATGCAACTAGCTAGACACTTCAGGACCATATCCTGCCTTCAATTTACAGAGAATTCCTATTAACAGTAATAAATGTTGCATCCAGGGGCCCTTAGTGATCACCAAGATGTACAGCATGAAACATAATACCAGTGACATTTACCTTAAATAGATCGGCTAAAGGACCAAATTTCAAGAACTCTGTACTGACAGAGCTCATCCGTTGAAGAGGAGGATTGTTTATATTTTTCTCAACATACTTAAGCAATTAGACATGTACACAGGTGCTGCTTTAAGGCCATCAAATATACCAACTGAAAATCATTTCAAACTGCCTGGAGAAACTAGCAGGCACTTTGATGTGCAGACTTCTAAAAACCTATCTAGGGCATAATCTGCTTTAAAATAAAAGGGCAAACCAACTTACTACACAAAATGACAGTTATTTTTCCAGGCAAGGAAATCACAAGACAATTGAACACCAACTGAAATGAAAATGGTTCAAAGGAAAAATAATGCTTTAGGACACCACCACCAACGCTAACATATTATGTAAAAGCGGGAAAAATAAGTTTAGTAACTAAACAGAAACTGCCAAATAAGGAGCACATTGCAATATCAAAAAATGTCCATGTGGGTCTAACTTATCAATCCCTGATTCTGTAGCCCTTATTCATGTGAGTAGTCCCTTTCAATTCAGTAGCTGGGGTTGCTGAATATCTCTGAAAATCAGGTCACTTATTAAGTGCCTGAGTCTGGAATTAGATATTGGATTTTCAAATGGAACTAAGGGAGCTGGATGCCCATGTCTCACTAAATAGTAGTGGGAATTGGGTACTGTGACTCTCGGAACCCCTTAAAACTAATTGGTAAAGATTTCACTGTTCCATAGCAGTAACTCTTGACAGGCCTGACAAACTCACTGCACCAAACACATCGTTTTCACAGTAATTATCCAGAAAGGGTCAAATGAGGTATCTAATAAAAGCATATGTCATACTGATTCCCCTAACTGTTCAGGGAGACATGCATGGATGACATTTAAGTTGTGCGTAAAACATTTTCAGTACATATAAAATTTGTACCCAAGGCAGAGCTGACAAACCATTTTGGGTCAGACAAAGGCTGTTGATTCACCTGTCTCTTTGTTGGCCATATAAATTAAACATTGTAGGCCAACACAATAGAAGCCCAATTTACATGCGAGTCAACAGGGGGATGGGAAGTCAAAAGTAGATAACATACTGGGGAATAAACCTGAGGTGGGGTATCATCTGGGGCAAATCAATGAATTTTGGCGGTATAAGAGGCTGGCAAAAAAATCACACAATTTTATGCTTCACCGAGAAAGCAAAATTAGTGCTTTTTGCATTTAAGTGAGATAAGCTCCATTAGACAAAGGTTTTTAGCCTGTTTAAGTTGCGTTTAGATTCCAAGTGTGTTATACTTTTTATTTTATATGTAACCATGTCTGTTGTTATCCTTATTCATACAATCAAAGGCTCAGATTTAAGAGATAGTGAATGTCTGCACTATAAATATACATCAGAGCTCGCCCCCGAACCCCTCCTGCACCCCAACCCACTGCCCTGAGCCTCCTGCCACACCCCAACCCCCTGCCGCACCCCGCGTCCCTCCTGAACCCCACTCCCTTCCCTGCTGCACCCTGAACCCCTGCTGCACCCTGCACCCCTCCTGCATCCTGATCCCCTACTGTACCCCGCACCCCTCCTGCACCCTGACCCCCTTCCCCTTACACCCCCTCTTGCACCCCCCCTGCCTTGAACCCCCTGCTGCACCCTACACATCGACCCCCTATCCTGAACCCCCTGCCTTACCCTGCACTCCTCCTGCACCCCAACCCACTGCCCTGCTGCACCCTGAACCCTGACCCCCTGCCACATCCCAAACCCCTCCTGCACCCCCTGGGGGCAGGGAGGGCGGAGTTTGGGTGGAGATTTCCGGGAAGGGGTTGGAATGGTGACAGGGAAGGGGTGGGAAGAGGCAGGGCAGGGGCGGGGCCTCATGGAAGGGGTGGAGTGGGGGCAGGGCCGAGGGCGGCAGGGGGAGGTGTCAGCAATGCGGCTCTCGGGCCAACGTACTAGTCCTCATGTGGCCCTCATGGTCATTTGAGTTTGAGACCCCTGGACTAGATGCAGCTTACTTGGTTTGAAAAATTCTTTCATGTTAGTGATGGAAAGAACCAGTTCAAATAAAATAAGTGACCAAAATCTTTTTCAAAACTCAAATCGAATCTTTTCTGAGATTTGCAATAGCTTAGTTAGCTCATCCCCTCACCCCCACTCACTTTCATATTCATGCATAGCTCTTCACTTTCTGGTTCTTGAAAAACTGAAAGTGGAAATGCAGAGAAAGGATAGATACATTTCCATCCTGATCAGACGCAGGAAATACCAAAAAATCACAAACAAAAAGCCTATTCCCATGACATTTCAAGTCCACTTTTTTGGCCTTTGAAGTCTGGATAACTCCTGGATGCTTACATGAACTAAACTCCTGAACTTCCCGAGTCTGGCTCAACACTACATGTCTTTTGAGAAAGCTTTTAAAAAAACTGATGAAATACATAACACTAATGAAAAAAGCATACCCTTTCCCCTCTGCAGCTAGTTTTCAATTGACATTCTCCCTGAAGTTCTGTATGATAGGAGTTTACAGGACTGGATGTGAACATTGGTCTTTGCTTTCCTATCACACGTATTTGGCAAACATATTTAGTTACTGAAATATAAATGGAAAGAAATATCTGATTACTATTAACTATACTCTCCAATATCCCCAGACTAGCCATGTCATAAATGGTTTTCAGGAGGGGACTGAAATTAAAATAGTAAATATTTAATGAAGGATTAAAACACAAGCTGTAGTTTCATTTAATTTTCATTATCACATTTTGCAATAATAATATTCTTAAATATTTTGGTAAGCTATAATTCTTAAAGATGATTTTGCCTAAAATATATTTCCCTCACCACTCAACAATAGTTTTTCCTTCTTTTATATCTTTTTTTCTAGTTGTCTTTATTGCCTCTTTGATAGGCCTAATGGTACACTCTGCTTTTTAAATGTCTTATCCTGCTGGCTTTTTCTAGCCTGCTGTATGAACATACTGCAATAGCCAGGAAAATTCACACCTTTTCTGTCCAACTGCAACTCTCTGATCTAAAACAGAAAATCTCCCAGCTAAAAAATAATTCCTAGTAACATTTTTTATCAGTGTCAAAAAGAACTGAAGTGATACATACACCTGAGACTAAGACCAATGATGCTAACACACTGACATGTTTATGAGAAAGATTAGAAATCTCATATCTACAAGACCCAAAGAAAGGAATGAAGGAGGTTTGCTTCGTGCTATATCTCATCTAAGGCTGAAATAAAGCAGTTACTTTCTAAATCCATAAGACAATCACTGGCTTACTAGCTTAGAAATCAATGCCAAAAGGTCACAGCAGCCAAGCACAGCTATTATTGACTTCTGGTCAGAAAGATTCATTATATTCATGGATTACAGAGTAAGATTTTTCCCTCTGAGCTCTTCAATGTGGAGATCATATTTGGGTCTGTCATAAACAGATAGCTAAAGGTTAATGTCTCTTTCACCTGTAAAGGGTTACAAGCAGGAAACTGGACACCTGACCAGAAGACCAATCAGAAGACAAGATACTTTAAATTTGGGTGGAGGGAAGTTTTTGTGTGAGTTCTTTGTTCTTGTCTTCTTCTCTTGGAAGGTCTGAGAAAGACCAGACATTACTACAGGCTCTCTAAGTTTCTTTTTATATAGTAAGTAAAACAGGCGGTTTAGGCTTTTTAATTATTTTACTCTATTTGCAATTGTGGATCTGGCTGGTTAACTTTTATACGTGTAGTTGCTGGGAATATTTTGATTTGTATTGGTACTGGGGGGAAAGTCTCTTTCTGGTGTCTGTAAGCTATAGGACCCTGTAATATTTACATCTTGAAGTTACAGAGATAATTCTTTACTTTTTCCTTTCTTTTATTAAAAGATTTCTTTTTAGAGAACCTAATTGATTGTTTTTTTCTCTATTTCCCTTGTTTTATCCCAGGGGATTGGGATAACTCACCAGGACAGGTGGGGGAGACGGGAATGGGAGAGAGAAAATCTCTCTCTGTTTTCCTTGAATCTGTTTGCCTCTTTGTAGAAGGGAAGAGAGATGCTTCTCTGTATGGTGATTTAAGAGGTTAGATCAGTATCTCAGGATAGCCCAGGGAGGGAAGTTCTGAGAGGGGGAATGTGGGGGAATGGTTTATTTCTCCTTGTTTTAAGAACCCAAGGGATCTGGGTTCTTGGGGTCCCCAGGGAAGGTTGGGGAGGTCAGAGTGCCCCAAAACACTATATTTTTGGGTGGTGGCAGCCTATCAGATCTAAGCTGGTAATTAAGCTTAGGGAAATTCATGCTAGTATCTCATTTTCTGGACTCTAAGGTTCAGATTTGAGAAGGAATGCTGGGACAGGGTCCCATTAAAAGTTGGGTTTGAGTCCATGTCCCAACTGTAGAACTTGCAGCTACTACATGAGTGCCCCCCAGTTCCAATGATGCACAGCTGGAGCCCTTTGCTTTAGGAGAGAATGTTAAGTTTCCTCAATTTCCATTGCCGGCACTACAGATGCTAAATCAGTACTGAAGTGATGAAAAATGGTGTCCTACAGATTAAATAACCAAGTTTGTTTATTAGGTTATACATAATGCACATTCATGACCGAATGTTTTGGGTGTTGGCTGTCCAGTTAAAAAACTTGTGCTTGTCCTGACCCATTATCTGACCGTCCTAGCATTGAGAGCAATCTGGAGGACACTAACCATATCTAGTATCTTGTAAGGCACTGTATTTATGTACAAATCAAACCTAAAAATGAAGGTTTGTCCAAACTCTAATCATCGTCAAGATGTATATGGGCAACTTCTGTGTATTTGGGTATTTAATGGAAGGCAATTTATAGCTATTTAAGCAGATGAGAGCCTACCCAAAGGTCCATAGGAGGCAAGGAACAAATTATCAAAGGCCAAATAGGTAGGTTACCGTGGTGATGAGGCACAAGGGGCAAGTTATCTAGATGCATGTAGCACAAACTGTTGGCACCATCTGTTATCCTGGTCTCCTGTTTCCCGGCTGCTTCCTTTCTCTTGTATCAAGTGGCCAGACTCATCATGCTTTTGCAAAATGAGCTGTACTTACTATTGTATTAGGTTACTTATTTTGCTGTAATAGGTGCCTGCAGGAAAAGACATCAAGATACAACATAGCTGCTTTCCCAAAACAAGCTGGAGTCTGCAGATATTATAAAGATTATACCAGATCCTGACTCTTACGTACACCAATTTAACCTGACCTGAGCACAAAAGAGAAAAGAAATCAGTTTGAAAGTGACCTATTCAAACAGAACGTAGAGTTTTACATGCATGACATTCTGTTTGTTCCCACCCTGTGTATGTCTTGTAGACTATATGCACTTCTAGGCAGGGACTGGCTCTTTTGAGGCATACGTGCTACAACTAGCACAAAGGGATCCCATTCTCGACTGGAACCGTTAGGTAGTACCATAATACAAATAAAACCATACTAAGTATTACAAAGTAGGAAAGTGAATACATGGATTTCAAAAGGATATAACTAGAAAATCAATGCCTCACGCCATTCCTACTTCGCACCTTCTGCATAAGAATAATATTGAAAACATGATCTGAAAGGATAGTAATGTTCTTTTTTCCAATGAGAACACACCTAAGTATGAAACTACATTGAACAGGCAAGTCTTAGGATTGTTATAATAAATATACTCTATCAGACTATTCCCATAAATCTAATAGGCTAAATCTGATAAGCTCATTAGAAAATCCCAGAAAGCCCAAAATTTTGATTACAAAAATTAAACAATTTTTTGGGGAAAAGTCATAATTTCTCTTTCTTTTTTTCATCTTGCACAATGAATTATAGTACAAATGGTTGACATGGGATTGCAAGTCTCATGGTGAACACTCCAACCCTTTTGTCTCATTGACTAGTTTGAAATCTTTAGCTATACCTTAAAGAGGAGATTAATAAGAATAAAAGGATATATAATAATTGATGGTATACAGAAGGTAAACGGGACTTACATTGAGGGAGAATAGAAGAACAAGAGGATGTCCTGTATAACTCAAAGGTGACAAATTCAAAATCGATAAAAGGAAATCCTTACCCCCAGTAATATACAAGTAGATTGTGTGACCCATTGCCACAGGATGTCCCTGAGACCAAGAATTTAGCAAGATTCAGAGAGGAATTGGACTTTTATATTGATAACAAGCATATCTGTGTTATAGATGCAAAGTCTTAAACTAGAGTTTTGGGTGCACGTTGGATGGGGTTCTTCAGGGCTTAAATTTAAGTCTACCTATTAGTAGCTAGGAAGGCTATGTCTACAACTTATAGTGTCGTGTAGAGTACAGGCCCTACATGCGTAGCTACATATCACAGTGAAAGGAAGGCTGTATCCATGCTTATCACTGTGGTGCATAGCTACATGCTGCAGTGAAAGGCTCTGGCAACAGTGTGACGGTCCTGGGGTACCCAGGACAGTGTCACCTTATTACCCCCATGCTGGAAGCAGGAGGAGTCTTGCTTATGCCTAAACTGGGCGTCAGCTCCCTGACGCCACCAGCCTATTAGTCACCCAAGCACACTCCTCTGGGCTATGCCAGCTGTTATTTTGCCTTGCAAGTTAACAGTAGGTAAACCCGAGTCCCTTTGAAGCATTCCAGCCTCTTATCCACTGAACTCTCACAGAAATACCAGACAGAGTGTACACGTCAACTTGTATGACTGAACTCAGGATCAGCACCTTGCTTAATGTCCCAGCACTGAGATATAGCAAAGACTCAAGATTCAAATGATAGCACTAGTGTGTAAGATTACTGGAAACAAATGGTTACATATATAAAAAGCATGTTATGATTTTTCTCCAGACCAAATTTAAGTAACTGGTCAATCTCCTGTCTAAAGAAGTTTCTCACCCCCAAAGTTTTATGCAGTGTTTCAGCTAGAGATCCTGTTTTCATGAATGTTCTGTTTACTTGCTTAGTGCAGGATAAGGGGATGTCTTTTTTGCCTTCTACTTTTATTCCCCAAAGTTCATTGTCTGTACTCTCAGACAGTGTAACCACTTGTGGCTTGTTTTCCCTGTGTGCTGCTGCCCTGTTGACTTTACATCTCTTCAATAAACTTCATAGTGGAATGGCTAATCCATTCTGTTAGCTTGCACTGCTTAATTTACATCCAACAGAAGTCTCTTGCGTTACAGCAAACCTGTTTTTTCCACTTCTGCTGATGACTCGTACCTTGATACAGCCTCTAAGAACGTATTTATATATATAGATATAGATATAGATTAGATATAGATATATAAACTCCTTACATAGTATTTGTACATACATTTCACAATTATATTAACGAGCGGTGTGACCCCAACTTTCATTGAAGACCTCACATGTTGTTCTTTGGTGAACCACCATGTACATGCCAGAATCAGGAACTTCCTGTAACACCCTTGCCAGATGGCATAGAAAGGTTCTTGGGTTACAAGCAGCAAGGCAGTGGGGGAAAGACTCTGGTAGTTCCCTACTACTGGAACCTTTCACAGCAGTGAGGAAAGGCTCTGGCAGTGGGAAGGCAGAAGGAAAGGCTCACCTCACTGCTGGAGCTTTGCCCATTGCCTCCTTCTGCCAGAGCCTTTCCTTGCAGCAGGAGGCAGCATGACACTACACTACTAAAAATAGCAGTGCTGTTGTGGGAAGCACTGCTTGGGGATGTACAGAGACATGCAAGGTACATAACCTGGGAATTCAGGCACAGGGCCATCCTTAGAGGGGTGCAGGGCCCAGGACAACTCGCACACCACCCCTTCCCCCAAGCCCCTGCCCTGCCTCTTCCTGCCCCTGCTCTGCCCCCACCCCCTCCTCTGAGCAACACCAGGAGCCGGAGGGGCGCGGCAGAGCAGGCTGGGGCCAGGTCTCTCACTGCTGCTGGCACCAGGCCCTTGCTAGCCCACCAGGCCACCCTGGACCTCGCATCCAAAGCTATGGATGAGATGGCTCTGTTCAGGCATGTCTAGGGTGACCAGATGTCCCGGTTTTATAGGGACAGCCCCGATTTTTGGGTCTTATATATGCTATTAACCCCACCCCCTGTCCTGATTTTTCACACTTGCTGTCTGGTCACCCTAGGCATGTCAGACACTCTACTTGTCTAAGCGAAGTCTCCCCATCTACACTGCTAGTCATACTCATGTAAGCAGACTGTGCAGTGTCTGTAGTGTAGCCACAATCTAAGAGACTTCCTTAGGTTATTCCACATCTTCCAAGGTATTTTCCTCTGAAGCGTCTGGTGCTGGTCACTGTCAGAAAGAGGATACTGGATTAGATGGACCATGGGTCAGATCCAGTATGGCAATTCCTAAATTACTATGGCCTGGTCTATACTGGTGGTGGGGGGGCATGTCGATGTAAGATACGCAACTTCAGCTACTGGAATGCCGTAGCTGAAGTTGACGTATCTTATTTCGACTTACCTCCCATCCTCACGGCACCGGATTGATGGCTGCGGCTCCCCCGTCGACTCCGCTACTGCCGCTTGCTTCAATGGAGTTCCGGAGTCAACGGGGAGCGCATTCAGGGATCAATATATCACAACTCGACGAGACGCAATATATCAATCCCCAATAAATCGATTGCTACCCGCCAATACAGCGGGTAGTCTGGACGAACCCTTAGTTGTTAAAAAATTATAGCTGGTATTAAGATCCATTCTTGTTGAGTAGGTAAATTTCACAGGTAAATCTAAATTGGTGTTAAAAATTTCTTCTTATCTCAGTCTTCTCCATTCATCATGTGCATTTATTAATAGTATTTATTATTTCTATTGTGGTAGCAAATCAGAACCTGTGCCTCGTTGTATGTGACTCTGTAGAGCCACAGTCTTAAAACTCCAACAACTCTCCCTTAGACGATATTAAACTACACCCGCTTGCTAATGTGAAACTACCATCATCCCCCTTAAGAGCAATTCTGTATTTGATTTATTTAGTCTAAGTTAATATAATTTGTATGTAAAGGAGCCAGAAGAGAGATGTCTAGCAAGAAATGCAGCTAATAGTAGAGTGCAAGAATGCATAGGTTAAAGTAGCCCATCAGCTACTTTAAAACAATGTTGCATCTTCTCTCCTCAGCACATAGCGCCCCCTCCTTCCTTCCCCCATACACCTAAACGGGTGATCTAAAGGTTAGACCAAAACATGACTTTCAGACAATCCTAATAATTCATCTCCTGATTGGAGGCTCTTTGTGAATTATTGAGTAAGGCCCTGTCATAACCAGATAGTTAAGGGTTAATGTCTCTTTTACCTGTAAAGGGTTAAGAAGCTCAGTGAACCTGGCTGACACCTGACCAGAGGACCAATTGGGGGACAAGATACTTTCAAATCTTGGTGGAGGGAAGTCTTTGTTTGTGTTGTTCGTTGTTTGCTCTTGGGGCTAAGAGGGACCAGATATGCACCCAGGTTTTCTCCAACCTTTCTAAATCAGTCTCTCATGTTTCAAAATAGTAAGTACTAGCTAGAAAAGGCAGATTAGTCTTATGTTTGTTTTCTTAACTTGTAAATGTGTATTTTGCTGGAAGGATTTTTACCTCTGTTTGCTGTAACTTTGAATCTCAGGCTAGGGGTGGGGGAAAGTCCCTCTAGTCTATATGAATCTGAATACCCTGTAAGCATTTTACACCCTGATTTTACAGAGATACTTTTTACTTTTTGTTTCTTTTATTAAAAGCTCTCTTTTTTAAGAACCTGATTGTTTTTTTTCTCTCCTTGTTTAAGACCCAAGGGGATTGGGTCTGAACTCACCAGGGATTTGGTGGGGGAAAAAAGAGAGGGGGGGAAGGTTAATTCCCCTTTGTTTTAAGATCCAAGGAGTTTGGATCAGTGTAGCCTCTCGGGGTAACCCAGGGAGGGGGAAAGGAGGAATGGTTTATTTCTCCTTGTTTTAAGACCCAAGGGGTTTAGGTCTTGGGTTCCCCAGGGAAGGTTTTGGGGGAACAGAAAGTGTGCCAAACACTATATTTTGGCTGGTGGCAGAGTTATCAGATCTAAGATAGGAATTAAGCTTAGAAGGGTCCATGCAGGTTCCCCACTTTTTGGACGCTAACGTTCAAAGTGGGGGGGAAAAACCTTGACATGGTGGTAGCGGTGGGATTAAAAACCAAAAGCCAGCAGGATTTTTTTTCTCTCCTTTCTAGCTGCTTGGACAGCAGGCTAGAGGGGACTGTTTTTAAGAACCAAAGCCAGTGAGGTTTTTTTCCCTCTCCTTTCTGACTGCTCGGAAGGCAGCCTGAGGGCAGAGGTGTTAAGTTTTGTAACAAGGGTCTTTGTAAAAGGAGGCTCGAGCTGTGAGCCAGCAGACAGCCAGCAAAAGGCATTTGCAAGTGAATTGTTTCTTTCTTTCTAGCTCTCGGGCATAGCTAGTTAGAAAATCTCTGTTAATCAAGCAGTCAGTAAGCTGCAGAGGGGGAAGCCAGCAGAAGAAAGCAGGAACAATGAGTTCCAAGGAAGCCATTAAACAGGAACAGGCAAGGCTAGAAGCCACAGAGAGAGACAACGAACATAAGAGACGGGTGGAACTAATTAATGCAGAAATAGCCAGGGATAAAGTGGCCCACAAAAGAGAAGAACAAGCCAAAAAGGCTGCCCACCGGAGAGAGATAGAAAGGAAACAAAAAGAGCTAGAGATAAAAGAAAGAGAGATGGAAGAGAGGGAAAGCATGAACCGGAATTAGTAAAGGCTAAGCCAGATGTTCCAGCCAACTCTAACAACCCTTCTCCAGGTACTGTTTCCCATCCCAGAAAATTTCCTACCTACAAGGCAGGTGAGGACACTGAGGCCTTCTTAGAAAATTTTGAAAGGACCTGCCATGGGTACAACATCTCTACAGACCAGTACATGACAGAGCTGAGGCCACAGCTTTGTGGACCCTTAGCAGAGGTGGCGGCTGAAATGCCTAAGGAACACATGAACGATTATAAACTTTTTCAAACCAAGGCCAGAATCAGAATGGGGCTAACACCTGAGCATGCCCGTTGGTGGTTTAGAGCCCTAAGGTGGAAACCAGATGCGTCATTTACCCCGACACGCCTACCACATTGGAAAGAATTGGGATGCCTGGATATCAAGAGCAAAATGTTAAATCTCTGGACGAGCTGTCCCTCCTAATCCAAATGGAGCAGTTCTTAGAGGGGGTTCCTGAGGAAATAGAAAGGTACATCCTAGATGGGAAACCCAAAACTGTAACCGAGGCGGGGGAGATTGGAGCCAGATGGGTGGAAGTGGCAGAAAAGAAAAAAACTACTAGCAAGGGGAGCGAATATCACAGGGGGCAAACCAAAAATAAACCCTATCACCAAGGGAACCCAAGACCCCACCTACAATCCAAGGAAAGCCCCAGACTCTCTATTGTCCCACCTCACCAGTCTCCAGCAACCTACCTCGGCCCAGTGACCAGTCAGCGGGGTGCTGCTTTAAATGTAATAAACTGGGACATATAAAGGCCAACTGCCCCAAGAATCCCAACCGAGTGCAGTTCATTACACCACAATCACACCACAGATCCCCAGGCCCAGATGCCTCTCAAATATCCTCAGAGCGAAGGGAAACTTTGAGAGTGAGTGGAAAGAAGGTTATCACATGGAGAGACACGGGGGCACAAGTGTCAGCTACCCACCAATCCTTAGTGGACCCCAAATTCATCAACCCAGAGGCCCAAGTGACAATTTACCCCTTCATGTCAAAATCTGTAGACTTGCCTACAGCTGAACTGCCTGTCCAGTACAAAGGCTGGTGAGGAATGTGGACTTTTGCAGTCTATGACAATTATCCCATCCCCATGCTACTGGCGGAAGACTTGGCCAACCAGGTAAAGCGGGCCAAGAGGGTGGGAATGATTACACGCAGCCAAGCCAGGCAAGCTTCCAGACCCATCCCTGTTCCTGAGCCGTCCAAAAGGTCCCGTCTGTGTTACCAGAGACCCAGACAGAGGTGGTGGACCCCGATCCCCTGCTAATGACTGCAACAGCCACAATACATCCAGTCCCAGAACCGGAACTGGAAAAGCAACCAGCACCGGAACCGTTGCCAGCACTGACGCCAGCGCTTGCAAACCCATCTCCAACCCCAACACCAGAGGGCGCCAGTGGGCCTGAAGTGACAGAAGCAGCAGACAACCCTACCCAAGAGGCTCAGCCAGAGCCTGAAATATCGCATAGTGCACCAGCGGAAAGCGGTGCACCATCAACGAAAACAACCCTATCACCTACATCGCTTCCAGAGGGACCAAGCCCAAGTCCACAGTCTAAGGAGGAACTGGTGTCTCCAGCCTCAAGGGAACAGTTCCAGGCTGAGCAGGAAGCAGATGACAGCCTTCAGAAAGCTTGGGCGGCAGCACGGAGCACCCCACCGCCTCTCAGCTCTTCTAACTGATCCCGGTTTGTTGTAGAACAAGGACTTTTATACGAGGAGACTCTTTCTGGTGGACACCAGGAAGACTGGCATCCACAAAAACAGTTGGTAGTTCCAACTAAGTACCGAGGAAAGCTCTTAAGCTTAGTCCATGATCATCCCAGTGGCCATTCTGGGGTGAACAGAACCAAAGACAGGTTGGGGAAGTCCTTCCACTAGGAGGGAATGGGCAAGGACGTTGCTAATTATGTCCAGTCTTGTGAGGTGTGCCAAAAGTGGAAAAGCCCCAAGACCAGGTCAAAGCCCCTCTCCAGCCACTCCCCATAACGGAGGTCCCATTTCAGCAAATAGCTGTGGATATACTGGGTCCTTTCCCAAAAAAGATACCCAGAGGAAAGCAGTACATACTGACTTTCGTGGACTTTGCTGCCCGATGGCCGGAAGCAGTAGCTCTAAGCAACACCAGGGCTAAAACTGTGTGCCAGGCCCTAACAGACATTCTTGCCAGGGTAGGTTGGCCCTCCGACATCCTTCCAGATTCAGGAACTAATTTCCTGGCAGGGACCATGAAAGATCTGTGGGAAGCTCATGGGGTGAATCACTTGGTAGCCACCCCTTACCACCATCAAACCAATGGCCTGGTGGAGAGGTTTAATGGAACTTTGGGGGCCATGATACATAAATTCATAAATGAACACTCCAATGACTGGGACCTAGTGTTGCAGCAGTTGCTTTTTGCCTACATACGCTAAAGTTCAAATGTGGGGAAAAAACCTTGACAGGCCCACATGTTTCTCATCTGCATAAAAACTCATGCAGAGAAGAATAAATTAGTATTTACTCCCTAAATACTAGGCTACAGTGGAGCTGAGAAATCTGATCATTTTCCCCTCAAACCTGTGGAACCCATAAGTGTACAGATAGGCAGGGATAGCACCAGAAAGGATGGCAGATCTCTGATCCATGTCCAAACCAAACATCCTTCCATGTGGTTTGGTAGAAGTCTCCACTGGTACTCCTATGAATACCCACAATCAGCCAAGGCAACTGTGCATAGCAAGTAGCCAGTTTGTCATTGGCAGCACTCCGAGCCATGCAGAGAAGAACCACAGAACATCAAAGGGAGTTAATGCTGCCCCTCATGCAGAGCCTCTCTTTGCAATTTTTCCTGCAGTTCGTTCTCAGCCTAGCACGGGAGAGCCACACTGCTTAATTCTGCTCCTTCCCACTCCTGCACTTACACATTTGACTGCTGCCACTGCCCACCCTTGCTACGGGGATGATTTGTGGAGGAGAAACACAGAAAGGGAAATATCTCATGTTGCCAATTTGCCCTCCAGGTGGGCCCACTGTGGCTTTTTCTCTGAAAACATGTTTCCCCTCCAGTGGATGGGAGCAGCACATATAGATTTAACTGAACAAATATAAACAAAACAAGGATATCATATCACAAAGTATGCATTGTGAATTTATAACTGTAGTGTACTCTGAGCTTATGATAACAGTTCATAATACAAGGGGGAGGATAACTCAGAGGTTTGATCATTGGCCTGCTAAACCCAGGGTTGTGAGCTCAATCCTTGAGGGGGGCCATGTAGGGATCTGGGGCAAAAATCAGTACTTGGTCCTAATAGTTAAGGCAGGGGGCTGGACTCGATGACCTTTCGGGGTCCCTTCCAGTTCTATGAGATAGGTACATCTCCATATATGATATATTTGGAAAATAAAATGCAAGGTCCTATTAACACAACACCTTACTACAGTACTCAGCTATCAAAAACTTTGGTGAAATGTGGGGAGAGGCTGCTATTTGTTTTATGTGAATTATTAGCAAAAAGTTATAGTTATAGTTATATGTCGGTCTTTTATGCACCTTCCCTCTCTCCTCCCCCTTACCTCATCTTCTACCCCTCAATTGGTACTTCTTTACACATCTTTCCTTTCTCTATTTTAAGAGTTCAGCTATTCTTCAACATGAAAATCCTGCTTAATGAGAGAAGAGTCAACATGAAATGATCTTACATAAAGAAAAAAAAGTCAAAGAGACTGTAATATAACAGGAGAAATAAGCCAAAACTTTTCCAGCAGCAAATGTCAGTTATGTTTGGTTCAAAACATCATTGTTGTTTTTAAAAAAATAGTTTACAGTGTAATGGGCATGTAACACAATATAAGCTATTGTAACTAATTTACTTTTTTTCGTCTAGTAAGCGAGTGTCACATTCTCTGTTGCGTTTTTGACCCGCAGGCAGAAGACAGGATCAGGAAACAAAAATCACAGAACTCCTCCAACATGCACACTAACTACACCTTTTCCAGGGAAACATGAACCATTGGCACAAGGAAGCCAACTTGACCTCAGCAAAGATAAATTTGGGTAAATACTGGGGGTTTTGTTGGGCATTTTTTAAGTCACAAATATTTGTTCACTTAAAAAAATAATCTGTTGCAAATGTATATACTTAGTAATCACTTTGTGTGAATTTTACAACGAGTGACTTTACCAGTGGAGATTTTAATTTGAACAGCAATTTTAAGTGAATATCGTAGAATATTCTAGGAGGAACACATTTCAAATTCATAATTATGAGTTTTTGCATCATATACATGATTTTAGGAGTATGTTCATCGAATCAGGGGTCAAAAACCTGTGTGCCTATCAAAACAGCTCATTTTTTGAATTTTGAATATCAAAAATTGGCAGCAAATTACTAGTGGACAAACTTCAGTCCAAGAATTTATAGCAGAAAACATTTTAGTGAATAATTCTAAATAATAAAAACATTCAAGAAGATTACAGTCTGTTTGTAGACAATTCACATACAGAAAGAGAAACAATGTGTCAGAGAAATTGTTTTGTGTAGGAGTTATATAAAGCCATTTACTCTGATGTTTACTGAAATAAAAAAAAGTTATTTTAGCACATCACACAACATGCCACTAACACTCTAACAACGTTTCTTAATCTATTATATATTTTTACAAAGAAATATCTAGGTAAACAAAACCTGTAATGCAAACAAAAACAGTACATATTTTGTAAGAACAGGTAATAAAGGAGTTGCCGTACTGCAGTCAAATTTTGTCAACCCAACCAAGCACTCCAAAGTTGTTGTTTTTTTTTTTATCTCAAAATGTTTGAAGGAAGGAAAAATTCTCTTTAATCCTTGGGGATTTAAAACTCTGCTTGAGAATCCATTTGCTGGGTACTTGGAGTAAAATTTTCAAAAGTGACTTAAGGCTTGTCTACATTACCTGCTGGATCAATAGGCAGCGATTGATCCAGTGGGGGTCGATCTATCATGTTTAGTCTAGATGCGATAAATTGACCACTGAGCACTCTCCCATCAACTCCGGTACTCCAAGCGAGCAGGAGAGTGTCAGCAGTCGACTCACTGCAGTGAAGACATCGCAATGAATAGATCTAAGTACGTCGACTTCAGCTAGTTGTGTAACTTAGATCGATCCCCCCAAGTGTAGACTAGACCTAAGTGATTTAGGACTGGAGCCAAAGTGCCATTTTCAAAAGAGAGACACATTTAAGAGTTTAAGTCTCACTGAGAGTCAATGGGATTTAGGGTATGTCTACACTTAAAATGCTACAACGGTGCCACTACAGCACTTCAGTGTAGTCACTACTTATGCTGATTAGAGGGGTTCCCCCATCGGTTTAGATAATCCACCTCCTTGAGAGGCAGTAGCTAGGTTGATGGAAAAGCGAGTAAAAAAAAAAAAAAAAAAGGAGGGGTGGAGGGTTTAACAGGCAGCCAGGACTTAACTTTACTATTTTCCAAGTTTTCAGTGGTGTTTCATCAGTTGTTTCCTATCACATCTGCCCACACAGAATAGTACAAGAAATGTCAAAAGTCAAATATATTTTTGTAAAACTATAAAAGATTCATGGAATCTGTGACTCCAATGAGAGTTGAGATATGAGTCTGAACTTGTCTGTAGTAAAGTAATTGAAATATAGTGTAAAATACTCTAGGCTATCTTAAGTTAAAAAGGAGAAGTACTTTACAGAAGTAAACCTAGCAAACTTTTTGATGTAAAATAATAGGGCCACATCCAGAGGTCATTACTGAGGATTCTGTAGGAGTTTTGCTTGACTAAAACTGAGTGAGGACTTCAAAGTTCTCTTACAGATAGACAGTCATTTCATTTCTGGCCCTATCAATAAAAGATAACGATGTTTAGAAACACAAACAAAAGTGGTATAATCAAACTAAGAGCCGAATCCTGAAATAGAAATAGTCCCAAAATAGGTGCATATTAATGTGGCAAAAGTAGCCAGATTTCAACCCCAAAAGGCCAGATTTTCCAGAGTGCCTGAGTTACATTCATTGCACCTGACATAGAAAAGGCCAGCTTTTACCGTTTGACCTCCCTGCTACCATCATTCTGTCCCAACTTCTCCTCTGTAGCAGCTTAAAAGGATATAAAGCATGGGCCAAGACCTAGGCCAAAGTTGCAAGAACTTTCCATTGATGGACTGTATTACATCATCCCATCTAATATTTACCTAATGTACATTAATATCATCTCCATAACAAATTGCATTATTTCATCTCCTAACAACTTTCAGAGTTTTACTCTATACAACTTCTTTTTATGCTGATGCAGGCAGAAGTTGATCCAAAGATGACCTACATTAATCTTTTCAGGGCAGTTCAGGCTTTTCTTTTAGGTAAAACAGAGTGTAACTGACTTCTTAAAAGGAAATCTGTGGAAACATTTTCTCCTTGCTCATCTTAATGAGCCAAGTGTTTTTAATTGATCTCTGCTGCTTCACTTGTCTCTGGGCTCAGCCCATTTATCCCCCTGTCTGGAAGATTTTAGCTGCATTCTAGGCAGAAAAGATAAATCTGGTTTAAAGGAACTTTCCTTCCCTTTCTCCTGTGTGGAATATTTGAGTCCTCTCTCTACAAAAAGATTTAAATGATATTTGTGTGTCGGTTACATTATTATACAGCATCATCCCCATTTCTATGTTCTATCTCTCAAATCTTCAAATGATGCACAGATTTAGAACTAAGTACTGAACAAAAGCATTGCACCTGGAGTTCTTAAAGTTATATGGTCTAGGCTAAATAAACTTCCTCTGCAATATTCTCTAGCTCCATTATGGCTAATGTTGTTAAAGTGTGCCCAGCTCCCAAAGCTTTGCAGGCCAGAGTATAATTAATATCTGCAACATCAGCCAAGCATTTCACTTCCACAAACAGTGAAGCACATCTTGTTGCTGGCTCTTATTTCTAACTGGCCGTCCCTGCCATCCAGATCAACAGCCAAGTGTTACTCAACAAGCACAGCAAGGACATATGCAGAGGAGGCATCCAACAACCTACTACTGACCTTTTAAAAACAAATGATAAAATATTGAAAAGACAAATCAAGAAATCTTCTTCCATTTTACAGAGGCTAAGAAACTATAAAATCTAAAAATTAGGAGTAAACACCATTAATACTCATCACTTATACCGTATCCTTCCTCTCTCCTTAGAGGAGCTCAAAACATTAGTTGATTCATCAAAACAACTGCCCACTCACCACTTGCTATATAGTTCTTTGTAAATATCCTTTCCCACCTACTGCTGCTACCTTTCCACTGGTACCTCTTCACATTTTCTGCAGCTGAACATGTGCACGAGACTGAGGATACCTCACCTCTAATTCCTGGGGCAGTCTCTAAAATTCCCATATGTATAAGGCTAATGGAGACACAGAGGGTGGCCTATCTGTGCACATAAGTTCATTAGCATTGAGTTAACAGCAAACTGTGTCAAGTTATTGACAAGGGAATGCGATGTTAATACTTCCCCCCCCACCCCCATCCAAAAAAATAACTAAACAAATTTTAACATGCAAGAGATATTTGCTCTCCCCCCACTTATGGAGACATTTTGTTATAAATCAAATCCTCTAAACACCACAGAAGTTTATCTTTCTTTAGTGGAGCTTGTCACCTTATTTCACCTTCGGCAACTCATAGTGTTCCCCTCTCATTTTAACAAGGCATGAAATTATGCCTGAGAAGTAAATTATCGTCAGGAACACCAGCGACAGATGTTGCATTTCTTAGTGTCATCAGTTTAGATATATCAATTTATATTCCCCATTATATCCTTTATAAAAAAAACTACATAATAAATAATGAAGCAATAGATGAAAGACCTTTGCAATCATTCTTTTTTTTCCCCCTTGGTCTACAAGACAGTTTTGTACTAGCTTATGATCAGAAAGATGCTTACTATATGCAAAAAAGGGCAAAATTCAAACTAGTCTCTACTTGAATACATTTACAAAATCCAACCTATTGTGTCATCTTAAAGTTTAATTCTATATCTAATTTTAACAAGACATGAAGACATAGAAATTGGATGCAGGATGCCAACCTCATCTCTACTGAACCAACAAAACCTTCCATCTAGAGCTGTGCAAAATATTTGTCATTGTAAACAGAATAAATCTGCTTTTTGATCTGCATAAAATGCAAACACACTCATTTTTCCCCAAGCTCTCAATATCAGTTAAAATTTCAGTTCTGTTTCTTAGAGTACATTTGTGAATTTTTGGCTGGGTTGATTAGTTTTCATCTCATGCTGAGTTCAAATTTTCAGTGAGTGATTTATGACCAACTCTGAATGACAATGAATAATCACTGGCCCAGGGAAAGAGAAAGAATGACTCTATAACCTGGTTGTTTGGGCTTTCACCCAGTAGGTGAGAGACCTAAGCTCAAATCCCTTCTCCAATTACTATTTATTTACTGATTGATTAAAAGTGAAACAGCTTCAGATTAAGCATGAACCTCATCAGATTATCCCATAGCCTAGTGCCTCATTCACTACACACCTTCTAGTTTCTGCAACAAATGAAGCCTCCTTTGTGACACAACCCTGCTCTGCCCCTGGAACAAATCCATTCTTTCCACTGAAAGAAACAGAGCTGACAAAAAAAACACTATGAGCTCATACAAGAGGGAAAGAATGTACAGGGAACCTCAGGTCAGTCATATTTTAAATTTTGAGTGCTTGAAACTGCAACCTTAATAATGTTATTTTAATGTAGTTTTGTGTCTCCTTAATTTCCTAATTTTTTTAAAAAAGCAAAAAAAAAAAATTCATCATCTTTACATCATATTGACACAGACACAAACTAGTCTCTGCTTGAATACATTTACAAAATCCAACCTATTGTGTCATCTTAAAGTTTAATTCTATATCTAATTTTAACATCAGCAGGATTGGATCCAATGCACAGATCTCTCTCTTATGAGATAATGGAGTAACTGAGAGCAATAGTACACCTCTACCCCGATATAACGCTGTCCTCAGGAGCCAAAAAATCTTACCATGTTATAGGTGAAACTGCATTATATCAAACTTGCTTTGATCTGCCGGAGAATGCAGCCCCCACCCCCGAGCACTGCTTTACTGCATTATATCCAAATTTGTGTTATATCGGGTCACATTATATCGGGGTAGAAGTGTATGTTCTCATTCTTATATTTCTTTCATTGGACCAGAAGTATGAAACATGCTTCCTCAGTGGGTTTTACAGATATTTACTGACAGAAGAGGAAGAGTGAGGCTCAGGAAACTTGGGTTCCATTTTCATGACCTGGAGGGGAATGTGCCTAGTAATCACAGATCCTATGTTTGTTCCCCTGCTCCCACTAACTCCTTCTGCCCTTTCTCATTCCTGTTTCATTCCTTTCCCCCCCCCCCCAAGTCTTCCAAACCCAGTCTCACTCTTTGGGTTCCTCATCCAACCTCAATCTCCATCTTTATCCCATCCCTAGCTCCTTGTACTAGTCCCTTTATCCAGCCAGCCCTAGATCTCCTTCCACTCTCTCATTTCGTTCTCTACAGCTGCTAGTTTCCTTATTCAGCCATTTCCACCAGCTCTGTCTCTCCTCACTCCCTCCCGAGTCCCAGTCCCAGTCCCAGTCTCCTTTATAAAGGAGTCAGCCTCTCCCCCCTCCCTCAGCTCCTAACCTCACCAGGCTCCTAGTCCAATCTAGGTGAATAACGTAGCTGAAGTCGAAGTATCTAAGATCTAATTACTCACCATCCTCACGGTGAGGGATCGATGTCCGCGGCTCCCCCTGTCGATTCCGCAACTCCGTTTGGGTTGGTGGAGTTACGGAATCGATATAAGCGTGTTCGGGGATCGATATATCGCGTCTAGATGAGACGTGCTATATCGATCCCCGAGCAATCGATTGCTACCTGCCGATACGGCGGGTAGTGAAGACATACCCTGAGAAGGGTTCTTACTCTCTTATGCAGGCACACAGTCCTAACCAGAACTTAGTCCTAAAGGAGGCTGCACTGTTTCTTCTCTGTGTGTTGGACCCTTGCTGGGTCAAGGATGCATCTATAGAATCTTACCATTTTTCTCTCAACTTTACTGTTCAGGTGTGATGATTAAATATGAGGAGAGGAGCAGTTATATAAAAAATAAAATTAACGGTCCAGATTTTAGACCACATCTGACCTGTGCTCTGTGAAGTGTGTGTGGGGAAGGAGGCAAAGGTGGATTTAAGAAACCCCTCTACATTCTCCACTCTATTTTCCAACCAGGTGTTTGTGAGGCCATTTCCTGATGTAAAAGAAAGAAGCCTCAAGGCTTATCTTTCTCATAGCTTGTGCCATTCCTCTACCTGGTGAGGCTGGTTGGTGTGACTTCCTGGCCATGTCCTCATTCCCAACCTACAGGCCAGGAGGATGATATAGGAGTCAATACTGGGACTCTCCTCAGAGGATTCCCCATTGGGCTGAATCTACCGGGCTTCCAGCTGTTTTCTGCTAACAGAATGGCATACCAAACTTCCATAGCCTGAAATACAAGGGGAAAATCCTACAAATCTCAGGATATTTGAAAAGGACAGTGGCAGTAGCATAGATATCCACTTTCTCTCTCTCAGGAATGAGGTTCAGGTTGCTGGTTGGTACTCTACAGAGCATTAGAATGTTAGGATGAGCAATCTATTGGGAGGGTGGGGGACTGCAGTTGTTAGGGGAGGCACTGCTACAGAGATTGACTTCACTGCCCTCTCAGAATTTCCTATCAGTTTTATTCAACTTTCAGTCATGTTAGCAATGGACTAAGGGAATATATGGCGCATAGAAAAGAAGTCTGAAAAGAACATGCACGTTTACAGAATGTCAAGAGTCAGAGCAGTGCTAAATTGCCATGAATGTACAGCATATTTGAAGATATTGGCAAATTTGTTAGCTTCCTAAGGACTACCAAAAAAAAAAAACTACTAAGTTTTGTTGTAAATCTGAGAAGTGTAACTGTGTAAACTGTGACCAAAAAAATTCATAGAAAAAAGTTAGTGACTGTACGCAGAACATATATTATTGCAGCAGTTGGATGTAATTCCAATAGACAAGCAGTTGAGCAAATTCAAAAATATATCCAAAATCCCAGATATCTCAAAATCAAATAAATGAACTCATATCCTTCTCAGAGAAGGCTCAACCCCACCAACACATGAGAGAGTACAATTGAGTAGGTGTAGTGTGTGTATGGATGAGAAGAGACTAGTAATTTGCTATTGGTAAAATACAGTGACAGATTATTACTTCTCTGAAGAATTGGGGTGGGGAGACACTATTCCTTACCAGCACTGCTCCTGGCTCAATACAATCCCACATTTCCATCTCACTGTACATATAGTAAAGGATTATGGCCCAAATTCTGCCACCTTTGCTCATACTGTAGTACACAGTCCCACTGAATTCAGAGACTGAAGTAAGCTGCTACGCAGTGCAACATTAGCAGAATCTGACACAGTCTTAAAACAAACATACAGGAAGTGAAAGTTACTACTGAGATAGCAAATTTTAAAAGTTTTTGTACATGGAGTTTTTCAAAAACTCCAGGTTACTTTGCATCAGCAAAAAGTATATTCAGAAACATCTCCTACATTACAGGAATTCCACATTTAAATTTAGATTTAGAGAACAGAAGAATTAAATGTACTTTATCAAGTAAAAATCTTAAATGTAGGTTTACAAAATCACTAATTCACATGGCTAGGGGTAGTTTTAAACTTGTGGACAAAATAACAGGAATTATGACAAGAGAAGCAGAAGCAAATGGCACTCCTATAATTTGTAAGAACCTTTTGGCTTTATTCTATGAAATCAATATAGAATAAGGATTTGGTGACGGGGCTTCTGTGATAGTCTGTACCATAACAAAGTATGCCTTGTAAAGTATCATTTGAAAACTCAATCTGCTGAACATTATTGCCCTTGTAAAATGTGTGTGGCAACACTGTATATGAAGTTATAAGATTATACTGGATGGCATTAATAAGGTTAGAAAAGCAGACACAAACCAGTTCCTCAGAAACAAAAGGCACACTGACTCCTCAGCCAGGTGTCAACAGAATCAAATGGACGATCACCTGGTTAAGCATCCATCCTTTGGCAGGAAGGAGGGAGTGAGCAAGAAATGTACATATTAGCAAACTAACAGTTGTGGGCTCCCGTTCCCCAGACCTCCTGTTTTCTGAACCTCAGCTGAAGATGATCTTCAAAGAGGAAAATGGCTATAAGAAGTGAGAACAGGGGACACACATCACTCTTTCTCCCTTCACTCTGTTCACAAAATTAACATCTGAAGAAAGAAACAGCTGTAAAGGGCACCTCAGGTTGAATAGTTAAGGAGATACAGCCCGTCAGCAGTTCAGGTTGTACTCTGAGTAATATCACAGCTTCACAATATTGATCACTGGTCTCATGAAAATCCAGAGAGTTGTCATTGTGTGTATAAGAGGGTTACTTCCCCGTATAATAACTATTGTTCTTTGAGATGTGGATGCTGTGTATATTCCATTCAGGTGTTCACATGCCCAGTGCACCGAAACTGGAGAACTTGGCTTAGCAGTAGCTAACAGGGTGGTGCTGATGCCCTCTGGCCCTCATAGGCCCTCTGTCATAACATTTTTCCCAGATCTGGACCTTAGCGTTTAAAATATGGGTGTTAGCATGAAAACCTCCAAGCTTAGTTACCAGCTTGGACCTGGTAAAGCTGCCACCAGCCAGGAATCTATACAGTGCCTGGCGCACTGTGGTCTTTCCAAAACCTTCCCTGGGGGACCCCCAGACTCAGATTCCTTGAGTCTCACAACAAAGGGGAATAAACCATTTCTCTTCCCCGTCCTCCCCTCCAGGTGTTCCCTCCCTGGGTTCCTGGAGAGATATACAGAAGCAAGCTCCGTGAATCTAAACAGAGGGACTCCACCCTCCCTCTTTCCAGTCCTGGAAAACAGAAGTACCGAGAGCTAATCTCTCTTCCCCCCTCACCCAGAGGGTATGCAAAGTCAGGCTTAGTAAATCTAACACAAAGAGATTTTCCCCCTGACTTCTTCCTCCCACCAATTCCCTGGTGAGCTGCAGACTCAATTCCCTGGAGTCCCCACTAAAGAAAAACTCCAACAGGTCTTAAAAAGAAAGCTTTATATAAAAAGAAAAAAGGACATAAAAATGGTCTCTCTGTATTAAGGTGACAAATACAGGGTCATTTGCTTAAAAGAAAAAAATGAATAAACAGCCTTATCCAAAAAGAATACAATTTAACACATTCCAGCAACTATACACATGTAAATACAAAAGAAAACAATATAAACCTTATTGTCTTACTATCTTTGTACTTACAACTTGGAAACAGAAGATTAGAAAGCTGGAGATAGAAAAATTACTCTCATAGCCAAGAGGGTACAGACACAAGACAAAGAACAAAGAACTCACACCCAAAACTTCCCTCTACCCAGATTTGAAAAAGTCTTGTTTCCTGATTGGTCCTCTGGTCAGGTGTTTCAGGTTACTAGTTTCCAGGTGAAAGAGACATTAACCCTTAGCTATCTGTTTATGACACCCTCCTATGGCAATATTAAGGCAGCACCTCCCTGACATCAAAATGCAAGGCTGGAGACTGTTGCAGTGGAAATGGCAGGTGCCTCATGGAATACACTTCAGCACCCACATCTTGAAGAACAACATTTTTTTAGAATGAAGAAGAAAAGGTAGTTACTTATCTAAGAGGTTGTAGGTGTGTATTCCATTCAGGTGATCACAAGCAGTTCTGGTAGGCGATGGGGCTTGGAGTTAACTTAAATAATGATGGCAAAATAGCCCTTCCAAAGTTTGCATCTGATCTAGATGCCACGGCTGAGAACCATGATCCATCTCATCTGCTCTTTCGAATGAGCCCATAATGTTGGTGGGGGGTGTAGTGTGAGTTACTCCATAAGCATGGTAATACAAGAAATTATCCACCTATGTGGAGACTGGCTGACCTTTCATCCAATCCATATAGGAGACAAAAAGTTGAAGATATGAATGAAATGGTTTAGTCCTTTCTAAATAAAATGCTAAGTACCACATGAAGTCCAAAGTATGGAGCTGCTACTTATGCACATTTGGATGTGTCTTAGGGAAGAATATAGGCAAAAAATTTGGATGTGATCTTAAGGACACTTTGTCTTTGAAGATCTGGATATATGAAGGCTTGTAATTTGCTGGCTCTTCCTCTGCAAGTTATAGCCACAAGTAAGGCTATCTTCTGGGAAAGGAAAGACCACAAGGTTGCTTTCAGCTCAAACTGAGGGCACATGATGAGTGTGGTCAGCACATTATTAAAGTCTCACAGTAGAACCAATTCTTTACAGAAGGAAACAGGCAAACGATACCCTTCAAAAATCTCATTACCATGGAGTTTAAGAAACCAACTTTCCTTGGATGGGAAGACGGAATGCCAAAATTGCAGTTAAGTGAACTCTCCAATGAGAGAAAAGCTAGACCTGAAGACTTGAAATGTAGCAGGTAACCCAAAATGTATTGAAACACAAGCAGACATGGGTTGCATTCCCTTCTATGTTGACCAAATCTAAAAACACTTAAACTTACCCAAATAAATAGACTTAGGAGTTCTAATCTAACCAAGTACAATTCACACTATGAGGTGCAGACTGCTCAATGGTGGATGAACAATACTGGATGAACCTGAATCAGCAGGTTAGGAAGAAGAGGAAAAGATCCGGTAAGTCAATCTGACAGACTGAAAAAGTTGGAGAGTCAACATTGCCTCAGCCAGGTCAGTACAATAAGTATCAGTTTGACATAGTCTAACTTAAGTTTGAGGATACCTGGGGAATGGGGGACGGGACGCAAAGACATACCATTAGGGCTTCTCCCCAGTTCAGATAGAAGGCACCCTGGACTGAGGCCCACTCAGGAACAAACCTGATGACACTTAATGTTGTCCTTTGTTGCAAATAGGTCAACTGATGGGATGCACAATTCCCCGAAAATAGACCATGTTGCTCTGTAGAGAATTTGTGGCTGTCTGAGGAAGTCCTGCTGAGGCTGACAGATAAGTGGTTTTGATAGCCTCCTTACAAAGTTGGTTGGAGTAGGCTCCTCCCTGCTTGTTCACATTGTGGTGGTCTTGTCTGTGAGCATGTGAACCACTGCTCCCCTGTTCTGATTCTAGAAAGCCCAACACATATTGTAAGTGGCCTGAAGCTCCTGTATGTTGATATGATAGGATGCTTTCTGCTCCAAGACCTGAACCTTTAATGTTGCTAGATGTGCTCCCAAATCTATTGTGTAGATATCAATAACTACCATTCTGATCAGTGGAGGATGTGCCAAGAGAACACCCCGGCAAACAGTGTTCTGTTCTGCCCACCACTGTAGAGTGAATCCAGTATTTCAGAAAGCACTGAGACAAGCAACTTGTCATTCATGTATGAAGTTGGTCTAAGGTGCAACTGTATGCTGAACCACATACGGGCAAGCAGCCATATGGCCCAGTAACTTCAGGCATACATGGGCCATGATATTAGGGGTTCAGAAAAATGTGACTAATAATCTAGAATAGTTTGTGCAGGAGAAAGGCCCTTGAATTTGTAGAGTCTAGCTGGGGCCCCAGGAACTCTAATTTTGCTGTTGTTGTTGAATTCAGTTTCAACTTTGCTTTATTGAAAATCAACTCATCAATCAAAGAGGTCCAGTGTGAAAATGAACATGACTGAGGACTTGTTCATCACATCTGCCTCTCACTAGCCAATCATCTATGTATGGGAAGACATGAATTCCCCCTCTCCACCGTCATGCACTTGGTATAGAAATGTGGAGCTGATGACAGCAAAAGGGAGAACTGTGTACTTATAAAGTTGTCCAGCTATGAAGAACCTCAGGAACTTCTGAGCCTGTGAAGGCCACCACCTGGATACAGGCATCCTGGAGACTGAGAACCACAAACCAGTCAGTGATTCAATGCAGAAAGAATACTAAGTCATGGTAACTATGCAGACTTTTATATACTTGATGAGATTGCGGAGGGCTCAGGGGTCAGGAAGTATTGGGAGTAGAATCTCTTTCTGTAATGATGATGAGGAACCTCCTCTGTAGCTCCCAAACACATATATCCTGGACCTGCTGAAGAAGCAGTGACTTGTGAGAGGGATACCTGAAAAGGGATAGAGTAGAGGAGGCAGAGGGGGGAAAATTGAGAGAGATTTAAAGGCATAACCCAATCTCATAGTGCTTAAGTCCCATTTGCCCAATGATATGGCTTCGCAAGCGTTGTAAGAACGAGACAACCTGTCCCTGAATTCAGGAAACAGGGTTGAAACATTCACAACTGGTACGTTGCCCTCAATATAGAAGTCAAACAGACTGCCAGCCCAAAGGTGGAGGACCACAAGCTGGTTGGGTAAAGGTAGATTGATATGGTCTTCTGTTCAACTCCTTTCCCCTTTCCAGAGTAGCCCTGGTGCCGTGTGAAATACCTTTGAGGGCACTGTTGCTGCTGCTGACCTGCAAAACAACCCCTCTTTGTGGCAGGGTTATAAATCCCAAAAGAACACAGAGTTGTTCATGAGCCCTTAAACCAGTGGTTCTCAAACTTTTGTATTGGTGACCCCTTTCACACAGCAAGCCTCTGAGTGTGGCCCCCCTCCCTTTATAAACAAACACAAACTTTTAAAATATTTAACACTATTATAAATGCTGGAGGCAAAGCAGGGTTTGGGGATGGGGGCTGACAGCTTATGACCCCCCCCCATGTAATAACCTCACAAACCCCTGAGGGGTTACAATCCCCAGTTTGAGAACCCCTGCCTTAAACAAGGGTGAAGTCATCTCTTTATCAGAGAACAAACACTGATCATCAATGGGTAAGTCTTCTTACACTGGATCTTTGGAGCTATGCTGGAGTTCTGCCACCGCAAAGCTTCTCATTGTACATTAATTCTAGTAGCTGCATCCACTAGGTGTAACGCAGATTGCAAAACTGTCTTGGCAAGCAACCTTCTGCAATGAATGACTTAAACACCTCCCTAGAGGATCCAGATAGCTTGTCTGTGAATTTGGCTATTGACTCCCAATTCTCAAAATCATATTTGAACAGCAGCGCCTGCCGAGTTGCAATGGATATTTGCAAGAAGGAGGTTGACTTTTCTCCCCATGAGATCCAGATTCTTTGTCCTGGTGCATAGATTTGTATCTCCCTTGTCATGACCTCTCATTAGCTGCTTTTACAACAGAGCTGGGGCAGGATGTGAGTAAAGGCACTCAAACCCCTGAATAGGAACGCAATAATGCTTGTCTGTACGTTTTGCTGTAGGCATCAATGAAACTGAGGTACTCCGCAAAGTCTTAGCAGGTTCTAACAGTGCTTCATTGATAGGGAGAGCTACCCTCCCCAGGGCCAAAGACTGAAGAATATATACCAGTTTGTGCATATTTTCTTGTTCAACATGAAGACCCGAGGCTGAAGCCATTTATCTTAGAAACTCCTGATGCTCCTTAAAATCTTGAGGCACTGGGGAGGAAGACTCCAGTATCATGGAGTCATCCAGTGAGGCAGACGACGACAGAAGTGGAACCACTGGAATCACCTGCTGCAATACAAGTTCCTTTATAAGAGGCTCTCTCTGAACCTGCTCTAAGGAAAAAGCCTCTGTGTTAGTCTGTAACATAGGCAGCTGAGCAGGTGGTATCAAAGGTTGGTCAGGCAACCTCACCCATAGGTTCCATGGAGGCCATTGTGATATAGGATTGGTGGCCAATTGGCACTAGGCCAAGAGGTCCTCTCTCTACTATGGGAAAAGTAGCAACACCAAGGATAGCACCAGCACCAACGTCAGTACTGATCCTGAAGATGTGGTCTGTACTGCAGTCCATGTCAGTACTGAAGATAGCAACTCTGCTGATGGTACCGATCAGAAGGCAGACCTCAAATGTCCACTCTGATTTAGGCAGTGACAAAGACAGTGCTAACAACTGGAACACATCTACAATCACTCCAGGTGGCGCCATCCATACAGACGAGGATCTGGCAGTTGAATGCTCCCGAATTATTGAGGAATCAGGAACAGAGAGGCAAAGCAACTCTGACGTTACCTAGTATGCCAATGGCATGGAAATATTTGGTGCCTATGTCATTGGTACTGGACTCAGAGTTCTCACCAAGGGTTTGATACTAAAATGCTTGTTTACTCACATTAGCAATTCACATGAGTACAACTATTGATTGCATGGGGATTACACTTTTGCTTGGGACTTTTGATTTTAAATGGGACTGCTTCTTTGACAACAGTGGATTGCAGAATCAGATACCAGTTTTTTAAGTGTGTGCTCTGAAAGGATTAGTAATGGGCAACAACATTTAGGATTGGAGGTACACAGCTTTGTAATTCATTCACAAACACCTGTCCTTTGCCAATATTTTAGACCATTTACAATCAGGCTTCATATTCGATCACAGCACAGCCCTGCCTGCATTGTGGTGGATGTTCTCCTTTTGGTCTTAGAAAGAAAACATACTCCACACTATTAGCTCCATAGTGATCCTTCAGCACCATCTATGTTTACCTGCTGATGACATGAATATAAGATATAGCTGGAATAAACAGAGCAACACTTCTCTGGATCCAAGTTTTTCTGAGAAAGTCAGTGGGCACTTGCTACTCTTCACCACAACCTGTCATATGTCAAGTTCTCAAGGCTCAACACTTCAGCAGCTCGCTCTCTCTCACACACACACACGACTGTAACACACCATTGACTTCAATGTATCCTGTAACCAACAAGCTGTCAAAAAAATTAAAATCCACAGGAAATTGTTCACAGCAACATAAGACACTGCTATTTTGAAGGTTTCTAGTTTTCTGTGGATATCAAGCCAGCCAGTAGTCTTCCATTACCAATTCAGGACTTGCATAGGCTATAACACAATGGTGATTGGAGAATTAGTGAAACTATGACATCCAATCAAGAGAACAAAAGCTGAGTAACTAACAAGGGAAGAGCTTTTAATCAAACTATTCACAACTCTGATTTTCCTTTTCATCTATTTAACTACATTCTTTCTCCATCATGGCATTTAAACATCTTCTGAGTCTTCAAACAAGGGGAAAAAAATCTCACAGTATGCATGCTCCAAACCAATGAAGACCACAGGGTGATATACCTGATAATTCTAAGGGCTTGTGTACACTTCCACTTTTATCAGTATAACTTACATCACTCAGGGGTGTGAAAAAACACACCTGAGCAACATAGGGTACACTGACTAAAGCGCTGGTATGCAGGGGCGGCTCCAGGCCCCAGTACACCAAGCGCATGCTTGGGGTGGCAAACCGCAGGGGGCACTCTGCCGGTCACCGCGAGGGGGAGGTCCGCCGAAGCTGCGAGACCAGCGGACCCTCCTCAGGCAAGCCGCCAAAGGCAGCCTGCCTGCCGTGCTTGGGGCGGCAAAATGCCTACAGCCACCCCTGCTGATATGGACAGCCCTATGGTGGTGGGAGAACTTCTCCACTGACATAACTACTGTCATTCATGGTAGTAGTTTTATTATGTTGATGGGAGAGTTCTCTCCCGTCAGCAAAGAGTCGCTACACGAGCGATCTCACAGTAGCACAGCTGCATCGGTACAGTGTAGACATGGCCTAAGGATAAAAGACAAACCCTTAATAGATAGCCCTAGTTTTAGTTGCCTGTTTTTAAATAGCAGTTAACTCAAAAAAATAAATTGCAATTAAAAAATGAATTGCTATTAATCACAATTTTTATTGCACTGTTAAACAATAGAATACCAATTTAAATTTATTAAATATTTGGATGTTTTTCTATATTTTTGTGTATATATTGTATTAGGTGTTGTAATTGAAATCAAAGTGTATATTATTTTTATTACAAATATTTGCACTGTAAAAATTAAAAATGAGACATAGTATTTTTCAATTCACCTCAAAACTACTGTAGTGAAACCTCTGTCATTGAAGTGCAACTTACAAATGTAGATTTGTGTTATATAACTGCACTCATATTCAAAACAATGCATTTGAAAATGAAAAAAAAATCCAGAAATATTTAAATAAATGGTATTCTATTAACTACAATTATTCACACAATTAATCTCTATTAATTTTTTAAATTGCTTGACAGCCCAAACTAAAACCCTGCCTAGCAATAAAGGACTTGACAATATGGGGTCCCGCTATCTGACTTTCTGCTCACCCTCAAACGTGGTCACACTCTTTAAAAATGAGATAGAGACTAATGAGATAGAGATAGAGATTAATTTCCAGTTTGATTTGGGGGATTGACCAGCCTTTGCAAGTTCAGATTAAAGGTTTTATTTTTATCTAAGTCATCAGTTTGTCCAATAAATTACAGACATCCGGTACAGTGGTACTTTCTATTTGAAAGTATTTAGTACCGGGAATACCTCAGATCCTGCAGTCACCCTACTTATTTTAAAATGTTAAATGTTAACATTGTCATGGAAACCACCTTATGTTAAGAAATCAATTTGTCTAGCTTCTAAGTCAGCAATTTAAAACAATGCTATATTGAAGGGCAAGTATGATATAAATGGAGACACCATTAAAGTCTCAATATATTAAAGATATTTACATGATTGTTCTAGGCTAGTAAGTAGATCATGTCTACTGGACAGCTAACTTTTGATAATGTATAAATAGAGAGACAGTTTATTATTTCCCCCCGCCCCCAAAGATATGATTTTATGCATATTTGATTATATAAGATCTGGGCAAATCAGGAGATTGGTAACAGGATATGGAGCCTTTCATCTCTACATTTTAGGTTTGTTCTGTAGTTAAAGCACTGAACTGAGACTAAGACAATCTAGGTTAAGTTGCCAGCTGTGCCACAGACCACGTGACCATGGGCAAACCAATCTTTCTATAAAATAGGGCGACTCATCCTTCCTTCACGGAAGTGTTATCAGGACAAAATTCATATTGGTGAATTGTTTCCTACCAGTGTTTGTTTTGTGGTCTATATGAAATCAGTTGGTTTCACTCCAGTTCAAATAAAGTCACCAAAAATATCATTACTGGTAGTTCAACCTCTTCAATGCTGTGGGCTGGCTGCTAGTTTTGGAGCACCTGAGGGTCACATACAAAAGTACACTTCCAAATTTTAGGATCAGATAATTATTTAAGTTAGGATTCAGCCACATTAAAAAAAAACACATTAAAAGCAAATAAGGCATTATGCTTGTCCACTACTTTCAATGAATAAGTCACCATCTTCCAACTTACTTTGAAATGCTATATTCTTCTCTGCATCAACTTCTCTTCTTACCAGAAGCCCTTACAGTTACTTGCTTCCTTGCACTTGACCACTTCATCCTCTCCCTCAGACTGAGTGCTACAGGAGACTGGGATCTACGTGTGAGGATTGAAGGAAGAATGGAGTGCGGGCTGGTTAGGGCTGTTCCCTGTTAATAAAGATTACCCTACCCTGATAGCTGAGAGATGGTTCTGCAGATTGACAATGGTCACCAGCTACCTCCACACTCTGCTGGTATAGCAAAATGTTGTGCTGCATATGCCGGAGGAAGCCCATCTCTACAACATGGCCTCTTCCATGGTGCATGTATGGAGGATGCTACAAATGGTGTCCTCACAAACACACCATATGTACAAGGTCATGTTAGATGGAAGACTTTTTTCTCCACATGTGGACTGGGCAGCATTTCACTCACTGCAATGCTCTGTTCCAGGCAACTGCTGCTGGAGGAGCGGAGGATTCAAGGGCCAGATGGAATCATTCTGCAGGTCAGATTCAGCCAGATGTACCACTGACAATATTTTTATTGGCTGCCACAGGAGAGAGGCAGTCACTCCAAAAGAGAACTAAGGCACTGGAAGCGGCATTGCTAGTCTCTATTACAAAACCTTTTGGTGCATGAATAAGTTTGGAAAACGAAGTCTGGTGTTTATCACCTTTTGCAAGCACTAAATTCATTTTTTAAAAAATAAGATTATTTCACTGTATAATAAGTAACTACAGTTTAGCACATCATGAGACATACAAAACTGGTGGACAAAATGTGCTGTCAGCATAGAACCTTAATAGAGAAGAACAAAACTGGTCACCACCCACTACAACTCAGCAATATAGGAATAGCAAAAGTGTGGAGAAAATGATTTATTGGTGTTTCCTTTACATATAGTAAAAATGCAGATGTTCCTAAAGTAAATAAACTCTCTACTTGTGATAATACATTTTCCCATTAAATGATGACAAAGAGGAACTTACAAATAAAAGCAATCTCTTTTAGCAAATTGTTGTTAGGCAGAGCTGTGTGTGTCCCTTCAAGATCCTTCCTGGGTACATTTCCTGAAAACAACAGAAATCAATTAATGACTAACCAACTGTATGATAACAACAAACATGCACACCTGCAACTCACACAGTTTCTGTTTATTGTCCTTCAAAGCACGTTAAGGTTGATGATGCCTTTAGAGTATTGGCCTATGTTGGGGATGGTGCAGATCATCAATGCCCATGAGGGTCTGAGAGTCATGGAGCATGCATAAATAAGCACCGAACATTCTACAGCTTGAAGGGATAGAAACATATCTCTGGTTGATCTTTTTGGTGTGGTTTGCAGCACTATCCAAAGAGTCATCCTTGAACTCATGGAGCATGAGAACTGAACCATTATTGTCCTTATGTTGATGATACTGATGGGGAAAGGCTCTTTGTAACCACCACTCCACCGACACACTCATTCAGAGGCTGGCTGCAGTCTGAGGAAACGTAAGTTGAAAGCAATAAAAAAAAGGCTAATGATGATAGTAATAGCATCACTAGTGTAGAAGAGTAAGTTACTTAATAGTTGCCTTAATATACTGGATATCTGAGCTAACATTCATCAACCTTTGCGCTGTATGCAACAACAATGGAAACGTTTCACTTTATTATCAGAGTACCACATATGAAAAAGATACTCAGAATCACACAAACTCCACTTATGGTGTCTCAAAAGCTGGAATTCAAATATTCTGAAATATCAAATGCCTGATCAATTATCTGACTACAGCAAAGCAACTATATATTGAATGTGTTAGACAACACACCACGTGCTATATTTTTATTATGCTTTGTACATCCTGTTGTCTCATTGTATATTGCATCAGTTAAAACTGTATGCCTACACAGGGACAAAATAGAGACTTGAAACAAAGGAACATTAAAACAAGTCTAAATATATGTAGGAATATACAGAAATAGTATTTGGCATCTCAGAAAACCTATTTTCACATGAAAAGCAGCATATTATATATACACATGTGTGTACACACACACACACACACACTATTATATGTCATCTTTAATTAATATTAGAGTAGTAATCAAGACTGTAGAAAAGTCAATTTTTAAATTGAGGAAAATCTGTGAATTTTCTTTTAAGTGTTCCGTGAAATTAGTCCATGCTCAAGAAAAGATAAAAGTGAAAGGAGCTTAAATTAACCACCCTCAAATCCCCTTTCTTTGTGTGTTTAGAAAACTGTATCAATCCATCTCATTGTAACTTGGATAGTCTAAGTGGCATATAAGACATACAGGAGTTCAGGTATGAAAGACAAATTTTAAGATTCACAGGATAAAATCCCAATCATGTCAAATAGGTGTTGCCAAGAACTTCAATGAGGCCACAGCTTCACTTATAGGTTTAAAGGCCAGAAGAGACCATTTTGACCATCTAACCTGACTATCACCCAGTAATTCTTACATCAAGCTTACCTTCAGATGATCCTATTCTTGTTATTTACATTAAAAAGGTAGAAAATTGGTGTATAAATTTTTGGCACTTTTGTTAGACCCATAAATAATGTTTCTATAAATACGTATTCCTTCATTGTGGAAATTTATAAGATTTCAAATGTTTATTTGCTTAAATTTCTTTAAATTTGTTTGCTTAAGTGTTAAATTTCCTTGAAAACTATCCTTCACTCTGGAAATAAACTTGTTGCTCATTGGCCCATATATTAAATCAATCATCTTCAGTATGCTGTTATTAGAAGGAATCTGCCCAGATCCCCAGCTGTTGTAAATTGGCATAGCTCCATGGACATCAGTGGAGTTATGTCAGTTTAAATTAACTGAAAATCTGGCTACTGTACAGAAGACATTCCTTGGAATAGGCCCATGGAAAATGTTTATATAGTAATTTTTGAATATCTTAATGAGAAGAGACGCATGGAGACAGACCCAACATAAGACACAATATAAAGAAATATTTTAGATTAAAAACTATTCTTTTGCCAGTAGAATTTACACATTTTCAAAAAGGAATCAGAATTTCTGAAAGGAATTGACAAGTTTTCACTTAAGTATTCAAATTTTTCACAAACACGACTACAAAAACACAATGTTAATGTTCCAAATATTTATTTCCCAAAGGAGAAAGTAGAACATTAAAACCTTTTGCAGCCATTACATCCAGAGATCCCAACCACTGAACGTAATGTATTCAACACAGAAATACAAAAACACACACACACCCCTCTCATTATAGATATACCAGTAGATAGACACTCTGTGTGTATTTTGCCTATAGATACTCACTACTGAAGTGTGGGTTGCATATGTATTATCTTCACTCTCATATTGCTAGACATTATGCAGAAAAAGAGTTGGTTAAGTTTCTACGGAAGTAGTCTTAGGGGATAACTAATTTTCAAAATGATTGGGGTTTTTTTGCTCAATAAAATGTATTTGTAATGCCACAGAAGAGCTTTTAGCAACAGCGATTGAGTTTAACTAAAAGGATTTTCCATTCCTCTCAATAGATGTATAAATCTGCAGCCTTAAGAGCTACTGGAAAGATAGTTTACAGATGGGAAAATGTGTCCCTGATTACTCTATGTAAATTGAAGAAAAAAATAGGATGAACTCAGATTCTCAAAAAGTCAGTGATTTTCAAAGAATTAGTTGGCTATTTCCTCTTCCTGGCCATCAAAATATAGTAGATTTACCTCAAATTATTAAATTAAAAGTATTAAAATTACTGAAGTTAAAAGCAGACAAAGAACTTTATAGCAAAGTGTCACCATTCAAAATTAATCTATTGACATCTCCATCCAAAATGTACACAGTACTATTCATTGAATTTTGTTGCATTGCTTAGTGATCATGTTTTCCTGTTCTTTCACAGAAAATTACATAACTCTTGTTCAATACCTGTATCTATCTGTTTTACTTAGCCTCAGTCCATCTGCTCTGCAAATGTTCTAGTAAAGCGGTCTCCCATGGCAACACTAAATATCATGCAGTTCCCTGTCTTCCGTTGAAGCACTTTCCTCCTGACTCATCCACTTCAGAATTTCAAGTAGTCTCGATTCTATAGTAGTTTTTTGTTGTTGTTTTAAACAAAGTCTAGTATGCAACATTGCATTCCATAAAGCCTCAACAACAGTATGGAAAATGGAAGTCCTAGTTGTTAAAGTTTAGCTGTTTGTTTGTTTGTTTTTTAATTAAATTGCTTCATTTTAGAAGAGCATTATGAAAGAATCATATGTAAATCCTGTAAAGCAGGATTATCTGGGTTATTTTATAAACTGCAGTTCTACTGGTAAATTTCACTTCATTAAGCCACTCAAAATATTAACTATATATGTAGTAACATACATTTGGTAAAACAAAGTTATATAGAATAAAAAGTCAGTTAAGCTGTAAATGGCAAGGTCCAGAATTAAAACCTGTAATTATTTCCTAATACAGCATTATTTAAACTGAGTACAGACTGTTCCAGTACTCTGCCTTCATATTCACATTCCTGCTCATTATTGTTCTAGAGGGAAATTCACAATATATACAATATATTGGTGAGATTTTATTTTTGAAAATAGCGAGCCAAAGTTGTGCATGGGTGTATAATCCATGCAACCCCATAGACTTTGTTCTGTTTATGTCAGCCAAAATTTCCAGCACCAACCAATAATTCTGAGTGCCCCGAATTTCTGGGAGCCTAACTTTAGAAACCTTGGCCTGACATTCAGAAGCATTGAGCATGTTCAACGCTGTCTTAAAAGTCAATGGGAAGTGCTGAGTACTTCCAGAAAAAAAAACAAAAAACATTCAAAAGGTCTCTCAGGGTGAGCACCCAAAATTGAAACACTTGAACATCACTGCTTAGTTTTGAATAGATTGACCTAAGTGTTTAATAGGACATTCACCTACATGATATTGGAGGACCTTCAAGGTGTTGCACACATTATGAGTCAGAGAAGAACTGCCCTGGTAAACTCAAAATAATGAATAATGAGAATATGGGCCAGATTCTCAGATACACTCAATACCTGTTGGGAACAGATGAGGTGAGTGATTGAGAAAGAGCTAGTTGTAAGTTCCTCTACTCTGAGTCCATTTCTATACCAGCCCCAAAAACAGTTTGGAGCAGCCTGAGGGCTACTTTAAAATACCCCAGCTGTTTTTCAGGGCTGATACATGAGCTGAGAATAGCTGGAGCACAGTAGTCCTCTACCCAGATCTCCTCCCACCCTCCACCATGTTCCATGCATTTATTACCTCCTCCCTTCCCCGCACCCAGTCTCTGGCAATCACCAGTGGAAGAGATCTGCAGGCTTCCAGAGTGGCAAGAGTGTGCTGGATCAAAGTAAGAAATCTGATCCTGTAACTCAGAGTAAATAAGGTATAAAAACAGATACACAATAAAAAGGTTTATATTTATACTACTCCATATCCTTAATATTTTAGAATTGAGCTAGTTTCTGTATACATACTTTCAAAATATGCTCTTGAGCTGATAAGGATATTTGTCTGTTACCTTTATAATAGGTACTATAACTTTTAGCACTTAATTTGTAAAATGGTTTCATAACCACATATTTACATGCATATTTTAGTCAAAGGTTTCAACCAAAAAATATACAAAGGGTTATGAAAATGCATTGAAACCTGTAATTAAGTATCTCTAACAATCTGAACTACTCCCGAAATAATTTGAGAAAGGGTATTACATTTTCAATTGCAAATTAATTACAGTCTATTTTCTAGATATGTCAAGTATTAATTTTAGCACTGTGTTTATTTTAACAGTAACAAGTGACTTCACTTTAATGCCAAAATATATTCAAATCAAAATATTAACTGAATAAAATTCCAAAAGCAATGGTTTGAACTGAAAATGGAAAATAAGTTCTTAAAGAACTAAAACCTTTTTTTCTTACTTTGTCTCAGTCAAAGACTAAAATTCTCAAGTTATTATAAGCCATTCAGGGAATGGCTAAGCAACCTGTACTGTATTCTTTTATCCTTTTGTACTTTTAAGCTTTCAGGCTGCCGTGTAGCCATAGTAACTCAGTCTTTTTGCTCTGAAATCCATTAGCTGGTTTCAATACTACCATAAAAATCAAAGCCACAGATTAAAAAAAAGTTTTTAAAAATGGTAAAGATTCCTGGAGAAAAACATTTCTTTATCTATCTTCTTATTGCTTCTTTTGTAAGCAACAGCAACCAGAAGGGCACAAAAAGGGAAATCAAGACTAAATTTAAAAACCTGGTTTTCACTAGGCAAGGTGGAATAGAAGTTTTGAAAATCTGGTCTATACTACACATCAAGGTAGTACAAACCGGTGGGCAGAACTTTTCATAAAGTTATCCTGTATTTGAATATGGTACATATCGAAGCTCAACCCTGATCAATGTGTAACTCTGACTTTAATTGACAGGAATTCTACATATGGAAGGACTGCTGGATTGAGTCCTATTAGAAGAAAGCAGGAAGGCATGCACTAGTATTCTGCATCCTTATGCAAGGGACTTAGTTGAGTGTTTGTGTTGTCAAGTACGTGAGCCCTACATGAATGTATGCTGCAGTTATTTCTGATTTATACTAACAGGCAGACGTATAATTCTCCAATAAAGGTAACAGAGAAGATGAACATCTGTCTGGAGAACAGGTAACTGAGTCTGAGATGGAGATGGCCTCTGCAATAGCCAAGCTTGGAGAGAAAGTTTAGACTGAAGTTTATATTGTGTTATTTCAATTGCCAATAAAACCAGACCCCAGGCCAGGAATAAGTTTGGACTTTATATACTAAGCATGTGTATTTGTGGTGTTCAGAGTAGGGTTGAAACTCCACGCTGCTTACAAACTTGTTTTAGAAAAAAAAGAATATCATTCTTTCAGTTCCCATAAAGAGATTTAGTGTTACCTATTCATCACAAGATATTTCTTTGCCATACCAACTGCACATATCAGGCCAAACTAAAAGAAGGTTCAAACTCCCTCTTAAATCATTTACTGTTACATTAGACAGAATCAGAGCATCTAACTACCACATTTACATGCACAAATGCCATCTGTTCACCAAGATTCTGCATTCTATCAATGCAAAAATTGGAACTAAAACACTGTAGGTACTAATTTTTGAAAATGTAATCCGTACAATGAAAAAAAATTAAATTGCAGAAATCTTTAGTACATTATAATACAGTTTCATATTGACAAAATTTTAAACAGTTTGTCATTTTTTGTTCAGTTTGAAATTAAGATTAATACTAAAAACATATAAGTTTTACATAATGTTGAGTGGAAGGACAACAAAGTTTATTACCACTATCTTTGTTTGCTGAGATGGGATTATGATGTTATTTCTACTCTCAACACTAATTTAAGGGTGTGCTTATTCTGGTTTACTATACTGAATAATATGAATATTCATTTTGAACAGCTCTTTACTGTATGCATAGCCAGGTCTGTAGCTTTGCAGTAAGAATGATTCTTTATTGACTACATATTGGAAACAAAATTGAACTGATTTTTTTTAAATCACCTCCAGAAATGTGAAAAAAATCCCCACTGTCATATAATTTGTACATGTGTGCATGCACACACTAACCTACGAATCATCTTAAGTATACAGAGTACAGTATATTGAAAACGGGGGTGTGGGGACGTCTCCAGTAACCTACATGCATTACTTTATTTTTGAATTTAGTTGCCATAATATTCTGCCTTGGATGCTGAACCAGTGCAAAGGAGATGAATTGTGGCTGGAACCCTCACCCCAGCCAGCACGAATTTTAGCCAAAATTCCACCTGTGGTGCCTATGCCAGAGCGACATCTTCAACAACCTTGGAGAGATGCAGCATGCCCTCCTCTCTGTGCCAGGCCACAGGACCACTCGAGGGGAGGCAAGTGGGGCAATTTGCCCCAGACCCTGTGAGCCCTGGCCAGGTGGTGGTCTGGGTCTTCGGTGGCATTTTGGCAGCGAGGAGCCCTTCATTGCTGCTGAAGACGCAGAGCAACTGAAGGGCCCCCTGCCGCCAAAATGCTGCCAAAGACCCGGACCGCTGCCTGGTTAGTACAAGCACCGCAGCACTCCTGCTTTGCCCCAGGCCCCCTGAATCCTCTGGGTGGCCCTGCCAGGCCAGGTCCACTAGCTGCTGTGGATGGGAGTGGGACCATACCTATACCCTGACCCCATCAGCTCTTATTCCCTTTCAGACAGCTAGTAAAGATGTGAGTAGAGAGAAAGGAGGAAAGACTGTGGGATTTTGACCAGCCTCTGTACAGGGGTAACAAAAGGCAGAGGGAAACTCTTGGGCCATATAGCCTCTTCTGTACATCCCTGCAGATGCGGGCTACAGTGACCTTTATTGTGGCATTATGATCTAAGATTATATTGATCATGGGTGAAAATATATATATTCCACAAAGACTGCTTAGAACATTTGACACAGGACAACTATATCGGCCTGTGTCTTTCCCACAGTGTCCACAAAGTTGAAATTCATTGTGGAAGACTTTTCCTTGAAAGAATTCAGGACATAATACTAAGAGGTACTAAGTGTCTCCTTGGTTTGCAGAGCACCGTCAACTCTCATTGATTTTAATGCAGGTTTGAACCCTGCATCTTGATATAGGTAATAGGTCAATTGGGTTGACTGTTATTTCCAACTCTGGACACCCAGTGATTTCCAGATGAGTCTATAATCCGGGAATAGGATTGTTAGCTACCATCAATGCAAAAATACAGAAATACTTATGCTCCTCTGATCTAATGCCATATTCCTCAGTCGGGGAGCAGGGGGGAGAAACCTTTCATTGACTTCCTAGCAGTCAAAGTCATTTTCACATTATCCTGGCTCTTGTTAATTTGATTTAACACTTGAATTTGTTCCCTGTTCAAGTAATGTAAATCATGATTTTAGACGAGGGGGAAAAAAGTGATCCACCATCATAAGACTGCATTTTTTGCAATTATATCTTCCATTAAATTTGTTCCATCGAGGGCACGAGTCTAGAACATCAAACAGCAACAATAGGCTTTTAGCTCTCAGGTAGCATGACGATGTTGAGTCATATGTGACTAAATCCACATTCAGTGCCCCTACAAAGCAACCTGATAAATTCAAGGTATGTTTAATATGAAAGAAAATATGTGAAAAATTAATATAAACAAATATTTTCAGGTATCAAAAATGTACACATTCTTTTGAGACATTTGCATGTCATTTTTTAAACTTAGAGAAAGTTTCAATTTTAAAGCTGTCATTCTAGGGGAAAAACATGAAAGGTGATTCATAAAAGATGTTCAATATAATAGCTCCACAGACACCAAGATAGATTTTTGTAAAATATGAGATTGTGAAACACTAAATCCTGATATCCAACTACTTTATTCTGGCTCCTTACTCTACTGAAGTCCTTTTTAAAACAAACAAAATTTTTGACTTTCAAGAACAGCTTTTCAGAGGATAAAAAGGAAGAGAGAGCTGTATTATTTCATTTTAAAACAAACTAGAAGAGTTAAAAAGCAACAGCAGAGTCCTCTATGAAATAGAAACATCTGAAGTTCCAATGCTAGGTTAATGGAGCCTGAGAGGCTCTTCATCCAGAAATGCAAACAGGATCACTGCTGCTCTCTTCTTCCTATCTTTTGTATGGCTCTGGGAAGCAGCGGAAAATGTGGCCAGTATACAGGAGAACATTGCCTAGATGAGCAAAGTGTCTTTCACTATCTCCCATCTTGGGTCCTGACTCAAGAAGAGCCCATGGGGCACTTTTTGCTGTTTATAAGTGCAAAGAGGTCAATCACCAGTCCACCAAATTGACTTCTGAGTCAGAGTATTTCTGGGTGCAGGTTCCACTCTGTCTAACCCACTTTTGCCATGTAAATCTTGGTGTTCGCCTCCCCCTTGATGGGTAGTGCAAATCAGCAACAGGAAACTTTGCTTCAACCAGAACAGAAGTTGACTTTCCCTCTGGGGTAAGGCTAATCATGTTCTTCCTAGTTTATTTATGAAAACAACAACAGACACGTTGACTGTCATGATTGAAACTCAGCCATTATCCGTGGAAGGAACATTTACCCAAGACCTCAGTGAATCATTGTGGTCGAGCTGGTGAATGGGTTTCCCCTCTGTCTTTTGGTACTTATTACATGGAGTCAGTTAGAACCTGAATGAGGCCCCTCCATTATCCCCAGCTGGTATCTAACATAAGGATTTCTCTATCGGGTTCATTTTTTCCTTTAAAAATTATGCTGATTATCTGTACTCACCAGTTGAGGGATAGAGAATATACAATGGAACCTTGATCTCAGCCAGGATGAAGCAGGGTGAGATGCAGAGACCTTAATGGGAATTACTGGATAGGTCTCATTTGCACTTCAATGAAATTTATCTATTCTTGAACTCCGCATTTCCAATAGGCTCCAATTAAAATTGGATTTTTTGCAACACCAGTTTCCCACGTTTTCTTACTACTGCCTTACAGAGTCATTGTCAGTCATGAGTATTAGCTCATAGTCACAGCCCAGTCTCAGTCAACCAGCCCCAAAAGGTTTCCGTCTTCCTAAAATATTTTAAGAGTTGTGCAAGAACATAGTCACACTACTTCATTAAAGTCAATGTAAGTGTCAAATCCAGGAACACTTGGAAAATGTACTCGTCTCTGTAACAATGCATATTGTATTTTGGCCACAACAAATACAGGTGAACTCAGTAACACTGAAAACACTCTGACATTTCAAAGTTATGCTTAATAATCAGTCACTGATCATTAGTTTTGGTCAAGTGACCTTTAATCATAGATTATATAAGGATGGTGCATTCAGGGCCGGCGCTTCCATTAGGCAACCCTAAGCGGTCGCCTAGGACTTCAAGATTCGGGGGGCGACATTTTGTGCGCTCCCCACGGGGCTCATGGGAGCTTCCGGTTCCGCTCCCATCACGCTGCCGAAGAAGGACCTTCTGCCAACATGCTGCGGAAAACAGCGGCAGGCAATTGAGCAGCTTAGTGACTGCCGCTGTCGCCTGCGACATTTCGGCAGAGGGTTCTTCTTCAGCGGCGCGATGGGAGCGGAACTGGAAACTCCCACTCACCTTGTGGGGAGCGCACAAAATGCCTCCCCCCGAATTCTGCCTGGGGTGCCAGAAACCCTGACGCTGCTCCTGGGTGCATTTGTAATTGTGTCTTTTTTCACCTCTCAAACAAAAATATAAGAAAACAAAAGGGTTCCTCAGTAATGCCTATGTAAAAAGGCTCAAAATTTCTGGTTGCTTGGTGAGACTTTTTATGAAATACCACACTCCTCTTCCCAACTACACCACAGTCCTATCAATTTATTCTTAAATTGAAACAGTTAAAAAAAATATCCCTAGACCCTTAGAAAGGAAGCCACTGAATAGGACCAGATTATGAACCTCACTGCAGTGTTGTTCTCCTGAGCCTGCAGACACACAGGAACAAGAGTAATGAAAAGCACAAAGTGTGCCATTTAGTAATAAATAGAAAGCATAACTATGACAGATTTAAATTACAACACTTATGTCATCTACTGCCAGACTAGGGCCCAATCTTGCAAAGCATCGATTACCCTCAACTCTCAAAGTCAATGGAAGTTGAGGTCATTCACCAGTCTGAAGGTGAGGCCTATATCTAGACTAATTTATTTCATGTTGCTACTTGTAAAGTAGCAGACTTGTAGCAGGAGTTCTGCATTCTCTGTTCCCTACCCTTTCTATCACCACTTAGTCTATCAACCATTGTTATGGCCAATATTTATTAATCATGCTTAGTTTGTAAAATAAAAGATCTCTCTCCAGTTACTGGAGGAACAGAGTTTCCCAAGGAACAGAGTTTCTACTGAAATCAAAACTGTTTTCTTAGCATGAAGCAGGACCAAGACAGGCTCATTCATATAGGCAGATATTCCCATACACATTCTCTGCCAAATGAACATTTGCTTCTCGTTATAGAAACTGCCCTGCTCTCAAGGCACCTGATTGTCATAGACAATAGGCAAATGAACAGTGAATCCTTCAGAGAGAAATCTTCCAATAAATTACTGTAGAATCTTAAACTGGAAAACATCTGCAAGCTGAGAAACTAACTAGTGTGTTGGACTGAGGACAAACTAAGCCTGGGACACCGAGTCAACTCTGTATCTCTATTTTACACCACCCAGTCTGTACCCAATAGATTAGGAAAGGGAATTGGAGACTCAGACATAGATTGATTTTCTGCCACCTAGATCTCATCCAGAGAAGACAGAGGTGACTGGCAGATTAGGGAAAGCAACTAGAAGTTAATGAGTGGATTATATCTAGCCCATATGTTGTGGGTTGTTTTGTGCATGCCATTTTCAACTCAACTTCACACCCTGAGGGTATTGCTGGATCTCCAGCTGCATGATCACAGAACAGAGTTTAGGAAGGCGTTTTCACCTTTGTCTGAACAGCAGATTGTGACAAATGTCTTTCCTGTTCAGATCTTGTTACTATAATCCATTGTTTAGTCACTTCAAGACTAGATTACTACAGTGCACTGTGCATAAAGCTACACTTTTAATCAACCTGGAAACATAATCTGGAGTAGTGTAGGACAGCCCATTCATGAAATGGCACATCTCGCAGGCAGCACATGACACCAGTTCTTTGTGCTCTGCATTGGGGAATGACTTAGTTTAGATAGCAACCTTCTCCTTATGTGCTACTGAGACAGATGTGGTCAGCACAGGTCTTGAGTTGAAAACCTCTGAAGGGAGGGGCACACTAAGGGCTGATATTTATGGGCTAGTTGAGATATAATTTGAGTATGATTTCATTCTTGGTTGACTATTTTCTGGTTTTGTACAGAAAAGCTTCCAATGTTCTCTTACATGGCAATATTTTTAATTAATATAAAAAGGCTCCTAAACTCTGGAATAGAAGCTAAAAGCTCTCTCTGTCAGAGTTTTGTACTGATATTCCTCTCAGTGGTGTCTGATTGTCACATGAAAAAAATTAATCAAAATTAAATACCCCACAAAAACAACATTTGTTACACAAGAAAAACTGGTCTGTGTTTCAAGCAGAAACAGAAACAAGAGAGTGTATCAGTAGACCAGTAGGTACCCAGAGGCAGATGAAAACATTATACTGTTCTGAACTAAAAAAAACTCCAAAACACCACAACTTTTCACTGTACTGTATTAAGAACGCACAAATGAGGATGGAGAATGTTCATCACTGCAGGAGACTGATGTAAACTCAGACTTGCATATACAAATATTATTATGTATGGGTTCAGCAATTCTGCCTCAGTATGGCCATATGAAGTATTTTTGCTACTTTCTAGGCTACTAAGGGCATTACAAATTCAGGGTTCACTGCTGCAATCATTATTCACACTGGCAGCCATTTAGAGAGATCCAGACAGCAAGTGTGAAATATTGGAACAGGAGGTGGTGGGTAATAGGAGCCTATATAAGAAAAAGACCCCAAAATCAGGACTGTCCCTATAAAATCAGGACATCTGGTCACCCTACAGCCATTACTCAAGCAATTACTCCTATTGAAATCAATGAGAATGCTTCAGGGCTTAAGGTTTGCAGGATCAGGTTTGTATTAACCAAACTGAATTTGCAGATGGTAGGAAAAGGAATTCCATAAGCAGTGGGAAGCTGTTTTTTACCCACCAATTAAGCACCTTTGTGGGTTTTTTGACCATGCAATTCCAATGCCAGTTATGTCAGAAATATTATGGAAAGGTTTCTTCCAGCTGAGCAGTTTGCACAGGTTGTGCCCTTATCTCACAACACACTTATAACCACAAGTTTGACTACTGTAATTTCATCTTAGCATGGCCTCAGCAGGGTTCCTCTTCTGCTTGTAACTTGTAGAGAATATAGCAGTCTGCACATTTACTTGAACAGTGACGATATTACGCTCGCCTTGCAACCATTGCACACTCTACCTGTAATGTAGAAGATGATTTTAGGATGGCAATATTTGAAACTCTCTTTATACGTCTTATTGAGGTGGGTGTCTGCACTCTAACCCCACCTACCTTCTTGGCAGAACTCATTTTAAAATGATGGGTAAGAGCTTTTGCTCTTGTATTCCCCATAGTATGAAGTTTGCTCTCTCCTGGACACTTGCCTTGTCCTATCCTTCCACTGTCTTACAAATCACCAGAAAGCTTTATTCTGCCAGAGATATATGCTTCCATCACTGTTGGTCTGTGTGTAGGGGCCATTACACTGGTCTACAATTTTTGAGAAGTCGTCTGCTTCAGAGATAAAATGTGATATTTATTATGTATTTTGATGTGCTGAATTCAAATATGACAATTAAAACAACTGATTGGCTACTGTTTCTAAGATATTTAAGTTTTTACATTTTATGTCTATGTATATTGTGCAGATAGTAGGGTTTTAATCATAAATTGTAAACCTAGGTCTTTCAATGTGTTTATGGTTGCTTTACATAATATTTCAGCTGTCCTGTTTATGTAACACTTTAAAAATCAGCAAAAGGGTTATATAAATAAAATTTATTATGAAACAAAAGGCAAAAAACTATTATGTACATAGTTTAGTCCTATTCAGTGTCTACTCGGCGCTTCTTGGCTTGTCTCTTGTATTCATTAAATAGAGAATCTCTTGTCACTGTCCAGCAATAGTCTGCAAGCATTGGTGGGCTCCATTTGCTCTGACAGCCTGCCAGGAGATTCCATGGCTGTAGTCTGGAGCCCAACAGCTCTGCCTTACTCTTGGGTAGTTCCAAATCCCTGACAAGGTCATTCAGTTCACCTTGTGTTATGAGGTGTGGTTCAGAGGAGGAGGATGGGAGAAAATGTGGGTCCTGTGACATTGATGGTTCAGGACCAGAAGTTTCATCCTCTTCCTCTTCCTCGTCTGACTTAAATGAGAATGATTCTGGTGCATCAGGAACCGGCAGTCCTTCTCCATGGGGTACTGGGCATATAGCTGATAGAATGTTTGGATAATGCACAGTCCACTTTTTCTTCTTTGACACACCTTTCCCAACTGGAGGCACCATGCAGAAGTAACAATTGCTGGTATGATCTGTTGGCTCTCTCCAAATCATTGGCACTGCAAAAGGCATAGATTTCCTTTTCCTGTTCAACCACTGGCGAAGATTTGTTGCACAAGTGTTGCAGCATATGTGTGGGGCCCACCTCTTGGCCTGATCTCCAATATTGCAGCCAAAAGAAAGGTGATAGGCTTTCTTAACCATAGTGGTTATACTGCACTTTTGTGATGCAAAAGTCACTTCACCACAAACATAGCAGAAGTTATCTGCACGGTTCACACGAGTACGAGGCATCTCTGCTCACTTTGGCTAAACAGAAATGTGTCCCTTTGCAAAATCAAACACTGACAAAGAAGAGAGCATGACACTGTATGATTTCTAGAGCTGATATAGGGCAATTTGTTCAGAAGAGTGATGTAAGCTTCGTTATGATTGCATCATCCGTGACTTCTAGGAATAACATGATGCAATTCATATCATGTATGACGCAATACCAGCTTCAGATTGCATCATTCATTGTTTTGCCTAAAAAGCAAGTACTGTCCAAACCCAGTCATAGATTTATTCATAGATCCAGTCAAAGATGTATTTTAGTCATTTCTGGTTTAAATTGAGATCCCTTCCCTTTATAACTCACTTATCCTCCACCATTCCCAAGTCAAGAGTCGTATATACTGACCCAATAGCCTATCTTGAAAACTAGAGCCAATCAACAATTTTAAGCATCATTTTTGTTCTCAGTGACCCAGAATTAGTAAAGTTGGACTACATTTATTTCAGAAGCATTTTGGCTGTAGAGCAGTGTTATCAGCCTATTCCAGGGGAACCCATCTTTGTTTCACTATGATGAGTTATATTTAGTGCCTTCAAAATGAAAACGAAATAAAATGTATGGGCCTTCTCTCATACATACCAAAATAAAATGCTAGGTGTTTTGCTGTTATTTGGTTTGAAGTTGCACATTAGTGAAAGGAATACGTTAAAGGCCCAACATTTTTGTTCATGTTATATTACATATTGTGTGATGGTTGACATCAGTTTCATCTTCTTGGATTCTCATGTGATTGATACTATTGGCCTTCAACCACTTCTTCAGGTTAAATATTGGCCTCCAATACATGCTACATTTTCAATAGCCAATCAAGTCGGCATATATATGAAGGACAACTTCGGCCCCTGGGGCTAATCATGCTGTGCTTTACTCATCGGAATAGTCAGACTGTTTTTGTGCTTTGTTTGTCCTTCATTTAGATCCTCAAAAAAGTGATTTCAAACTAAAACTAACATTTTACTCCTCTAAACAGCTTTGTAAGTATTTGCAATTCTCTGTTAAGCAAGCTGTACCTCTTATTTTTGTATTTCATACTTATATTAAGGTTATTTTGCAATTTAGGTGATAAATTACTCATCAACATCCTTTGATGTTTTATTTCCATGAACTCTGAATACATTTAACTAGCATTTAAATTAATATTCAACTGAAAGAAAGTCAGAGCTGTACACAGGGGCGGCTCCAGGCCCCAGCACGCCACGCACATGCTAGGGGCGGCAAGCCACAGGGGGCGCTCTGCCAGTTGCTGCAAGGGCGGCAGGCAGATTGCCTTTGGCGGCATGCCTGAGGAGGGTCCGCTGGTCCCACAGCTTTGGTGGACCTCCCGCAGGTGTGCCACTGAATCCATGGGTCCAGGGACCTCCCACAGGCAAGCCGCCGAAGGCAGCCTGCCTGCCATGCTTGGGGTGGCAAAATACCTAGAGCCGCCCCTGACTGTACAGTTCTTGAATTTGACACAACAAGAAATATCTAGAGGTCAAAAGAGGTGCAGCAGACCATCTCCTACTACTAACTTAAACATGTTACATTGTAAGAAAATGCTACAAAGTATTATTTAACATAGCCAACCCATGGTTCAGTGGCTAAGATATGGGAGTAGGCTGAGATGTGGGTTCTATTTCTCTCTCTTTAACGGAGGGGCAAAGTCTTAGTTCCATAGCCTCTTCCCTCACTGAGCGACCAGACTAGCTGAGCCACTGTTTGCTGAGTAGTAACAAAAGGCTCGTGTAAACAAGCAGTAAATTAACACCACTGACAGGAGCAAGGATGACATGGGTAAGGAATTATGATTTGGAGCTATGGTTTTTACAAAGCTTCGCTCAGAGCATGCCTAATTCAGAATCTAGCCCTTAAATTTTACGGTTTGTTTTATCAAATGGTCAATTGTGATCCATGAAATCTGTTACTGTGAAGCAACATAACATCTCTGTACCCATCTGCAAAGCTAAGTAACTGATTTTCAAGGTCACACAGCAAGTCAGTGACCTTCAAGAATGGAACTGAACTGTGCTCTCCTGACTCAGAAACCTTTCCAGAAAACAATGAGGAAGAACTACATCTTTAAACGCAAAATCAGTCAATTTCTTTTCCCAAAGTCATCTCTGGATATTTACAAGCTTTGGATGTAGTCCTGTCTCCAGAGGAAGTCAAGGGGACTTTATCGTGGATTTCAATAGGGGTAGGATTTCACCATTTCAGTTTGTATTTAAGCTACACTTACCTGTATTTTTAAAATGAGGATTTATTGAATAGCTGCTCAGCTTTCTTGTTCATAGCTGTACAGTTTTATTTTATGATTAAATTAAATGTTAGTGTAAGAGAACACCTCCTATGCTCACATTTACATCTACTATAGAATAGGTTTTCATTAGAGTTCAGGTCTTTGATGACCATCTTCTTCCTTAAAAAAATATACAAAAATAGGAACAAAGCTTATATATTTTACAAACATGTGTTGCGTTAACTGTTAGCCATCTTTTTACTGTATATTCTGATAATCACATTTTATTCAACATATATATTTCCACCATTACTTACTGTAATGTATTTCAGTGCTGAAATGAACTTGACTCAAGTTTCTGCTATAACTGTGGTGTGGGTCAGTTGTGACAATTTTTTAAAATCATATGTACACAAACCACTGACTGGTAGCCCAGCTCAGTCACTCAGTGTCTTGTTTCAATGATAAAGGGAGCAGGTCTGCAATGATAGTAGAGATAGGCTGAAGCTGCAGAAATCAGATCAGAATCTGAATTGCCATAGATGGTAAGATGAAGGTTTGGTTCACCGGATGTCTTTCCCAATCTGTTCTACAGACCTAGTCCACACAGTTGAAAAAGTCCAAATTCAGCTCTTTCCCGGGGTTTGGGTTTATTTTTAAAGCAACAGTAAGAATATAAGGATCCACTCATACCTTCTCTCCAGGCATGGCTGCACCTAGGGTTTGCTCTCTGAACTGCTTAGCCCATCTCAATCCTCTCCTCCATAAAGCCACTCACACTTCCCATGAACTTAAGTGAGATCCTAAAGCATCTGCCTCCCTCAGTCAGTAGAACCAACTAAACCCTTTCCCATCAGGGGATCAATACTTGTTATCAGCAGAGGGTGTTTCAGGTAAAGACTGCCAGCCTCTTACAAACTCAACTCTAAGTAATATAATCAATATAGCAGATATTTATTGTATCAGTTTCTGTAGTAAATTAGCCAGCTAATGTGCCTATCTTAAACTGAAATGTCATCCACAGAGAATTCAGAAAAAAAAATTGAAGAAAAGCACCATCCAAAAGACAGTATTTAGCACCTGCTTCTATTTCACACACATTCTCTCAACACTGTACTTATGAAAAGGGCATACTGATATAGTGCAGCACAGATGTACATTACTCATCTAGAGATACTGTTCATCCTTTCAAAGGACACAGATTTTGCTAGTAAAGCAAACACCTCAAACTATCATTACAAGTCAGTGCTATATATATTATATATTCAGAAGTTTCTAAACTAAAGTTATTGTTCAGCCGCAGAAGACATATGATGCTATCATCTGGTTTCTCTTTTCAAAGTTTTCTGGGACTGATTTGTTAAAGCAATCAAGGATTTCAGCTGAAGTAACCTTACTCTGTCAACTAAAATAAATGCAAATGAGCTCATCAGTTGAGCTAAAATAGTTATTTGCCACCTATATAAATGCATTATTGCACACTAATACAAGGAGGATGTCATCAGTACAGAGAGGTAACTTTTACAAGTTCCTAAGGTTTGGATGTTGCGAGAAGCTTATATAAATGTTTTGAGCCTCCATCCTAGCACCTGACTCATAACCCTCTAATAGGGCCTGCTCTCCACTCCCTGCTCATAGAATACTAAACTTATTTGGAGGCTTTTTCCAGAATTGCAGCACTGCATGCTATCTAGCTACGTTCTTCAGAATGCAATGCAGAGTCTTGACAGGTCTGAGATTACTACCTTAGTAATTACTTCAGCATCAATCCCTACAAGTAACAGCTCAAACACTGCGCAGCACTTCAATCATGTTTCAACAAATTCTTACATGCCATCTATAAAGGCTGCAAATTGTGTTCCTATTTTGGCTCACATGAATTAAATCTGAACTATTTAAAAAGGGAGCTGATTGTTTCATTCAGTTTCTACTTGAAACATCACAAAAACCACCACTGTAATTGCCAGACAAGCAAACCTATCAGTTCTCTTAGTAGAGAGGCCAAGGGCTAAATGGGCATAAGGACTGAACGTCCCTTCACATCTAATCCCTCTAAATCAGTCCATTCCTTCAGTTCTATAATATTTATAGAAGAAGATTTCAGTCTCTAGGGCTGTCAGCTTGGTACCTGTTATGAGCAGCAAATGTCTGTTTTAAATAAAAGGACTGTGGAGCTTTTAAAAAGTATTCTCTTTACATGAAGCAGAGTTTTTTGTTCAATGCAGACTTGCAAAATTTTATCCATCTATACGCCCAATGCAAGTAACTTCATTCCCTCACCCCCGCATATCAAATATCATTAGTTTTTTCAACAGCATCAGTATCATTATAGAAAAGGGCAGGACAAGAGTTTTTGAGTTTTTGCTTTGGCTGGCAAATGTTCATAACTTTCATGACTCTCATGACTGATTTAATGGTATTAATGGTACACTGTGCAATGACACTGGTTAGACACAGCAGAGGACACATCTTAACCAAAAAAGATTATATGATTGGCGAGTTGGATGATTTTTTGTGTTTTTTTGATGGGGCACAGTTGAGTATATGTATTTTGTGAAGTTCCAGCCATACAGATTATATTAAATAGGAAGGAGGGGAACAAAGATAAGAGAGAGAGTCTGAGGGCATAAGAGGTTAGAGAGGAAATTTTAGGGAGAAGCGGAAAGGAAAGAGCTACAGTTTTAAAGTCTTCTCTCCTTTCAGTGTACCATGCTGCCCTTTTGGCAGTAGAGCATGTGGAGCTCTAGCCACTCTAACCAACTCCAATGTAAAATCTAAGTTGGGAAATGTTTGCAGGCAGATTCTCAGCTGGTGTAAATTGCCATAGCTCCTGTGATAAATGAATGGGGCGGGGGAGTAGCTACAAAATTCCCTGTTAGTAGCTGTTCTCTACTTGCTTTACCTATAAAGGGTTAAAAAAGTCCATAGATAAAAGGAAGGGTGTGGGCACCTGACCAAAAGAGCCAATGGGGGGGGGCTAGAACTTTTTTAATTTGTGGGGTGAGGAAATAAAAGCTTTCCCTTTGTTTGTCTATCCTTCTCCTGAAAGGGGCGAGAGAGCAGAGAGAGGGCTGGAAAAGCTTTAAGCCAGGTATGAAAATCACCAGACCATATCTAAAAGCTACTTATTTGAAACCCCAGATATGTAAGTAGTTCAGGAAATGTCTAAGACGACGTGATTAGGTTTATCTCTTATTTCTTAATGCTTAATTCTTGTAATGGTTTTTTTTTTTTTTAAAAAGTCTAGCAAAAAGCCTACGTTCCAAATGTATTTTCCTTTTTTTGTTTTTTAATAAAGTTTACCTTTTTTTAAGAACAGGATTGGATTTTTGTGTCCTAAGAGATTTGTGCATATGTTGTTTAATTAGCTGGTGGCAACAGCTGATTTCCTTTGTTTTCTTCCTCAGCTCTTCCCTGGAGAGAGGGTGAAAGCGCTTGAGGGTACACAGGGAGGAATACCCAAGTGCGATTTCCTGGGTCCAAAAGGGGTTTTTTGCATTTGGGTGGTGTCAGCATCAACCCATCCAAGGTCAGCGAGAAGCTATAGCCTTGGGAGTTTAATATAAGCTTGGAGTGGCCAGTATTAACTTTTGGAATCCTTGCAGCCCCCAGCTTCTGCACTCTAAGTGCTAGAGTAGGGAATCAGCCTTGATAGCTCCACTGATGTCACTGACTACTGCAAACATCAAACCTGTTCTTCACTCCCCACGCTGGTCTCCCACAGAATATCAAGTCAAGTTCAGTGTTTCAGCCCATATCATCAAGGCACAAAATCTGGGCCCTGCATGTCTAAAAGACTGCCTAAAACTCCAGGATAAGGGAGAGAGCCAGGAACCCTATTCCACAGGCACAATGGAATTTTCTACCACAAGGGCACATGCAGCTCATCTGTGAAGGAGGCAGAGCTTTCTCATAGGCCAGTCCAAAACCATGGAATGAACTCTCAGGATTTAATGACCATCACAAACCTCACTAGTTTCCACCGCTAGTATAAGACACACTTCTTTGACCTGCCTTCTCTAAAATAAACATATAGCAGTATTTAAAATACAAGCAAACAAAAAACATCCTATCAAAGCAAACATTCCGCTGTACATACAATTCTCCTCCTGTGGAGAGAATGAGAGGAAGAACGAATGATGACACAAGCAATGTGGCCAACATCTAATACGCTCCTGGAAAGCACTCAGATACTTTGGCAAGGAGGGCTATATGAGAACTTCTAGAACAGAACTATTGCAAGACTAAGGCTTTGGTTTTTAATAGTATAAAATGAGTTGTTAATGGCTTCCAGGCTACAAACTCCTGTTAAAAAGGAGCAACTGGGCTATTGAAGACTAGGAGGAGTAAGGATGGCTCTATATGGTCCAAGAATTCCTTTTTCAAATGTTTATTGTTTAATATTTTCTTAGATTCAAAAACAGGGTAATTTTTTTTAAAAACTTTTTCTCTACCAATTTTCTCATACATTTTCACCAAAAACTATTATTCAAATTGGAAAAATAATGATTTTATGAAAAATTAAAGTTAGTGAGCCATACCACAATGGTAATAAGCCATGAAAGGGAGAACATTAGTAGAGTATTGATATACTTCTTGGGTTTTGAAGGCATTCCACCTTCACTGTCATCTCTCATAATGCAACTGAAACAATTAATGAAAATCCTATTGTGGCTTAATAAATAAATTCCTTTTAATAAATCTCTATTAAAAAAAACACATATGGAGTATGACTGTTACTTGGTTTAAGTACAGCTCCAGAGCTTTTGCCATATCAATGGTTTTTGCTTACAGATTTGTTTAAGAAGCTCATTTTATGGGTTTTAAATTTTGTCATTATACATCTTGATTTTAGTTCAGTCAAATCCACGTTTTAATGATCCAATAAGCAAAACGCCACTATTTCAGTTCTTGCTCTCATGTGGGTTTAAAAAAAGATAGTATCTAATTGTTTTTGATAACATCTGGTTGATTAGATTCATAAACGTACTATATATGAGCCAAATTCTCACAGGACTAGTCTCATTAAGAAGTCAAATTACTATGCTGATTACAAAACCTTCTCATGAACCTTAGAATCAATAATACTCAGAATAATCTGAAATCTTATGTGGTTTTATGAAAAGAATGCTTTTCTTTTGTACTGTATTTAAATAGAAAAATCTAAATTTTATTTGGCATTAAAATTATACTAATAATTCCTTAAATTTTTCAGCACAGCAAACACAAAGACCCAAAAACAACCCAGAAACACACACACACACACACTCACACTCCCCTGTACTCAATTGATGCTTAAAAATGTCATAAAGGAAAATCTCATTTAGTAGCTATAAAAATAAAACGTTGGGGGTCTACAAAGTGAAAAGTTCTTAAAATTTGGTAACCTAGGTTCTGACTTGAAGTTTAAAAAAAAAATGAAGTTAGAGTTAGGGAAAACTTAACAGAAAAGACAACTAGATAATGGAATGATCTGCATAGGCAGGCCATTGGAGGATCATCACTAAAAGGATTTAAAATAAAACAGTTGAGGGCCTAATGTATAGAAAAATTCTGCTTCCTTGCTAGCAGCTGGCCCAAGGTGACCCAATGTCTATTTTTAAGCTGAAATTGTTCACAGAATTTTCATAGTATTATGTAGTGCAGCGGTTCTCTACCCGTTTATCATTGTGGGTCGCATATGCAGCCCCCAATGCATTATGTGGGCCACAGGTAGAGAACCACAGTGATCCCAAAAAGACCCACAGTTCCCTATGCCCCCCTGTCCAAAGATCCCTCCACAGAGTGAGGCCAGGAGGGTAGCCCTAGGCGCAGGGCCAAGCAGCCTGGATCCGAGTCCCGCTGTGCAGTTAGGGCCCCGGCGCTGGGCTAGGAGCAGAGCCCTACCTAAAACCTGGGGGTATTGCAGCACCCCCACAAAACCCTAGTTCCCAGTACCCCACCCGGTCATTGCCCAGAGCCCCTTTTTCCCCCAAACCAACCCAGAGACCCACACTCCTATGTCCTGTCCCCCTGCAGCGCTCATTAGTACCCTGCTGGCAGAAGCGCTCCTGCAGGCTGCATTACACTCTCACTCCCCCACTCAGCCAGCCCTGCTCGCTACCAGACCATAGCAGCAAATTTTGAAATGTCTTAAGTACACAGCTGGTCTGAAGCTGTGTGCTAATTGGGCCACAGGTTGAGGACCACTGATTAGAGTAACACAGTACCTTGATTCAATCCAACTATTGGTTCCAAAATAGGCACACAGAGCAATGCCACAAAAAGATGCCATGTTAAGTTTCTTGTTTCAGCAATTTGGAAATACATGTTTCTTTTTGCTCGCTTGCCCTCTCCTGAACCTCTAAACCTTTGCAGGAAACATGTGACAAGGAGCATATCCAATACAGAAAGTCCTTAGCTTATTTTTGAAGTAATGAAAAACTATGTTCCACATAAGGTAAAGAAAACCTGTCACCTTTAATTCTAACTCTTTAATATATGATATTATGTTAATAATCCAAACCACTGCAGGTAGCTGATTCAGCATGATGATTCAGGACCAAGTTGATCCCTGTTGTCACTCCGTTTATTTCAGTTCTGAGAACTGCAATAGAATGCCAGATGAATTTGGCCTTCCTGCTGTGCACAGATAGGTTCCAACAGGGGTTGACTCTCCCAAAGGGTCCCCACTTTGGAAAGGATAGCTTTAAATTCAGGACAATGCTGAATTAGCACATCTTCCCGGGACCTGGGTCACACCCCTTCCAAAACCCACAATGCTTGCTTTTGGGTTGTGCTCTTCCAGTCACTGAATGTATCAGGGGTTAAAGAAATCTTTGACACTTCAATTCATCATGCTATCGGGGCTTTCCACTTCAGAGGAACCAGAGCCTTGACTCACACATCAGTGGAAGCTGGGGTTCGATGCAACCCTTCATCAACAGCTTCACATTTAGATACAAAACATTTCACAGAACTCTACAGTCCACTTAGCATCTCACTAACATTGTAAATTGAAAAAACCCCAAACCATCCAAAACAAAAACCCTAGCTTATTTCAAATGGCTCTCCTTTCACAAATCACAGCTTGACCAATTTAGAAAAATGGGCTTATTTTGGCAAGAACAAACAGACCTTTTGAAGTGTCAGAGCATAATAAAACAAAGGAGAATGTTTCATACTTAATTCATATAATTGTGTTCTGTGCTGTTTGTATCAGAGAGGGGACAGTTTTGGAGGTTTGTATTTGATTTCCCTGGCTTGGTCAATTTGAGACCTGCAGTCATATCACCTTGTGCTTGATCCCATCAGATCTCACCAGCCTAGCAGAATCAAGCCAATTCACTCTTTAGATTAGACTAGGAAAAACTATGTGCTGCAGTAAGTGTTGTTGGAAATTCAGCAGGCATGTGCACCTGTAAGAGCACCCCAGTGCCAGAGGGGAAGAGGCTCCCTTGTATTTAACAATGAGTCTCAGCTGGACTGACCAGCTCAGTTGTACCCCAACTCAACTGTTGTCATAATCTGTATCATAAAAGGTATTATGTAAGATATCATATGCACACTGGTAACACTAGTCAATATTATTGTGCAGCATACATATGATTGTTCAATGAAGAATTTTAAATAGGTGCCAGAAATATATTCCTAAAAGATGTTTGGCAGACAGGGCTAAAGTCACCCCCATCTTGACAGAGGAATGTGATTCTGCGTGCTTGAATGTGTCTCCAATGTAAATCAATCAAGGAGAGACACAATGAAATTACATTTACATGCCATGTAGACAAAGCCATCAGCCAAACGAGAATGGAGGACGGCCATTCACACTCTAAACAAGCGATGGAAGCTGCAGCTCCAGGAAATCTTCCCGCCTCCTGCAGTGAGGTCACTGAACTTTGGAAGACTTAAGCAAGGACAGAAAGCCATTTTGGCACCCATTACTGGGCAGAAACAAGAGGCCAGAGTTCTTGAACATCTGAGAGAAGTGGAACCTTTCAACCAAGGGAGCTGAACATCTTTGGAAACTGAAAATAGGTGAGAAACCTACTTGAACAAAAGACTCTACTTTGTTAAGTTAGACTTTAGTCTTAGAAACAATTTCACTTTTGATTGATTGTAATCATTTCTAGCCCTATCCTTTCTACTTGGTATCCCTTAAATATCTGTTCTTTGTTAATAAACTTATATTGTTTTATTACACATCTCAGTGCAGTATTTCAAACTGAAGAGCAAAATCCTCAGCCTAACTGGCTGGTGCTCTATACAGTATATTTGAAGGAGCAGCAAACTTGATAAGGTTTTGTGTGTGCTACAGTCAGAGGGGCTGAGCACTGCAAAGAAAGACTTTTTGGAGAGACCTCAGGACTCAAGGGGCTGTTGGTGTCATCCTGCAAGAAGTAACCAGGCTGGTGAAAGCCAGGATGAGACTAGTTTGCTCTGATAATGCTGTTGGTGTCAGAACTCTGAACTCAAGCTGCACAGCACAGAGGCACCCAGAGTTAACAGGCAGAGGGTGACAAAACCTGTTACTTGTCTGAGTTGAACCTCAAAGCATCATAATACTGAGAGGTAGTTGGCAATTGGTACACTGTTTGCTCAACTAGTATTCTAATTGGTAAGTGGCATGACAATACAATAGCCAAAACATTTCAACTTATTATAATAAATTTAAGCCAAGGCTATAAATTCAAAGTGAAACAATTTTGACCTTATCAAAAAGAAAATGTCATCAAGTTATTCAAAATGAAATTCTGGTATTTCATTCCCTGAGAAATTTCTATGTTTGGTCCCAGGCCAGAACAGGAAAAAAAATGGAAGTTGGGAATTTGCCCAAGGAACAACAATCCCACTCTCCAACCAGCTCTAGCTACAAAGCTGAATCCAAAGGCAAGATGGAGATTATAATTTTCCACTTCCTTTATCCCTATTTCTCCCTATAAGAGGGCAAGCTCCATCCCTATCCTTTGATGCCCCAGAAATCTCTCAGACTCTCCAGCAAGTGGCACCTCAGTGTCCTCATTACAGTCTCATGCAGCCAAGTATTTACAGTGTTTCTTGCCCTTTCCTACAGGAACAGGGAGGAACAGAGCTCTCCTTTCCTTGAGATCTCAGCACATATTATGCTCAGCTAGCCCAGTTCCTCCTGCCTCACCTCTTTCCTGTGTCTTTTATACTCCTCAGCTGATGGTTAATTGGTTCATCAGCTCTCCCTACCCCAGTCTGATAAGCTAATTAGCTGTATCTTGCCAGTCAGCCTTCTCTACGGTAACTCATTGTTCGTAAGTTATGAGAGTGCTAGCTCACCTGTTAGCTTCCACCACTTTGTCACACTACCCCATTATTTCATCCTGTGTTTTTGTCTCATCTCAACTGAGTCAGCAGCATGCATGTTCTTCTGTCTCACATCAGCTCTTTCCATTGCCTGAAAAACCAAGGCCAGAGCAGGAAGCCAAGCATAGATCAGAGAACTAATGCTAGTAGGCATTAAGCAGAGTAAAAAGCTCTTGTACCATTTTTTTTGCTGCCTGCAATGCCAGTGTGTTTTATGCAGAGGTACACGAAATGAAGGTGTCACACATAAGTGTGTCAATAAGTGACTGATCTTTATTTTCTGGCCCTGAACACATAACATGGGTCAAGTTTGCAAAAGCTTAATACTCCCACCACATCGAAGAAGTTTGTATATATACACATATGCCAACTGCACTGGCTAGTCAGCGTAAGATGACCTGACCCCACTTCAAATATAAGGGGATTATTCTCCCTTTTCTTGATTATTTGTCAATAACCACTCTTAAAATCTCAATGGTTTTCTGATCATCATCTCTTCCTATTTTTGAAACAGGTTCTTCTGCAGTGTTCTGTTCAGCTGTTGAGGTGGACCCACTATCTGGAGGGTGAGTTTTATTTCTCCTCATGAATGGGTAGGCATATGACTCCTTCAACACAGGAGCACATTACCAGGAGAATCATGCATGTTCTCAGGAAACAGATTCAGTATCATCCTTGGTTTCATTCGGATGTCTTCTCTTCTGCCTATAGATTTGACCTTCATAGGTGGTGATGATATGCAACCCTTTTTGTACATGGTGTAGCTGTTACCTCAGCAGGTTGCCTAGAAGCAGCTCTCTGAAATTTAACATCTCTTCCACTTGTAATGGAATAATTATTTGGTATTTTTGTTGCAATATTTCTTCTGTTTTAATATCCTTTATGGATTCTTTTATGGTGAAGAAAATGTTTCAGTTTTATTTTGGGGTTTCTTAAAAATATAAAGCAAAATTAAAGGAGGTTTGTAAACCAAAGCTGCAAAAAATAATTGACCAAACTACCTGCAAACCTCAAATGCTAAGCTATGTTTGGTAGTGAATACACAGAGGAACCAACTTCTACAAGAGGCCAAGAGAGATGCAGTTATTAAGAAGATATTTTATTTTGGTTGGGTATATATTAAACAGGTTTAGGCTGTTTTTCATAGTAAGCCTGACCTTAATGGTTAGGTCAGACACCTTCAGGTCATTTAATTTCCTCAGGATCCTCTAAATGATTGACAGGTTTTTTTTGGTTGATAGTTCCTGGACAAGATTTTCAGAAAAGAATAGTGACTTTGAGTACTGCAATTTTTGGGTCCCAATTTTTGAGATACATTGAAAGAGGCCTGATTTTCAGAAAGTGCTGAGCACCCAAAGAAAAAGGCAACCAAAAAACAAAAAAACCTTATTTTTAAAGATCTTGCCCATGCCCTCTCCAAGCTAATGTGGGCCAGATACAAAGCCAACTGAAGATAAGTCTTTTAATTGACTTCAATGGACTCTGAATCAGGCTGCAAGTGCCCAACCAGCATGAAATATACATTCATGATAGTGTCTATATGGAACCATGCTCAACTTATCAGAATCATACTGAATGGCATAAAATTATTCTATTTCCCCTAACATAGAATTTCCAAGCATGAACACTTTAAACAGAATATATTTGCTGGATCATACAGCATCTGTTTTGCATAATATTAAACACTCTGAATTCTACTAAGAAACATAGCTTAGTTGACTAGGTCACTGTTGAGTAAATCACAGAGTTCAAGCCCAGGAGGGACCATTGTAATTCTCTAGTGCCTAGTCCAATCTCCTTTATAACACAAGCTATAGCATGCCTCCAAAATATAGGAAAACATCCAATTTTGATTTAAGAATTACTGCAACATTTAATAAATTGTTTCAATTGTTAATTACCCTCACATATAAAATCATCAATTTTAGAATAAATCAATTCTACAGTATGCATAATTAACAAAAAAAAATCACTAAACACATAGACCTCTGTCATAACAGTCAAAGGTCTACCCTTGGAAGTGTTTTTTTTTATGTTTGTCTTTCCTGCTTTTTCTACTGGTATCTTTATTTCATACAGAAAATTATAATGTATTTCTATGTTGAGGGAGCTCTCTCAGTCTAATAAAATTTTTGCCAAAGCCCAAATCAAGCGTAAAGCTCAGCTAAAAGCTTTATTTTTCAATTCTATAATCCAATCATCCAAAAACTGCTTTAATCAAAATTGTGGGGCTTTCAAGACAATATACCATTTTCTGTAGGCATCACAGTTTCAACATGCATCCTCAAAGCTCTAAACCAGTGTTTCTCAAACTGGGGTCACTGCTTGTGTAGAGAAAGCCCCTGGCAGGCCGGGCCGGTTTGTTTACCTGCAGGTCCAGCCGATCACATCTCCCACTGGCCGTGGTTCGCCATTGCAGGCCAATGGGAGCTGCTGGAAGCAGCGGCCAGTAAGTCCCTTGGCCCGTGCCACTTCCAGCAGGTCCCATTGTCCAGGACCAGCGAAGTGTGGCCAGTGGGAGCCGCGATGGGCTGGACCTGCAGATGGGGCAGGTAAACAAACCAGCCCATTCCATCAGGGACTTTTCCTACACAAGCAGTGACCCAGTTTGAGAAACACTGGCTAAAAGAATGTAGTGGGTTACTTCACAGCAAAATCAAGTGCACAGTGAAAGTAAATAGCCAACACCAGAGGAACAGCTTTATATTTCTTAGTTAGAAAACGCCAACGTAAATTTTAAATTGTCCAGTATACTATGTAATCTAGTAAATTCTATGGTAAACCTAGACAAACATCACCTCATTATATATACTCTCAGATAAGAAACAGGACCCAAGAAATGAACAATGGGGCTTAGCACCAAAATATCAATCAGTTATTACTAGCTATACTTTAATGCCTTGAATGGACACATTCATAGGATACTTGCTATGAACATATGAATTAATTTGAAAGTGGAAGCTAACAAGTTATTTCAAGATGATTGCATGATTGATATTACCTTTATCACTGCTGTAATGTACTTACATCTTGCATATCATTACGTTCTATGCATCATTCTAGCCCAAAAGTGTGAGTACTTTTAAATGACATGATGATGATTGTTAAAGGACAGGAGAATAATGCATAGTGAATATATCTGATTACCTTTTAGGAGTAGTGGATTACTGTGATGTATTACAATTTTAGAAAAATGTAATCCTGAAAGAACCTCTCTCATTTACAGCTTAGTGAAAAAAAAATCCTCCTCTGTAGACAATAAACTGAAATAAATCTTATGAGAAAAAGGTAAATAGATGAAAAAGAGGTTAGGGATTGAACTTTCAAGGTGACAGATACAAGCACCTGCATCTACTTTTCTTTCTGTGGAAGAAAAGTAGCTTACTGAAACTTAATTCAGGAAGCATAGGTCTGATGCTGGTGGGTAGGATGTAGTGCTTCGAAGGACTACCAAATATATACTTCACTATCAAATTGTGAACTTCTTCCCTCTGATCATCAGTCTAAGGAGTTCTTCTGGATTCCTTCATGATCCTGCACTTCTAAATGGACTCAACAGCTAGAAACACCCCCACCACCTTTGGCTAAACAGGAATCTATGCCCTTTGACAGAGACTAACCCAGCCGAAGTAATCATGAACTTGTCATCTCAACTAATATAACATGCTGTACACCTAAGAGTTAAAGTGACTGCCTGATGAATCTTCAGATTGCACAACGTGCAGCAACCATATACATCCAATACGGAGTGTTGAATAAATCACTCCCTACTGTTCTATACTCTGAACTGGTTCCCTGTCCAATATGAGATCCAGTTTTGAGACCTAATGCTAAACTTCACAATAACTTCTCACAGATGATAAAAACTAAACACACAATTTCTAGGCATGCCACAAGGCAAGACAGAGAACACAATTGTTGCAGAATTTATGTATTTTTATGCTTTTGGTTGCACTAAAAATACCATAGAGTTGTGCAAATTAAACATAGATCTGACCAGTTATGGTTTTGCTACAAAACAATGCTGAATGTCATTAATAAAATAAAAACAACCACCACCAGGGCTACAGAAACAACTGGTCTGAGGAAGCCTTGCCATTTGGGCGGCTCCAAGTCAGAGCAAGACTGCACAGGTTGGAAAATCAGCAGCAAGTTCCTTCCTCTTCAGTTCCGCTACTGGTGGACTTTTGTTGTATTACGCATTTCAGCTTTGTGTTAAACATTACTGTCCTTGAAATCTATTGATCTTTTTCAAAACAAATATTTTTAAATAGGATAATAGAAATAAACATGCTAAATCTACAAGTCGCAAGGTATAGACAGCATTACAGAAAGCATAAAAAGCTCTGTGTAGTTAGGTTGATCTGTAGCACAACAGAATTACATAGTACTGACCTATTTTTATGGCAAGGAAGATAACAATGAGGTCGAAAGATATAGTTTAACCCATTCTGCTGATGACTAACTTCTCAGTATATAGCCTTCAGAAGAGCTGGGTGAATTTTTTCTGATCAAAACTTTATTCATTGAAAAATGCAGTTTTAGTTGATCCAAAACTAATGTGAATTTGACACAAATTCATTGAATAGTTTAATCTTAAAAAACGACAACAACAACAACAACATATTTCAAGCTGAATTCACAAAACCACAGCACCTTACTTATAACCTTTAGCCCACCTGGGATGTTGGAGACCTGATTTCAGTTCCCATGTGGAGCAGGGATTTGAACATGGATCTACTACACTGAAGGTGAGGGCCCTACTCAGCAGGATCTAGAATATTCTGGAGTACATTGCAGTCTCCCCGTTGAAGCTGTCTCACTGCATATAAATTAAATAGTCCACGGAGCAGGAATTGGACTTGGATCTCTCCTCACCCAAGTGAGCGCCCAAACCATGGGGGTGGGGGCACAGAGAGAAAAAGAGAGAGAGAGACTAACTGTATCCCCCAGTGACTAGTCAAGTATTTTATACAAAGTAGAACAGCTTCAGCAAGGCAGACAGACAGACCCTATCCCCATCTTAGACTACCATACAGACCAGGTTATAGCACTCACCCAGGCAGTGGGAGATGCAAGTTCAAATCCTTGCACCACAGCAGGCAGAGAGGGGCAACTGAATCCAGGACCCCCACATCCCAAATGAGTGTCCTCCCCCAACTAGGCTCAAAATTGGAAAGACACCAACTCCCATTTTGTGAATAATTTCATTTGCTTTTTATATTAAAAATGGCTGGAACTGAAATGTGCTGTTTGATATGAAAATTTTTTTTTGTCAATCTCCAAAATAATATGCTAAAGCAAAAAAAAAAAAAGAAAAATTTTTGGGGTTTGGTTCAACCCACACCAATTTTATTTTGGGCTTTCAGCACTTCCAGCAATCCAAAAAAAATGGTTCTTCACCCAGCTTTCTGGGCCACACCTTGACTGCCAACCACATGAAGTGCTATGTCAGTTATATGTATTGTAAATGTCCTTTAGACAAAATAAACATGCAGAGCTCTTTAAGGCATTTTTGCTTCATCCACATTTTGAAGTGTTAGCATGAAACAGATTTGAGCTGTTACTAATACGTGCTCTACTTTAAAAAGTCTATGATTTTGTCTTTGGGGACTTTTAGGCTTGAAAAACAACGTTTTTCAGCCAAAACTTTAACATTCAGACTGTCCTTGTTTGGCTGAGATGAGAAATAGAACTCAACTGAGGAAAGAATGGCTGGCAAAGATCTGGGTTCTAACATTTAATGAAAAAGCATGGCTGGGTTTAAGAATATTTTTTTAGATATTAAAGTGAGAAATTTGCAGTGCAAAAATAAGACTGTTTTAAGGAATGTAATATTGCCTGTACCAGCATTTTCCTTTAAATTTCCCACAGTTGCACCTCCACAAGTGCTAGTGGGAATGCTAACGTAGATAGGCCACCAGTGGTTGCCAGCATTGTAGCCACCTTGTCATCTCACCATGTTCCTGCTCAAAGCAGGATGCAATTACACTGTAGTTAGACTGAACTAAGCTAGCACTCCTCCCATCACCAATACCCTTATTGAAACTGCATAGCCTTACAAAGCTTGTATGTTAAAAAGATAAATGTATGCAAGGGTGGCTGTAGGTATTTTGCCACCCCAGGTACAGCAGGCGGGCTGCCTTCGGCAGCTTGCCTGCGGGAGGTCCCTGGTCCCGCGGATTTGGCGGCATGCCTGTGGGAGGTCCGCTGAAACCGCTGGACCAGCGGGCCCTCCACAGGCATGCTGTTGAAGGCAACCTGCCTGCCACCCTCGCAGCAACCAGCAGAGCGCCTCCCATGGCTTGCCGCCCCAGGCACGCGCTTGGCGTGCTGCTGCCTGGAGCCACCCCTGAATGTATGTATCAAATATTGTTCGAGGAAAGTAGTTTCAAGTAGGTAAATTCTGGAAATCAGATAGATGACAGCAGCTCTGATCTCTAGAAATGCGTCATTGTAAATACAGAAGTCAGTTGCATGAAAAATGCAATACGATAAGATATGGAAGCAAAAAATAAAGTTAGTATCCAATCCATTCACAAGCAAAACAGTTATTTTCTGGTAGAACATACCATGGCCCCTACAGATGAGATGCGAGTATTTTATTCTTGACCACCTAATATACACTATGTTTTTCTTAACTGTACTTTTAGGATAAGGAGAAAAAAAAGTATTCTAGTAACTAAATATGCCCAGGTGTTGGGTTTTGTGTCCTCCTCTAAAAGCCAGCTATATTGAAATCTTCATTTTCACAGTTCCCAAATGCCAATGTTCATCTGTGCTAACATTCTCTGAATCACAATTGGAAGATGTACAGGAGGTCTCATGAGCAACAATCTCTTCACTTTTAACAGCTACATTGTAATCATGGTTTCTGTTACTAATAGTAGGTGATATATTTCAATAAGAATATAGTGTTCCTGTATCAAATCTAGGTCAACAAGCTGAATTACTAAATACATCTCTCTCACACATACACACACACACAAGGAGATCTGGGATTAGAACCATCATCCTTTCACTCCAACTATACAGTCTTCTACTTCTTAAGTTTAAGAAGAAAGCTATTACCTAAGAGTAGTTCTCATAACCTCTCTGTAGACTAACTTTTAAGGTAATGTCACATTCACACGAAGTCAGTACATTACAGCTCGATATAGCATACAGAATTTCAGGTCCTGAATATTATAAACAAAAGCCCCCCTACATTAAATTGTTCGATCCCTCTGTTTGGAGATTAAAACATGGTTTTGGAGAAGTTGTTAACTGTAGTTGTATTTCTATCTCTGTAGCCATGTGACCACATTTTCTCACCCAAGTTGCTGTGTCACTAAACTGTTTTGCCATTACCTTACAATCCACGTAGCTCCATCAAACTTACCTTGACCCCATAAATGGCAATAGTATAATATGAAGTCATGGCAGAATTCAGCCTATTAGATTTTAATAGCTATAAAAGATGCTGAGAATGGAGACAGTAAGACTGTATGCATCTCTATTCAGATCACAGTTGACCTGTTACTAATAAATTGGCAAAAGAAGCTCAACTACTAGAAAAGTATGTATTGTAAAAATAAATAGTGGAACACTTCCTTGTAAGGCCCTGTTTTTGTTTGGTTGGATTGCTTTTTAAATTTATATTCTGTACTTCACAGTTTCTTCTGCCCACTTGCTAGGGTGATCAAATGTCCCAATTTTATAGGGACAGTACTGATTTTGGGTTTTTTTTCTTATATAGGCTCCTATTACCCCCCACCCCATCCCAATTTTTCACATTTGCTGTCTGATCACCCTAATACTTGCAGAGGAATCACTGTTAGAAACTTCAGAGCAAGCAAGCAAAGAGTAGCTTCACATTTTTCCCTTAGCCAGTATACCCCACCTCTCCAGACACACACACACACACACACACACACACACACACACACACACACACACACACACACTCACTCTTTTGGGCCACAGAGTTGGCTACACCACAAACATACATAAGAGAAATGAATCCCCTCATTGCTCAGAGTAATTGCAACTTTCTGTGTTGAAGAATTTTGTGTTTGGGTGCAAATCACTTTCATTCCCCTATTCGTAGATTTTCTTTGAAGTACACTACCCTTTGTAGTCTGCATTTTGTTGTTTTCTGCAAACCCTATAGTTTTCAATGGCAGTAAGGTGCCATGGATTTCTGAGCACATGATCAGATAAGTCTATGCTGGACATACAGAAGCCATTAATTTTTTTTCTAGTAATTCATCTATACTGGAGAAAGATGATGGATCAATACTCTAGGTTGAAGCTATGCATTCCTAAATCACAGATCACAATATCTCAGTGCTATGTTGCTTTTGTGCCAGGATAGATAGAGGGTAGTTGTAACTCCGAACAACTTCACATTTCAGACAGCAAAACAAAGATGAGCTTGCTTTGAGTCCCATCAGAAACCCTTTGCTCTGTTATGAGGAGTACTAGGTATGTGGAGCCACTAATTGGGACACCAGGAAAAGTCAGGAGTGTGCTAATTTTTTCCTGTTATCTATCAGAGGAGCCATCCAGGAATATAAGGTTTAGGAGAACCGTTCCCCCTACAAACTCCACATGGGGTTCCTCCAGCACCAAGAGATGCTGGCTTTTCCAACAGCAGTTTTTTGTAAAGCCCGTTTCCCTGGAGAATACCTTCCAGTGGCACCAGCCCTGCCAGGAAAAGGGAAAAGTACTTTCAGAGCCTCCAGGTAGCCTCTTCTAGTTTTTCTCTCCTTCTCATCACCCTCTGTCACACACAAGCCCAGTGCAAAGGCTACAAGTTTCCAGATCCATTTTTCAAGCACTGCTCAGAGAGCTGAGATGCCTTTCCTTCCCTGCCACCCCTAAACAGTGACTCACATCTCAAGCCTCCCATATACCAGCATTCCCAAGACATTTAGTCAACTGTCCATCTCTTCCTCACCACAAAAAATACCATCTGACCTGCAAGGTGGTCTCAGAAGCCCCCTGCTCCCACCCAGTCTCCCTCTAGCAATGGCAGGATTCCAGAGTCCATCAATTGACTTGACTGCCATTGCTTCATTGAACATAGTATTAATAAAAACTATCACTATTTCCCCATCTCAGCATGCCACCCATTCATCCTCCTGATCTTTAATACACCCCTGTACCCATTTACTTCTTATATCCTTCCCCTCCATCCCTTATGGCTTTACTATTCTCATGTAGCCAATTTTGCAAGCCATCACCAATGGCAACTTCTACACAGAAGTGAATCAGACAGTGGGGGGCAGGGGAGGACCAATGAAGAAGGCTCTCTAATCACCTCTATAATGTCTTCAGATAAAATTATTTCTCTGTGTTACTCACCTTGCAACAATCTCTTTAAGAAAGACAACCACATTTATTGGCCTTCCTATCCATCAGCTCCTTCAGCACTTGAAGTCAGATGCTCATACTTTTGCAGGGCTCCAGAGAGAGCAGCTAAGAGTCCCAAACAGGACGTTCATTTTTCTTTTTAATTAAGTATTTCTGCACTTTGAGAATATAGAGGAAAATATGTAATTGATGCAACAAAAAAGCTTCAAGCACAGCAGACAGTTACAATGGGCAGTTACAATGTAGTAGGGAAAGGAAAAATAAAAGCGTAAGGCAGACAGGTGCTCTGTTTTTCTTCCCCTGTTACTGCTATCCATCCAAATAAAGGCACTGGAGATAAATATTATCCTTCAGTCCAGAGGGGTGGACCTACCTGAAGACACAGATAGATAAAGAAACCAGCTGCAATAGCTATATTTCACTATTTTATAAGCCATGCACATTCCTAACCCACACAAGAAGCAACAAGAATAGAGCAGTATGATAACTATATCTGTAATCTGGGCTTCTTTTTCCTCTTTCTTGTCTACACTGACTCATGCAAAGACTTATTATATTTTAATACAGCAGTGGCATCCTAATCTCTGAGATCACTTTAGAAACATATTAAGGGCACCACAGGTGGAAGTACATAGTGAGTTTTGATGTACATCTCTGAAGAGAATTCAGGAACTAAGATTCCTATATGCCAAGAAGCTCTTTAATAACTGATGGCAAAGACAATTTAATAAAACAATTAAAATACAAAAAGATTAATTTTAATATGTTGTATCTGAAACTATATTTCAGATAATTAACTGCACACACCCATAGCCTTCACCTTTTAATTATATGCTGTCATCCTAAAATAAACTCTACTAGAAAGCAATTGAATCATCAGCCTATCAAATAATTCATGTGTTCCATATGACATTTTCAATACATTATAATGGGAGATAAAATGTAAATGGTTCTTAAATAACTTCTGACCAGTTAATAACTCATTTTCTGTTTTCTTTGGACTTATGTGATTTCAAACTCCTGAGGGATAATAAAATGATTAAACTACCTCACCTATCTGCAAAGTAGTTTACACTACAATCTCTGTCTGTCGCAAGAGGAAATGCTCTCAAGGATCCTATAAGGAGTTCTTTGGTTGCCTGTTTTTGGTTTATTTTAAGTAAAGACATCTTGCTCAACAACTCAGTTAAATCAAAGCTGCAGGATTGTTCATTTAGTGTTATTGCAACCAGTGAGGGCTTGCACTTCTACTTATCTAGTAAGTAAAGACCTTTTCCCCGACCTTTAGAACTGGATAGCTCAGAGTACTTGTAATGGGACACGGAGCTTTTCGTTTCTAAGGGGTATGGCTACACTTGAAATTTCAAAGCGCTGCCTCATTGTGTTAAGGCTCAGAAGTGGAGAAAGAAAATGATAAAAAGTTTGCTGTTATGGTTCAGGGTGAGGTGTACCTTTGACTCCCTCAGTCTCTCCCCCCCAGGTGCCCTTTCCAAATGGAACTTGTGCTTCCCTCAGGAAGGAAGCCCACAATTCACTGTTACAGGGGGTCCCCACATCTCAGCACTTCCGTTCACAAACTGTCTTCTCCGCAGATCCAACTGGGTTTTGCCCTGGACTATAGACTTCTACCTGGGACTGGTGAGTAAGATTGAAGTACAGTAACAAAGAACTGTTTGTTTAAAAACAATGTATTATGTATTTATCCATAGGAATGTAACAGAGGAAATGGGTTAAAAAAAACCAAAGAGGTCTATGCACATTGTCTTAACTAAAGATTAGTTATTCCTTGCAAGTTCAAGTAGGCCTCTGTCTGGAGCAGCTTTCGGCTAATAGTGCCACCCCACAGTTGCGTAGGCACAGTTAGGAAAAATTTGCCTTCATTTTCCCTTTGTTTTGGCCAAACAATCACTGTTCAGTCTCCTGTTTGGTAGTTTCTTGCTATGATTCTAGCCCGCTGGTGAAGTTGTTAGTAGTCTCTCTTTTCTCAGAGTGGTTCAGAGTCTTATGAGTCAGAGGGCCAGTAACCTCAGTGAAGGGTCAACAGTTTCCAGCCTTCTTCTGGGGCTGGTAAAGAAACCCAGGCCTGCCCACTGCTCAAGGTTCCCATCCAGGGACCGTGTATCAAGCAGTTAGGATCAGTTTCTCCCAACCCCTTCACTGGTTTCAATGACTGCTTCCTACTCTACTTGTCTTGTACACTATTTCCCAGACTCATGCTCTGCTCTGGGGCTCCATGCTTCCTAGGAAGCTTCCCATCAGTCTGTTTTTAAAAGCTGCCACTCCCACTGGTTCCTTAGCCTCTCTGGCAGCCACCCATCTTTTCTGACCTGCAACCTTTTAAAAACTTTCCAGCTGTTGCTGGACCACCAATCAGCCCCAGTTGAGGAGACAACTCATCTCTCTGTGCCCCCTTTAGCAGCTGGGACAGCAGAGCAGCTGTATACCCTATGACAGCCCCCTTTGCCTCAGGCATCCTCCCAGGACCGGGGCTGAGAAAGGCACACCTGAACAGAGGAACTTTAATGTTACTTTTCCTCTAAAATACTTTTTTAAAAATCCAGGAAAAACAGTAACTGGATTGTTTTATTGAAAAAATAAAGATCTCAAAAGTAAAAGTTGAAAACCTGAAGTGTGATAAGTAAGTCATTAACAAAAGTCAGATTCTATACCAGGGGTAGGCAACCTATGGCACGTGTGCTGAAGACAGCACACGAGCTGATTTTCAGTGGCACTCTCACTGCCTGGGTCCTGGTCACTGGTCCGGGGGGGGGGGGGAGGGGGGGGCTCTGCATTTTAATTTAATTTTAAATGAAGCTTCTTAAACATTTTAAAAACTTTATTTACTTTACATACAACAATAGTTTAGTTATATATTATAGACATAGAAAGAGACCTTCTAAAAACATAAAAATGTATTATCGGCACACGAAACCTTAAATTACAGTGAAAGAAAATTCAGCATACCACTTCTGAAAGGTTGCCGACCCCTGTTCTATACCATTACTACTAACTAGTCAAAGATTATGTTCAGGTTATACAAAGATGAGAATGAAATCATACTGAAACTCATCCTAGCTTTGGAAAGTTCAGATTTAGAAATGAATCTGGATTCTAATTCCACATCTTGGAATCATCTCTACTATAAGACACTAGTCTGATTCTCATAATTGAAATCTAACACCACCACCTCTAACTGCTATGTTTATGAACAGTAGATAAGTACCAGTTTCACATGGTATCATTCTAGCTGAACATTCTTAATTCAAATACCAAAATATATTATATATACACACATATATACACCTACAGACTAGTATTCATTATATTTAAATACTACACGTGTTTCAGGGTTTGTGGTGGGAGTCACGATTTGCAGACATAACATTTTGCTGCACTTCTATCAAAAAGAAAAGCCTTCAAAATTTGAATGGGCTTTTTACAATGAGGATACTCTCCTTTATCAACTGCTCTGACCATTTCCTTCCCCTCAGTTCCCCTAATCTAGAGAAGCCTTATTTGAAACCTGCCTGGTGCGACCATGGGAGCAGAACAGGAGAGGTAGAGGGAGGGGGAGAAAAGAACAGGGCAGAAAGATCTGTACCCACCATCTGTATACTCCCATCAAGAACCTGAAATTGAACCCATTATTCTTGAGTTTTAACATTCTTTTGCTGTCTAGCAAATAGCTGTGAAATCCACCAAAGCACGTGCCTTCATCCTCATCTAACAGCATATCCACATAGAAGAGAATAGCCTTCTGTTGCTACCTATTACTCCCTTAGCTCAAGTGGTAGAAGACTGTTTTCTAGATCTAAAGATCCAAACTCTGCTGCTTAACTGTGTAGGAAGTTGATGCAGTTCCACATGATGGAATTTGCATTTACAATTATTATATTGCACTAAAAACTATGTTAAAGAACAAAGGATGCAAAGTCAAGAATTCAAATTAGAAAATGCCTCAATTAAGGTTGCCCATGTCATGCTGATAGCAAAAAAGGGGCTATACCTGGAACCAGCTAAAGCGAATGGCCCAGAATAGAGGACTCTGGAGATCTGTGGTTGGCGGCCCATACCCCGATTGGGATGACGGGTATGAGTGAGTGAGTGATGTCATGATAAAAAGTCTTCAATTAAATGATCACATGCTATTTTTTCCACATGCCTCCTGCCTCATTCGGTGCCCAGGATGGTCTGTGCTCTAGGAATGAATCAAAGAAAGTTGTCAGTAGGATCCCATCCTCATTTGTGGTAGAACTTGGAAGGTGTGTAGTGAATGAAGGTGGGAACTTCAGGAAAGGTAAGCATGGTTTTATAGTTAAACGGATATTGGGAGACTGATTAAAGTTGCCACATTTCTGAAATATGTGCTACAATTCCTAAGGTGCACTTGGTGTGACTACCTCTCCCCTTCAACCACAGGAAGTAGCATCAATTCATTCAACATCAGTACCTATGAAGTTGAAAAAAAACAACGAAGATTTTTTTTTTAATATAAAGCAAACTTGAAACCACCATTTTTTAAATTTCAGTTCAAGGCAACTTACATCAGGTCCTCTGTGCTTTGCTATTGATGCTTCTCATGAGATAGATCAGAAAATATAATTTTGATGTGAGATGTGGTGGGAAGGGTGTACCTTGAAAAATGCTGACCAAACAGGTTGTGTAACTGTGTAGTTCACTTCAGAATTTAATTTTTTTGTTTATTCTGTTGTGGCAGCTTCTGGCTTGGGTGGGGAGGGGGGAAGGGAGATGACAAAGGTGTTCTGCTTTAAAAAGCAAATGAAAGCAGGAGCACAAAATGTTTCTCTTCCAATTTTAAGATGCCTGTTGTTGAACAAAAAGAACAGAAGTACTTGTGGCACCTTAGAGGCTAACAAATTTATTTGAGCATAAGCTTTTGTGGGCTACAGCCCACTTCATCAGATGCATGTGGTGGAAAATGCAGTAAGAAGACAGACTGACAGACAGATAGACAGACACAGAGAGAGAATAGAGTGATCAGTTAAGATGAGCTAATACCAGCAGGAGAGAAAAAAAAATTTTTGTAGTGGTAATCAAAATGGTCCATTTGCAGCAGTTGACAAGAAGGTGAGAGGAAAGGGGGTGGGGAGAATAAACATGGGGAAAACCCCATATTTATTTCCCCCCTCCTACTGGGAGAGAACACCACAGCAGGGCTGGGGGAGAGGGGAAGAGGAGCTGGTATCTGGGCTGGGGAGCCCTGCAGCTAAGCTCTCAGAGATAGGAGATTTGGGTGTATTGGCTGGGTCAGCCCTGTGTCTGGGGTACCTGGAGGGGACGAGTTGGGGGTGTCTGGCCCACCAACTGGGCTCTGGAGGGGAGGAGGGCAGAAAAAACAGGAACTGGGCTGTCATAAGGGTTTCTTTAACTCTAGTTCTGAGGGAATGTGTGTGCGTGTGTGAACACACATACTTGCTAACAGGTATTTTGAAATAATTACCAAAATAATAGAAACTGGTGTAATTATGTAGTGTTATTTTTGACAAAAAAAATTTGCATACTTTTTGCAGAATTTTAAAATATTGGCACAGAATTTGTGTTTGTATGCAGAATTTAATTTTTTTGCCCCAAATTCCGCCCGCAGAGTAAAATGAATTCTATCCACAACATTACATAAACAGTTTTAGCACAATTTGGTCCGATCTAGGTACTTATTTGACCCCATAATAGCACACTATTCCAAATGATTAAATTTATTGCCAGATAGTGACAACAGCAAGGACAAGAGGTCTAGAATCCGCAGCTTTGGCTAGAAATGATGACACATTGGTATAATTAAGGTAACTGACACAAGGAAATCAGTGAAGAATTTGGATACACCATCACCAATTTCAGTGATAAATTCTCTCCATTACATTGGTGTAAAACTGGATTAAGTTCATTGGCTTCAATTAAACCACTCCAGATTTACACTGGTGTAATAGAGTCAGTAGGTGAAATCCCGATTGCATTGTATTCAGTTGTTTTGCCATTTAATTCATTGGATGAAATCTTGGCTTCACTGGAGTTATTGAGATTTAGTGCAGGGCAAACAGGACAACAGCTGAAACTTTTACTGGAAATATATTGGTTTCATTTAAATTCTGTTGGGAATTTCTGGTCTGAGTGAAAGACACCCGTGCCAGAACAGTCAATAGCCGAGTGGTTCAGGCACTCACCAGGTACGTGGGAGAGCCAGGTTCAAGCTCCTGTTCTAAATCAAGTAGCTCCTAGAGACTAGGGTGAGTGTCCTAACCATCAGGTCATTGGCTATTCTGTGGTGGGACCATTTTTTTTTTTTGTGAAAGTATTAAAAAGAGGACTCCTTTTGTTCTAAAGCTGAAGGAAAACAAAATTTCAAAGCCTCAAAAATATTTCACAGAATGGAATTCTTGCTTATGGCCTACCTTAGTTACCACATTCAAGAGTCCTCTTTTAGGCTGGCACCTTTCCCCCCAGCTTCTGGCTTCACTTCTCCATGTTAGTGGCACAAACTGTATTATGTGCTTCTAGCTTTGGCAGACCTGTGCATCATGCATGATTTTAAGATCACAGACACTGCAGAACAGACTGTCAGACCTGGTGAAACCACATCAAGAATATGTAAGCAATAAGCTCAGGTGGACAGGGGGTGGATGTCGATGATATATACAGAACATCTTGAATCAGACAAAATGGTCATTTATTTAGATCAAGCCAAATTTTCAATAAGTCATATGGCATTTGTGCCTAGTATAGAGTTTGTATTAAGAAATAGGTTCAAAGTATCAAAACAGTCACGATACAGCTGCAGACACACAAAAGATGGACTTGTCTATTCTGCAGAAGAAGTTGTCATTAGATAAGCAAAGAAAAATTACACATGGAATTATAACCTTGTTTATACCTATTTCTGCAGAATACTATTTTAAAAAAATCCATTAAATGTAAAGATGCTATTAGTGCTCTGGTTAGATCCTCTGATTTGGAGTGAAAAGAGTATCTACTGAAGAAGAAAAAAAAAAGAAATATGCAAAGTGAGGGGACAATTATTTGCATTACAAAAAAAAGGATCTGAACAAAACTGTATAAATTTAGTTGACTGGAAAGCTAAATCAAATAAAAAAGACGAGTGAAATTCTCTTTCAGTGTTTCATTTAAGGAAATCAAGTCTGGGATCAGGTTAAATTACTGATCAAAAATGGCTTTAACTTTCATTACCCAAATGTTTCATGATTGTACATAAACATGCATTCTGTGGTTCTCTTCTGCCATTAGAAAATTAACTGTAGCTATCTGGCCAAGCATCTTAGTCCTGATGTCCATTTATTTCACAGCCAGGCAGAAACAGCATTTTATATGAGAACATAATTTAATGTGAAGTATTACAGAGGATATTATTCTTAAATCAGGATAGAATTGGCATGATTAACTGAAAGCTAAGTTGCAATGTAAACAGGAGCATTTGAGGGTCATAAGTATGGGGGTAGGGGGAAATCTTTAAACTCTGTATCTCGCGTCCAAAATACAAGCATTACAGAGGAATTGCCTTCTGAAATAAAAGCTATAAGAAGAGTCAGGCAATAGATTAAACCTGAATCCAAAGCTTAATCTTCCCAATGAAGAAAACAGAAGCCTTTCTAAGAATCAATTTAGCAAAAGCCTTCTCTTTTCGCTGTCAAGTGTTACGCAATACGTCAACATACAAAATGCCTTGACAACCAATTCTCTTTGTACGCTACTGTCCTAATCTGCAATGTTGCCATCAAGATACAATTCTCTCAAAGTAAATAACCTGCTGTCTGAGCTCCCCAGAGGTCACTCTTCTGACAAACCTGACTTGTCTGTAGGAGTTTTGCTAGCACTACTTTGTAAGATTGAAATTATGCTTCATCTCAAACAATTTGATACTTTGTCACCAACATGCATTTTGTTGTATATGGATTAAAGAAACCTGCATTTGTTATAACTTATTCATTAAAAGGGTCATGTACTACTTTTGACCAATGTGCAAAACTCTGCAAATATCAACGGCAATGCCTTATGTGGACTGAGGTGTTTAAAAGGGTGAAATTAGAGATAAACTTTTTTTAAATGTTCTAAATTCCCTTTACCTGCTATTTGTTGTCCATTAAAAAGGTGTGTCCTCCCCTCCCCCCAATTTTACATAGGGCAGAGACAAATGTTTTGACAGATCACAACATTAAAGATTTTTTTGTGATTTTTAAGTGACACGTAACCTAAAATTACCTTCTTAACTCCCACAATAAAATTATCCAATTTAAAATAAAAACTTGTAATAGAACACAGTGGGGAAAACTTCTAAAGGGCCTCCACCTGGCATCTTAATTTACATGTGCAACTTCAGTGTCAGTATTGTTACTATGATAGGACCTCTGAATCCCAATCCAGAATCACAGCCCTATTGTGCTAGACACCATACAAAATAATAGAGACCGTCCCTGTCCCAAGAGTTTACAATCTAGGCATCAAAGTACACAAGGAGAGAAAACAGAAATTCCATGAGGGTGAGAGAGTGAATGAAATAATTATACATAATTAGGTAGGAAGCTCACCATATAGGAGAGCATGTATGTATGTGGCCCCTACAATCATAGCACCTGTGCATCATGTGTGCAATTACCGGTAGTTTCCATTACTGCAAAAAAGTGCAGAATGCCTCCTAGAAAGCATTAGCTGCCCTTCACTGGGAGGGGACAAAAGATCTCATAAGATCAGCCATTCATTGCACTTGCACACTCATTCAGGCAGGTGTTCATTTATGTAAACTAGTCAATCCAATATGTAAACATGTTTAGAGTCCTGATCTAGTAAAACCGTAAAGCAGTGTGCAAGTTTAAGCAGATGCATATTCACAATTACTGTAATCCAATATGGTTACCTGTGGTACAAAAACCACCTGGACCCATAATGAACATTTAATCCTTATACAAGATCTGCATATAAAACAAAAAAACAACAAACAAAAACAAACACTCCCAGAAATCTGCAATTAGAGATAGTTGGGTATTTGCATATGGAAGACCTTTTTAGTTTTTACAGCCAAATTCTGCCCTCGGTTACTAGAAGAGGGTTCCCCTGACTCTTGTATTTGAAGAAAAAAAAATCCTAGGTGCAACAAAAACCTCAATTCACCTTCTATGAAGCCATCATCATACAATGTAATAATAATTATTACAAAAAACATGTGCTTTATAAAACTAGGTCCATATCTCTTCTCTCATCTGTAAAATGGGGATCAAGGAGACACAGCAAGTTGAAGAAGTGACTTGCTCAAGTTCACTAGCAGGCCACTGGCACAGCTGAGAATACAAAATAGTTCTCCTGAGTCCCAGTACAGTGCTTTATCTTACTGTGATGGAAATGTAGCCACCTAACAGTTCTAACTAGGATGTTTCCATTTTTCATAGGTATTGAGGATAAACCACCACACAAAGTTTTTCCCCCTTTTGTTTTTAAATCAATCATATGCCTTTGGGAAGGAAATAACTTTCAGCAAGGTAATTACACCTCTGCATATTGCATGAGGGAGAAGAGGGGAATGAAAAGTGTGATTTATATCATGTGTTACTATTTATAACAACATTTTGAAAAAGGATACTGTATACAAGGGAAAAGACCTGCAATGTACAGGAATACAGTGCTACTTTTTCCAACTGTAAGGATCCTCATTTGCTCTGAATCTACTAATTGGATAAGAAGAGCAATAAACAGGTATCCCACATGTTGGATAGTAGTAACTAACATAAAACCAAGAAAATGTATCTATACCTTTTTTCTAATTTACAATCATTCCTCTTCATATTAAAATTGACCCAGCCCAGTCCCTCTTCCCTCCACACATTAAACTCCAGATTCCATCCCTTGTGTCAAGCGCTTTACCTTACAACCACAGCTGGGATTTCATTTTAGCAAGATTACTCTCAGCAGTAAGTGTAACGCCGACAGACCTTGGTCGTCAACATGAGGAATCAAACAGAGGACCTCTGGAACTTAAGGGCTGGTCTATGGGGGTGGGGGGCAGAAATCGATACAAGATACGCAACTTCAGCTACGCAAATAGCGTAGCTGAAGTTGAAGTATCTCAGTTCAACTTAATGGCCATCCTCACAGCAGCGAGTCGACTGCTGCAGCTCCCCTATCAATGCTGCTTACTCCTCCTGACGAGGTAGAGTACAGGCATCAATTTATGGATCGATTTATTGCATCTAGATGAGACACGATAAATCGATCCCCCAATCCGGTGGATAGTATAGACATACCCTTAGTGCATGAGCTAAAAACCAACTGTCTGAGCTAAAGCTATAGAGCGCTCATTTTAGCTCTCTCTAAGTGGTCTTGGTGCCACTAGATGGGACAGAGCACTAGACCCAGAAGGTGTGTGGGTTATTTGCAGCTGAACATAGTGCTTATGTATTTGCAAGATTAGAACTCAATATATTGTACTAGAGAAATAGCATGGGATTAGAATTCAGGTACTCCTAAAATTTCACTTTTGGATCTGGCACTGACTTGCTGCGTAGCCTTGCATCAGTAGTTATGGAGGACAGATTTTGCACAATTACACTGTATAATTCCAGAGCAACAGAGCAGAATTTGGGCCAGCAGGTCAGTTTTTGCAGCCATAAAATAGGAGTGCTAGTTACTACTTATACTATTTCATGGCCCTAAATGAAAATCTTTAATCCAATCATCCCCTGAACATTAAGAACATTCAACTCTTCATCTGGATCCAGACTTCTGAGCACTCCACTCCCAAGAGTTGAAGCAAGCTCTAATGTATTACACAAAAGTCTTACTATATTAACTATGCATAAATAAATGCCTTGCTACAGACAAGTAAGAAGTTCTCCTAAAGACACTTATTCAGAAGCCTTGAATTTCTCTTTTCAGGCCTTCTGAGTGATCCTGTTGATTTATTTAAAGCTCATCTAAAAAGGATCATAGAAGCCACATCCGTACAAACTAAAACACCATTAGTGAAAGGATTTGTTTTGCACAGACATGAATTATCTAGGTAGTGAAACCACAGCCAGATCTTTGTTCTAACTGAACACTTGTGTCCCTTAAACACTTCAGAATCACACAGTGTGTTGATGCAGCTCATTTACTACACTGTTCTTTTAGCCTCTCGTGTGCAGGGAACTCATGAGCCCAGGTTTACAGAGAGGCTGTCAACCTCCTTGTTGAAGGGATGTAGGGAAATGATTTAAAATATTCTTTAGGGATAAATGGAGTCTATTAGTCATCAGTCCAGTATATCTTGCTGTCTTCCACAGATTCCTGTGATATACTTAGCAACTTAGAAGCCTGCAATGTGGCAGAATATGTTTCACAATCCTTTTGGCTAATTATGAAGCAAACCTATATTATATATATTATTTATATATATATATAGTGAAAAATAATTACAATTAGCAAATTAAATTAAATACAAGTTTTGCATGGCATAAAGAAAGTGACAAATATATTTATCATTCACTTCCTCTTTTATGGACTGTGACAATAAATTTAGTTATTATAGTGAGATTATGGATTTAAAAGATGACCAGTAGTAAACTCTGGAAAATATATTCATTCCTATCGGATTTATACAGACTTCCTGCTAATGAAAAAGTACACAACCAGCAGCATAACAAGCCTGATTAATTCAGAAAGAGCAAAGTCAAACCAAATTTTAATATATCCTAATTTTAATCATTCAGCATCATTAGCATTTCAGTTCAACAAACTTTGGTTCTAATCACTGTCTTCATCTAGATGTTTCAGAAACCAGCAATATTTACAAAGCTCAAGTCATGGAATGCTATAATCCATGTATACCAACATGCAAGTTCAAAATGGGCTTGAGTCACTTAAGCCTGGTCTACACTGCAAAGTTAGGTTGACGTAAGCTGCCTTATAAATGTCTGTCTCTCCATTACCAGGACCATTCTACCAAAGTAACTTTCCTGCCACTTTGGCTTAAATTACTCCACCTCCATGAAAGGCATAGCACTTAAATCCATGTTGTTAGGTCAGCGACAAAGCAGTAAAGACCGTGCATTGCTTATGTCAACTTTACTGGCCTCCAGGAGGTATCCCACAATACTCCACTGCGACCACTCTGGTGAATGTTTACATCTTCACTGCTCAGTGGCCAGGTACACAGGAAACAGCCCTTCCCCTGTTAAAGTACCAGGAACTTTGGAATTCCCATTTTCTGTTTCACCAGCATGGAGAGCTTGCCAGCACAACTGACCATGGCAACCAACATCCCAAGCACACTCCAGCCTAGAATACACAGGAAGTGCTAGATCTTATTGGTCTATGGGAAGAAGAGTCTATGCAGGCACAGCTCCAATACAACCATAGAAATGTAGGCATCTACTAAAAGATTGCACAGGGCACTGGTGACAAGGGCTACACCAGGGACACACAGCAGTGTCATGTGAAAATCAAAGAGCTTCGGCAGGTGTACTATAAGACAAAGAAAATGAACAGTCACTCTGGTTCTGCACCACTGACATGCCGCTTCTACAATGAGCTGCATGCGATTCTCACTGGAGACACCACAATGACCCCCAAGAGCAGCATTGATACCTCTGAGGAGATGGAGTCCCAAGCCACTGCAGGCAACACTGGTGGTCTTGGATGCGGATGAGAAAGGAGAATGGGATACAGGTGTGCAGGGGATCCATTCTCCCAGAGAGCCAAGAGCTGTCTGAAGTACTGGAGCAGTCTAAGTTCAGCTAGCCGCAGAACAGCATATGGACGAGCATGGTGCCAGGGAAGGCTCCTTTGGTAAGTATGCAATTCCAATTAATATTGGGGGGTAGGGCCTGTCACATGTTCTTATTATTTATGTTTAGTTCTTTAAAAAAATAAAATAAAGAAAAAGGATGAGGTACAGTGGCTATCTGCTTCCCAGTAGCCGCACCAGTCAGGCAGATGGGTCCCCATTGAAAACATGGTCTATGAGCACTGGGATGGCCCCAAAATCCTCCAGAGATATCCTCACAAAAGTTTCATAGAGGTACTCTACAATATAGCGTAGCAGGTTTCTGAGGAGGACTGACATTTCTTCCACAGCAGGACACTTACCCTCGCCACTCCAATATTAGTTCTGTTGGCATCATCACAGCAGAAGGACCCAGTCCTTACCCAGATGTTTGCAGCATCAGTTCTCTTCCCACCTCTGTTACCCTCAGAAGGCTGATATCACAGAGGGTCAACCCAGGGGATACGGTGGCCATTTTCATTTCAATTGTACTTCAGTGGAATAAGGGGAGTGATTTTTAATACAGCAGCTGTTAACTAAACCCTGGTTATGCACGGACAACAATTGCTTTGTGTTTTCCATGTCTTATAGCTGAAAGTGTGGCCTTCAACTCATCCTCCCCACCAGGGGAAAGGCTGTCCCAAATTAGAAGAATGCAAAAAACCACATTTGATAACATGTTTATGAATGCCTCTGGGACACTGGACACCAAGCAGAGGGCATGGAGGATTTCTCTCTCTGAAAAATTGGACATGGACATCGCAAGCAAGAGAGAAGACCAGAGGCATGAGCATGGCAGGTAGCAGGAGATGCTGGGGATTCTAAAAGAATAGACAAACACGTTGAGGTGATTAGTAGACATTCAGGAGAAAAACTTTGAGGCTAGACTTCCTCTGCAGTTCCTGCAGAACAGCATTTCTGCATCATTGTATTCCCACTCCCCTTAACACTCCAGGGGTGTGGAGGAGGAAGCTATATCCCCTCCACTCCACATCAGGGAAGGGTACTAGCAATAAAAGGTGCAGATACAATGCTCCATGCTGTACTCTTCTTATTGTGCAGCTATCTGGCTGCTCTAACTTAGCAGACAGCTTATCTGCCTCTACACCCCACCCCTGTGGAAGCTTCTCACCCTTTGTGTCTCAGATATTGTGGAGCACACAACAGACATGGGGATATTGCTTTCACTGAGGTCTAATTCAGTATGCACACTGCAACAGTGACCCTTTAAACAGCTAAAGGAACATTCAGTCACCATTCTCTGCACTACTCAGCCTATTGTTGAATCATAGAATATCAGGGTTGGAAGGGACCTCAGGAGGTCATCTAGTCCAACCCCCTGCTTACAGCAGGGCCAAGCCCCAGACAGATTTTTCCCCCAATCCCTAACTGCCCCCTCAAAGACTGAACTCACAACCCTGGGGTTAGCAGGCCAATGCTCAAACTACTGAACTATCCCTCCCCTGGTCCTTTCTACTGCCCAGGTTTCCAGCTTCATAAGCCCTGGGAGCAAGGGGTATACTGGGTCTCCCAGGATTACTACTGGCATTTCAACATCACCAATTATGTGTGTGTGTTCCAGAAATAAGTCCCAACTTACAGCTTTCTGAACAGACCTGTGTTCTTAAAGATGCAGGTATCATGCACTTTCCCTGACCAACCCACATTCGTGTCAGTAAAACACCCTCCAGTAATCCATCAGTGACAAAAAAGTATCCTTTTCTGTTTATGTACTCTTTGGCAAGGTTGTCTGGTGCCAAGATAGATGGCACTCATCTCCCTATCACCCCACTGCAGTTAGAGAACCTCAGTGCAGCAAAACCATCCAGTATATCCTGCACATTGCCAAGAGTCACTATCCTTCTTACCAAAAGGTGATTAATGGCCCTCCATACTTGGATTGCAACAGCTCCACAGTGGATTTACCAAACCCAAATTGATTGCCCATTGACTGGTAGCAGTCCAGAGTTGCAAGCTTCCACACAGCAATCACCACTCGCTTCTCCACTGTCAGAGCAGGTCTCATTTTATGGTCACTTCAGGGCTGGGGAAAACGCTGCACACAGTTCCTGGAACGTGGCCTTGCGCATGCAAAAATTTTGCAACCATTGACAGTCATCCCATAACTGCAGAACAGTGCGATCTCAACAGTCAGTGCTTGTTTCTGGGGACCAGAAATGAAGTTCCATGGTGGTCAGTTGCTGTACTACTGCCAGCAGCAACCAGTAATTGTTTCATTCTATGAATTCCAGCAAGGCTGCTTGAAGGACATTGCCATGTGGTGGCTCCTCTCCTGCCTCTGGAAATACCGCAGGATATGATACATGGTGTGTGCAATGCTCACAACAAGAGTGGGATCCATGCTTCTCAGGAGGTGGCATACACACAGGTATGCCAGCCTTTTTGAAAAAAGGTTGGAATTATGACTTGCAGTTGAGATTCGGGGGGTAGATGGAGGTGAAAACTGCATCATGGGATGTTGAAGCCACATTCCCAGCCTCCCTTGAGAAAATGTTTTGGTCCCATGAGGTATTGCAAGCCCTTCCCAAAACCCCTGCAATGAGTGGCACTGTAGGATAGCTACTCATGGTGCACTGCTGTCAGCATTGATGCATGCACTGCTAGTGAGAACATGCTCCACTGACACTTGATTACTGTGGCGGCTGGATGTTGATTTAAGTTTGAAGTGTAGACATGCCCTTCGAATGAGCACCTGGCCCCTTCCCCACCAATTAAGAAGTGCAGAGTGTTCTACTAGAGGATGAGATGGTTTGGCCCTTTGTAGATGTAGGAGCTCCAGAGTTGAATTCTAGATCCAAAAGTGGGTTTGGATTCCAAACCACCCCCCTCCCAGCACAGTTAGGTGAATTTGGATTCAAGGTTTACACAGAAGCCCCTCTAGTACAAAAGATGCATGTTGACAGAAGTAGAACCACATCTTACATAAGCATTGTTGCAGGCAAGTGATTTTTCCTTTCTGCTTTTATTTGAATATTTGTGGTAGCATTTGAAAAAGATTATAAATCACCATCATTCTGCTCCCCTCCCCTCTGCACATTTTTGCACCCTCAGCTTAGCAGGCAAACCACTGCATTCATCTCACCTCCCCCTATCATGTAAAGGGCACTATATAGAAGATTCATGTGGAGCATGTTTGAGAAGAAATTAACTGTTACACACAGGGACAAATAAATGTTTTTCTGGAGTCAATTAGTCTGGCGGATAACTTATCCGCAGAAGGAGATAAAAAGGCTCAGGAGAGGAATCACAGCAGTCCCAAGGTGGTTTTGGTGCCACTTGCATGTAGCACCTCCTGCAGCTGCCTCCATATCTTATACCTGAACTCAGGAAAAGGCCTCATGATAAGATTCAAAGCCAAGACATTCAAAGCTACGGCTGAAGCTTCATTTTTAACTCACCTGAGGTCACTTTCCATACACTACTTAGGGGAAAGCTCTGTCTTTACTTTGAATTTCATGTCACTTGTCCATTTCTCTCATGAGGGCAAATATACAAAAGCCTCTTTCAGAATGCCATCTCCGTAAGGCACACATTAGCCACTGAATACCTTCTTTAGGTTTTTTTTTGGGGGGGAGGGGGAAAGGTCTTTTTTTTCTTTTAAAGTGTTCCCGAACAATTCTGAGGGACAAAGTCAAAACGTTACTCTACAATTTGTTACATAACAAGAATATAAATGATATAAATTTCCATATACCTATAATCCTGCTACAAAAAAAGTTATTTTATAAGAGTGTCCAATTTTCCTCTAAATTGAAATGTTGCGCTGACTAAATTGAAGTTCAAATCAGATGGCAAATGATTCCAGATACAGAAGCACAATAAGAGAAAGTATGCCACCCACAAATAATTTGCATGTTTGAAACATAATAAACAGCTTGTGCATCTGAATCAAGCTTCATTAATCATGTTCTCTATTCTTGTGAAGAAAACAGATGAGAATGTGCTGCTAGGTAGGGTTGCTACCTTCCTGAAAATATAATGCAAAATAATTAGCTGCCACAGAAAGCATTAGAACTACCTAGACCTCTACAAATTCAGGGCTTTAGATGCTCTGAAGTGCAATCTGAATAATTTCTTGATCTTTTAGTATATTTATTTTATTGGTAAAAACATTTCAGCCCAAGTCTCCTCATGCCTAAACAAGTATAAAATATATACTGCATCACCCATCTTAACATTCATACTGTCTATCTACGTCACCAATTAACTGAGCATTTAAAAATATGTTTAAAAGCATGACTGTACTTGAACGCAATATGGTTGATATTAATGAATGTCAAGGGAAGTATTAGCATGTTTGGATTTCCTTGTCTTTAATTACCTCTGAAAATCCCCAATGTATTTTGGGACCTTCTACTTCCTGATTACAAGACAACAGTTCCATCCCTTGCTGATAGCACAGAAAAGGGAGCCCATGGTTTCATCAGCAACAGTACAAGGAAAACCATCTCCAGCACAACAAAGTATGTTGACACAGTACATACAAAATGGGAAATAACTGCTTAGGAAGGACAACTGCGGAAAGGGATCTGGGTGTTACAGTGGACCACAAGCTTAGAGGTCAACAGGGTAACACTGTTCCCAAAAAAAAAAAAAAAAAGCGATCATTCTTGGATGTATTAGCAGGAGTGTTGTAAGCAAGACATGAGTAGTAATTCTTCAGTTCTACTCCGTGCTGATTAAGCCTCAGCTGAAGTATCATGTCCAGTTCTGGGTGCCACATTTCAGGCAAATGACCTATAAAGGAAGACTGAAAAATTTGGGTTTGTTTAGTCTGGAAAAGAGAAGATGGAGAAGGAACATGATAACAGTTTTCAAGAACATAAAAGTCTGTTACAAGGAAGAGAGAGGAAAAAAAAAACTGTTCTTAATCTTGGAGGATAGGACCAGAAGCAATGGGCTTAAATTGCAGCAAGGGAAGTTTAGGCTGGATGTGAGGAAAAGCTTCCTGTCAGGGTGGTTAAGCACTGGAATAAATTGCCTAAGGAAGTTCTGAAATCTCCATCATTGGATATTTTTAAGAGCAGGTTAGACAAACACCTGTCAGAAATGGTCTAGATAATACTTAGTCCTGCCATGAATGCAGGGGAAAGGACTAGATGACCTCTCGAGGTCCCTTCCAGTTCTATGATTCTATGGTCAGAGGATGGGGAATGGGGAAAGAGATAGGAAAAGAGGCTGTAGCAATGCTGCTTTTCTCAGCAGAAAAAGATCCAGGCTCAGGCAGCTGCTGGTTGGAGTGAGATCAAAACAGTTCTCCACACACACCAATAAGGCATTTCTCCTGGAAGCAGGAATTCTGACTCAACGGCCCCCCATCCCTTGCTCAGCTGCCAGGTCAACTTCAGAATGATCAACCAAGAATGAAGGTTAGTGAGGATGCAGTTAATGCTTTACTGACCATTAGCCATAAAGCACAGCTTACTGAATCCTACTCATGAAGAGTTAACGAGGAATTGTCCATTAATTTCATCCCTGAAGACCCAGAAAATGGAATCACAGAGTCTGTCTTACAGGTAAGGAGGGCAGAGTTTGGCAGCTGCCATAGTTGGATAGAGCAGGCACAGGGTCTGATGTAAAATTTCAGAAGTAATATATACGAAGCTACACAATCCTTCTCTCCCTTATCATGTATCTGTTACCTGGCTGCACAGCTAATCCACACTCCAAAGGCTGTTGCATTTCAGGGATGAAAGGTTACCAATAGTGCCTACAATATACTACATGCTGTACAAACCCCAAGGAAGTAATGGTCTCTGGTTGGAAGAGGATTCCTGTCTATGTATGTAATTATTAGTTCATAAAGTGCACTAGGGATGCTGGAAGAATTTTTATAGTAAGGGTGCTGAGCGCTGTTGAACCAAACTGTAAAGATGGTATATAATGGAAACCATTTCAATCCAGGGGGTGCTGCAGCAATCCCAGCACTCCTAGTTCCAGTACCTATGAAGTGCACTGGACTTCTTTGGGAAGAAAGGTGTTATATGAACACACAAATCATATTACAGTGCTCAGTGGCACCATTCAGATGGTCTCTCCTAAAAATCAGTTACCACTTTTCACTTGAAAACAAAAATACCTGGCAGATTTTAAATTGCTCATCAGTAAACTAGACAGACAAAGTGGGTGAGATAATATCTTTTACTGGACCAACATCTTTTGGTAAAAGAGGAGCTTTTTGGTGCTACACAGAGCTCTTCTTCAGGTCTGGGAAAGGTACTCTGAGCTTCACGGCTAAATGCAAGATGGAAGAACTGTTTTGCATAAATAGCACATACAGTAAGGGACCATTCCAGGTAATGTGGCCTATTAACACTCCTGTAGTCAGAGAACAAAAGGAGAAGGTTAGTGGAGGACAGTGTTGTAATAAGCCATAAATTCAGTGTCTCTGTTCAGTCCATGATTTTTATTTTCTAGCAGCGTTATGAATTTAACCTCCCAGACTCATCCTTCGAAAGTATTGTGCAGGTTTCCTTTGAGGATGAGTACTGATAGGTGAGATACAGAACGATGGCTTTGTGAAAGGTGTTCACTCACAGGTGATGTGGTGTTTTTCATCTTTTATCATTTTCCTCTGAGTTTATTCGAGAGCATAGTGATTGGTTTCGCTCTCTTGTTATTGGGGCATTTAGTTCATGGATGAGGTACACTACATGTTGTGATAGGCATGCGTATGACCCATGGATCTTAAGAGGTGGGATTTTTGTGTGTGTGTGGGTGGATCATTATAACAAGTGGATCATTATAACAGGTTTTGCATCTGTTCTTGCACGGTCCAGTGCTGCTTTCAGTAGGTATTACCTCACCCACCTCGTCTCTCTAATATCCTGGGACCAACATGTCTATGACTACACTGCATATTAATAAACTCTCACATGATTAACAGAACATTATCACTTGTTGATATCTGTCAACAAGTGACCACTAATTGCTAATAACTAGGGTGACCAGATGTCCTGATTTTATAGGGACAGTCTCGATTTTGGGGTCTTTTTCTTATATAGGCTCCTGTTATCCCCCTCCTCCGTCCCAATTTTTCACGCTTGCTGTCTGGTCACTCTACTAATAACTGAGGCTCAGATCCACTGAAGTATTTAGGTTCTTAAAACCCAGATGTAGGTACCTAAAATCTCAATTTTAGACTCCATTACCATTCACAGAACCCCTGCTTGGCTGCTGCCAAACTTGTAGGCAGCAAAATCCACTCAACACCTTATTTTCAGCGTAAAACTTCCCTGAGTACTTCAGTTTCTGCCTCTGAGCATATGCACTGCTGCCTCACTCTAGGCATCCGGATGCTTCTCTCATATAAGCTCTGGCACAATCCACATCCTGGGGGAAAATAAGTAGATGAGAGCCTACCTTACCTGTGCGGCCACATCCAGTAGGGTGCTCAGATCAGGCCCTCTTCAAAATCGGGAGGCTGGCGGTGCCTACCTTATAACTTTTAGCCAGTGGTTAGAGCACTCACCCTGGATGTGGGAAACCCAAGTTCAATTCCCTGCTCTGACTGATAGGGAGAAAGTATTTGAACAGGAGTCTCAGAAAAGTGCTCTCTACTACTGAGCGATGTCATATTTTGTTGTTGGACTCCCTCAATCTCTCATGTTGAAATTGTCCCACTTTGGATAATTGAAATAATCACTAGAGCATGGGAACTGGACTCTGGGTCTCCCACCTTCCAGGGAAGTACCCTACCCACTGGGTTAGAGAGTCATTCTCACTCACCCCCTCTGGCCCAATGACTGCATAGATATTTATACACAGTGGAACAACTGTGGAGGAGTGACTGATGGAGCCTCCCCATCAAAATATCCTATACACTGATGGTTAGGACACTCGGTTTCAAATCCCTCCTCCTCTTTAAGCAGAGAGAACCCAAGTCTCCCACAGCCCAGATAAGTGCTATAACCAGTGGGCTAAAAGTTGAAGGTGGGTAATAGAAGCACAAGCACCACCACTTCCCCCTCCCCACTTGTATGGAGTTAAGCCAGCACCTGACTATTTCTCTCAATTAAATACCACATGTGCCTAAGCCACCTCACTCCAGGAGAGGGGCTTCCAGTTATTTATTACAAGCAGAGACAGGTGCCTCTATCAACATCTCCCTCTGGGTAACTTGAGCAGCTCCCTGCCTAGCATGCTGCCTTTTGTGGATTACATTCTCAGGTGCTTATCTCTCCCCATCCATTGTGTAAGTATCCGGAAACTTACTTGGACTGTAGAGCCCAACGATTTTCCAGGTTCCTAAAAGTTAAGCATCGCAATGCTGAGCATTCTACCACCAACCAAATGCACCCCTGTATTCACACCCTACACACTATTGTAATAATCTTTGTACAATGTGTGTGTTGTAGGTAGCATTTGAAAATACAACTCACTGGACAGTAGTAACATGCTGAAATATATGTAGCAACATTATATGTAAAGCTGTAAATAAGCTGAAATTAGGTCAGAAATTAGTTTACCCAGACAACTTTATGTAAATCAATTTCTCAAAGAAAGGACAAGCTGAAACCTCTAACCAGGTATCAAAGTTGACAGGAAATCACCTGTCAAGTGACCATTCTTTGGCAAAAAAAAAAAAAAGGGGGGGGGGCGGGGCCGGGGGAGCAGGAACAAAAAGGTATCTACATTTCAGCAAACAGCATGGAACCTTTTTCACCACGAGACTCCTTGTCTCCATCTGCACAGCAGAAATTAACTTTATCTAGGGGTAAGCCTCAGAAAAATTCATTTAAAAGGGGACTGATCTATAAAGTGAGAGACAAAAAACACCCCAAAGTATATCTCCCTATCAAGCTCTCTTTCAGTTCAGATAACAAAAGAAACAGCTTTGGACACTGAGAGCCAATCCTGACCTGAAAATTTGGTTGGCAATGTTACTGGGAATAGATGGTAAGGAATTTCACCTTGAACCAAATTCTAGTACAGGGGTTCTCAAACTGGGCGTGGGGACTCCTCAGGGGGTCACCAGGTTATTACCTGGGGGGGGGGGTCATGAGCTGTCAGCCTCCACTCCAAACCCCACTTTGCCTCCAGCATTTATAATTGTGTTAAATATATAAAAAAGTATTTTAATTGGGGGGGGGGGTCGCACTTAGATGTTTGGTATGTGAAAGGGGTCACCTGTACAGAAGTTTGAGAACCATTGTTCTAGTATTAGGCAGTGTTTTATCTTTATTTCTCTTGTAACCATTTCTGACTTTAATGCCTTATACTTGTACTCAAAACCTCTCTTTACAGTTAAATAAACTTGTTTTATTCTTTAATCAAAACTAATCCAGTATTATGAATTATTTGGTTAACAACATTTAAAGTCCCAAACCATTGCATATCGTTACCTCACAGGGCCAATGGACCTAAAATATCTGAAGTGCCCAGGAGAGGGCTGGACAGTGCAGAATACACATTTAGGGGGAAATTTGGGACTGGGAGTGTGTTGGGCTCACCTTGCAAATGGTAACCAAGGCTGTTGTAAGCCAGAGTGAGACTCGAGTGTGCCAGCAGACTGCAGCTATGCACAGACACTCAGGGTGTGAAGTGCATGCTGTTTAGCTGTTTGTGAAGGGCCCAGGTTGGGAGCTACAACAGCAAAGGATCACGAAGCACCCTAGGTTGCAGGACAAGGGTGACAACCCTTCACTAGTCTAAATTGCACCCCAGAATGTCAAACACTTATGTCCCCCTTTGTGGATCCAGGCTTGGGTCTCTATGGATCTTGAGTGGACCAACACTACAGGCAAGTATTTACTTATGAACCACACAAGTTTAACATTACCTTCCTTTCTTACACATGTTGCACAATTAAGCATTTACACTTAATAAAGGAATCCATGTTATTGTGTGTTCCATTCTAGAAAACTATCTAGTTTGGCCAATAAGACATTAAACATTAACTGAACGCAAAATAGATTATAAATAGGATTATTATTTCTCAATTGGAATATATACGTCACTGTTGTCAGTACCGATCAAATTAAAAAGCTTCTCATTAGTCAAAATACAACTCCTAATAAGACTATGTAATAAAAGATGTTTTAAAATCCCACAAAATGTATACTTTGTAATGTTTTCAATATAGTATTATACATAAATATTTAACTCTCCTTTAGCAGCCAAATTGTGTCCTGACTTATTCAGAGTTTGGTCTGGTTAATATGCTATACTTCACAACACATTTTCAGTGATATGTGAGAATTTAGATGCATGTGTGTTTCATTAGTATTAAAATATATTCCTGTGGTCCAACTTCAGTGCTAGTTCCCTGTCAAAGGAGGAGGGAGAAAGTAACAAGATATTCTAGGTGGGTTGGTAGCACTGCTATTATTAAGGTTGCCTGACACTTCTCATAAGACCCTGTTTCCAGTTGCTTATAACTTTGCCAAATTAAACTGATTGGGCTGAAATTGTGTGTGATGGATGTCGGACTCGGAATTGATTTTTTTATTTATTTCAGCCAAAATGGTTCTGTGGACTCAAGACAAAAAGATTAGGAGAAAACACATTGTTTTGCCCATGTGAAAACATTCCAGTAACCTTTTCTTTGATAAGCACTAGCACCCCAATGCTTTGGAGCAGAGACTTGTAATTTGGTAAGGCATTGGCATTTGTCAGTGACATGCCTTTTGCCATGCCTGTGAAAATCCAGTGACATTTATCCAATTCATTTTTTAAACATCACATATGACTCATACTCAGTCAAGACTTGCTACAGCATCAGAGTTAAATTTTATGAAGATTCCATCCACAGTGGCATTCTCCAGCTGTGGGTTGATGAGAATTTCCCTTGAAATTGCTGCTCTAGGCTACTAAAGTCTGGGCTGAGACCAGTTTCATGCCAATGCATGACCAAAGAGCTTGTCTCTCTTGTGCTCTCAAATCACAGTTTTTTGCTTGGCCTGGACAGTACAGAGGAAGAAACTGCCTGATTCAGATGCAGATGCAGAATGGACAAGAGCTGGACCTCAGGGAAGAGCAAGAGAAATAGATCGGGGCAAGAAGCCTAGGGAGAGAACTGGAACTGCAGAATAAGAGAGGAAGTCAGGGCTAGTGGTCATAAGGAGACTGAGATTTGGTGAGGAGCAATGAAGAGAGAGAGAGACACACTGAATCCATGGGGTAGGAGGGAAAAGAGAGTGATCTGACATGGGGCTGTGATATAGGACGGGGAACTGAGACTGGCTGATCAAAGAGATCGAGACAGGGAAGTGGGGGGTGTTAAGCGTGAGACACATTGGACAAGGAGTCCATGGGGGAAGACTGGGACAGGGAACATTGCAGAGGGTGGGAGACAGGTCACAAGCATGTGAGGGCAGACAAGGAATGGGGATTGATGTAGAGGAAGACTGGGACCGGTATAAGGAGTCGGGGGGGTGGGAGAAGATGGGACTATCACTTACACAGCAAGGAGAAAGACTGGGATTTAAAAACGTGGAGACTGGGACAGACGAGGTGAAGAGAATGGGACAGGATAAGGAGTCAGGGCTAGGAGGAGACAGAACTAGCACAGGTTGGAGGGAATCCAGTTTGGGAGAGGAGCAGTCAGAAGAATGTGTGCCCACTAGAGCAGCCTCCCGTCTAGAGCTTAGAATGGAACCCAAGATTCCTGCATCTTCCCATTCCTCTGCTGTCAATAAACAAACACCACTGACAAAGACTTCCACCTCCCATAGGTGGGGGAATTAGGGGTGTGGGGTACTGGCCACCAGCCCCCCCCCCCACGTCTGGCCGCCGGCCTCAGCTGTGTGGGGGGTGGATGGGGTAAGGGAGCTGGCTTTCAGCACCTCCACTATTAGAAAAAGACAAAAAAAGAAAAAAAAGAAAAAAAAAAAAGAGTTCCAGCACCACTGCACCCCCTCAAACACTGTATATAAAGGTTATAACCCCAAAAGGACTGCATTTGACAGTACATCAGTGAAACAGGGAACGATGGGAGTAAGGCTGGAAACAACCCATACCAGGACATCACTGCAAGGAATGTGGCAAGTTAAACCACTTTACTCAGACATGTACAAGGAGGGGGATGGCATGTTAGACAGCAGTAATGACTTTATGGCGCTCCTTCAGTCCTAGAGCATATCGAGTTCAGATTGTTGGGACAAAAAAGCAACCGGGGACAATACCAACTTCCGTGAATGCAATAATGTTAATAGGGAAATGTGCAATTTCAGCTGGCTAGCTGGGCCTCCTGCAGTGAGATTCCTTGGGGTAAATTGGACTCTGCCACACCCATGACAAAAAGCAGGCATGCGCAAATATTGTACAATGACAGTATAGTGCAGCCCAGACGAAAATGTGACCTCATAGTAACTAAACTGAAAAACAACAGACTACCAACTGAAGTTTGTGGTGGTGGATGATAAGCACCACAGACTCCACTTTGGGAATACAGCCATACAAGCTAGGGATCTGATCAGGATATAGTGCAAAAAAGGGGGAGTCTCATGGCAACTGAGACAGTGGAACCTGTGTGCTTACAACAAAGTAAAATTCCAGTTGTACTGTATAATCCAGTATACAAGAAGCTCAAAAGTCTGCAGAGTAGAGGTATCAACACCTACAGAGACCAGTACAGCTTGAGTGAGCAGCATGGTGATGGTAAAAAAGCAATTAGTCATGTTATGTACCTGCATAGACTCAAAGCTTCTGAAGCAAGCATTGAAAAGATGCTCTTACCAGCTGCTCACAATTGAGGACCTCTTGCCAGAACTTTACCAAGTTAGAATCTTTACAGTCTGCTAGGTAAGGAATGGGTTTTGAAACATAAACCTGGATAAAGAGTCCGGCATGCTGACAATAGTTGCAACTCCATTTGGTCACTACAAATAGATGTGTAGACTGATGAGCATAAGCCCAGCATCAAAGGAGTTCCAGAGGAGACTCAAAGTGCTAGAAGGACTGCCTGGGATGAAAATAATTGCAAGTATCATCCTAATTGTAGGTGAAAGGAGTAATGATATAAAATCTGAAGGAGACCATGAAAGAAAGCTCCAAGCTTTTCTACAGCAATGCAGGGACAAGAATAACACAGTGCAGAAAAAAATGCAACTCAGACAGCATGAGGTGACGTACATTGGATAACAGCTCCCAGCAGAGGGACTGAAAACAACAAGATCAAGGCAGACACAGACATGCCAGCTCTAGTGGATGTGAAAGGGGTACAGCACTTCATAAGAATGAGAAAACTTCAACAGAAAATTTGTCCGTAGCTGGCTGGAGTAGCAAAACTCATACATCAGATCACAAGGAAGGGTGGGACTGGGCAGGTTCCCAACCACAAACATCTGACATGCTAAAACAAATGATAATGGATGCCCCCGTCCTGAAGTACTACAAGACAGGAGAGCCACTGACACTCCAGTGTAATGCACTGGGGAAAAGGATGGGGTGTAGCACTTTTGCAGGAGCAGCTGGTTGCTTATACCAGCAGTGCCCTGTAACACTGAACAGGGGTACACTCATTTGCTCAACTTAACCTGCCTTCAATTTTACTCTTTGTGAATGAAACTGTTAATCTGATGTCGGACTGCTGTGACCGCCAATCAAGCCCCAAGTTAGCTGTCTAAGACTCAGAGCAAAACAAGAACTCAGGAATTTGTTTCCTAATCCTGTGGTTAGATTCTGCCCCACCACCGTCCTGCTTTGCAATGGAGTATTTAATATTCATAAATATGCCTCCTGATACTGGATGTCTAACATGATATGCCTTTTTCTTGCACTTGATTTTCACAACAGGCTGAGCACTCAACCTTTGTATTCCAAATTTTAAACACCTTGAAAGGGGCTTTATTTTCAAAATTTGTCAGTCACTTTACATCTTAGCCTCCTCTTTGCAACACTATCCTGTGAAGGGGAAAACATTCTATGTGTTGTAAGGAGGTGTTTCTATAACAAAAATGTCTATATCCATTAGGTAAATGAGGCAAGCGCTTACTTGGCTATGTTCAACACCAGTAGTTATTAGGAGACTGAATATATTTAGAGCCAAATTCAGTAATTGTATATAGGTTAGGAAAAAAAACAACACACATATGGCACTAAAGATCTTAATAAGAATGGAGAAGTGTGTTACCATAGTAGTGCTCTTCCTGACATTTCTGCATCTTTCTATTCATGAGTAACAATTCTTTGTTAGGCAGCAATATGCTATGCACACTTTGATCATACTATGCTCCTTCCCGGTCTTGCCTTAAAATAAGTGTTTTGATAAAGTTTCAAAGTACAGGAGATGTATACATATATATTATATATATATATATATATAGACCATTGACTTAAACCCTCTGATTTCATATACACCAAGATTTGGGGGGAGCGGGGATGAGTCAGTGACATCTTAAGTAGGCCATCACTGATGCTAAGATAGACACAGTCTCTTGAACTTAACTGTATAAAATGTCTGTGATTCATGCTCTGTCTTCTTTCCAATTCTCCAACCTCTAACAATTTGTCATGACTTAATATTGACTTTACACTGATGACAGTCTTTTTGACAACTAGATAAACCACTTGGCATTTAAAAATATACTACTACATTGTGAATAATTAGCTCTCTGTTCTTTGTCTCCTTTTTAATTTATCTACTAACTGGGGTGTCAGAACTTGAGAGAGCTAAAGATAGATTTTTTAAAAAAATATGTCTTAGCAGCATTTGCAAAATGTTGATGCATTAGCAAAATGTTCTAATGTAGTGATAGAAATCTTAATTTGATCAACACTTTATATTTAGATGCCCTTTCAATATAGTGTATCTTTTTTTTTAATCTGTTCCAATTTATCTCAAAAGCCACTTAATATAGTTTTCCAATAATAAAGGGGATTCATTTTTCTGGCACTAACATGACTCTATGCAGACAAATGGCATTAGGGTGCTATTTGAAAGTAGTGACTATGAATTTTAATCAGGCTTTTAACAGCCATGATGTTCAAAATACAGATCAATTTGCTGACGTGGATACACTATTTTCTTAAGGTATTAGTGTTCCTAATTGCATGGCAATGCTCAATATATCTGGGAACAAATGCAGACTGCTATGTGGGAGTAAGACAGAATTAGAAGCACAAGAATAAAAGAAAGTAAAAAAATGTCAAGTTATATGGGATTCAAATCTTTCTTAAATGCTTTCTACGAATTGCTCTTTCCTAGTTAATACTTCTGAGGTAAAATAATTTATAATAGATGTGGTATCATGACTAAATTTGGAACTAAACTGAGACATGTCCCTGGAAATGAGAGGTGATCCTAAAGTATCAGGGTTGTGGAATATCACTTTCAGAGCCATCACCTCATGTTTTCAAGATCTGAGTAAAAAATAGTTCATTTATTGGTTTGCAAACAATGCAACACCTTTCCAGTGTAAGTTACGTAAAACTGATATTAGCCAATCTGTTTATACAGATTTACGGTATAACAGAAAACTTATCCAATATATGGTTCAACCACACTGAAATATAAGTTCTACTTGTAAGACACAAAACAATGGAAAAATTAAGATTCTTATAGTGGCATGCATTTAGTGTTCCTGTCCCTAGCCATCATCTTATGTACTTCATAGAATGTCTTACAGTGCACTTATTCCTCTAACCTCAGGAAATATGCCACTTTTTTCCTTAGTTTCCCAAAAGTAGTATATTCATGAACAACAATATTTCACTCCCTACTTGTGTTTGAGCTCCTCAGTGACTCACTTATGGCACCCCAGCTATCATAAGGAAATGTCACAATACAGGCCCTCTTATGTTCTATTGATGTTTTAGGATTTGTTTTCCAAGAATTTGTGCCACAAAGCAACCATGGCTAACCTAGGGCCTGCCTCCTGTTGGCTTTAATGGGCTTCGGATCAGGCCTTTATTGGAATGTTAAGCTCTCATTTCTCAGGATAGGATGCTCTTCAGAGTCTTTTGACCTTTTATTGTAGAAGCACTAGAAAGGAGAAAATGTTACTATTACAGAGGAAGTAGGTACTTATTCTTCTAAACTCTCACTATGCTAACCGAACTTGGTTATTTTGTAGAAGAGAAGCAGTTTCTATTTGGACAAAATGGTGTAAGATACCATTTGAGATCTTTCCACTATTCTCACTGGGTGACATTCACCCCTGTGCAAAAGGCCAGCATAAGACCCTATTTTGAGGCTAGTTCACAATTTAATTGAGAGCAGTTGACAACGCAAGTGCTGCAGAGGCTGTGCATACAGTGGTCATCCTACCCTTACAGAATATAGTCAGAATCTGAGGCTTACTTAAAACTCGCCTAGCCATTAATAGTCCCACAAATGAGGGACTTCGAGTGAAGAAAGTTACACACACAATGGAACCAATTTGTTCTGAAATGATTCCTAAAAAAGGATAAAATTGTCCTCCTCATGAAAACATCAGCACACAGTGTTTCTTTACATAGAATAGAGCTCTCTCTTCAGAAACTGTTTAAAAATTTATCACACTATATTATAATACTTAGTACTATTAAAATATTGCCTCAAACTCCAAGGTGAAATTCTAGTAACCCTATATTACCTATAATATGAAATACTTAAGATTATAGGGTCAGATCCTAAACTAGTGTCAATTAGCATAGATCCATTTACTTGAATGGAAAAATGCCAGATTACTCAGCTGAAGATCTGGCCCAGAATGTGAAAAAAATTATGGAGCAATTTTTAGAAACATTATGTAATTAGTCAAGTTTAAAACAAACAAAAACCCTCTAAACTCTATATAGCTTCTTCTTATAGTAATTTTCTTTAAATCACATGTGTTTTCAGTTACACTGGTGTAAATCCAGAGCAACTTTATCAGCTTCAAACACCTGTGTAAATGACAGCTGACCTAGGCTCTACAGGTGCTTTGAATGTTTATTGTTTTAATTCAGTTGCAAGTAGCTGTTACTTAAAGAAAAAGAAAACAAGCATGTTCAAAACAAAACAAAATAAAAAAGCAGTAACATGAATGGAGAATGATGAATGTGTCTACCTAGAGTGAAATCATTAACCTACAGACACCAATGTCAAGATTCCCATTAATTTCAGAAGGACCAGACTTGATCCTTTCAAGAGCAATATGTACAATATCCCTATCAGTAAAAATATATTTCCATTATTCAAAAGACTTTAATGAAAGTCTCTCAACAGGCCACACTCAAATTATGTAATATTATTCAAGAAAGCTAGTAGAATTTATTTCATACATTTTCAGGCATGTTAAAAATAAACCTTTTCAGTACTGAGTATTATTGCAGGGGAAGCAGGAGAGGGGGAAGGACCTTGTTCCATGATGGCCATTTATCGTCACTTATATTTATTCTTTATTTAAGAGCAATGTATGATCCTGAGCAGTCAAACTCTTAGTGTGGTGGTATGCCTGTTTCATAGATTCTAGAGAGTTTACAGTCTATATCTGGAATTTTTGCTCGGAAATTATATCACCATCTGTCCATGTGCTCAGAAAAACGTCTGTGAGATTGACTGTAGAAGTTAATACTGAACAAAAAAAACAAAAACAAAAAAAAACCAAAACACCCAACCAACCCACCACTCTCATACTCAAGGTCTCCTTCTTTCAAAAAGGAGGCTTCCTAATCCATTACCCAGATCCTTCTCTACCATTAGACCACCAATAAATATCCTTTAATAAATAGATAAATAAAAATAAAAGGTAGCTAATGATATGTATCCAGATTAGTAGAAGCAGTGAAATTATTTTTTCCTCAATATTTTTCCCTGTGTTGTTTAGTTTGAACTGTCATCTAAATCATTACATGGACCTTATCACTGCAGTGTCAGAGGACATCACAAATATTAATGTATCCTCATGCCACCCTTGGGTGGGACCATTTTACAAGTGAAAAACTGATGCAGAGAGATTAAGCAACTTGCACCATGTCACACAGGGTAAAGCCAATTTGAATGGAGAAAGAAGGCCCAGATGATCAGTATTTCATGCAGATTTGAAATAGAGGTTCAGTCAAAAAATTCTTTGTTGTATTACATTTAGGATGTTCAAACAAGTGCAGGCTAGACTACATAAGCAGAAAAAGAGAAATCCTTAGAGCAACATTTTATACCCTAAAACTTACTTAACACAGGGACATACTCTACTTTCAGGGATGAAAATATCTACTGTACCAGCATTAAACTAAATCAAATCTTCCTTTTAACTATCATCTTGGTGAGTTCCGAAGAGCCACTTTAGTCAGTAAGGACAGATTACTTACATGAGCTTTACTCAAAAGATAGAACTGAAGTATAAGCCTAAAAATGATGTGTGACGGGGTTGGGACTCACCACCGCGGCATCTCCCGCCGGTCACTCCAGGAATTAGCTCAGTCCATGGGGAGCGCCTTCTGCTGGTGTTTTCCCATTCGTCTCTTGTCCTCTGTTGGCGTCTGGACCTGCGTTGCTTCCCACTTGGCGGCATCCCCTTCAGGCCACGGCACTCCGGCAATGCCCTCGAGTCCATCCTCACCCCCTTCTGGGGGGAGTGGGATAGCAACAGTCCAGGCACTGACCTCAGTGGCCAACCACAACCTCCAAAGTCTAGTCCCTTGTCTCAAGGCCCTGTTGTAGTTTGTTTCAGCCACCCTACTGCATGGCCAGCTACAGTACAAGGGGGAAGAGGGGCACCCAAGTCTGCCCACTACTCTGGGTCCCGACCCAGGGACCCTTTGGTGGCAGCCTCCCTGCCCTCCTTCTCTCCTCTTGTGTGCCTTTCTCCTCGGGCTGCTTCCCCTTTGGCCTCTTTGCACTGGCTAGGCCCTTCCCTCAGGGCCTGCAGCCTGGCAGGTAGCGGACTGGAGTTCCCTTCTGCTCCCCCAAGCCTGCCCAGCACAGCGCTGTCCCAGGTGCTGGTCTCCTCACTCAGGAGACAGGCCTTCCACTCTGAAGGTCTGGGAGAGACTCCCTGCTGCTCTTCTGGGCAGCCTTTATATATGGCCAAGCTGAGCTCTGATTGGCTCTCAGTAAGCCCTTTCCTGATTGCCTGCCAGCCTGCACAGTCTCTCTGGCCTACTCTAGCCCCCTCTCACATGGGGGTGGGGTAGCCGCCCCACCACATGATGGTAATAAACAGATATCAGGATGTGAGACTATAAAAGTGTACAATGTGAATTATGCAGGAAAACTCAATTAGTGATAATATGGTCTGCAAAAAGGGGTAAACAGTGAGGTGGCAAAATCTGCAGATGATACAAAACTACTCAAGATAGTTAAGTCCCATGCAGACTGCGAAGAGCAACAAAAGGAACTCTCAAAACTGGGTGACTGGGCAACAAAATGGCAGATGAAATTCAATATTGATAAATGCAAAGTAATGCACATTGGAAGACAGTCCCAACTATCCATATAAAATGATGAGATCTAAATTGGCAGTTACCACTCAAGAGAGATCTTGGAGTGATTGTGGATAGTTCTCTGAAAACATCCACTCAATGTGCAGTGGAAGTTAAAAAAAAAAAAAAAGTTAACAGAATGTTGGGAATCATTAAGAAAGTGATAGATAATAAGATAAAATATCACATTGCCTCTATACAAAATCCATAGTACATCCACATCTTGAATACTGCATGCAGAGGCGGTCACCCCATCTCAAAAAAAGATCTATTGGAATTGGAAAAGGTTCAGAAAAGGGCAACAAAAAATTATTAGGGGTATGGAACAGCTTCTGTATGACGAGAAATTAATAAGACTGAGACTCTTCCGCTTGGAAAAAACACAACTAAGGGGGGATATGATAGAGGTCTATAAAATCATGACTGGTGTGGAGAAAGTAAATAAGGAAGTGTTTACTCCTTCTCATAACACAAGAACTATGGGTCACCAAATGAAACTAATAGGCAACAGGTTAAAACAAAAGGAAGTAAAGTGGAGTCGCATCTTATGTGGAGGTTAGGTTCTAAAGTCAGTGTGTAAGATGAAAATCGTGTATAGTTAAAATTACCCTTGAAAATCCCTTAAAATCACCCATAAAGTACAGTATACATGGTTGTGTACAGTATACAACCCTGTACAGTAATGTATAATGTATACAGTATATATGCAAAATATAATAATTTTACAGTACTGTATTTTTAAACAAAAGAGAGAGACAGAAGAATGAAAGAATAAAAAAAGAAAACAGTAAACCTAAACACTCACCATTCATCCTGGATATTCTTGCTAGTCTACAACAACAACAAACAACAAACAACAACAACAACAACACTATTGTTGTCAGAGCTTGATGTCCATCCAGGAGACCCTGGGCCAGGCTCATCTGCTCCTGGTTGTTTTTTCTTGAAAAACCATTGTAAAATCGGCAACTGTCGCTGTTGTTTTCGAGCAGCTCAAGAGACATTTCTTGATATGGTCTCAAATCATCCGTAGTACCATGTGTGATTTTGAGGCTTCATTCCATAGAGGGATCATATTCAGAAATTAAATCATTCAAGTGTTTCACTGCTTGGAACACTTCAGCAAATTTATGAAGATTCCAACTTGCTGGCTCTTCCTGTTCATCATCTTCATCTTCTGCAGATGATTGTATCAGTTCCTCTAACTCTTTGTTAGTCAATGTTTCTCCATGGCTCTCAATTAATTCTTCAATTCCTTCCTCAAGGATATCGACAAAATCATCACCACTCAGTTGCCTGCCCACCTGAGCAATGCGTTTCACTTCTTTGTCGCTGGTCAGGAAACTCTTAAAATCATTCACACATTCTTTCTGTAGGTTTTGCCAACATGCATTGACTGTTTCAGGCTTGATTGCATCCATTGCCTGTTTAATATATGTAATGCAATTGGCAATGTTGAAGGACTTCCAAACACTCCATCACATTAAGATTGGGATCAGCATCCATAGCTCCACATATCCATGAGAATGTAAGCCTCGTTATGTGGCCTTGAAACAGTGAATCATGCCTTGGTCAAGAGATTGGAGGCTGGGGGGGGGAGGGGAGGAGAAAGAAGACTTCAATGTTGTTATGCGCAAACTAGAGTCCCTCAGGGCGGCCAGAAGCATTGTCTACAATCAGCAACACTTTAAAGTCAAAGTCCTTTCTCTTCAAGGTACCACTTGACTTCTGGAATGAAACACTCGTGGAACCAATCTAGAAATAATACTGCCGTCACCCAAGCCTTTTTATTTGATTGCCAGAACACAGGCAGGATATTTTTGTTCTTGCCTTTTAGGGCATGGGGATTTGCAGCCCAGTAGAGCAAGCTCAGCTTTATTAAATGCCCAGCTGCATTGCCACAAAACAACACAGTCACCCAGTCTTTAGCTGCTATGAAGCCAGGGACTTGTCTTTCTGATTTCGAAATATAAGTGCGGTTGGGCATTTTTTTTCCAGAAGAGTCCAGTCACGTCAGCATTAGAAACTTGTTCCAGAAGACAGCCCTTTGCTTCTATGATTTTCTTTAATTGTTTGGGGTAGGCTTTTGCTTCCTCTTCATTGGCAGATGCAGCTTCACCAGCAGTCTGCACATTTTTGAGGTTGAAGCGGTTCCTAAAATTGTTAAGCCAACCTTGGCTGGCTTTGAATGCCTTCTCATCAGAAGGCTGTCAGTCTTCGGCGGGAGGTTTGAACAGTGTGTAGAGGCTAAGAGCCTTTACTCACAACACCTTGCGATCGATAGGCGCACATTTACGGTTCATGTCTTCCAGCCATAAGTTTAATGCCTTTTCAGTCTTCACTAAAGTCTTATCATGCACCTTGCTCATCATCTTAGCAGTTATTGGAGCACTTGATGCCACAGCTTGACGAATTTCTCTCTCGAATCTTGATGGCACGGATGCTAGATTCGTTGTTGCCATATTTACGTGCCACACTGGAGACTGACGTACTGTATCTCAGTAAGTCCAATGCAGTCAGTTTTTCCTCCAGCATTCGAACAGATCTCTGTCTCTTCAGTTGAGCACCAGATGAAGTAGTTGGCTTGCATTTAGGGGCCATGCTGTACAAAAAATACACATCTTTAAACACTAGAATCACACAGTGCGGCAAGATGCTCACAATATGAGAGGCACACAGGAACTGAGACCAACTGTGGGAACAGCAGATTCATGTCTCCCATCTCACGCTCACTCCGGTGCATATGCTCATTGTGCGCATGATGCAATTCCATTGTATTTCCTCACACAAGGCAAAGTCAACCTGTGGGACTCCTTGCCAAAGGATGTTGTGAAGGCCAAGCCTATTACAGCATTCAAAAAAAGAGAACTCGATAAGCTAATGAAGGATAAGTCCATCAATGGCCATTAGCCAGGATTGGCAGGGATAGCGTCCCTAGCCTCTGTTTCCCAGAAGCTGGGAATGGGCCGCAGCTGATGGATCACTTGATTACCTGTTCTGTTCATTCCTTCTGGGGCACCTCGCATTGGTCACTGTCGGAAGACAGGATACTGCTCTAGATGAATCTTTTCTCTGACCCAGTATGGCCATTCTTATGTGTTATACTCTTTTACTGGGAGGTTAGAAGAATAATGTAGGTGTTTTGGATGGTGTTTTTTTTTTTTTTTGATTGAGTAGAACTTGCTTAGATTTTTACAAATCATTTTTATAAACACAAGATACAAACTCATCAGTTGCACAACAAGTATTTGTGATTACCAAAGAGGTACTTACTTTCATTTTGTATTGAATTGCGCCCCCTCCCCCCCCCCACAGGAAAAATAGAGGCCCATGGCATGAGATTTACAGTAAGACTAGTGCTTTTGGCTCTTAAAATTTGCTTAGGTTTTCTGATTTTAGTATTATTTGTTGCTAAAAACAAGACCTTTATTTCAAACACCAACATTGATCAAACCATTTTTGCCAAAGAAAATATTGTATTGTAAATGGAAAGTAACTATCCAAGTCGTACTCCAGTTCATTCAGTATTTTTTCATTCAAGAGTTTCATTTGGAGAAACCAAAAAAGTCTTTTCTTACCATATTTTCAGAAACAATGTTGGCCTTCAAGAAGAACAAAAGAAATGTAATTAAAATCTAACCATACTGATGGCATCATTTGGGAAAAAAATGTATACTGCAGTCAAATCTAAGGTGACTTTACAATAAATGCTGCTTTGTTTGACTCGGTCTGTAAACTTGCTTTCTAGAAATGATATATCATCTTCAATGTCTTTAACTGCATAAGGTGAATAAAAAAAATTTAAAAAACCGCACTTCTAGTTTCTCACTTCAAACATTTCTTAATTAATACCTAACACAACATCCATTACAATAATATGACTTTTGAATTAGGAGTTGCTTGAAAACTTATTAGTTGGTCTAGGTTATACAAGGAGGATTAATTCATAATTTGCTGAGAGGTACTCCATCATAAAACCCACTTTTATTGATCAGATACCTTGGTTCTAGTTATGTATTCTTCCTTTATCCTTGTGTACTCACAGATGAGTAAAGCATCCATCAGTTTCTGTCATTTGTTTCAGTCTTGAGCAGGTCTGTTCACATTTTTGGGTGTCACAATGAATCTGGCTGCATCTATTATTCTGTATAATGCTTCTCTAGGTCACCCAACTAGTATCCTTATTATTACTTGATGTGGAAGTCGTGTGGATGGCATCCTTAAAGCCTTACCACATTTGATACTTTAGGTTGGGTTGCTCTACTTTGAATTTCTGATATTGCAAGAAAACTTTCTACTCTGAATATCCTTCAGAGGCATTTGTTTTGGAATGAGTTGGCTATCAATTTCTATTCCAGATTTCCATAGCTCTGTTCAATAAAAGAGGACAGATATGATACCAATGTCAAAAAAAAAAATCAAAATGGTGTCAAAACCAGTCATGTTACTTTTCCAAATCTTTTCAAGCTTATGAAAGTTGTTTGCTTGACATCTAACATGGTTTCGCTGTCATTGCATATCTCACTCCCTAGATGGGAAAAATAACTCATTTCCTATAGTGTTTCTTTCTCTATTTTAATGGCTGCCTTTGGGGCACTGATAACCATATTTTGTCTTCCTCTTGTTGATGAACTTGAATTTGTTTTGCTGTGTTTGCCAAAAGCTTTTCTTCCATTAAGTGATGTGTTGAACTAAGAAGGAACAGCTCAGAAGCAAAAACAAGGTCATCCAATTGTGCTTTATCATTTGTCCATACAATACCTCGGTTGCCTGCTGAGACTACTTTATGACCATGTCATGAGCAAGAACAGCCATACTGGGTGAGACCAATGGTCCATCTAGCCCAGTATCCAGTCTTCTGGCAGTGATCAATGCCAGGTGCTTCAGAAGGAATGAACAGAACAGGTAAAAATAAATATAAATATAGAGAGATATACCTATCTCAGAACTAGAAGGTACCCTGAAATGTCACCAAGTCCAGCCCCCTGCCTTCACCAGCAGGACCAAGTACTAATTTTGCTGCAGATCCCTAAGTGGCCCCCTCAGGGATTGAACTCACAACCCTGGGTTTAGCAGGCCAATGCTCAAAACACTGAGCTATGCCTCCCCCCTCATCAACAGATCAAGTAATCAAGTGATTCATCCCCTGCAGACCATTCCTAGCTTCTGGAAAACAAGAGAGGCTAGGGAAACTTGAGAGCATGGTTTTACATCCTGCCCATCCTGGTTAATAGCCATTGATGGACCTATCCTCCATGAACTTTAGCTCTTTTTTGAAACCGGTTATAGTCTTGGCCTTCAATGATCAGTACATACAATAGTGGGGACATAATACACATTTTGCCTTATTCCAGTTGTCACTTCAGTTGCTTAATCCTAATAAATACAGTTTCCTATTGCTATGCACACACTACATTTCACTAGCCAGTAGTATAGTTTGGCCTTTCACAAACACTCCTTTAGCTTTGGAATTGCCTGATTGTATGACTTTACTTATGCTCTCTTTTGTTCTTTATTCCTTGGGCATGTTAACTAAGAGAGACAAAGTGGGTGAGGTAATATCAACTAATTCTGGCTTGAAGCCTATTAACATTTGTCTCCGTTTTCAGTTTAAATTGGTGCTTCTACTTATTATAAACTGTCCATCTTATAAATATTTGTAAGCTATTACTAGGGACTTCTGAAAGGAAAATGTAGGACTATCCCTATTATGCCATTTATATTGCTTTAGGCTATGAGAACTTTTTAGCCGAGCAGAACATTAGAAAACTGATACCACAATACTGTCCTTCCCCTGTCCCCGAAGTCCACTGGCATCTGAGTGTGTGTTGTTAAGCATGAGGAAGGGTTACAGAATTTAACATTAAATGCATCTGAGGTGTCCATTTCATCACTGCAAACCCAGGGGGGACAGATCAGCATTCACACTGAACTTCTCATCAGTACCCGACCCTGGCCAGGGAAGCTATTGATCGAGCCATCAGACTAAGATGATGACTGCAAACCAGTACCCCCAAGTTCTTAGCTATTACTTAGTTATTTTCTAACATGTACAGCGTTCTCTCAAAGCTGAGCTTTTCTCTAGTTGGAACCTCTAAAGCTTCTCGGATGTTTTGCATTTTCTTTGTTAAGGTTTCCTTGTCTTATATTACAGTTTCCAGCCTATTCTAGGAGAAATTTAAAGGCCTGCAGCTTCCAGCATTCGTTGCACAGAGGGCATCAAGCTTATCTTCATATGTTTTAAAACCTGTAATCTAGATATTTTAACTTTAACACTAGCAGGGTTGCCATTTCCTAATTGGGCCTAAAACAAATTAAGCACATTGTTTACATAAAGTAACAATCCCAACCTTGGAGTAAGACATAACATTGCACTCATTGGCTTCAAAATACAAGCTACAGTGTCCTCATGTTTTAAGTAATTAATGTGGAAAAATATAATACAGCCAACTTTACAGGACATTTTTTTTACTTAATTAAAAACAATTATTCTTCTCATACTCTTTTTGGCCATGACCTGGCTCTCTTCAAAGTGTTCAGGCTTCATCCACTGGAAGGAGCTGTGTTTAAAAAGTTTTGATCTGAGACTGCATTCTGATTGATAACCTTGTCCCTTACATTAACAATAGTTTGCTGTCATATATATGTGTGACTGATGTGCCAGTGTTGACAGTGATGTAACTAAAACAAATATGAAAGACGCACCTCCACAATGTGAATTTACAATGATTTCTATATATATTTGCATACAGCTTGAGGGCTAGTGCACAGTGGCCAAATGAAACCTGATACATAGAAGAGTCGCTGATAGAATGGAAATAGTTTCCAGCTGCACGGAAAAGTGATCTATAGAGCACTAATGGGCCTGCTTTGCTTGTTCAAGACACCATAGTTCTCATTGTATTGTACATGAACCACTATTCTCTCAGATTTAGATCTGAGCTCATTATTACGTACACACATACATTTACTAATAATTGGCCTGAAAGAAACAAATTGGTAGCAAAACCCAGAATGCCAAATGATTGAGTATGTGATAACCTGGCACCCCAATATTCACCACTAACATGTAATTAGGATGTGTTTTGTACAATGTAGGTCTTATGGGGTATCATTCTAAAAGTCTTGATCTGCTAGACATTAATATATCTCATTGGATTGTATGCATTATTGTCATATGTGACGTTAGGCTATGTATGTGTTACTGAAATCTGTTGTGAGGTTGAAAACACCCACAAGCAGCCTTTCAGATACAACATTAAAAAGGTCAAACAATGTTAATGGCTTATTAAGGAAATGCACACAAAGCATAAAGATTAACCTAGAAACTGTGTACAGTAGAAACCTGTCCAAGATAGCACTACACAATGGGAACTGTTTGACCCAGGTCACAGCAAAAGAGCTTTCCAGTAAGTGGGAAGAAGGTATAAAAAGGGGGACAATGACCTCATGAAAGGACCTCACTGTCCCTGCAACAACACACCTGGAAACATCTGAGGGGCAAGGACTGAACTGTGGGAATTGATCATCCCAGGCTAGAAGGACGTGTATGAATGCCTTGGGTTTCCCAGGTTACTTGTACCTTATGAGACTGCCAGCCTGTTCAGCAAATTCTCACCCGAGTGATAATTTATATCCTCCTTATCTAGTATGTTAAACTGTGCATATCTTCTTCTACATTGAGGGAGGGGGTGGATTTCATGGGCTTACACTGCATAGTTCTCTGTACAGCGCAAGATGATACAATTTGGGGTTTACACTCCAGAGGGGGTGTGCACTTTAGTGCCAACTTTCTTAGCCTTCCCATGCAGTGCTGATTTCAGTGTCTTTCCGCAGCTGGGTGTGTCTCTACCTGTGAGAGTGCTGGAGGCAGCATGAGTGCCTGGCCCAGTGGTACCTCAGTACATCAGGTGGCACCCTGGAGTCAGGGGTAACCTGTCACAGAGTGGCCTGAAAATAAGTTTAAAAGAGCAAATCTACTCAATTATACTATAGTGAATCACAATTCTTCATAATGATTACTTGTCTAGACCAACTGGGGTGCAGAAAGAAACAACCGAGTAGTATGAACGTTTTTCAGAACAGTTTTTCCCACAGGCAATGATGCCAAAAATAAAATCCAGAGACTCATCATCTTCACTCTGTAACCATGAAATATTCATTTGGGATCTTAAATATTTCCATCCAAGCTCCTCTATCATTGTGGACAACTTCACCATCCTTCCTGTCAGTGTTACCCAAACTCACCACCTGTGGGTCATCTTTGATTACGCCTTTCCTTTTATATCTAGATGCATGCTTCCCTTAAGTCCCCCCCCCCCCACTCACTTCTTTCCTCATCCTCTCACTCCATTCCTGCTGCTACAATTCTGGTCCATCCATCCTTTTGGCACCTGCTATCATAGCCACCACCATCTTTCTGCTCTTCCTCCTCCAGTCTATCCAAAACACTGCCTCGAAGATTTTCTCCCTCCACTCACCACTGGTGTCTCCATCTCTCACACCTTTACATGTTCTTTCCCTGTTTTACACTAACTTTCCATATCAAATTCAAGCTGCTCTTCCTTTCTATAAAGGCTCTGTATGAGTATTTTAAGTCAGTGCTTCTCAAAGTGGTGGTCCGGTCCGCGAGCCATCGGCTGCTGGTCCGCGGCAAATTTCCTCATAAGAGCATCAAATAGGATAATAATATGGCACTGATCCCTGGCACACTGGGGAAAAAAATTGCTGGTGCCCACATCAGATAGCTTGAGAAGCACTGTTCTAAGTCATCTCCCTCCACATCATCTCCTGTTCTCTTTGGGCTTGCCAAGCTTCTCTCAATTCCTTCATGTATCTCCTTCACCACGCCTAACTTCATGCTCTCTCTCATTCTACCACTTACATTTGAAAAAAAAAAATGAAAAAGACTGTTCACTAATTTACTTCCACCTCCTCTTTCATGATGGATTCTTGCTAATAATAAAACTTATTGCTGTGTGCTTGTTCTATTGTGCCTTTTTAGGTGAAGGATTCTTATTTACTTGGGGGTATTTAACTATGTACATAATGACAGATGTACACAGCCCTGTACAATGGGTAAATTACTACTACTATTGTAAGATGTGTATGATTTAACATTTAGAGAGGCTTTCTAAAAGTATGAGTGTGTACAATAAGTACTTTAGGAGTGAGAAATTCAGTAAAAATGTTTGATTTGGATCTAGGTTTATTTCAAATTGTAAATGCCAATCAGATTTTAAAACTTAAAAATTCGTTTGGATTATTTTGAAAAGGACAATTCATGCATGTCTTAGACATATGCTGAAAAGATTTTGAAGTAGGTATGTGTTTTATTTTCACAATTTCATTTGGTACCTATTCCAAAGTTCATTCAAGTCTGAGGAAAGACTCTATAATGGGCTTTGGATCAGTCACCCTAGTATTCTCTCTGTAAATGTTAGGAGCAAGAGGACCAACATGGCATAACTGCCTTTTGCCAAGCCAAATAGAATGACATTCCGATACAATATATTTAGGAAACTCAAGATTTGCTTAATTAAAACTTAACCAAAAAAGTGGCAAGACTGTATCTCACCATATTTAAAGTAACCCTTCTAAGCTGCATCAACTATTACTTACAGCCGACAATACTTTCTCAAGTCGTCATATCGAAAAAACATCACTTTACTAATGGCATTTTCCATTTTCAATATTGCATTCAAGGTAGACCTTTGTTTCCACAGGAAACACGGGCTATGATCCAATAGCCTTATTACAAGGCCACCAAATAATAGGAGCCAGAACTTTCAAACTCTAAGGTCAGTATTATTATTGACTACTTATGGCTTGTGAACAAGTAAGAGAGACTCTCAGGCCTATTTTATAAATGGCAAAAGTAAAAAGTGAATAATTACACACTTACAGACGTCATAGGGCCTCTTGAAAGAGAAAAAAGGCTTTTCATCTACCTTTTTAAAATTTACATTACTCAAACACAAAAAAACCGTATCGATGCTTACAACTGGAAAATGAAGCAAGTGAAGCTTCTTTTATCCAAATAATAATAATAATAAAATTAAAAAAAAAGATGCTTATTCAAAGGATAAGAGCATAGTTTACTTGCTTTCCCCTCATGTAAGATTCACTGTTTAATATAGCTTAGTTAGTATTGAACCTTTATGGTACAAGCATGCTTGCAGATACAATCTTTTATTCATTTTTTTAAATGGGCATTTTCAAGTCATTGGTAAGGTTAGAAGACAATAAGGCCCCTTTAGGCTACATAGGTGGCCACATTAAAATCATCACAGCAGGTTTTCCCCTCCAGGATCAAGTTTCAGACATTTTTGTTATTCTGATGAACAGAGAAGCAAGAAAGAAAAGGAAACATGGCTCTGCCTTCTCTGTGCACTGGCAGTAGAACCAGCAGGACACAAACAGAACTATGATTTTTTAATTTGGCCATTTCTTTTAAATCATTGGATTTTGAGTTTGATAACAGACAAAACATTTTTATTAATGTCTTTCATATGGAAGAGTGTAAAAGTAATGGTAAATGATTCTCTTAATGAGAACGTTTTAGCAGTTTGTTTTGCTGTTGCACCTGTAAGTAGATTATGCACAGGGCCTCCCAGGGAATTCAGGGGGCCTGTGGCAAAGCAATTTTCGGGGCCCCTTCCATAAAAAAAAATTGCAATACTATAGAATACTATATTCTCGTTGGGACCCCTGCGGCCCCAGGGCAGACCTGGGAAAAATAAATATTTTATAATCTTCCGTATCTCTGTACAAACCCAGTTTTGAGAAAACTTCTTTTTAAGTCATCTTCACAAGGTATCACTGGTTCTCAGTATCAGCTAGTGCTAAAAGGCACTTAAGCTCATTAAAAGGGTTGGACAAATATTTTCCATCAAAACTTTTTTTGGATCGAAAACTAGGGTTATTTTAAAAGCAGAAAAAAAATCACAGACAATGTCTGCTTTCCTTCAAAATTTGTTGTGTTTTTTTTAACTGAAAAGCTGAAATTAGTCTGCCAAAATCTGAACATGGTTTGGGGTTTCAGAAGTGTGTGGCCAAATATTTGCCGCTTGCTGTGTCTGATTGTTTTACAGAAACAATACAAAAATTCTGCTTAAAAAAAAAAAATTCAAAAAAACCTTTTGAACCACCTCAGCTTGTGACCAAACACCTGAGCCCATCCAGTTAGAGATCTTTCCAGGTTTCTGATACTCTGCTGGCTTCCTCGACTCATATCTGTCTCTAACTTTGGGTTCATTTAGGTTAGAACGTAAGAACATAAGAATGGCCATACTGGGTCAGACCAAAGGTCCATCCAGCCCAGTGTCCTGTCTACCAACAGTGACCAATGCCAGGTTCACTCCCTCCGGAACACCTAACAGGTAATGATCAAGTGATTTCTCTCCTGACATCCATCTCCACCCTCTGACAAACAGAGTCTATTGACACCATTCCTTACCCATCCTAGCTAATAGCCATTAATGGACTTAACCTCCATGAATATAAATCCTAAGATTTAAATGAAATGTGGACCTGCAAATAACTGAATAACTTCAACCAAGTGCAGTACCCCATTGATCTGGAAAACTGATCCACTGTTTCTTGTCAAATAGTAAAAAACCACCCAACCCCACACTTCTCAGTAAGAATCAAGGTAATGTTTCAGTACTCTCAGCAATTAAAATTTAATGACTTTACCCGGGCAGAGCTTCTATCAAAGAGCTTCCAAAGATTCAGTGGTTTGTATATAGACAAGCCAGACCTTCAGCCTGACATAACTACAAGAGTTATTAAATTTCAAAGAAATGGGAAATAACAAAAGCTGATCCATTTTTACTTTGTAAAAATGAATATCATCATTCATGGAGAGCTGTAAACAGAAAAGAGTCAGTTTTTCCTCAACAGTCACTGTTATATGGTGGCTTAAAAACACATTTAGATTTTAAATATAGACTTTCAAGCAATTTGCTGGAGAGCATATACTGCCTTGAAAAGTGATTACTTTTTGAACAGAGCTTTACATAAAATGACATGGCTAGAAATGCTAAGTTTTTTTAGGTAAACAACTAGAGTTAATAATAGGGGAATATAGATATGAATTAAAATAAAAGCTCTTTATTAGAAGACTCTTTGATCAATTTAGAGCTGTAGGGCATTTGAAGTGTTCCATTGTCAATTGACAGGCTGTTAAATGAAATTTTATCTCCACAAACAGCTGGGCTTACACATATTTAGTTGCTCCTCTACAAACACGTGAAGATGACTTGACGCTTTTTTTATTCTTCTCAACAGGCGTGTACACACACACACACAAAACTTCAAACACCCACAGCTGTTACATACAGTTACTGAGCATTTAAATTCACATAACTAGTCACACACAAAAAGCTTCCTCCCAGCAACTTCTGTACAGTTACATTTACCATAACAAGAAATGTAGAGTCATCAACCATCTAGCCAATACTACACATGCTGAAGCGTATGATTAGGACAGTGTAAGCCAGTTGTATGGAGACAGGAATCCTTCCATTCAGCATTTTTACTATTCTAAAGAATTAGGAGTAGGCAATCAATCATCAACTTTGGGTATGACCACAAAGTAATGAGATATAATTGCACTCTGGTGCTAGTTTTAATCTAACTAGCATGGCTAAAAATAACTGTGAAGATACGTGCAGCATGAGCTTCAGCACAGGCTCTATAAGGCTGCCTGAAATTCAGGGAATGAACTTTTTTGCTCAACCCATACCACAGTCTGTGCTGCCAAGTCTTCACTGTTATTCTCCAACTGCAGTGTAGGCAGCTGCAGAAAATTGCAAAATATTTGCACCGTAAGGTGCAAAATGTTCTTTCTGTTCCTGAACAGGAAAACATATAGCAAACTGAAGCACCCAATTCAGTGTTTCCGGCACTACCTCCATGTCTGTGTAGACTGTTGGTCCTTCATCAGTTAAGACTGAGCTGATCACAACACATCTTCCAATCTTCTCTCACTCTGGCCATCCTTCGCCATGCTTGTCCATAATTCCTTGTCAGAAAATCATTCCACCTCATTGAAGGCTGACTGCATGGCCGTTTCAGTTCTTGTGGATACCACTCAGATATAGCTGTGAATTACTGTCACCTAAATCCCATTGTGAATATAGCCTGAACAAAAATCAAAAATATTTTTTTCTCAGTGCCAAAATGAATCAGTAATTTCTGATTCATTTTGTTTCACATCAAAACAATTTTCCACAATTGACGCAAATTCATGAAATGTTTTGGTTGACCTGAAGTAACATTTTCCAGTGAAAAACATTTTCTAGACAAAAATTTTTGGCCAGCTCTAATCTAGTTTCCAGACCAAAAAACTCCCTGAAGGTGAAGTTAAGGTTTTGTGCCATGAGACTTTCAAAAAGAGTGGAAGTATTAAAAAAATAAAATAAAAAAAGTTGGCAACCCAGGAAATTCACAATTATGGTTAAACTTATAAGAAACCCTAATCTCTGAATACATGGAAATGCAGTTAAAATCACTCTCAGATACACTGTTCTCATCTTCCCTCTTTTGTGGAAACAGCATCAAAAATGTGCACATTTTAAGAGTAGAACTTCACCTCAAATGAACATTCATGCAGAATTAATCTATGCCAACAAGCAAATTCAGGCTTTGTGCATGAAATTAAATGTATTTTTAAATTTTCTCACTCCCCAGCTCTACCATGATAGTATTTTGTTTTAACATATGCCTAATGGTACCCATGGGATCTGATCCCTGGCTAGGAATCAAATAACTTGAAGAACAAATAATCAAAAGAGACATGCAATTGGTATATATTAGTTATACATGAACATTATTAATTAGTGGTATAAATTAATATAGCAAAGCTTAGTGCTCAGTCTCTCAGCCTGACAGTACATTTTGAGTCCTTTGCTATGGGACTAAGTCATGTTTTGTATATAGAATCACAGCATAAAAAGGGAAAGATGATATTTGTACACTCATATTGATACCTAGCATTTGAAAGCCATTTCTTTGTGTTTGGGTACCATAGGTCCTCTGTTTGTATGAAATCAATTTTCATTTTGAATTCAACTGAATATATAGGGCCAAATTCCAAGTTAACTTATGACAAAGTAAAAGACTGAAACCCACACTGTGACCTATTATGATTACACTTGGTTACACTCCTTGATATGCAGTTATTCCTGAATCCTGGTAAAGCAGTAAAACAAGAAAAATGTCAACTCCTTTTACATCTGACAAGGCAGGATAAAAAGGACGCAATACTCCTAGCCATATTGGGTGGCATCAAAATATGTACAAACTCACTATAGGCCAATCCTTCCTTTCTGCACAAAATTCAAATAGATGTAAAAAAAGATATTCTGTAGGTTCAATTGGGACAAAGTACTCTCTGCCAGACAGCCCATGACAACAGCAGTCTCGTTGCAGCCAGCGCTGCTCCCACTCAGAGAACAGGTTTGTTTTGTTGATCCATGTATTTGCAGGTCCATCGGTCATGCTCCTGTTCTTCACCTCTATATGGGACTGTTGGTGACAACACAATGGACTTCAGGGAGTTTAAAGGCCTCCCCATGAGAAAATTCTACCTACTTTTCTGTCTTGGCACTTATACCACATTCATCACTATGGTATCTAATATACCCCACAACCTACTCCTCCCCACAAAGAAAACCTGTCCCAAGTTCAGTGTCCAGAACTTGTTTTGGCATTACTTGAGCCAGAAAATCTGGCATTATATGAGGATATTTTTTCAAACTTAGAGCTGGCATAAACGAATTAATCATGGCAGAGATGAAAGGCAGGAGTCTTGGGAAAGAGGTCATGAACTGGAAAAGAAGCTGTTAACCGACAGATCTCAAAGATTCAGAGGACTATAACAATCATTCCTGGAGGAAGAAACTATATTGTTAGGTTCCATATTCAGTGGGTTCCACATGTGCTATAGTTTATAGTACCTACAACTCAGAGGACGGGAGAAAAAAAAACCAAACCCACAAATGTGCACTGAATTTTACTATTATTTGAGAAGTAGACTTTTGGCACACACAAGAGTCAGAATTTGGCTCTTACTGCTGAAAGATCTCTGTAGGTAAGCATATCTAATTTAAAGCTTCTTTGTTTTTGTTTTTTATTCAGATGTACTTAAAACTTTCAATCAAAGTATCTCTGGCAAAAAATATCAACCACCTAGAAGTGCTTTTGATGAGATTTATTTTAAAAATCACCACTCCTCACTTCCCATTCCAAACTTCATTATCCCTCCATTAGATTAACTTGATTTTGACTAAAGATCTTAGCTGCAGTGTCTTCACTTCTTTGACATGTATCAGGTGATATCTATTTCCAAATCACACATCAGTTTATATCTGGTTAGAATCAGAGAACAGAAATGTAGATGAAGAGTCTCCTATAATACACTAAAAACATATTTTGTTCGATCAGTGAACATAGCGTACCTGAAATAAATGGCAACAGAGCAGTATTTGCACAGGCTTTCCCTGAGCCAGCACTCATTAAATTTCAACTTCATTAAGTACTGGTCAGGCCTCTTACGTATACATAAAATGGAGACCATTATCTAAATATAAGATACAAACCAAGAGCAAATTGTTTTTGAGGGCAGGAACTCCTAAAATGTCTTCAAGCAATTATGTATTGGTGCTGCCCGAGAAATAAAAGCTGATATATAAGAAATTATGGGGCAATTTTTCAGCATTGCCTCTATGCCACAAACAGCTCTCTTATATGCACTACACATGCTTTCCCCCCCTTTAATAGGGAAATAAAGGCAGCTGAATACTTTCAAACCAATGACCCAACCAAATTGTTTAAAAAAATCATTAAAAAGAAACCATAGAAAAAACAAAACAAGCCAATACTTTTGTTTTAAGCTCTGACAAAAGGTCAGCCAAAGCCAAAACTTGCAGACTCGGGGCAGATCTACACTTAAAATGCTCTACCAGCGCAGCCTCTCCTGTTGGCACACTTAACCCACCTCTGTGAGAGGCAGTAGCTGTGTTGATGGGAAAAGCTTCTCCTATGACATAGCGCTGTCTACATAGGTGATTAGGTTGGTAGAACCACATTGCTCAAGGGTGTGGATTTTTCACACCCTTGAGGGATATAATTATACTGATATAAATATGTGGTGTAGACTTGGTCTCAGGAGCTCCCATAAGTATAGTAGTTTTCTGAAGCCTAAATCACCCACATCTTACTAAAGAAAGAGTAATTTGAAACAGAAATGAACTGAAAATACAAAATGCTACAAAGGACCTTCCAAATGGCAAATCTTCAGGGTGGTGTGGCTTTGGAATCAAGTTCTGTAAGTCGTTTTTTCAGCAGTTTCTAGCCCATCAAATACTTGCTATAATTTTGTCACTTCTTTGAATGGGGATAACTGCTGAATTCCTGTTTCGACACCAGCATAGCCACACTCCAACAAAAAGATAAAAAAAGTCCTAGAGAATGTAGATCTGCTGACCAGCATCAGTCTGCACAATAAAATACTCCCAAAAAGCTTGGCAAAGTGGTTCCTCTTCAGCTGATAAGTTTGTTCCAACACTGACCAGTCTGGTTTTATTCATGGGAAAGCCAAAAATGTTCACTGAATATCATCATAGTTTAATGTGAATTTGATTAATACAAGTGGCTCTCTTCTAGCATTAGTTGCAGACAGGGTGCTCTCTAGAGTTCTTTTACTAGTACTGAGGAAATCAAAATTTCAGACCTTCAGCCACAAACTCATCCAACTACTCCACAAACCATTTTAAAGGAAGTAATGGATATGTGGAATTGTGATCAGAGACTTTCTTCCTAAATGGAGGCACAGGGTAAAAGTATTCTTTATCACCCTTTTCTATTTGCTCTACCCATTGAACTGCTTGCAACAGCTATCAGAGATGCTGCAGAGACTGGAGAATCACAGTCTAAGATAAAAAAACAAAACTGCTCTTTTTGCAAATGACACCTGCTTGATCTCAGTGAAACAGAAGCCTTCTTTTGATATCTTAAAGAAATCTCAGGCCTTAAAGCACTACATCTGGTCATATTTACACAGAAACCAAGTCAGAGGCAGCGGCGGCCCCAGGCACCAGTGCTCCAAGTGCGTGCCTGGAGCGGCAAACCATGGGGGGTGCCCTGCCTGTCCCTGTGAGGGTGGCAGTCAGGCAGCCTTCGGCAGTGTGCCTGTGGTAGGTCCACCGGCCCCACGGATTCGGTGGCAATTCGGCAAGGGTTACACCAAAACACGAGACCAGTGGACCTCCCACAGGCAAGCCGCCGAAGGCTGCCTGACTGCCATGCTTGGGGCAGCAAAAAAGCTAAAACTGCCCCTGGTCAGAGGTAATGCTCTTAAGAATGGTTCTAGTGAGAATTTCTAATTAGATTTTCAATACCAATAGCCCAGGGGATTTGAGAATATAGGGGTACAATTCTCATTCAATTGAGCTAAACCAATATTAAATATGCAACCTCATCTGCACACTTTAGATCGTGTCTTTCAAGAGGCGATAACTTACCATTATCTACACTTAACCAAGTTTACTTGAAAAACATTAATAATCCTTCCACAAATGCTGTACTTTCTTCAAATTCTACTATTTATAGCTATTTAGCATTAAAGGAAGAGGGCAAGGGCCCTAGATAGAAAATGCTTGAGTTTTACATGGCATGGAAAGAAACCGATAATCAGCTTATTGAGGCATTCACCTCTCTTCCTGGAAGTTTTATAAATGAACAGCTGTAATTTGACATTTTTGGAACTGGTTACATTTTACAGAAACTCCAAACACCCCTACATGACAGAGCACTGAAGCATCATATTGCTCTTTCTCCATTCCAACCTGATTTATAGCAAATACACTTTGCTCCCACAGGAGATCAGACAACATCCTGTCTTAGGGAACAGTCTACAAAAATGGGAAAAGGCAATCAGGTAGCTTGGTAAAATGCCAAAATTCAAATTGAGTTTTTGAATATGTGAGGTACTCAATTCCTCTGGGAAAGAGTGACGCCCCAGGCATGTGCTTCCTCCACTGGTGCCTGGAGCCGGCTCTGAACACTCCAGCCTCAGGACTTCTGCCCTGTGGGAGCACCAGGGCTCAGCACTTCAGTTCTGGAAGGAGCACTGGGGCTCAGGGCTTCAGCTCTGCTCCCGATTTCAGCTTCGCAAGGGGCTCCTCTCCCAGGTTCAGCAGGGGGGCACATGCACCAGGGCTCAGGGCGTTAGCTACGAAGGGGAGGGGGAGCACTGGGGCTGAAACTAGTTAAATTGGAGAGGATGGGGTTTAATACAGCTATCAAAAGGTGGGTAATGAATTGATAAAAGGGGAGACCACAACAACAGGTCCACTCAAAGGTGAACTGTCAGGCTGGAAGGAGGTCACTAGTAGAATTCCTTAAGGATTGGTCTTGCTCACTATAAATACATCAGAGGGATAAAACATCAGGGAAAGACAGGAGTTATTTAAGTTAAGGCCCAATGCTGGCACAAGAAAAAAAAATGGATATAAACAGGCTCATCAACAAGTTTATGGAGGGGATGGTATGATCAGAGAGCTTCTAACGGAATATGGCCCATCCATGATTGCTTTTAGCAAATATCTCCAATGGCCAGAGATGGAACACTAGCTGGGGAGAGCACTGAGTTACTACAGAAAATTCTTTCCCAGATCTCTGGCTGGTGAGTCTCTCCCACATGCTTAGGGAGCTATTGCCATATTTACGGTGAGGAAGGAATTACTCCCAGGTCAGTTTGGCAGAGATCCTGGAATTTTCTGCCTTCTTCTACAGTGGTGGCACTGGTCTCTTGCTGGTTTGAACTAGAGTAAAATGTGAATTTTCTATAACTTGAAGCCTTAGAGGACTTCAGTAACTCAGCCAGAGGTTATGGGTCCATTACAGGAGTGAGTGGGTAAGGTCCACTATGGCCACTGACGTACAGGAGGTCAGGTTAGATCATCACGTGTGATAAGTTCCTCTTCTATCTTGGTGGGTCCTGTGCTTATTGGCAGATTTTGTTTGCCTCAGAGATTCACAGTAGCTCTCAGTTTGACCACTTTCATGGCTCAAATCTGCTGTTCACTCAGATAACCTGATCACTGGCCAGTATGGGGGGGGGAAAAAAAAGAGTAAGAACAATACCCACAGTTTCTGCTGATCCACCATGTGGGTCAGGGAACAGCCCAGAGACATTCCCCTCTGGTGGAACCTCCCATATTGGATCAGGAGCTGGGAGGTTTAGGGGGAACCCAGGCCCACCATCTACCCTGGGTTCCAGCCCAGGGCCCTGTGGACCGCAGCTGTTTAGAGTGCCTCCTGGAAAAAGCTGTGCGACAGCTACAATTCCCTGGGCTACTTCCCCATGGCCTCCTCCCAACACCTTCCTCACCACAGACCTGATGTCTGTTAATGCTTTTACTCCTCAATCCTCTAGCAGCACATTCTCTCACTCCCAGCTCCTTACACACACTTCACTAACTGGAATGAGAGCCTTTTTAAACCAGGTGTCCTGATTAGCTTTAATTCTAGCACCTTCCCAATTGGCTACAGGTGTCTTAATTAGCCTGCCTGCCTCAATTAGTTCTAGAAAGTTCCTGACTGCTCTGGTTATCTTACACAGGGAAAAGGGACCTGCTTAACCTGGATCTACCTTCGACCATTCTCTTGTAGCCATTTGGCCTGACCCTGTCACATGTGACTATCCCTTCCAGCCTTAAAGTCTATAGGAGAATCTCAGTTCTGTCAGTGTTGGGACATAGGAGGCCAGGCCTAGTAGTTAGCATAGGGCTGTGGTCTGGGTCCCCACATCAGCCAGGGTTCAAAACCAGGAGGTCAGTAATCAAGAATCAGATACCAGAAATCAGGCTGAGTCAGGGAACTAGGAGGTCAGGTTCAGGAGAAAGGAGCAAGAAGCACTGGATGAGTAGTCTGAAACCGTGTGGAGCCCAGTTGAATGGATGACTTCCTGTTTCTCTTCTGGCTTAAGTAGGAGGATCAGGCCAGTCAGGACCTTTGGTGTTCCAACAATTGAAGCCCAGGGATGGAGTTTTCCATCTGAACTGAACTTCAAATTGTCCTAGTTCTAGCTGATCCCAATAAGCCATTGGGTGGAGGATGGACCATGATGATCCAGGAACCTGTGGATCTGGTGGGTTGGAGACCCGTAGATCACAACAAGTTTTCCCTGGTTCTACATTCCCACCACCTTGTTCCAAGGAAGAAGTCATCTATGCCATCCTTTCATCAAACACAGAATATTTCTCCTCCCAGTGCCAGCTCAGCTGCATCGGCCAGAACACTTGGAGGGTGTGTGCGCAAAACTAAGACTCCTCCCACTTCTTACCCCCTACATGGTTATAATGAAATAGCAGCCCCATGGAACCTACTATCCATACACAGGAAGTCTAGATAGCCCATAGACAGGCAGTAGGTGGTATTGTACACTGCCCCCTTTCTTCCCCATGCAGGCACACAGGACAAGTTACCATTTTGCCCTAAATGATACGCTAATTGACCACCACATAGATTCTAATACCCAAGTCATATCAACTAATCACAACATTATTTATAATGAAAATTGCAAGGAAGGGAGTACTAGCATTTTTAACACTGGTTAAAACGAATCTGTTTAGTGGAGAAGCTGCTCATGTAACACTAGAAGGTTGAAAAAATAATTCTGAAATGGTATGTAGTGTGTACATCTTTGAAGAGCATTCTAAGTGAAGAAGCCTCCTTTATCCTTCAAATTTAACCTTAAATGTCAAAAAGTGTCACTCTAGGTTATGGTTACTGTTGATGCTGTGGATGATTTATTGCATTTGTAAACAAGTGATGGAATTCCAGCAGACAATTGTGGGGAGGATGGAGGCATCATTGCCTACAGTTCTGTCAGCATTTTATTTTAATGAATAATAAATTGCTTCTTTAAAATAATCTGTCCTTAAGATATTAAAATCTTTCAAATAAATCTCACCACATCTAGGATCATAAGCCACAAAGTGAATTGGGTTTAATTTCTCATTATTATGAAATAATAAGCACACCATAGCAGAGATAGGAAAGCACAGTAAACTAAACTAGTTGCCTAAGAAATGAGCATGAGAGAACTGGGTTGTGAGCCCTATTCAGGATTCTTGTGCCTTGAAACAAGTTAGAGCTAAATTTTGACCTTGGATGCATATGACTCCCATTGAGTTCAAGAGGAAACACACATGCACCAAAGGCATAAATTGTCCTAGGTGTCATTTTAGTGGGAATTAGACTAAAAAGGACCTGTAACTTAAGTGAACTGCATTATAGAAGGCTTAAAAGTGTCTAAAAAAAGGAGGGCTACGTGGGTGGAGGAACAGAACAGAAAATGTCACAAAGAAAGACTAAATCCATGTGCCGTATGTTCGACAACCCTGCACAGCCAAATTGCAGTACTTGCAATAAGAGACTGTAGGTTTTTACCCAAGGGTCTGGAAAGCTAAAAGGTACAGTAGGAATAGCTATATTGCTGCACAAAAGACATGAGGAAAACAAAGAGGGAACAATTTTTTAGCAAAAAGAATCAGATTATTAATACACATCTCCACAGATAAAAACATTTTTGTTAAACACTAAAAAAAACCCACATATGCACACCCCAACAGCACTATAAAGCAAACATGTTTAGACTACATTTCAGAAGCTAACTAGCATCTCAAAAATAACCACTCAAGGAACTAATTCTGAGGAATGAAAACAGAGAAAGTAGAAATCTGTCCAATAATATTAATAACAGCCATATAAAAAAGAATAGGGAAAGGACTTTAGCAATCTGGAAAAACGGGCTTAAGTTGTGTCATTATGCAGATTGCAGAGAAGAGAGGGTGGGGAAATAAAGATGGAGCTTGTACCATATCATTGTGCAGACTGCTGAGAAGAGAAAGTACAGGGAGGAGGGAAAAAAAGGAAGTGTGATAGTGAAAACTATTAAAAGCCTAGAACGTAAAACAAAAAACAGGAGAGGTGGAAAGGAAAATCAAACACAAAAAACTGTCAAAGTGGACTTGACAAAATATCTATTTTTTCGGATGCTGGTATACAAAGACACATGCAGGGAAACTGCTCATTAAAATACATGTGACAGGTTTCTAGAAATCAATTTTAGAAAAGTGGCCAGTATTTTGCATCTAAAGTCAAGTAGCTTGATGAACACAAAAATGATACTATATCCTTATCTGCTAACTGGATTTCTGCTAACTGAATTACTAATCCAGACACACAAATTCAGCACTCTCTCAGAAGGTAGATGGACCAGTGAGAAGATACTTATTGTGTGCAAAAAGAAAAGAAAAAAAAAGTTTCCTGACCCTCACCATCATTCCATAAAGTGATAACAGAGAGTGAATTACAAATGTAGCTTGCTTGCATCCAGTCTAGTCCCCCATATTGACATCACTTCAACTGGAGTGGGATCAACTATTTAAAACTATCCTACAAGAAACTACTACCACCATTGTTTTCCAGCCCAGTCCCCAGCTGACATTCTAAGTGAATGCTCCTTCCATCACACCACAGTTTCCCATTAGCTTTCAAACCAGCAGATGTCACTGGAGAGAGGCTAAGATTTGGCATCTGCTGTTCCTCTCACCGTGAGAATGCCACAGCCACTGACTTGGGTGCTCCATCTTTAGGACTAGATAGTGCTTAGGAGCAGAAGACATTTGTAATGAAATAAAACCGATTTGGGGAAAAACAAGGTTAGATACCACTCTATTATCTGAGAAAGCAAACAGTGTATGGTATTACCATGTCCAAAATTGAAATCTTCCTATTGGTCTTTCGGCACATTGATATTACAATTAGGAAAAAAAAAACCACGTTCAGATTCTTATTTCAAGTGCATCAGTAATGGTAACCAATGTTTTAGGAACATCCTCAGCAGATTTCTTACCAGGATTTTGAAACAATCAATGGAAAATCCCCAGGAAATACTTCCTAGGCTTTAAAATTTAGCCTACTCTATAGTGGGACAGGACTGAGTTTAACAGATACTCTACGGACATTGATACAGTCCACACGTGATTTTTTTTAAAATAGCTTATACTATATAGTTACATACCTACTGAGTATCAGTGTGGTATTTTCAAAAATACTTAAGTGACTTAGGAACCTAACTCAAATGGAGAGTCAATACGACTAATTTAGGAAGATAAATTCCAGTAGACTTTCAAAGGAATGCATGCTTTTAAGTAATTCGGTGCTTTGGAAAATCCCACTCTAGGTGCCTTGATTTAAGTAGTAATGAGTACCTGAAGGCAAAGCAGAGACATGGAAATATTATATATTTAGTAGTTCAAAAGAGAATTCCACATTAGGAAGCATACTGAGAACATGATAATAATAAGATATACATTAGAAGATACCATACTAGAGTCTCTGTATAAAAATGTCTCAAGCTATAGTCAATTATTCTCATTTTAAATTCCATTTTTAAAAGTTGGAGATCTAGTAAGAGGAAAGACACTGCTCTTAAACCCACATTACTACAACTTACCAGGATTGATAGGTAATGATGAAAAAAATATTTATAGTGCAGGGAAAATTCATAGTTGGCATAGAATTCAAATCTGCCACAAGGCCAAAATGTTGGTTCATTATAGTAAATGTGATCGCATAAATGATACATATTCATTTCACTTAATACTAAAGAGTACCTACTGCATCAACATTTTAATTAGTATACACATACTAGCATAAAGCAAGTCGGGGCAAAAGCCAGCCAGCTATGGCGCATAAAATGCAACCGTTTAATGCATCGACTAGAAGGACCTTGTCAAAAATTGTTTGGCTTAGTTTATTTTGATAGGGGTCAGATCAGAGGACTCATACCAGATGTCAGCAGACAGAATTTACAAAGAACAGGTTTACAAGCAATCATCACTACAATAAGAAATTTTAAAAAATTATTAATTATATAAATAAATGCACATCTGGGTTTGAGGGCTCACCAAAAGAGACCATGGCACATGGTAGGATAGTAAATATAACATATGCAGTATAACATGGTAGGCAAAAATCAAGTGCCAGGCCCATTACTCATCTTGTCAGCATACTTTTCCAAATGTATTAAATCAACAAAGGGCAAATCTGACTCCCTCCTTAGTACTACAGCAATCCCAGTAAGCAACCGATGTGGCCTGATTTCACGGCCCAGGTACCCCACTACACAAAATCAATCAATCTCAACTCTTCAGACACACCCACATGGCCATGAGCAAGTGAACTTTGGAGCAGAGGTTTTCAAATGGGGGAAGGAGAGCTCCCTGAAGGAGCATGAGAAGCTGGGGGCAGAGGGGAAGGCATTGTGCACATTTTACCCACAGCAATGAATAACTAGAAAAACTAATTCCTCCAGACAGACATACCAGCTTCTCAGATGGCGCTGTCAATTTTGATGGATTTACAAAGTTGCCATCTGTACCTTAGTTAGTTTACTACAACACTGGGTCACATTTAATTGTAAACAATCGACCACCATTGCAGTTTTGTTTTTGCTTCTTAGACTGGATCATTGGCTCTGTTTGAATCAATGCCTTACTGTTTTTAATATTTAGTGAGAGCTGCATGTTGATTTTTGTTTTTAAATTGGTACATGTGCTTGTGTGGAGGTAATTGCGGTGTGAACAGACAAAGAAGGGGGTGCAATCAAATAATTTTGAGATCCATTGCTTTAGGGCATGACAAAGTTAATTCAATCTTCCAGCCAACCAGGGCTGCAGATATCAAAGTTACTGCAGCCTTAAAACTCCAAAAGCAACTTTGGAGCAACTCCGTGACCACTTCCCTCTTCTTCCTACTCCCATAACCCTAACAGAGATCACTAACCTATGGCCCGCTAGGTGGGCTGTGCACTAATTCTCAGTATTTACAACACTGCAATCAGGAGGCATATACAGTATGTCACCTTTAATATAACCAGTACCTTTTTAGAAAGATCATACCTAATTCACTTCTGCATGTGAATTTCAGTAGTTTTACCTAGTGCTTGTAAAAGGCAACAATTCACTGATTATTTACATAGTTGCTGTCTGAAACAGAAGCAATAAGTGACTGGGTGCTTAATCCAACACCGTTTCAAAAGTGACTACTGATTTTTTATGCTCAACCACAAACACTTTAAAGGGGCTCGATTTCCCTGCCTCCCTCCCGCCCCACATTAAAAGTGACCATATACTGAAAAATGAATGGTCTTGTGAAAAGCCAGAATTTAGGATTTATCCTGGGATTCTCTGCACTTTGACCAGGCAATTTTGAACCTCCGTTCTGCTGTTGGAAACATTTAATAGCTACATTATTTTGAGTAGCACATTGACAAAACCTTAACTTGTCTCTATTGGCACTTTTCATATGGGCACCTCAGAGATAATTAAATTATGCTTATGTTTGACATAGATATAAGAATATCTGTCTTTCAAATGCCTATTTTAAAGATGGATAAAATATATCCAAACCAGAGAGAGATTATGGCAGAGACTTATCTAAAGACCACACAAGAGTTAGTTGCAGAGCCAGGACTCAGGAGTCCAAGTGTCTGTTATAAGAAAAGTAGGCTGTCTGCTATAAATTCCATCTTGAGTCCCCACCTAGAATCATAATCATAGAATATCAGGGTTGGAAGAGACCTCAGCAGGTCATCTAATCCAACCCTCTGCTCAAAGCAGGACCAATTCCCAACTAAATCATCCCAGTCAGGGCTTTGTCAAGCCTGACCTTAAAAACCTCTAAGGAAGGAGATTCCACCACCTCCCTAGGTAACCCATTCCAGTGCTTCACCACTCTCCTAGGGAAAAAGTTTTTCCTAATATCCAACCTAAACCTCCCCCACTGCAACTTGAGACCATTACTTCCTTGTTCTGTCATCAGCTACCACTGAGAACAATCTAGATCCATCCTCTTTGGAACCCCCTTTCAGGTAGTTGAAAGCAGCTATCAAATTCCCCCTCATTTTTCCTCTTCTGCAGACTAAACAATCCCAGTTCCCTCAGCCTCTCCTCATAAATCATGTGCTCCAGCCCCCTAATCATATTTGTTGCCCTCTGCTAGACTCTTTCCAATTTTTCCACATCCTTCTTGTAGTGTGGGGACCAACACTGGACACAGTACTCCAGATGAGGTCTCACCAATGTTAAATAGAGGGGAATGATCACATCCCTCGATCTGTTGGCAATGCCCCTACTTATGCAGCCCAAAATGCTGTTAGCCTTCTTGGCAACAAGGGCACACTGTTGACTCACATTGAGCTTCTCCTCTACTGTAACCCCTAGATCCTTTTCTGCAGAACTGCTTCCTAGCCATTCGGTCCCTAGTCTGTAACAGTGAATGGGATTCTTCTGTCCTAAGTGCAGGACTCTGCACTTGTCCTTGTTGAATCTCATCAGGTTTCTTTTGGTCCAGTCCTCTAATTTATTTAGGTCCCTCTGTATTCTATCCCTACCCTCTAGCATATCTACCACTCCTCCAAGTTTAGCATTGTCTGCAAACTTGCTGAGAGTGCAGTCCATGCCATCCTCCAGATCATTAATGAAAAGAGAGAAAGAGCAGCAGCTTGGAGAATGCGGGCATCGATCCCGCTACCTCTCACATGCTAAGCGAGCGCTCTACCACTTGAGCTAATTCCCAATAGATTCCATAGCCCTTCTATCAATATTCACTAGAATATTAGCATGAGAAACAGAAACAGAAACAGAAACAAAAACACAACAGAGCCTGAAGTAGATGAAAGTAAAAACTTAAGCATACGGATTAGCGGACACCACATTTTTTAAATCTGTGTGATACCGTCAGGGCTGGCTCTAGGTTTTTGCCATCTCAAGCTCCAAGAGCTCAACTGCCCAAGCCACAAAAAGAAAATTGTGCCACCCCAAGCATGTGCTTGGTTTGCTGGTGCCTAGAGCCGGTCCTGGACACCATGTGGGAATTCTGTCAGGTACAAAAATTACAATCTAACTCGAACCTTTTCCATTCTTGGGGTGGAGGGCGGGGGAACGAAGAGGAGGAGAGGAGAGGAAATCAAGCACAAGTTGATGATTGTGGGTATTTGCAGAAGGTGAGCCAAGAAATAGCCATGGTATGAGAGCAGCTAAACTAGTCACAGAAATTATCTGACAGCACCGCATTTGAATTTAAAAATAAACCTGAGCCAAATAATTGGGTCGAAAGAAAAAGGACAAGGCAAAACCAACCAACCAACCTTCCGCTGTGGTGATAGTCTTTTTATTCAGAGAACAGAACGTTTTGATGTTTGAGCTAAGCAGCTGAGTGAACTGCCTCAAATGCACAGAACTGCACTGCCAAGTCAATAGTGGGATATGAGAAAAATAGGGATAAATAGTGAAAAGGAAAATGTATTGTGACCCAAGGACTCCTTAATGCCAACAGGGAAGATAGCAAGATAGGAGATAGTGGAAAGGGGTTACAGTAATCTGAGTCCAATATGTACATTTTAGTTCATCAGCTAATGTCACCAGAGGGCTCAAAAGCCAGTGTCACGCTGGTCATGAATAACATGGTGAAATATATGTACAGATATTATGTAAGGAGTTGTGCATAGATACTGAAATTACATTCTTAAACTCTATACCAAGGTATTAGTCACCAGCATAGGTTAAAAATCAGGTTATCTGTCAAACAGGAGATGTCTGTTCTTCTACATGTAAATTGAGTATTGTCTTGGTCACAATGGATCCCCTATCACCCATCTGAACTGGAGACAAATGAAAGATTGTAAAAAACTTCAGAAAGAAGCTAACAAGAGAAGAACAGTGGTGGAACAGAACCTTACACTGAGGTACATATCAAAGGTTTGAGTATATTTGGGGGGGAATGGGGAGATGACAAAGGGCAAACCCATGCACCATTTACTGAGGAAGTAAAAAGGAGTCTCAACCAGCCTTGGTTGAAAACACTGGAGAGAAATTTGGGTGAAATAAGCTTCTTTAGACAAGTTTAGTCTCTAGAAAGCATGTTATGATTTTTTTTATATGTAAGAATACGGGAAACACTTAAGAATAAGCTTATTAAACAATGGGGACTTGTTTTCACTATAAATATATCTAAGTGCTGTGGTGTTAAGCAAAGTGCTGGCCCTGAGTTGCATCTTACAAGTTGGTGTGTACTGTTCCTTTGGGGATGGTGGGCCTGGTATTCTGAGAGTGTTTAGAGTATAAGGGGCTGGACACTGCAGGGAAGGCTGAGTGTTTGGGGTGTAGAGTGTGCCTATTGCTACCTGTACAGAAAGAATGAGACCTGGAAGAAATTGCTTGTGCTAACGGAGGCTGTTGGTTTCAGGGAGCTGACCTACCGCAGGCACAGATGAGACCTCCTCATGCTAATGAGATGTGGTGGTGAGGAGCCTTCCAACTCTGAATATCCCTAGGGAGCACCACACATACTTTATAAAATTGATAAGCATGTTGCAGAATTACACTTGTGGGAGTTGGAAAGTACAAGGTACCAATGGACAAATCGGAGAGCATCTCAGATGAGACAGTTCTATTCTTCAACATCTATCTCTGTACTACAGGACTAGGAACATGTATTTCTATTCCTGGAAGGACAGACAAATTCTGGCAAGAACACTGCAACATGATTTCATGTAAGAAAAAAAATGGATCATCTGCTTTCTCATATCTGATTACATATTTGCAGACACATGCACATACATTAAGATCCTGCCAATAAGTATGGACTGTACAATTATGTGTCTGTGCACTTGTATGCTATAGGTTTTAGTTATGTAAGCAGTTTGGCATCCTATGCCTTTTAACTATATCTGCATAGGTTACCAGATAAATGGCCCTTTGGATATAGCACAAACATCCTTGTTTTTCCATGGAGGTTCTCTTTTTTTCTTGCTACATTACCTACTACACTACACAAAATCATGTGACCCAAATGCACATAGGAGCGATATCCAAAAGTTCATAGTCTGCCAAATTTTGGCTGAATTATAAGGATCATCAAGTTCAGAAGGAAAAAGGCTAGTAAACGTTACTGCCTTGTTTTTCTACAAATGTCTAATGTAGAAAAAATTGGGGAATGTTTTCTGAGGACATTTGGAATAAAATGGCAGAACAATTTGCATAACAGTTTTTACAGGGAGTAGAATTACTCAAGTTGAAATCAGATAATATGTACCACTTATTGAAATACAAGCACTCAAGTTAGCCTCTACAAAAATCCAGACTTGTGCAATGGGTTAGCACATGCATTTGAAACTTTTGCCTTGTTAAGTACTAAATGAGAAGAGTGAAATTTTGCTTGTTTGATACAAAAGGCTGGAGTATAATTTACAGAATATCCACAATTTCTGATCCTGTAGCATCGGTGGGTACCCACTCATCTATTGATACTATTGAATTTATTTAGATGGAATAAATGGGCAAAAAGGTGCTAAATTAACCCAGTCATTACCCAACTTAAATAATATTAAACAAGGTCCAGGGTTTGGTATACAAAAAAAATCAGCCTGCTTAGTACTATGAAAAACATGCCACTAAAAATCCTTTTTACTAAAAGATAAAGAAAAGAAGGAAAAACAGTTGAAGCATTTGAAATGTAAATTGTTAGATAAGGCCTTTATTTTAAAAGCATCCCTTGTTCCCTTTAGCTGAAGAATTTAAGAAGGAAAAGTCTCCTTGCTTGACAGTCTCTGACATCAGTGGTGCCAAAACTTTTCCTGAGATTCCATTACTGGTAAGTGGAGGGGGCATGTGTCTGTGCTCCCCCTGCTCCATTACAGCACTGCTGGCTCAGCAGAGGTGCTAGGTGACAATCCTTACCCATGGAGACTGGCCTGAGCCCCGCCATGTGCCCCCACAAATGTTCCTCCATGTCCCCCTTAGGGGGCGCACCCCCAAGTTTTGGGACCACTGTCTTAGATTGTATAAAAGATAATAGTGGGGGGAGGGGGTCACCCATGACAGGGAACCTTGCTCCAGTAGCCTCCATCTGTTTGTCCATACTTTTCCCCAGAAATTTTCGTTGGTTTTTTTTGTAAAAGGACCTTAAAAAAAAAAAAAAAAAGAAAAAAAAAAGAAATAATGGAGGAATAGCCCATCTGCTTATTTTGTTCACCAGCTAGGCTTATTTTTAAAAATACACTAGTTTTGGTTTACTAATTTTTGCACCTATTTTCTTGTTCACCAAGCATGAGTTTAACACATTCCTCGTTATATCAGTAGGTCCCTGTGTTTAGGCTAATTCAGTTTTTCTTTCTTTTTATACCTCTTCCAAAACAACTTTATACGTTAATGACGTTTTATGAACTTGCACATAATTCACAGTTGAGCTCCCAGAGTAAAAGTATGACAACATCCAAATAAACGATATCCACTTTTGCCAATATAGTCGATAAACACACAGGTAGCAGAATTATAAAACTGTTCAGTTTTCTAACAAGAGATAACTGAACTATTTTGTATGGTGGTTCAACCTAACCTAAAGTTAATTTTACAACTGATTAAGACATGTAAAAAAAATTCACACCAAAGCAAAGCTTTGTTAAAATAAAAAGGTGCCATCTTAATTTATGCAGCTACTAAACATGTAAAATGCCTTTATAATTCATGAAAAGAAATATCAGCAAAAACCGAAAAGCTACTAAAGAGAGAGAGAGACTACATTGCTATCAGTACAGTCTTTTTTAAAAGACTAATCTTTGAAATAATTCAACCTAGACCAACTTGTAATACAGCTCTCTCACAATGCATAGGTGACAGAAGGAGTTTAAATAATAACATTATAAAGCCATGTAGTTAAGCTCACTCAGAATTATGTTGGGATAAAATTAGAAAGGCTAAGGCACAAAATGAGATTAAACTAGCTAGAGACATAAAACTGTAACAAGAAAACATTCTACAAATACTTTAGAAGCAAAAGGACAACCAAGAACAGTGTAGGCCTATTATTCAATGGAGGGCAGGGGGAAGAGACCAACAACAGAAAATGTGGAAATGGCAGAACTGCTAAATGACTTAGTTTTCACCAAAAGCTTAGTAACGATCAGATATCTAACATGACAGTGAAAATGGAGGTAAGATCAGAAGCTAAAACAGGGAAAGAACAAGTTAACATTACTTAGAAAAGTTACAGGTCCTCTAGTAACCAGGGCCTGATGAAATGCATTCTAGAATACTCAAGGAGCTGACTGAGGAGATATTTGAGCCTTTAGTGATTATCTTCAAAAAGTCATAGAAAACAGAGATTCCCGAGGTCTAGAAGAGGGCAAATATAGTGCCAATCTATAAAAAGGGAAATATGGAGAACCCAGTGAACTATAGACTAGTCAGCTTAACTTCAGTAATGGAAAGAAAAGATAATGGAGCAAATAATTATGCAATCAAATTTGCAAACACCTAGAAGACAATAAGGTGATAAAGTAACAGTCAATGGAGATTTGTCAAGAATAGTGTCAAACTAATCTAATAGCTTTCTTTTACAAGCCTTGTGGATGGGGGAGAGAAGCAGTAGATGTGGTGTATCTTGACTTTAAAGGCTTTTGATACTGTCTCGCATGACCTTCTCATACACAAAACTAAGGACATACAATCTAGATGGAGCTACTATAAAAATGGGTGCATAAATGGTTGGAAAACTATTCAAAAGTGTAAGCACAATGAGGAGTCCTTGTGGCCCTTTGAGATTAACACATTTATTTGGGCATAAGCTTTCATGGGCTAGAACCCACTTCATCAGTTGCATGAAGTGAAACATACAGGAGCAGGTATCAATATATGAAAGGATGGGGGTTGCTTTACCAAGTGTGAAGTCAGTCTAACAAGATAAACCAATTAACAGCAGGATACCAAGGGAGGAAAAATAACTTTTGAAGTGGTAAGAGAGTGGCCCATTACAGACAGTTGACAAGAAGGTTGAGTAACAGTAGGGAGAAATTAGTATTGGGAAAATTAAGTTTAGGTTTTGTAATGATCCAACCACTCCTAGTCTTTATTCAGGCCTAATCTGATGGTATCCAGTCTGCAAATTAAATCCAATTCTGCAGCTTCATGTTGGAGTCTGTTTATGAAGTTTTTGTTGTTGAAGAATTGCCACTTTTAGGTCTGTTGTTGAGAGAGCAGAGGGATTGAAGCGTTCTCCTACTGGTTTTTGAATGTTATGATTCCTGATGTCAGATTTGTGTCAATTTATTCTTTTGTGTAGAGACTGTCCGGTTTGGCCAATGTACACGGCAGAAGGGCATTGCTGGCACATGATGGCATATATCACATAGATAGATGTGCAGGTGAACGAGCCCCTGATGGTGTGACTGATGTGGTTAAGTCCTATGATGGTGTCCCTTGAACAGATGTGTGGACAGAGTTGGCACTGGGGTTTGTAGGAGTGTTTGGTTCCTGGGTTGGTGTTTTTGTTGTGGGGTGTGCAGTTGCTGGTGAGTAATTGCTTCAGGTTGGGGGGGCGGGCGCTGTCTGTAAGTGAAGACTGCCTCGTCTCCCAAGGTCTGTGAGAGTGAGGGATCGTCCTTCAGGATAGATTGTAGATCAGTGGTTCTCAAACTATTGTACTGGTGACCCCTTTCACATAGCAAGCCTCTGAGTGCGACCCTCCCTATAAATTAAAAACACTTGTTTATATATTTAACACTATTATAAATGCTAGAGGCAAAGCGGGGTTTGGGGTGGAGACTGACAGCTCATGACCCCCCATACAATAACCTCGCGACCCCCTGAGGGGTCCCAACACCCAGTTTGAGAAACCCTGTTGTAGATCCTCGATGATACACTAGAGAGGTTTTAGTTGGGGGTTGTAGCGAAAGCTGATACAGACTAACATGGCTACCACTCTGAAACCATTCAGAAGTGTAGTTAGCAGTGGTTCATATTCAAGCTGGAAAGGCATATAAAGTGCGGTTCCATAGGGATCAATTCTGGGTCTGGTTCTGTTCAAAAGCTTAATCAATGATTTAGATAATAGAGAGCATTTAAAGTTTGTAGACAATATCATGCTGGGAGGACTTGCAAGTGCTTTGGAGGATAGGATTAAAATTCAGAATGATCCAGACAAACTAGAGAAATGGTCTAAAGTAAATAGGATGAAATTCAATATGGACAAATGCAAAGTACTCTACTTAGGAAAGAACAATCAATTGCACACAGACAAAATGGGAAATGACTTCCGAGGAAAGTACTGCAGAGAGGGAACTGGGGGTCATAGTGAAGCACAAACTAAATATGAATCAACAGTGTATCACTGTTGCCAAATAAATTACATTAAAAAAAAAAAAAAAAAAAGAGAGAGAGACAGAAAACACCATTCTGGGATAGCAAAAGTGTTGTAAGCAAGACAAGCAGTAATTATTCCACTCTACTTTGAGCTGATTAGGTCTCAACTGGAGTACTGAGTCCAGTTCTACAGGCCACATTTCAGGAAAGACGTGGGCAAATTGGAGAAAGTCCAGAGTAGAGCAACAAAAATTATTAAAAGGTCTAGAAAATGACCTATGAAGGAAGATTGAAAAATTTAGGTTTGTTTAGTCTTGAAAAGAGAAGATGGAGAGGGGACATGATAACAGTTTTCAAGAACATAAAAGGTTGTTACAAGGAGGAGGGAGAAAAACTGTTCTTAATCATGGAGGATAGGACCAGAAGCAATGGGCTTAAATTGCAGCAAGGGAGGTTTAGGCTTGACATGAGGAAAAGCTTCCTGTCAGGGTGGTTAAGCACTGGAATAAATTGCCTAGGGAGATTCTGGAATCTCCCTCATTGGAGATTTTTAAGAGCAGGTTAGACAAAACACGTGTCAAGGATGGTCTAGACAATACTTAATCCTGACACGAGTGCAGGGGACTGGACTAGATGACCTCTTGAGATCCCTTCCAGATCTGTGATTCGGTGTTAAGAGGATGGGGGAGGGGGGAAAGAGATAGGAAGAGAGGCTGTAGCAATGCTTATTCTCTCAGCAGAAAAAGATCTAGGTTCAGGCAGCTGCTGGATTGGAGTGAGATCAAATCAGTTCTCCACACACACCAATAAGGCATTTCTCCTGAAAGCAGGAATTCTGACTCAAATGGCCCCCCATCTCTTGCTCGGCTGCCAGGTCAACTTCAGAATGATCAACCAAGAATGAAGGTTAGTGAGGATGCAATTAATACTTTACTGATCATTAGCCATAAAGCACAGCTTACTGAATCCTACTCATGAAGAGTTAGGGAGGAATTGTCCATTAATTTCATCCCTGAAGACCCAGAAAATGGTGTCACAGAGTCTGTCTTATGGGTAAGAAAGGCAGAGTTTGGTAGCTGCCATAGTTGGATAGAGCAGGCACAGGGTCTGATGTAAAATTTCAGAAGTAACATATAGGAAGCTACACAATCCTTCTCTCCCTTATCATCAATCTGTTACCTGGCTGCACAGCTAATCTATACTCCAAAGGCTGTTGCATTTCAGGGATGAAAGATTACCAGTAGCGCCTACAATATACTATATGCTGTACAAACCCTGAGGAAATAATGGTCTCTGGTTGGAAGAGAAGAATTCCTGTCTATGTATGTAATTATAGGTTCATAAAGTGCACTGGACTTCTTTGGGAAGAAAGGGGTTATATGAACACACAAATTATATTAGTGCTCAGTGGCGCCATTCAGATGGTCTCTACTAAAAATCAGTCACCACTTTTCACTTGGAAACAAAGAGGCAGATTTTAATTTGCTCATCAGTAAACTAGAAAGACAAGATGGGTGAGGTAATATCTTTTCCTGGACCAACATCTGCTAGTGAAAGAGAAGCTTTTTAGTGCTACACAGAGCTTTTCTTTGGGTCTGGGAAAGGTACTCTGCGCTTCACAGCTAAACACAAGATGGAAAAATTGTTTTGCGTAAGTAGTTAGCACATATTGCAAGGGACTATTCCAGGTCATCGAGGGGCTGATTATAAAAATGGATGTGTCTCCAGGTTTTGCATCTGTTCTTCCATGTGTTCTTGCAGGGTCCAGTGATGCTTTGAGTTGGTATTACCTCACACACTTTTTCTCTCTAATATCCTGGGACCAACACATCTATAAACTACACTGTATATTAATAAACTCACACATGATTCTCAACAAGTGATAATGTTCTGTTATTGTCAATAAGTGACCACTACTATCTGCTGATAACTCAGGGTCAGATCCACAGAAGTATTTAGGTTCTTAGAATCCAGATGTAGGTACCTAAATCTCAGTTTTATAGTCCATTACCATTCACAGAACAGCTGCTTGGCTGCTGCTAAACCTGAAGGCAGCAAAATTCACTCAACACCTACATTTTCAGGATAAATCTTCCCTAGGCACTTCAGTTTCTGCCTCTGAGCATATGCACTGCTGCCTCGCTATAGGCGTCTGGATGTTTATCTCCCATCTAAGCCCTGGCACAATCCACAACATAGGAGAAGATACATAGAGGAGAGCCTACCTTACCTGCAGGGCCACATCCACCGGAGTGCTCAGATCAGGTCCCCCTCAAAATCAGGAGATTGGCAGGGCCCACCTTATAACTTTTAGCCAGTGGTTGGAGCGCTCACCCTGGATGTGGGAAACCCAAGTTCAATTCCCCCTTCTGCCTGACGTGGAGAAAGTATTTCTACAGGCACCTCAGGAAAGTGCTCTACTACTGGGACAGCTTCAACATCGCTCACTTTGGATACATGAAATAATCACTAGAGCGGGGGACTGGACTTGACTCTGGGTCTCCCACCTGCCAGGTAAGTATCCTACCCACTAGGTTAGAGAGTCAGTCACTCTCACTCACCCCCTCTGGCCCAATGACTGCATAGATATTTATACACAGTGGAACAACTGTGTAGGAAACTGACTGAGCCTCACATCAAAATAGCCTATAGATCGGTGGTTACGAAATTCAGTTTCAAATCCCTTCTCCTTTGTAAGCAGAAAGGGCAGAGAGAATCCCAGTCTCCCACATCCCAGATAAGTGCTCTAACCAGTAGGCTAAAAGTTGAAGGTGGGCAACAGAAGCACAACCACCACCATCACTTCCCCTCCCTCCACAGCTGTATGGAGTTAAGCCAGCACCTGACTCATTCTCCCAAGAAACACCACACGTGCCTAAGCCACCTCACTCCAGGAGAGGGGCTCCCAGTTATTTATCACAAGCAGAGACAGGTGTCTCTCTCATCAACATCTCCCTTTGGTAACTTGAGCAGCTCCCTGCCTAGTATGCTGACTTTTGTGGATAACATTTTTGAGGGCCCATCACTCCTCATGCTCTGACTGTGGATCCCAATGATTTTCTAGGCACCTAAAAGTTAAGCACTGCAATGCTAACTGAATACCCCTGTATTCACACATTACTGTAATAATCTTTGTACAAAATATGCCTTGGAGGTAGCATTTGAAAATTCAAAAAACTCACTGGTCAGGAATATCATGGTGAAAAATATGTAGCAACATAATATGTAAAGTTATAAACAAGCTGAAAATAGGGCTGAAATTTGTTTAGCCAGACAACTTTAGGTAAACCAGTTCCTCAAAGAAAGGACAAGCTGACACCTGTAACCAGGTATCAAAGTCAACAGGTGATTTCCTGTCAAGTGGCCATTCTTTGGCCAAAAAAAAAAAAAAAAAAAAAAAAGGGTGGGGGGACACTATCTACATTTTAGCAAACAGCATGGAATCTCTTTCACTATGAGACTCCTTGTCTCCATTCTCACAGCAAGAATTAATTTTATCTAGGGGTAACCCTAAAAAAAAAAAACTATTTCAAGGGGGGGCTGGTCTATAAAGTGAGGGGTGAAAACACCCCAAAGTATGGCTCTCTATCCACCTCTTTCAGCTCAGACAACAAAAGAAACAGCCTTTGGACTTTGCTGACCAAATTCTCAGGCCAGGATTTGCTCCCAATGTTACTGGAAACATATGGTAAGAGATTTCACCTTGAACCAAATCTAGTTTGCTAAATTCTAGTACTAGGCAGTGTAACCATTTCTGACTATAATGCCTTATACTTGTACTCAAAACCTCTCTTTACAGTTGAATAAACTTGTTTTATTCTTTATTCAAAACTAATCCAGTATTATGAATAAATATTAACTAAACCAAACATACCTTGGTGAAAGAAAACAACCTGGTATTTGACTGCTACACCACTTCGGCCAGATAGTGGAGTATATTTGGTAGTGAGAGAGATGCCCTGTGACACCTGCCATTCATTCCTCTTTCTACATCAGTTCCATTTAAAGAGGCAGGAAACATTTCCTCTCCCCCAAAAATATTTGGCGATCTCAAGAAGAAGTCTTCCCCCATCCAAAATCAGGACAAAGTCAGTCTCAAAAGTACTCAAAACTCAACAAATTAAAAAAATCTGACTTTGAAACCAAACCATGTTTTGATTTCAACCTGTCACTTTTAGTCTAAATATACTAAAAATTCAAAACAAAATGTGATGTTGAAAAAAAAAAATCCACCACACACAAGCTTTTCAGTTTAGAAGTGTCAAACATCCCCAACCAGGAAAATTTGGTTGGTTTTTTTTTTTTGTTTTTGTTTTTGTTTTTTTAACTATTCCTCAAAACCGACTCCCTTTCAGAAACAGTTTCAGGTTTAACAAATCAGCATGTTCTGTCAGAAGAAACTTTTCATTTAAGTATCCTGATCAGCTCTAGCCCAATTATCTTCCCTCAACCCACTGCAAGCCACCTGCACAGTTGTTAAGAGCATCTCCCAGCTCCTACTGCAGTGACATGCTTGGTTTAATCATCCTCCTGCTTTCTCCAAAAATACTCCAATCATCTGTGTCAGGCAAATAGTCTCCTGAAAGCAATGGGGTCACATACATGTAACAAGAGGCACAATTTGGACTGTTGAGCCTCCATTAGCTAGTGAGGTTGCATTTATTTAGAAGGAAAGATCCCAGCTTGACTCTCAGATCTCAGGTTCAGTGTGTAAAGCTGACAGAAGCCATCTTTAAACATGTAAACAGAGCAAGTTTCATATAGAAACCATTAAGACAATAAAAAGTAGTACTGTAACTCCCCACTTAATGGCCTCTCACTTAATGTTGTTTTGATTTTACGTCCCTGCTCAATTACAGAACATGCTCCATTTAAAGCATGTTCTGTAAAGTTGAGGGGAGGAAGGATAGCTCGGTGGTTTGAGCATTGGCCTACTAAACCCAGGGTTGTGAGTTCAATCCTTAAGGGGGCCATTTAGGGATCTGGGGCAAAGATCTGTCTGGTAATTGGTCCTGCCCTGGGCAGGGGGTTGGACTAGATGACCTCCTGAGGTCCCTTCCAACCCTGATATTCTACAATTCTAAAGTTGTGCAACGATTTGCTATAACATCCTTTGGCTGTCTGCTTTGTCCACAGATGGCAGCTCCCCTATTCCCCCTCCCCCAGTGCTTCCTGCCCACTGACAGATCAGGGCCTTCCCCCTCCTCCTGCCCACAGCAATCAGCTGGCTTGCAGTGTGTGGAGGAGCCTGTGCACCAAGTCCTTGCCCCTCCCTCCTGAATACTGCCCTCTGTGACCCAAGGGTCAGTCCTAGGGCTGGTTTTTTCAATATCTTCATTAATGATCTGGAGGATGGCATGGACTGCACCCTCAGCAAGTTTGCTGATGACAGTAAATGGGGAGGAGTGGTAAATATGCTGGAGGATAGGGAAAGGATACAGAGGGACCTAGACAAATTAGAGGATTGGGCAAAAAAAAAAAAATCTGATGAGGTTCAACAAGGACAAGTGCAGAGTCCTGCACTTAGGACAGAAGAATCCCACGCACTGCTACAGACTAGGGACCGAATGGCTAGGAAGCAGTTCTGCAGAAAAGGATCTAGGGGTTACAGTGGACCAGAAGCTGGATATGAGTTGACAGTGTGCCCTTGTTGCCAAGAAGGCTAATGGCATTTTGGGCTGTATAAGTAGGGGCATTGCCAGCAGATCAAGGGATGTGATCATTCCCCTCTATTCGACTTTGGTGAGGCCTCATCTGGAGTAGTGTGTCCAGTTTTGGTCCCCACACTACAAGAAGGATGTGGAAAAATTGGAAAGAGTCCAGCGGAGGGCAACAAAATGATTAGGGGACTGGAGCACATGACTTGTGAGGAGAGGCTGAGGGAACTGGGATTGTTTAGTCTGCAGAAGAGAAGAATGAGGGGGGATTGGATAGCTGCTTTCAACTACCTGAATGGAGGTTCCAAAGAGGATGGATCTAGAGACTGTTCTCAGCGGTACCACATGACAGAACAAGGAATAATGGTCTCAAGTTGCAGTGGGGGAGGTTTAGGTTGGACATTAGGAAAAGCTTTTTCATTAAGAGGATAGTGAAGCACTAGAATGGGTTACCTAGGGAGGTGGTGGACTCTCCTTCGTAGAGGTTTTTAAGGTCATGCTTGACAAAGTCCTGATTGAGATGATTTAATTGGGAACTGGTCTTGCTTTGAGCAGGGGGTTGGACTAGATGACCTGCTGAGGTCCCTTCCAACCCTGATATTCTATGATATGCAAGGTCACAATGATCTTGTCATTTAGATTCTAGTCTAGAAAGAAGATGCATATACCTTAGGGCTTGTCTACCTATATAGCTCTGCAGCTGTGCATCAGATATGGTGCAGCAGAAGACATAAGAAAACTACCTCCACAAGCAGCAGTAGCTATGTCATCAGGAGAAGCTCTCCCACCAACATAGCACTATCTACACTAATCCTGACATAAGCACAATTCATGTCACTTCGGGGCGTGGTTTTGTCCCACCCCTGAGTACCAAACTATAGCGTAGACATAGGCTTTCTAAAATTTACTTGTAGCCCAAACAGTACAGAAACCAGTGTTTTGGGACAAGACAATTACAAGTTCTATTCTTTATGCATATTGTTGGTTGCTGCCATGGTATGTACATGGCCACAGAGCATTACAGTAAAAAATGGAAAGATTGGTAGACATTCCCTATATATCACTACAGAAAATGTTTTCTCTGACCACCTGTTCCTCATTTAATATCATTTATGCCATCTAGAAGCTCCAGTACTTAGTGATCTTGCAGAAAAGTTTCTGGTTGCTAAGAAACAGGAATGAGAATTATAGTCTAAGGTCAAATGGAACTGAATTGATTCAAGGAGATAACTTTTGACCTGATTAGACATATTTCATAAGGAATCCAACACTCCATTTGTACAAGTTTTGTTTGCTTATTGTAAGTGCTCTACCTTAGGCTCACGTTACTGCAAGGAGATTCTGAACAACAGCCTAATATGTGCAGCACAGAGTGAGCGAAAAAGATGAGAATCTTGGATGCCCTAATTAGACATGTCAACAGGAAATCAAGCATAGGGAACCTCTTCCCAAAGGAGTTAACAGACTCTTGTTAACATTTTGAACCACTGGTCACTATCCTACCACCTTTCATTTCTGAAGTATTTTCCATCCACTAACCTTTGATCCCAAGTTTAATTCTAAGGTTGGCATGTGTATCACATCACTTGGCTCAACAAGCAAAGTTAAAAAGGCAGTTTCACCTGAGGCATCACTTTCATTGACATGAAAGATGGCATTAATTTTCTTGTTACCTCCGGCATAACTGGTTCACATTTCACTGTCTTTCAGCATGCTGATGAGCACTGAACAAAATCTGGAGTGCCTCCACATATTAAACAGTCAAAATTCAGCAAAGGAGCACTAATACAGTGGAGCTGTGGTGTTGCATTCCAAGTTTACAGGCCTTCATCTAAGAGTGCATAGTCCCAGAACATGCCAAAAAAGTGCTATGCAAGGACTTATTTTTCCTATGTCATGGAATAGATTGCATACATTTTACAACCCTCTTCCATTCATTTTATTTACAGAATCCTTCTGGATAACAGGATAGATAAAAAGGAAGTTGTGCTTCTCTCAGAAAAAAGCACCACTCTGAACTTATTTCTTTTAAAAAGTTTTCAAATAAAATTTAGAGCCAAAGTCTGAGCAGAACATTCTAGAGCGAGTGCCTCAATTTAGGCAGTTTAGTTCTTGAAGGTAGTATACTCAAACCACAGTGTCTGCAACCCGAAATTCACCTTAACAAATCTTTGCCTGGGAATTTTAAAGAAAGCCCTGCAATCAGAATGGGGCCCAAGTGAGATTCGGGGGGCAGTGGGGGGGGGCGCAAATTCTCCTAACTCCTTTCCCTCTCTTTCCTCCCAAGGTGTGAAGAAGAAAGCCTTATTAAGGCATACCGCCTAAACTTCTTCAGAGTGGAGCCAGTCTTCTGTGGAACTAAGGTGGAACACAAATTAAATGGAGTCCCATTATGAGGAGATGCACTCAGCAGACCCCTTCCTTCTGCTCCTCTCCCACGTAGAGGATGATCCAACATATCTTGGTGTCTTCTGGAACATATGTTTTAGCCAATTAAAAAGTTACTGGGCTCAATATAGGGATATTTGGGTAATATTAAGTGATCTGTCAGATTACAGGTCAGACTACGTGATCTGGCCTTAAATTCTATGAATAGGATTGACTGTCAGCTTCATCACAGTCCTAATTTATTTTACCCCATGCCACACCAGTCAAATACTAGAAGGTTAAAAATATATATTTGTAGGTGGAGTGCACACACACACACACACACACACACACACACACACACACACACACACACACACACACACACACACACACACACACACACACACACACACACACACACACACAACTTCGGCCACTCCATCCTATATACAAGGAGTCCCCTAATAAGGCATGAAAGACCTCATTAGTTAATGCTAAAAGATGGTTTCGCTCTCATTTTTCAATGAAGTTGAATAAATACCACCATAATACAAGAATAATTAGAACACAATTCTAGGGTTAGTCTCAAAACCTGGAGATATATCAGATTATGGTATACTATATTTTTCAAGAAGACATTCTGGCAAAAAAAGTAAAGTTGCCTTGAAGCTAATACATAGGACAAGAAATCAAAAGACCTGGATTCTCTCATGAGGTCTATCACTGACCTTTGGTGAGATTTTGATAAGTGACTTAGGTTCTGTACCTCACTTCACCCCTCTGAAAATGTAGATATTTTTCTTTGTACTGTGCTTAGAATCACCAAAGAGAAAGTTTATGGAGAAGTTGGGGAGTTATAAAAACTCCCCACATAAAATCACATGCACCACCATTCACCTATTTGATATTATCCTGCCTGACTGCCAGGTGTTAAATCAAGGGATGTTGTTGAAGGGGAAAAACAAGCAGGAAATGAAACAATGGTAAAAATAAGGTATACTGGGGAGAATACTGGGCTTCTTGAGGAAAACAAACAAACAATGAGAGAAGTATGAATTGGGGAATGCCCCTGCCTCACTCCAACTAAACTGGCATGGTCTTTTCATCCCTGGCCTGAGCCTAGGATAAAAAGGCGATACTAAAAGCTTAGAAATACTAGCCTAGAGAAGGAGGGTTGAGTGGACAGCAAGCAGCCACTAGATAGGATCTGAAGAGACAAACTACAGCAAGCAGGCTCTCCCGCCAACCCAGAGACGGAGGTAACTGAGCTAAACAAAAAACTTACTAAAGCTTTCAAGGAAAGATTAATGTTTAGGTAAAGGGTTGGGGAAATAGAACAAATGGTGAAATAAAGAAAGGCCTGTACACCTATGTGTGGTGTACTTTTGGGAAATGAACAAACAATATTTTGTTTTGAAAATAGCTACCTGAGTGATTTTAATCTGCTGCTCCTGGGGAGGAGAGGGAGGAAGGGAGACATGGGACCACAGACTTCTAGGTTTCAAACCATCTGAGCCTCCCATGTTAACACTCTTGGCAAACAGCGACACTGTCACCCAGATACCTAGCCTAAAAGTGGTAGGACCACATGGTTCCATCCTAAAGAGCAGGAAGCCAGGCTTGTCACTTGAGAGGGATTGAAAGGGGTATAAAGCGCAGCTTGCTGTGTCACCATGACAGAGCTCTACACATTTTATTGCCAATATATAATAGCACATGTAAGAGGTTTGTACTAATTCATTATTTATGTAAAGCTACCATGCAATGTTTCAAGTATCGGGGGCGGGGGGGGGGAACAAAGCTTCAAACCAAATGAGTTAAGACAGTTCACAAGGTAGGAATAACTGCCCTCTAGACATCACACCCTCGTCCATATTGCTTGTATTCTGACAACATTCTAGGCTTGATTTAATACACAATCTACATCAGATGTTCAGGAGGCACATTTTTTTCCATCTGAATCCCTTGATGCTCATTGGTAAAGATGGGCACTCTACATATATATGGGAGAGGGTGTCATTTTATATGGGCAAAGCATGGATGGGCTCCAATTACAGCATTCTAAAGAAATAATCCACGTATCGGTAACAGTGAGGTGAAATCCTTTGTATGAATATGAAACAAGTGGATGGGAACAACCTTTAGTCTGTATCTGCAGGCTATTCAGTGACCTCAGTCCAGTGTGGTATGAAATGAACTAATAGGAAGAGTCCAGCCTTCACAAACAGCACCAACTGGCACTCCTAAAAGTCTCAGCAGAAAATTCAAGGACTGATGGCCACAGAGAGCAAGTTAGCTTTTCACCTCTATAGATGGTTCTACATGATTGAGGTCAGGGCTGGCTCCAGCTTTGTTGCTTCCCCAAGCAGCGAAGGCAGAAAATAAATAAACAAAATAAATGAAAAGGGCCAATCGGCGGCATTTCAGTGGCAGCTCAATTGCACCGCTTCATTCTTCGGCAGGTCCTTCACTCCCTCTCTTCCTCGTCAGCGGCAGCTCAAAGAGAAAGAGAGGGACCCGCCACCAAATTCGCACCAAAGACCCAGACATGCCACCCCTATCTATTGGCCACTCCAAGCACCTGCTTCCTTCCCTGGTGCCAGCCCTGACTGAGGCCATGTTTGCACAGATATTGCCCATACTGTACTTTTTCTATGGATGAACAGGAAAGCTCAGCTTTCTAGTTCTGCCAATCTGGTCCTTTTTGCAAAGATTGAAATTTAGTTTAAAAATATTAAACAGAGATAAAGCAAACAAATGGAAAAAATGTATTCTACAATTTACTTAAACATGCCAGGTTCCTTTGGAAATTAGCCAAAGAACTTTTATGCACTGAGCTCTAAGCTTGTTATAGCTCCATAAAACACTTCAGATCTCATTAAAACAGGGTGAACAATGCCAATAAGTATCTCAAGCCAAACTGCAGCTTTTCACTGAATTTGAGTCATTGAACAGAAATAAGTAGTATTTCCATGGCTCTCTACCTTTCAATAACAATGCCATCTTGTGGAAAATGTAGAAGTAGCACAGAAGAGCCTCTCTAGCACATTTTGACTTACTAATAAGAATCGGGACTTCACTGTCACAGTACACCAGTTTTGACATATCTACAAAGGATACAGGACTCTCTAAAATATTCTTTTCACATGGCAATCAGTAATCATTTTAGAGTGGATTGAAACCATAGAGGGAGCTCTTGTCATCAAGGAGGAGGAAAGAGCTGCTTTCCCAAACGAGCAAGAAGATGGGGGTTAATCTATAAAGTAGATCTGCAGCCCCTGAAATCCATCCCCATCCCACCATGTTAGTGCCTGGTAATCAAGATTCAAAAAACATTGATCTATAGCCACCCTGTGGAATGGAGGACTAGATTTCAGTTACTGTATCCCAGGTTATTTATTCTGCTATATTTTGCCCCATTGTACACCAATAGCAGCCCTCATGCTGCCAGACAGCAAGACACAGCTCTTGAATACACAAATCATCAAATTAGCATGAGATGATCACAAGACATACTTCCACCAATTAATTAAATGCAAAGCACAGTACCCGTCATGATAGTGGCTGATTTTTTGACAGACAACGGTCACTTCTATCAGAATGTGGTCACCCTCGCCCCCCTCCCCCAACATCCTGATGCTTACATATTTCTTAGGTCTTATTTAAGCCCTGATCCTGCAAAGGCAATTGCATTGGAGGATCCCTGCACAGCCTCACTGAAGTCAATAGTGCTGCTCACAGGTGTGGGTATCTGGCTAGGCAGCTGTTTTACAGGATCAAGGAGTGAGACTGTAAGCCCCTCAGGAGGGTGACTGTTGCTTATTTATGGATACCTACAAATGTCCAGGCCCCATATACCATTTGGTGCCTCTAGGCACAATCCTAATAAAAACATGCATGCATAGAAAGGTATGTAAGGACTTCCTACAAGCATTATAGTCAATGCACATATTATACAAGTACAAGTATTACCATGCACATGTACCGTAAAGAATTTGTTAGAGGGAGGCATAAAGTGAGGAAGTAACATAAGATGCATGCTTATCTGAGCAGCATAGACAAACTTAGTGTACCTGTAGACTTCCAAGTGATCTTCATATGCATGGAATATTTGCTCATTTTTGTACTTCAACGTTATGAAAATGCAAACACAGTACAAGTGTACTGTGTTTCAACAAACATACAGGTATCACAAATGCAGACTGTGTTCTCCATTACAGATAGCAAACACAGGTCAGATGGTTGAAGCAGAATTGGGGGTATTTCACAGCTAACTGGGCTCTGGTATTATGGTTACTGTATTAACTATTACTGCCAAACAGTGAGAGCAGTGGGTAGCTAAATCCATTTTGGTTTATATTGAATTTTACCACCCACAGGTGCTGGTTTCCTCATTTCCCTGGGGATGCTCAACCCCTGACCTGCCCCAAGCCCCACCCCACCCCACCCATTCCCCAAGACCCCCCCGCCACTTCTTCCCTCGCCATTTCCCTCTCCCCGCCCCCACCCAGTGCCTCCTACATGCCACTGAACTACTCATCTGCACTACGCAGGAGGTGCCATGAGGATGGGGAAGGAGCTGATCAGTGGGGCAGTCAGCAGCCACTGAGCACCCACTATTCTTTTCCCCCCTAGGTGCTCAAGCCCCGGAACACCCATGGAGTTGGTCCTATGTTACCACTCCTGCAAAGGAATAGTCTGAGGACCTCACCATACAACCTTTACTCACATGTAGTTCTCACCTCAAGAGAGGAGTCAGATTAATAGAGCCCAGTCCTCCAAGCTGCATTAATGCTGCTCGAAATTAGATTTACTCTCTTCCACTAACCTGTATTTAAGCATTCTAGTACAGTTGTTAGAGGAGATTTTTAAAACAAAAAAAACAAGCAAACAAAACCAAAACAAAGAAACCTTCAGGCCAGGGAGGTCCGAGCTATCCTCATACTGAACACCAATCTGTTCCTCCAATCCACTTGAATATACAGCAACATTGGTGTCCAGAGCAGAAACCAGACCTGTGATTCCAGCTGGACCCTTTTCATTAATGTAAATTACCATAATTTGTTCAGTGTCACATGGTTGTGATTCTTATACCATACTTCACAAATTACTTCCAGCACTGGTGCAAAAACTATTCAGAGGGTTCTTGTCACCGAACAACTTCCAATTAAGGATTCCTCCTAGCAGAACCTCTAATGATTGTCAACTTTCACTAGCTAAGGTGGCATGTATTTCTCAGCACACACAGTGCCTGCCATTTCTAAAGTCTTCATAGTATTACAGGGGAAAAAACATGAAGCCAAAGCTTAAAAATTTGAGAAACTGTGGTACAATTCCTAGAATTCTGAGTTAAGAACTGCAGCAGTAAGAAGTTTTCTGAATTTCAGTGCATCAAACAAGGATAGTGATTGATGCTGCAGTAACAAGAGCTGTGGCAAGACAAATCACCCCACCTGCAAAAGCCCTTGAAAAGGTATAGGGCATTGAGCTCTTGACCCAACATGGCAAGCTGTGTGTGGCTTTTTATTGCCTAGGTATCTTTTTATAGCCTATGTGTCTCTCTTCCCAAGCTTGAATAAGACATTGTCTGGTGAGCTAGCAAGGATGCTGCAATTGCCCTAGGGGAAAAGTTGCAGCTTACAAACAAAGGCAGGCATATTCTCAGAGAGGTGGGTTAAATCTATTCACAACAATGGCCAACTAAGATAAGCATAACATAAAAAACAGCGGGTGAAAATGCCTGCTTTGCTGTTTCAGCATTGATTGATTTTAAATCAATGGGAAAATTAATTTAGCATTTCTCATCTGCAGAGGGCCTTAAAAACCATTTGCCTAATCTCCCAGCTGCCCTTTTACAAATGGGATAATTGAGATAAAGCCCTGGTCTACATTACGAGTTTAGGTTGAATTTAGCAGCGTTACATCAATTTAACTCTGCACCCGCCCACATGACAAAGCTGGGTTTTTTCAACTTAAAGGGCTCCTAAAATAGATTTCTGTGCTCCTCCCCTGACGAGGGGATTAGCACTGAAATCAACCTTGCTGGGTCGAATTTGGGATCGCACTTCGACTGTATTGGCCTCTGCAAGCTATCCCAGAGTGCTCGATTGTGACCACTCTCAACAGCGCTCTCAACACAGACGCACTGGCCAGGCAGACAGGAAAAGGCCTGCAAACTTTTGAACCTCATTTCCTGTTTGGCCAGCATGGCAATCTGTGGTGAGTGCAGATCTCATCAGCAAAGGTGACCATGATGGAGTCCCAGAATCATAAAAGAGCCCCAGCATGGGCCGAATGGAGGTACTGGATCTGATTGCTGTATGGGGAGATGAATCTGTCCTATCAGAACTCGGTTCCAAAAAGACAAAATGCCCAAACATTTGAAGAAAAAAAAAACAAATCTCCCAAGAGCACGAAGGACAGAGGCTATAACAGGGACCCGCAGCAGTGCCGCATGAAACTTAAGGAGCTGAGACAAGCCTACTAAAAAACCAGAGAGGCAAACAGTCACTCCAGGTCAGAGCCCCAGACATGCCGCTTCTATGATGAGCTGCATGCCATTCTAGGAGGTTCCCCTACAACTACCCACCCCTGTGCTTTGACTCCGTCAATGGAGTAGTACGCAACAGGGGTGTGGGTTTTGGGGACAAGGAAGATGAGGAGGAGGTTGAAGATAGCTCACAGCAAGCAAGCGGAGAAACCGGTTTTCCCCAATAGCCAGGAACTGTTTCTCACCCTGGACCTGGAGTCTGTACCCTCCGAACCCACCAGGTGGAGAAGGGAACTCTGGTGAGTGTACTTTTGATATTATAATACATGGTTTAAAAGCAATCTTATTTAATGATTAATTTGCCCTGGCATTCACAGCCAGTACAGCTACTGGAAAAGTCTGTTACCGTATCTGGAGATGGAGCGGAAATCCTCCAAGGACATCTCCATAATGCTCTCCTGGATGTACTCTCAAAGCCTTTGCTTTGTTTCTGGGTTTCTGGGGAGGGCAGCCTTATTCCCTCTGCCATGGTTGGACACTTTACCATGCCAGGCCAGTAGCACAGTCTGGAATCATTGCATAACACAGCGTATGGTCCTGGTGTTTGCTGGCATTAAAACAACATCCGTTCTTTATCTCTCTGTGTCATCCTCAGGAGAGTGATATCATTCCTGGTCACCTGGTTGAAATAGGATGATTTTATTAAGGGGACATTCAGAGGTGCCCACTCCTGCTGGGCGGTTTGCCTGTGGCTGAACAGAAATGTTCCCCGCTGTTAGCCACGTGGTGGTGGAGGGGTGATGATGGCTACTAGTCATAATGCACCATCTGCTGCCAAAAGGCAATGAGCTGCTGCTGGGTAGCAATGCAGTGCCATGTCTGCCAGCACCCAGGAGACATACGGTGATGGTGAGCTTCACAGGCTCCATGCTTGCTGTGGCATCTGCATGAGTAACCCAAATCAGAACAAAATAAACTAACCACTTCCAAAATAAAAAAAGTTCCATAGGTTTGTGGACAAAGGCTAAAATATTAAAATTGCGTCTCACTTTTTTGGTGATACATGTGCAGAGAGGTCATATTTTAGGGCCTGTCGATCAAAAAGTAGTCAGTGAATTGATGCCAGTACATTATGTTGATTTGGAGGGAAAATTTCAGTAGCTACTCTAAGAAAACAGCAAAGCCTCAAAAGGATTCGCTGCTCCCCACCAGCATTTATCATGCAAATCAGTTGTCTCATCACATTTGTTTTGCTATCAAGACTACTTGGAAAAAAGCCAGTTTTCAAAACAATTGCTTTTGTCTAGAAGGTAAGTTACAAAGTGAAAACAGCCACGTTTGTACTAGAACTGACCAGAAGACTAATTTCTGTCTCATGAAAGATGGAGTTTCCACAATTTTTTGTGGGATAGAAATGCCAAAATATTTTAAAACAAAACATCAAATATTTCAATACTTCCTAAATGAAATACGTTCCTTGGCAGCCCCTGCCTCCCCACTCCCCCCTTTGCCCACTTGGCAGGCTGATGCACCCCCATTGCCTGGGCTGCCACACTGGCCCACTCGTCAGGGCTCTGTTCACTAGATGGGCTGCCTTGCTTCCCACCCGGCAGGCAGAGGAGAGCACAGCAGCCTGCCAGCCAGCTCATGTGGCAGGCAGAGGGGGAGCCAGGCTGGCTAGCGGATAAGAAACCAAGCAAGCAGGCTGACTGACCAACAAGCCTACTTTCCAGATTTCCAAATAAAGTTTGGACAGAATCAATTTCCATGGAACTGTGAGATTGTCAAATCAGCACTTTCCAAAGGAAAACAGTCCAGTTGGAAAATTTTTGACTGACTGTAGTTCGTACCCTTTATTGCTCCTTTACAAATACACAATACAACACACTTTTAGAACAGAGTCCAAACCTTCCTGTCCCTTTATCCTCACCCACACACCTGGTGGACTGGAGCAGGATAGTGACATTATAACAACCTGAGCTGGTGCACTTCCAGTCCTCAAATGAAGTGGTAATCTACTGGTAGCCTCCCTAGAGTTTCTTTATACTGAAGCAATAAAGGGAAACTAACTCACTCTGAATTCCGGAGTTCTTGTGTTGGAATTCAAGGAAGTAGTTTGGGTCTGCATCCCAAACTTTCATATCTTTGCAACACTAAATTCATCATGGCTCCAAGTTATCTGGTACGGTGTACTGGCACCTCTCTCAAGCTGCCGTCTTTTCCTCCAAAATCTCATCTCATGTTTAAAAAAGTTCCTAACCATTACAGTTGCACAGGTAGCCTCAAAATGTTGAGAACAGAGCAGAGAGGTGTACAGAAACTCCAGAGAGCATGGAACAGATAATGTTCACAAGATGTGTCTTGTTAACTTTTAACGTTAATGGCAACATGAACAAGGCTATACATATGTAGACCCAGCAAAGCTACCAGTTGGGTCCAGCCCCTAGCCCAAAAAGCAGCAAGCATATACCCACATGGCAGTCCTGTGGATTTCATGTGGAAATCCTCAGCCAAAAGGTCATATTGCCCTCATTGTTCTCTATGAAAAACTTAGGCTAGGTCAGATGGGCCAGAGCAGAAACAAAGAGAAAAAGGCCCTGTTTTGCTGAGTTGCTTTGCAACACAAACTCTCTGCAAGATCTGACTATACCTGCTGTCCTTCAAAGCTAGCTTCTCTGCAAATCTCCAGTGAAATAAAGTATGCTCATTCTACAAAATTCACATGACAACAATCCATGTACGCTTACCGGAGCAAAGTCTGTGGGAGATTTGGGGTAATACTTTCTGTTTAACTGTTTCTATGAAAAACTTCACATCAGATACTGAGTGTTGCCAATTATCATGATTTTACCATGAGTCTCGTGAGAATTATTGTTTTCCTGAAAGGCCTCCTGGAGTCAAGTGAATGTGTGATGATTTCAGCCTTCATGGTTAAAGTAAGTTTCCAACCCTTGTGGCTATGCATAAGGCTTCAAAATATAAGCCTCTTAAAGACTCAAAAAGCAGAAGGCAAATAACACCGCCAAATCTATTATTTTTACATAATCTCATGATTTTTGGTGAGCTTGACTCATGATTTTTGAACATTTGGGGTTGACAATACTGAATACTTACTAGAACAGATTAATAACATGCCTTACTTTTGCTATAAATTATTTAACCTATTTATGAAGGGCAAGGAAAGCTGGATCTCAGGTTTCAATTTGACGATCTCATCAACATGCCAATATATATTGCCAGTTTCCCAACAAAAATATAAATATATATTTTGAAAAGAAAAAATGAACTGAATCTTTGTACATTGCACAGAAAAATTAAAGGTTGCAATAGCAAAGTTCTTCCCTTTTTACAATTCATCTTTAAATGATGTACTGTCCATGCTTACTCAGGTCTATGACTAAGTAATGGTCCAATCTTACACTCAGGCAAAAATGGTTTTAAATTGGAATTTTGTCTCAGTGAAGATCACAGTACCTGTCCCAAACTGTGTCTTGGGATACTGTATTTTAAATAACTGCTCTGATTTTGAAAACACTACTCCATTTTAGTTGCTAATTGGTTATCTCTTCACTTTAAGGTTACATATGGCAAAGATTACAAATTTCAAAGTGTTTTATTTAGTGTACTAAACACAATTTAGAGAACTATGCAAAGGCATTTGCTCAGTAAGACACATATTGCTGTGATTAGCTTTTAAACCTTTCAGCTTATTCAGAGGAGTGACTACAGCATTTATTTTCCTTTGTCGGCCATGGGCCACATTAGTTTTCCATTTCGGATAAAGAAGTTTCATGGAGACTTTCACCTAATACAAATGCCTTGATTTCAGAGGCAGCATTTGGCACTGTATCTTTAAAGAAGTAGAATTATTTTTTTTAACTGCATGCCATTTAATCTCACTTCCCCATGTTCCCATCACACAAGTGTGCACATTTGAGCACCATCTTTAGGCAAGTTAAATAGGATTACAGTGTAGTGTACACAAGGCTTGGAAGAGAATGAGAGGCTTCTCAAAGCTTTTTTCAGAGGCATTTGAAGAAGAATGCAATAAAGCTCTTCCACTCCATCCTCCCTTAAACACGTTTACTCCCAGCAGTACATCAGATTTTGTTGTCAAGATGTCTGTTTTATCTGTTCTGCTGAAAGTGACAGAATTTAAAATGGCTCTTGACATTCTAAAGACTGGTCATGGTTAACAGTTGTACATTTGCCATTTTTGGAGAAATGAGGGGGTCATTCCAATTGGCTGTTCTTCAATCAGTTACAACTGCCAGAAATTAGCTAGTTACTCCCTCACCCTCATGCAAATCATTATCTTCTTTTACTTCATCACACATACACCTCCCCACATAGGAGCTGAGTGATGCAAGTTATTTTTTCCCCCAGGGTAAATACATGATTGCAAGTGCATTTCAACAGCACTGATCATTTTTACTACTCATTTTCTTCTTGTTTACACCACTGAGCAGAGAGATTTTCAGAAGAGTCTAATTATTTTATTCTTAGATCTCTGTTGTGTTCCCATTTGCTCTTTGGTGGAAACAAGAAACCCTCTAATTATTAGCCCCAAAGGCAAAGCTTTCTGCTGAAATCCTTAATAGCTTGTTAGCCAACTACAGTATAACGGAAGAATATAATTTATTGGTCCAGCAGTCACAAGGAAGAGTTTTCTACATTTCACAAATGTTACCACGGAGAAGGAGAGAGGCATTGGCATAAGTCAGAAAGCCAAAAGATGCTCTGTGAAATTACAAAAAAGAGGTTTTTTGTTTTTTTTTTTAAAAACGTACCTTCCCCCCCCCCCCTCGATCACCTTTAACTTAAAAGAGTGAGGCATGACATTCATGTATATTGCCCTTTCCAAACCATACCATCCCTATTTCAAAGCAGTATAGTGAAACCAACCCCACTGCAGATGTCCCACACAGGGCTTACACAGCACTGAGGACTGAAGTGGTGCAAGGGCAGTTTTTCAGGCCCTTTGCAATGGGATTTCAACCTAAGAGTCAAACTACCCTGAGTAAAAGCCATATGACTTTGAATGATCTTACAAGCATATAAATGAGAACAGAATTTGGAATTAAATGAAAAGTTAAAATGAGTAGATACTCAGCATCATTCTTGACTTTCACATATTCATAATGGTTCCTTCTGGCCTTAAAAATTGATGATTATCTAGTCTGACTTCCTGCATAAAATGAAACCACAGAGTTTTACCCAAGAATTGATACAGGACCCCATAGCATCTGGTTGAGCTGGAACACTGGATAACTTTCTAAGAGCTATTATTTGACAAGGACTTCAAGTGACAGAGAATCTATACATCCCTTGGTGAAAGCATGAGCCTTTGCAGCTTGAGCTAAAATAGCCTATTCCCCCTTAATTAGCAGCTATATTGTGGTTACAGTATTTTTTGTATTACAGTATACCTATTACTAAAGCCCCTCTTATTAAAGATTTTCCATAAGCTCTTGCCCATATTAATGGGGAGAGCAGGTCATGGTCCATATTTTCCTTTCCTTATTTAAGGATACTTGGGAATAAATTAACATTAGTTAATTCTCATCTGGTCCAATCACCAGCACCTGGGGAAAAATTAATTACCAGAATATTTAGTTTGTATGACTGAAGTGTCTTCCCATAAGATATGGAAGAACACCTCTAAATAAACCAAGAAAGAGTTTCAATGTATATGAATCATGCACACAGCCATAGCTATTTAACCCTACAAAAAGGTGGCAAACTGGAATTTGAGTATTCTGTCCTCTGCAGTCAAAGCACCCCATCTTTCAGCAGCAGTGTGTAAGAGTAAGTCACAATTAAGAATCCCAGAAGACATGCATATATGATGCAATCCTGTAGTTCCTATGAAGTCATTACTAAGGCAAGACTCCTGTAAAAGTTAGTGCATGTAGGCTGAAGCATAGAATGCTTCTTTCCTCAAAATTCCTTCTGTCAGGCATATTTAAAACATAACCTGCCTGCAACCAGTTACTTGTTAGAGGTGTTTCTCTAATTATCCCCTCTGCCCCCCCAAAAAATAAAAATAAAATAAACACACACCAACATTTCACCTCACTGGGAAAGAATCTAATTTCTGTAAAAATCAAACAAAATGATTCCATTACTGAACTCGTTAAAAAAAAACAAACAAACCACATTTAGTTTCTTTATGCTACGAAGCCATTAGATACATGTAGGACCCATTCTGGGGCAGAGTATTTTAAATTGAAAAATTTTAAATATGACTGGGGACATGGAAACATTCTTGAAGGCAGTAAAAGGTGTCTATCCATCTGAAGCTAGGTTTAATTATAGGAATTTATTCTGTGCAGTATGGAATGTATTCTATACCAGAAACTACTAGATTAATACATGAGGTGACATAGAGCTCTTATTTCTTGATTCCACTCACTATAAAAATCCAAATTTCCACAACAGAAAACATTGTAAGCACAAGATGTACCACTGAAGGATCCAGCTATATACACCTCTGAAGAATATTCCTACCCTGTGTTATGTAGGTGCACTATGGGCTTGATTCTATACCACTGAAATCAATGGGATGAGGTCACTAATCTCAAAGGAGAAAGTACCAGGTCTTATATGAGGAAGAGGTGCAACTGCACAAACAGGGCAGGATTTCACCTAAAGATGCTCACTATAATAGACTGAGTCACAGAATGCATTTGTTTTTGTTCTAAAGACAGCTAAGTGAGTTAAGAACACAAAACCGGTTCCCTGTGTCACTCCAATTCTAGCAACTTCCCAACAGATTCAAGTAAAAACTACACTTCTACCTCAATATAACGTGACCCGATATAACACAAATTCGGATACAACGCAGTAAATCAGTGCTCTAGGGGCAGGGCTGTGCACTCCGGTGGATCAAAGCAAATTTGATAAAATGTGGTTTCACCTATAACGCGGTAAGAGTTTTTGGCTCCGAAGGACAGCATTATACTGAGGTAGAGGTGTATTTTCAAGATCTTTTGTCCCATTCTGAGGTTTCTTAGTATTCTGTTCCTAGATAATCTTCATATTTTTTTGGATGGGTCCCCTAGACAACATACAAGTGTGGAGGAGCACAGGTGCAGAAATACACATTGATATATCAGCACTGGAAAAGTTACACACTGTATTATTTAGGGGCAAGAGCTACATCATATTACTGACATTACACACAACAAATTTGTTTAAAGGAATATTAAGGTTGCAAAAACAAAAATTATGACGTGCTATAATTAATGTCTGTGCAACCTTTTACAGCCCTATATGCATATGATCGCATACTATTTTCTCCTCAGAATCCCTGCATCATTCAGCATACTCTGGATGGTCCTCAGGTCAATATTTTGTTTTCTTCTGGTTGGTCAGTGTGAGACTCCAGGCATTATCTTCAGCACAGTATTCAAACCCTGCTCTGAAGACAGAATTATTAATTTTCTCATGGCTTTTTCTATGGCACTCATCACTATACTAACCAAGTGCTTCACACATTAAAAAAAATAAATCTATTTTCACTGAATTAGGCAGAGTTCCTGGGGGGGGGGGGAAGAGTGTGAGAGATCACATAATTAAAAGACACTCATAATTATAAACACACACAACATGGTCTTTAGATCCATCACACAGAGACTTCTGCCACTTGAGCTAACAGCATAATAGATAACAGTAGTAGGTAGTCATCTATTCTGGACCTGCATTGGGTGGGGTGAGACATATTTTGCCAGTGGATTTTCACAGGTATTTACCGCCAGCAGAGCAATGGTGAAACCCAAGGTGCTTGGGTTCCCATTCCAACCTATGGTAGACAGTGACTTGTAGTGGGCACAAACTGCTACTCCCAATCTTCCCTGAGCACCTCATCCAATCTGGAATCGGAAATAGTCAGCTTGATCTTATAACACAATGCTAGGCAGCTCATTCATTTTTGGTACATTTCACTCCTGAGCAGGGGACTCAAACATCTTTAAGCCATCAAAACAAGGCTGAAGTACAACTTAAGCGGTATAAAGGCCTTGAATTAGTCCTCTTTACAGGGACAAATTTAACTCGCTCTCTTATCTCAGCTTGCCACTGTTTTTTTTCATTTTGTTTTGTTTTTAAATTCCATCTTCTTGATTGCACTTGTTTCTCCAAGCATCTAAATCTTTTCATTTCAGTCCTTTATATATTTATACCAACAAAGCCTCTTCTCCTTCTCCTCCGCCCGTAATTTCTTTTTTAAATCTAGACTTTTCATGTTTTCTTCAAGTTTCAGTCTCCTTAAAATTTACAGTTTTGTTTTCAACTCTTCACACGGTTACCACTATTTTAAAACTTTTTTAATCAGTTCCCCATATTCTTATGGAGAAAGCTGTAAGTGTGCTCTGTCACAGCACATTTATCTTGTGGCAGAAAATTAGCTTGTGTGCTACTGCTTCCTTTTTCTCATAGCATTGAACTCTTTACTCATCAGTGTCACATGAAGCTTATTTTACTTTTGGCTCTGTACCACACCAGATGTCACTCAAGATTCATTTTTTGGTAGCTTTACCTTTGCTTGACTTATTCAGGTTTTTCTGTGTGTGGTCCTGTCTAAAAAAAACCAAAAACAAACATACATTATTTTAAAGGTTGCTTCTGGTCAAGCACTACACTATGTCCATCAACTCAGGAACCAGTGGACCACTAGAAGCCATATTTTGTCACCATTTGGTCTCAATCTTTGCTGCCCTCACAACATCGGAAAGACAGTATTTTTGTGCTTATGGATATGATCACATCCTTTCCCCTTGATTCAAGCTTGCCTGTAGGAGGACTAGTCAGAGCACATATATTGTAAAAATGATAAATGGACTATTAAAGAAGCAAGAAGAAATTACAAAAGAAACTATTGGTCTTTTTCCCCCTCAAGCAAATTCTGGAACTGAGTTCTGAGTTGAGGAACAATCAGCAAATCAGTCAAATTCATCTGAATCCCTCCCTCCCTCCCCTGCCCCGAGTTAAAATTACCACTATTTTTGAAAATATTTAACAAATGTTTGAACATTATTTACTACTCTTTTTATTAGCATTATCTCTTCCAGTGTTGTAATCAAAATTCAGACTCTTGTTTGGACACAGAAGTCAACATTTTGTGTTCCATTGCAGGATGGCCATAAAATAGAGGTTCTGTATAAATATTTGAAGTAACTAAACTGAAATTCACAGTTCCTGAATATTGTGTACTTAAAATTTATGTTTCAACAAGATGTTTCTGCCAGTACATTTGTTCTTTATACTATTCTTGGAAAATGAACATAAAGAGGTTGCAAATAGTTGAAGCAAAATTCCTTTTAAAGTTGAACAAATTCTCATGAATAATTGTTAAGGTACTCACTCAACAACTTACACTGAGTTTTCTGAAGCTTTCTTTCATCCTACATCCATGCAGTTGTTTCTCTTTCACATCCTGGGTCTTGATTTTGATATATTGTTCTACCTACTCCATTTCTACTGCTCCTTTTCACTCTTAAATATACTTTTTTTTCCAATTTTCATCTCAACAGCTTTCACTGAGACTTTTCTCCCTCTAGTCTATCGCTTCTTGTTCCCTTTAATCTCCTGAGCCCTTTTTCCATTTTCTAAATCTTTCATGCTTCCTCCTCTTTAAGAGATTCCTTTATGTTTTCTCTCAAAATTCTTCACCCACTTTCATTTGAACAGTCTTGATCCCCTTATTCTTCACTGCTATTTCTCTTCATCTTTCTAACTGTGCTCATCTCCATTCACTCTTTGCTTCTTTAAAAAAGTTGATTTCCCCTCCCCATTCTAAAATAAAGCACCAGTTTTAAATTATCCTGTTTTCAACTTTCACTGAGAGAAACAGTTTGTTACCTTTTTCTGGTGAAGTGACAGAAAACAACTGCATACCACCAGTGTACCTGCAATTCAGAAGAGTTTTTTTTGTTTGTTGGGTGGGGGTGGGGGAGGAGGGTGTATGACTCAGAGGACATTTCCCAATAAACTGTGTTCAGAAATGGCTGAGTAAAGAGAACAACTAGAGAGGAATGCTACTAAAAACTTCAGTATTCAACTGCAGGAGACTTTCATCAGTTGCAGAAGATTATCTGTTTTCACACAGTTCATACTATAGACCAAAAAAGCTGACATTCTACTTTCAGTTACATGTTCAGCCTTATCAAGCATGGGGTGGTCACATGCCCCACCCCCCAACCTTTAAATTGTGCCCCCCACCACCAAGGGTCATCTCTGCCTGGAAATAGCCTGCTTTCTTTTCATTCCTCTCTTGCCCTGAATCCCTGACATTTTGCCACTGTTTTCTCTTCCATTCTCCAAATCCCACGAAGAACAGAAACAAGAGTTAATGCCCCAGTAATTTCAACACAGATTTCCTATCAAGAATCCATCATATCCCAAATGGGATTATGTCACATTTGCTGCCCCAGTATGTTCCCCCATCACACGGCATCAACACACGTCTTCCACAATATATTGGAGGAATGAAGGTGCGTGCTGAAGAGTCACTGCTCCCTGTCAGCACTCTTCCTCTGACTTTGTATTTTCCACTCCTTCAGTACTGCTTTGGGCCTCATTACACCACCCAGCCAAAGGGAGTAGTTAATTTTCATAGAGACAATGAATATGCTTGGGCTTCAAAATATACCTTCCTTAATATGGAAGTTAAATGACATGTAGCTGCAGTTTGAGGTCATTAGTAGTTTTTGGATTTAAAGAAATACATTCAGTTGCTAGGATATTATCCATATACGCTCCTGATTGCTAGGGTATACCCAAAGTATTAAACATTAAAGGCCAAGATTTCCAAACTCCAGCACCTACAGTTAGACTTGTAAATTCATCTTTAGGGCCCTAAATAAAAGCTTTTGTTTTTCAGAGGTGCTGAGTACCTAAAATTATTATTGTTTGGGTCCTCAGGAATACAGCATGGTACTGCAAATATTATGTATCAATTTACAGGAATCTTCCTTGGCATCTGTTTAAATGAAGTCAACTTGAGGGCACGAACAGTGTGACAACATCCCTTTAACCAAACTTCAGCAGAGAATCTAAAATATTCCCACTCTCTGACCTCCACATGCAGCCAGCCAATGGCATCAATTCATATATTTCTTGGGGGTAGGGGTGGAGGAGGCAAATTTCAGCTTCTGCTCCTCCCTGTCAGGACCCCGCATCTCCACTCTCTTACCACAGGTGGCACTAGCATGTTCACTGTAGAGTCACGTTTCTAATGGACTCCTCATCACTCCACTGTACAGGAACAGACTCCCCAGTACTCAAGGGCACGCCACCATTTGGCCCAAACGTCCTTTAATCAGGACGGAGGCACGACCAGGCCACATTTGAGTGGCATTGCTACCCTGGGCACCAGATCACAAGCAACTCACTGAAATTTGGCCTGTCAGCCCCTTCTTCTGTCAAATTTCAGTGGCATTGATACCACGTAACTAGGGCAACACTCCAGACTGCTTCAGGAGCACTCCCAAAGACTTTGCATAAGACAACTGAGTAAAGAAGTCTAATCACACCCTGCCCTCAGCTCTGTGGAACTTTGAGCAAATGCAAAAACTTGGGGGAGAGAAGGGAACCTGTTTGTTCCCCCAATTGGCACCACTGCTTCTAGCCATCTTCTTTATACTTTCAAGTTTGGAGCTACAAATTTACTGCATTTTGGTAACAGAGCCATAGTAGTATGGCTGGGACTCTGGGAAGTGTGTGCATGTTTCTGCAGAGCCAAGCAATAATTAGGTTGATTATCCCTAACATGAATTATAACTCAATTCTCTCTCTAGATGCTATTTTTTAGTTTAATAGACAATCTATTCTTTAACATGGGATGCTACAAATCAGAAATTTCAAGCTGCATCTGATTCCATGGAGCTAATATACTGTCATGTTCTAGGTTTCCTCCCACTCTATAAAACAATAACTGAAAGAATGAATAAAAAAAGAGAGTTTCACTTACGTGATGCAAGCTAGCTACTCAATTTCAAAGGTTTAAATTGAAGAAAAAGCCCTTTCACCTCAGTTTTTACTACCTCTAGAAACAACTGGGACTATCAGGTGATTTCTTATGTTCTGAGGAAATCATCATGTACATAGGAAGAGACCTTTAGATCAGTGAAGTCTCTCTATGCTCATTTTCATTGCACACATGCACCCAGGTGCACACACACACACCCTTCACAACGAGCTGTTGTTCGTTGGCATGAGCAGTTAGACAATATTTGTGACTCTTCCAGGTTGTTTCCATGAGAAGGAAAAAATTATACAAGTCAGACATTTCTGATGAAATCCTGTTGATTTACAAAGGAGGTACATAAAGTTCCATTTCCCTGAAAACAGGAGGATCAAACAAGAGGCAGTTTCCTTGTTCAGAAATCAAAACCTGCTTTCCACCCAGTCCTCTACCCAAAGAAGCTCTTTCTCTGCTCCTTCCCACAACCATTCTATCAGTACCTCTTAGCTTTCTCCTGGCTTTCTGGTTCCTTTCACAATCATTCACATACAACCAAATCAATGCCCCACTCCCTGCATTCGCAATCAGTCTCCAGGAAATCCACTCAGGCCACATGGATCAGTGACTCAGGCCATGCATGCTGGTCCATATGTTGAATGGTAGCTGCTATTGTTTAGTGCTAGCTGAAACAAAGGGGCATTTAATTGTTCTCATTTAGCCTGAATTAAAGGTGGGAAGCATATTGATCAGTCTCAGTGAGGTCCACAATTGCCCACAGATCAAAGACTTGCTAGAGGGCAGCCACCACCCTTCTCCATATCTGAGCATGAGCCCTAAGAGCTCCATAGATCCACAATAAATTTCTGTAAAGTGAAGGGAAGATTCACTCTGGCAGTTCACCACTCTCCCCCCAAAGCAACCTACTTAAACACTGACCATTCAATATCAGCCTATAATGTATTTATGGCCTTTACTGAAGAAGAAATCAGAAGGCATTTTTACCCCCCTGAATGGACATCATCTGGTCTTTCCTCCCCTTCCACAGTTGAGCATGGCTGAGATTGCTAGCCTTGGACACACATTGCAAGACAAAATACATAGCATGACCTCATGATTCAAACTTCCTCATATCAGGCTCCTTTTGTCTCAAGTATATTTGGTACTTTCATAGCATCCTGTGAACTAATCTTGCAGAACATACCAGTTAGGAGTGACATATAAGTGTCGTGCTACAGAGAACCAGAATAGCTTAACACAGGAAGAGCTATAAGCTTCAACACTACTCAGCTTCCCCCTATTTGTAGATTAAAAAAAAAAACACACAAAAAACCACAAGACGCTTCACAGCAACAGATCTAGGTATGTAACGCAGTCAGAATTTTAGGAGAATTTTTTGCTCTCTTCATTTTAGTTATCTGAAATGAAAGACGTGGTTTTGGTGCAGCTTTGATTTGGAAATCCTAATTATAACCTGAACTCTAACTGTAAGCAACAGCTAATTAGCTCTCCACTATTTAATAAAGTACCATGCCATGGTCAACTTTAGCTGTTCAGCACTAAAAGTGAAGTTTTCTGCAAGATGAGCTCATTCTCTTGTTCAACTGCACTGAAGACACTGCACTTAGATTGTGTAATTATCACAGGGATTAAGGAAGAAAGCAAAAATAGCTATCAGGTTTCCAGAGAACAGTCCTTTAGACCTAAAAGTTGGTCTTCACAGTAGTTTATTGTCCATTCTCTCACTGTAGGAGAAACTTCACCTTCCTCTTTCATGCTCTAAATGGCTCGGATTTATTATTCAGTTGTTTCTCCTCTTTTCATCTCACCAATGGCTGTAAAGTAAAAGAATAAATGGGAAAAAAGTGGCCAAGTTTATAGTTTGTACTCCCTAAAAGCACAAATGTCAATATGAGAATAAGGGGGCATACAGGAAGTGAGGCCTGGTCCACACTACGCTGTTAAACCGATTTTAACAGCATTAAATTGATTTAACGCTGCACCCGTCCACACTACACTGCTCTTTATATCGATTTAAAGGGCTCTTTAAATCGATTACTGTACTCCTACAAAACGAGAGGAGTAACGCTAAAATCGATATTACTATATCGATTTAGGTTAGTGTGGACGCAAATCGACGTTATTGGCCTCATTATTTTACAGTAGGTACCCACAGTGCACCGCTCCAGAAATCGATGCTAGCCTCAGACCATGAACGCACACCACAGAATTAATGTGCCTAGTGTGGATGTGCATAATTGACTTTATAATATCTGTTTTATAAAATCGGTTTAAGCTAATTCGAATTTATCCTGTACTGTAGACGTTCCCTGAGAATGAGAAAGTTCAGTGGGATAACAGGTTTCATACCACAAGCGATAAGAAATTTATCATCTTGCCCAAGAGAGATCCAGAACTAAAATAGCCCAAGTAATGATAGTAAGGTGCACTAGCAGATGTGAGCAGGTGAATACCTGTCTTCACTACCCATAGCTGCTATAGCTTTCGGTCTCTCACTTTCGTAAGCTCCAACTAATCAAATTCTCTCTCACACACACTAAGTTAGTATGAATATTAGAGACTTGTGACAGCTGTTTCTCTCGAGTTACCAGGCTCATTTTTGTTGCCAGAATACTACACTTATTCAGAAACTCCATAACATTCAAGAACCATCTATCATGTTGTAAACAGAGACATGTGAAGTTGTCCCTGTAGTTATATAAAGGTGTTTGAAATTACAAGTGGGAAAAAGCCTTACCAAAAAAGCATATCTGAATACCTAAGTATAATACAGCCAAATAAAATCTCTCCCCTCATAGCCTGTTTCTTCAATTTTTGAAGACCGAATTTGTGTGGGAGCAAAATACGTATTTTCAAATGTGAAGTCAATGGGCTCCATCTTGTGAAACAAAAATCAGAAACAAGAGTTTCTAAACAAAAAGTGCAAACACAAACAAACGGATTTCAGGAATAGGGAAGGAGATAAAACTAATCAAAACAAACCAGTCACATTTGTGGTGGCAATTATGTAACTACAGTGCAAACCTCTAATACTCAAATTTTACAGTCAATTGTTTGCACCTCACCTTCGCTTACCATTCACTAAAGCGCCTAGAAGCTTGCAGCTGTGCGCGCGCTTTGACTGGCTCTGCATAGAAAACGAGCAGTAAGAATTAGAGAAGGGAAGCGAGAGGCGTGTTAAGACTGAGCTCAGCCTTGGTCCCAACAGTCCCAACCGCAGCCGTGGAGGAGTTCGCAGGGGCTGAGACTGTTTAAACCACCCCACGTCCTATCAGCTTGGAAGCTTCCCAGAGAGAGAACCAGGCAGCTGAGCCAAGTGCTGTATCCCTGATTAGCCTGAGTTTGCACCAGTAATAGTAACTGACCAGCATGGACCCAAAATAAGCGACCAGTAACTAAAACCAAGAAGCAGCCCTGCATGTCGCACAATTACAAAGCAACTGTCCATCCCTGCCTCACAGCACACATCTCCCTCCGCGCTGGGGCACAGCTGGGTTTGTCATCTCTCACTTGCAAGGTTCCTGGGGATTCCCCACGCACAAGGAGGAGCTGGTCGGTCATTCGGGATCCAGCACTAAGCATCCGAGATCTTTCCCTGACACTGCACCTAACCTAACAGCTCCTTACTTGCACCGGGCATGAGTATGTGTATTCGCTTCCGCCTCCTGTATTAATTGCATGCCTGTGGAAATCACTCACCAGCGGAGGGTTAAGTTTCTCAGGGAGCAGCCTGTCTACGTGGCGGTGCAGGCTGTATACCGGAGCGCTGGCATCTTCTCCCCATCCTTTTGCCAGGCACTCCTCCTCCTCCTCCAGACCTCGCTGAGGAGCAGCCGAGTGGCAGGCAGCCCGGCGCTGCTTCTCTCCCTCCCGTCGTCGCGTCCCCCCCTCTGTGCCGGCTCTCACACGGCTCCCATGATGTCATCCAGTAGAAAGCTGCCATGCTCAAAGGCTGGAATAATCCGGAGCAGAAACAGAGAGCGCGGTAGTCTCCTGCTGTAAATGCCACACACAGGCAGCACACCCGGAGGCAACCAAAGTTGCTGAGAGAGCAGTGTAGGGGGTAGATGTGGGCTGCAAAAAGCCTAGGACTTAGATCACCTTTCTGTAAGCTACAAGACACCACTCCTGTAAGAGGGCTGCAGTCACTGAGTTGGTGCCTGGCACATCCCAGAAAGACTTTGTAAAAAAAATAGCTTCATAACCCCATACTATTGTCAGTAGCAAAGTTTCCAGTACTTACAGGTTGAAACAGAGTTTGGAAAAATGCTCATTGAAACAAACAGAAGTGGTATGATTTTTAATAGAGAACATATAGGGGAGAATAAAAACGGAGCATTATTGCACAGAGAGGTTATTTTCCCATAGCAGGACAGATCAAGCCACCTACCTATTAAGCCTTTCCTCCCTTCTGGATCATATTAGAATCTCAGCCACCGTGTATTACCTACATCCTCTCCCTTCCTCTGGGCACTTTTGTGACATAACCCAGTAGCTCAAAAAAAAATTTCTTAATTTTTGAATGAAAAATGGCCCCTTGGCCAAAAGGAGAGAGTTTTTCTGTTAAAATTTTCCTTTTACAAACTTTTTTTTCAACTAAGTTTTCAGTTCTCTTTCAGGTAATAACTATATGGATTCTCAAAATCCAAAAGTACTTTAACTGAAAATTGTTTTGAAAAAGGCACTTTTTGGAAGGTTTCAGTTTCGTTTTTATTGAAAAACTGAAAGTGTTTCATGAACATAAAAGGTTGTGACAAGGAGGAGGGGGAAAATTGTTTTCATTAAGCTCTGAGGATAGGACAGGAAGCAATGGGCTTAAATGGCAACAAGGGATATTTAGGTTGGACATGAACTACTGGAATTAGGAAGTTTTTCCTAAACCCTAAAATAAATTGCCTAGGCAGATTGTGGAATCTATGTCATTGGAGGTTTAAGTGCAGGTTAGACAAACCTGTCAGGGATAGTCTAGATAATATTTAGCCAGCCCTGAGTGTAGGGGACTGGTTTAGAAGACCTCTCAATGTCCTTTCCAGTCCTATGCTTCTAAGACTTCTAAAGTCCATTTTTTAAAAGTTGTTTGCAAATACATTTTCATTCAATGTCACAAATTGTATTCTGGATAAACTGTCATATTTTATGCCCCCAAAATAATAATTTAGCAGGGAAATACAAGATCAGCCTCAATTACTGCTGCTGTGCTACATTATGTTAGTTTGGGGGTTGTTTTTGTTTTTGTTTTTTTTTAAATATTGCTGCATATACCTAGGGTGACCAGATCACAACACTAAAATATCAGGACACATTGGAGTGCCGTCAGCCCTACCCACAGTCCACCCCTACTCCTCCCAGGCTCCGCCCCCACTCTGCCCCAGGTCCTGCCCCCGTGCACTCACCCCCCCCCCCTGGGGCCTTCCTCAATCCCCAGTTGGCTTGCTGTATCCATCCTCAGTCCCCCATCCCCCACCTGCCCCTTTACCCCCCTACTCATCACTCGCCCCTATGGCGTCATCTCCCCCTCTGCTTGGTGGGTGTTCACCCACCCCTCGCCTCTTCCCACCCAAGCATCCACCCTCATTCCACCCCCTTCCCCCAAAGTCCACCCCCCTGCCCTGCCTCTTCTCCACCTTCTCCCCTAAGTGTGCCACATCCCCACTCCCCCCCTTCCTCCTGGAAAGCACTAAGCACCACCAAATAGCTGTTAGGCAGCAGGAAGCGAGGAGAGGGGAGCTTGGCTGCAATTTTTCCCCATGGGTGCTTCAACCCTGGAACACCCACAGAGTCGGTGCCTCCCTCTCACTCACCTCCTTTCCTGAATATTGGGACAAATGGCATCCCAATCGTACATTGATTGGGATGCAGGACAAAGGGTTAAATATTGGGACAGTCCCAATTTTAATCAGGACATTTGGTCACCCTACATATATGTAGCAAAATGCTTCTTTTTAGAATTATAAAATAAATCTAAATTGCTACATTTTTTCCCTTTATCATTGGGGCACAATTTTTTTCTCTATATTCTGGAGTTACAAAGCTGAAGTTTTAAGTCATTAACTATTGTCTGCTTAAAAACTTTTCAGATACCAAGTCATGAAACACTGGTATTATATTTTATCATATACACATGGGATTGCAATCCTGAACCTTGGGTATACAGTTGCATCATCATGATATGTTTGCTCACTTTAGTTACTGTCCTCCTCACCATCATTGAGGTTTCATAGAACCATAGAATATCAGGGTTGGAAGGGACCTTAGGAGGTCATCTAGTCCAACCCCCTGCTCAAAGCAGGACCAATCCCCAATTAGTGAAGTGTTACTAGACTCATTAATTCAGTACTATTTCGTTTCAATAGGTACACTTAGTGACAACACTCCAAAGTTCCTTAGGGCAGCAAATACAAGAAACAGCTGACAGCTGCTATCAAGCGAATAATGAGACAAAGACCCATTCTCTGATAGTTACAGACATAAAACAAGAGACAACAAGATAACACCTAGAGTGATATAATGAAATAAAGAAAAAAATAGTATGAAATGATTAATTTCGATAAAAAAAGAGGCTGTATAAAAAGCTGTTAATTTTAATGTCTTATGCTGAATGCCTCAGTCATCTTATGAACTTTGGCTAAGCCATCAAGTCTAATATCTTTAAAAAAAAAAACCTGACTATTTAAAACAAAAAGTTGCCAGCTGATGTCTCTCAGAGATCCATTGAATTTCATCATTTCAGACAGTTGTGACTACAGAATACAACTATGAAAAGGTTTCTTTAAAAAAGAAAGGTTAAGTGCCTGAACCTTGTAGGTACTAAGTGCTCCCAAGTCTCAGTTACTAGGGGATCGAGGGCTCTTAACATCTCTCGGTGCTCAGCAGCATACAGGGTCAGGCTCTTCTCTACACCTGTGATTTATTACAAAGTTCTTACCATTGTTAAGACCAGATCAGATTATTAATCATTACTCTAATTCTATCTAAATAGAGATTAAACCCCATAATAATGAAGATTATTAAAATGGTTTTAAGACTAAGGAAGGGGGTAATTAAAAAAAAAAACAAGCCACAGAAGAGCAATAATTCAAAAGTACAAAGCCAGTATTCTGCCAAGGACTTAAACCTCATGCAACCTTGTTATAGTCAATGGTGTTTATGGACCTTCTGTAGGGCAGGAGATAACACCTCATGTGGTAAACAAGTATTTCATATTTGGTAATGCTTCCCTCCTGACTGGGGGTGGGGTGGGGTACGGTGGGGAGGGGAGAGTCACAGTTTCAGAGAAAACACTTATATCTGTATCCCAGGTTATAAGGCAAGATTAATGCATGCAGCAACTCACAAGCATGTCATCAAGTCTAAACACTAAGCATTTTTATAAATCTAATAATCTATTTTACCAATACTAACATACAGGTGAGCTAGACTGGTCTCCAACTATGCACGGGTCAGTGTTCAGTTGAGGCCTAGGCATAAGCTGGCATCTAGTCTACCAGTGCCACCTCCCTCCCTCCAGAGGAAAACCCCTCACCCTCTTCCAATCACACACAAGTAGTATTTTCATCTGAAACAGCAGTTCCAACATCAGGAAGTAACAGGAAAGATAGTGTGTATATAATTGCCTTAAATACAAAAAAACAAAACCAAACAAAAATAAAAAACACGTGTGCGCTTGCATGTGTAACCCAAACACTTCCTGGGTGTGGTGTTCTGTCCCATCTAGTAGCACTGAGATCACTTAGAGAACAAAAATGAGTCTGCTCTACAGCCTTATCTAACAGCCAGTCGGTTTTTAGCTCATGTGGTAGCAGCTCATACAGTAAGCTCCAGAGATCCCAGGTTTGATCCTGCCCACCGATGACAGAGGGCTGTCGGCATTACAATACATGCGCACAGCATAACTCCTGCTTTTCATATTCTCCTCCTTGCCCCCGCCCCAAAATCACTTGTCACTGATGAGACAGTCCCACTTTGATAAAAACTGAAATGAGAAGTGGGTTCTAGCCCACGAAAGCTTATGCCCAAATAAATGTTAATCTTTATGGTGCCACAAGGACTCCTTTCTACCACCCCCACCCCCATTGGGAATGTACTCTAAGGCTGTTCAACTCTCAGGCTTATAGGGCTATCATACTAGCTGAGCAAGCATCATTAATGGACTTTAGCCTCACAAAACACCTGTGAAATAGATCACTATTAATCCCATTTTATGGCTTGAGAAACAAGGTATATTAAGTGTCTTGTTTAAGGTCACAGTGGCAATTTGTGCCTGAGCTGGGAACTAAATCTACAGATGCCCACTAGACCATCCTTTCTACGCATGATCATTGGGTAGGAGTTTGCATATCTAATACCAAATTACCTACACATCATGTTTAAAAGAGCATATGTGGGGGAAAGGGGACCTTTCTATAAAGAATGATCAATGTAGTGATTAAACAAAAACACAAACTGGAAAAAAGGATAGCTTTGTGAGGGACTATTTTCAAAGAGCCAATTTATATAAATATACCTTACTTTCAATTTAGTGCTTATCTAGTCTACAAATTCCCCCATGTTAAAAATAAAAAACAAACAAAACAAACAAACAAAAATGGCTCTACTGAAGCATGGAATAGGGACACATTGTGTTGTTTATAGTATCTATTTTTGTTAGCTTTGTATAAGTAGGGCTTTTGTTTTTCTGTTTCTGTTTCTGTGAACTACCTCACTTAAAGACCCAAGACCAAAACATTGGACATTTGATCTGATATGAAATAAAGCTGCAAAAGACTAAGGGACTGCAAGTATCTGGCTTTAAGGACATATTTGCTGTAAGCTTTGTTTTGAAGAAGAAGAGCAAGTCACCTTTGTCACATTAAAACAGAGCCTCTCTTTTTCATATTTAGTTGCTTAGGAGAAGATATCCTCCAGTAGAAGTGTCCTTAATGGTGCTTTGAAGAGTTCCTAAATCAGAAATAAACACACAAAAAATAGCTTGGGGATGAATTCACTATTAAAAACCCACAACACCATAGAATGACCCTCTCAAAGTTTTACAACAGGGAGCCTTAATTCAGTTTAAGGTACTTCATATTATACGTCTGCTAGGATTTAAACTCAGACTTACGTGGCTTCCTGTTCAGCACTTGTTACTGGAAGCCACTGTCATGTCCTCAGAATAAGTTTTAAGTTATTCACATTAGAGGCAATTCATGGAATACACCTGCTCACTGAACTGATTATACTCTGCATATATTACCTATGTATCTCTCATTTTGCTCTTGATTCGCTGTCTTCACTCTGTGTAATCCACCTACAGACTGCTGCACTAAGTGTTTTGTTCTTTCTTCAAATTTTAAACTCCCATATTGCATATTTAGCTTAATTTTGGTACTACACCAATGCACAGAAGTGGAACGGCTATTTGAAGAGGTGCACAGCTCCCATTCTGGTTTTCTCTCAATGCATCTTCCAGCCTGGGACAAAAGGTCTCCCCTTCTGCAAGTCAATGCTAAGTTAAGTACATGGCATCATTCTCAAGTTATGAAGACTTATCTTTACAGATAAAGGTGTAATAGTCAAAGCAGACAATGCAGTAATAGAACAGAAGGGATATATTAGTCACTGTATGCAAGATACTAACTTCCTTCCTTCGTAAGTCAATTAAGTATATTCAACGTGTATACTCATGTAATTCCTTTTGTTGTAGGTTCTATAGCAGCCTGCTCCTAGATGACGTTTCTATTCTGAGGCACAGCTAGTCTCATCCTCTCAAATATAGATGAAAAAGACAATGCTCACTTTCAAAATAACACTAAGACAAACTGAGCCAAATGTTTAGCAAATTTTTTGTTTGGGGCCAGATTGTGACTCCGATTCACCCCATTGACTTCAGTGAAATTACTTGTGAGAGGAACTACTTAATACTCTGTGTGCTGAAAGGGACCTGCCCTAAATTAAGGCACAAATCCTGAGTAACTCAGTTAGGTGCTGGATATCTCTAATGGGAAGGAAGGAAATGAATCTTTCCTCTTTGCTCAAAGTATGAAACAGCAATGGAGTCACTCCAAAGCTCAATGGTTGGATTTGGCTTCAGGAGATCAGCTACCACAGTGATGAGCGCTAACTAAATGTTACCTAGATAGATGCAGTTTCAAGTAGAACAAAGATTTCTCCCAAAAATCTTGAGCTGATTAAATCAATTAAAACACAAACAAACACCCCCACACACCACACACATTCTTAGAATATTTACAGCAAGGCAATTTATCAGGGCTGTACTTCTGACATCTCCCCACTACCAAATCCAGGTTATTACTGTCCTAAAACTATTGACATATGAAATCTCATCATCAATCAAGTAACACAATTAAGTTCTCATACTAACACAGTTATTGCTTGAAGTTAAAATAAGTGATTACTATTGTGACCAAGCATAACTAAGAAATTTTAAAACGTTCAAATCACACAGCCTGCAGGGACGATACCTTTTGTACATTAAAAGGGTAGCAAATGTTATGCTGAAACCCAAATGTTCAATCAATATATCATCTTACCACAGAGAAATTTTGAAGGCTGCTAAATTCAATATAAGCAGAAAGCATCAGCACAAATCTTGAATAGCTGTTTCTGTAAACATCATACACTGGTAAAGTTCAAATCTAACAGACCTCTGAGATACAGAAGATAATAATATACAACAGCTAAAAAATACACATTCTTCCTCTTGCTTCAGGTAGTCTGTTACAGTAGATTGTTAACTTTTATACATTATGAAAAGAGAGAATAAGCACTCACAAGGAATTAAGAATTGCTCTCACATGTATGGCTAAATTATACCATTGTAGTGAAGTCAATTAAAGCTGGCAGATAGGGCTAGCCTAAAAAATAAGAATTCCATTTTGCAGTGGGGAGAATGCAGTTTGATTTTATTTATTCTGTTGTGCATTGGAACAAAAACTTTTCCTTCAAAAATGAAAACAGTGAAAGTGGTCTGGGCACCCATCTGGGATGTGGGAGACCCTGGTGCAAATACCTGCTTCTCATCAGGCAGATGTAGCTATTGATTATTCTGAGATGGAGGTTGTCTCTTCTCTGAGAAGCCTTCCCAATGACAGGCTCTTTGAAAGATGCAGTTTCACTGCAATCAAAATATCTCAGAAATATATGTTCCAGTTAAGACCAAACATTTCAGCTGTCCCTGACAGACATTTTAATTAGGATCTACTCAATCAATTCCATCCCCACTAGTATACCTTTTAGGCTATGAAGTGCCTAACATCTCCACCCTCTCTAATCCACTGTTGTTGGAATTCTTGATAATCAGTTTTCACATAGACAATACTAGAATTAATGCCACTGAGCCATATTGTATTATTATATCCCTCTCTGCTAATAATCATTTTGATGAAAGATGTTCAAGACAGTTTAGGGGGGACGGGGAGAAATGCCAGTGTGGATGCATCGTGAGTTAGGGAGCCCGGGGCTGCTTTAATGCACTCTAACTTGCAAGTGTAGCCATGTCCTGAGTCTCTCAGTCTTTTTGAAGCTTCCCTCACTCTTAACTTATGACAGTGTGACAGCCATAGACCACATTGTTTATCATGTAGTAGGAACATGTCAGCTTTGTACTTTTGTATTGAAATAAAATGCTGTACTTCCTACACACAAAATTTATTCCAGTGCATACAATCTGCATGAGGGCATACATACCACTTTACCCCTTTTAAGTCCCATATTAAGGGTTTCATTGATGCTTCAGGCCACCTTATAAAGGCTCTCTGCGCTAGAGTGAATGTGCATCAGCTGGACAGGGGTTCATTCCCTGAACATACATCATCATTTACAGCTCCCCATACTGAATTCAGAGGGACAGCAGCAATACCATTTTCAGATACCGCTTTCATTGTAACACCACACATACACCCCTCTTTAGAAGTTCCAGTCTCTGCCTAAACTGAAGATAGCTCAGGAAGGTTTGTATATGCACCTATGCAAGCCATAACCTGATCCTTAAACCCCCCCTCCTCTAAACACTTCTCAACAACAGTGCTCGAGGAACAATCCTGCTCCATCCTGTCTCATATATACTCACAAGCATCTTCTCAACAACTGGCTCCCAACCGGGCCACACTTTCTTGCTTCTCCCAGCTGTCCTTTCCAGTACCTCCATGACCTAATCACCAAATGCTTTATGACCCTTCTTCCGCTCCTTTACTCAGCTGCCTTTTTCCCTCAGCACATCATCTTAAAGATGTTGTCATAAACAGATAGTTAAGGGTTAATGCCTCTTTTACCTGAAGAGGGTTAAGAAGTTCACCTAGGCTAGCTGACACCTGACCAGAGGAACCAATGAGGGAACAAGATGTTTCAAAAGGAAGAAGGGTTTTTTCCTTTGTTTAGTTTTCAGTTTCAGCCAGAGTGAAAAAGATCAAGGAACCAGCCTCTTATCAGAGTAGTAAGTTTTAGAAAGGAATAAATAGGTTTATGTTTATTTCTTTGTAACCTGTCTTGTGCAATTAGAGGTAGAATCAAATTGGGTATTTGGGTGTTTTCATTGGTGTACTAAGTTTTTGCACAGTGGAACATCCTCTGTGTTTTGAATCTGTTGTCTGTGAGAGTAGCTGGTATGCTAATCTCTCCCAGAGGGTTCTCTTTTACCTTTCTTTTCTTTAATTAAAAGCCTTTTTTCTTAATACCTGATTGATTTGTCCTTGTTTTTAGTTCCAAATGGGTTGGATCTGGATCTACCAGGAGTTGGTGGGAGAAAGGAAGGGGGATGGTTAATTTCTCCTTGTTTTAAGATCCAAGGGGTTTGGATCTGTGTTCACCAGGAAATTGGTGAAGTTTCTCAAGGCTACTCAAGGAAGGGAGTGCTTGTGAATGGTGGCAGCCAGACCAGATCGAAGCTGGTAATTGAGCTTAGAGCTTCTCATGCAGGTCCTCCACATCTGTACCCTAAAGTTCAGAGTGGGGAAGGAACCTTGACAGATGTACTTTCCCAGACTGGGGTTCCTCCAAAATATTCCCATTACCAAGCTATGAAGTAAGGTGGAAAATCTTATAGCAACTGGGCGAAGGTAGGAGAGCAAATAGCCATTCTAGCTATCTGGGCATATATGCAACTCATCAGCGTGGTATTCAAGTGCGTAAGTTACAAGCTTGGCTAGAGTACTGAACCTGTGATAGATGATTGTTATAATTAAATTGCCTGTGAAATTGTAGTAGATTAACTCTAAGAAAAAAACAATTCTGGAACTATCCAAATTGATCCACCAGAAGTCTGAAAGCTAAGCTCAAGATTCTAGTAAAATCCTAAGATTTTTGCTTGTAGAGTTCAACCCCACAGCACAATGGCAGGGATGGGCATTCTCTCCCTTATATAGTCCTCTATTAAATCTGAGCTGGGAAAATGGGCTTCGCAAACACAGAACTTAAAGGCTGGTATCACAACATGAAGTGTTGCAATGAAAAAACTATCAAGTTATGACACCTTTTGGGCACATGTTTGCTGACCAGCATGATCAGTACTTGTGCACCATTCTTTATATTAGGCATAATAACTGACTCTGAGCTAGCACTAGAGATAAGACAGCAATAGTGAATGTATAAAAACTAAAATAGATTAGACAAGATATTGTATTCCAAAAGAAAAAAAGAAAGAAAGAAAAAAAACACCTCTACTCACCAGCTAAGAAATACCATCTGGAAACCTCTCTGATCAGGACACTGCATGTGCACCAGTGCTTATCTATCTGCAGAATTTGCCACATATCAAGTGTCTCACTTAGAAAAGATTCAGGTGTAACTGCAAGAAAGATTGCATTAGCCCTGAAAAAGTCAGGTTTCGAACTTCTCATTGCTCTTAATCTGCAGATACAAAAAACTGTTCTAACTCAAGCTATTGCAGTGGTACTGAATGCCTGGTTTAAATCTAGAGATGAAGTAGGTGAGGTAATACCTTTTATCAGACTAACTTCTATTGGTAAGGGAGACAAGCTTTCAAGGTTCACAGAGCTCTTTCCAGGTCTGGGAAAGTTCTTTATGTCACAGCTAAATACAAGATCAATCAGATAGTAGCATAAGTAGTTAGAACATATTCTAAGGGACCATTCAAGGTGAAGTGGTTTAAGCACAGGCAGTAATGTTTTCTGCAATACCAAGCATCTAGCCTGTACTTTGTGTATGCAGTTATCTGTCACGACTTTGATAGTATATACCCAGTATTACTGGGTTTGTCAATTTATATACCCATGGCCACTGGATTCCGCCCCCCTCCGGCCCATAATATATATTTTTGCTGCTTTGGAGAAAAAAATTTCCCTAGTAAATAGGCTGATTGAATAGCTGAGAGCTTTTCTTCTATGCATTTGCCTAGGGACAGCTCCTTTGGTAGGCAGTCTTTTTACAGACTCCAGTTCCCATACAGTAGTTGAGATTAATAATGTGGCAAGGTATGATGCACAGTAGGTGGTCGAATGAGTGATTTAACAGCAAGTCTGTGCAAATCAATCTATTTCACATTGTGCAAGTTCACACAAAATAGTTCTCCTGGCCCCTTATGTTTTCTAGAACTTGGAGCCTAGCCAGGAAGATTTGTTACATTGTTAATGCCTTCTGAAGGTTTCTCAATTGTAAATATTGAAAGCAATACCCAAACTTGATTTAATGATACCTGAACAGGATTTTGTTCATGGAGTATAAGCCAGAGGACTGGGAGGGATCAAAGTCAAGGCCCAAAGCTAGTGGTGACTAGGAACATTGCTAATGCCATATGGTATTCCATGAAGTGGGGAAAACAACAAAGGGCTTCATGAGGTTTTGTCTGTTATTTTTTTTAAATTGGGTCTCTTTGATAATGGACAAACTCAAAAATTAAAAATCAGCGCAGCATTCAGCTCTCTCATCTAGAAGAGTCACCACAACGAAGCGTGGCTGTAACTATTTTAAAACTGTATTGTAACAGCACCTGAAGGATCCATTCAAGATTGGGGCCCCAGTGTGCTAGCCACTGTACAAGAGAGTTTACAGTTAATTGCCCTGATCTTGCAAAAAATGCCCTATACCTGACTTCAATGTAAAATTGATTTTGTAGATGTTAATTGTAAAAGCTTTTGAGTTAAGCCTTTTACTGATCCAGATAAGTCCTTTGAAGAAGTTAGAGCACTTAAAACATTTCAAGTCTCTAGTGTCTCCAATCTTTTTCCCCTACATCTACACTATAGCATAAAATCAAAATTATTAAAACCGGTTTTATAAAACTGGTTTTCTAAAATCGATTTTACGCGTTCACTCTAGGGCACATTAATTCGGTGGTGTGCGTCCATGGTCCTAGGCTACCATCGATTTCCGGAGCGGTGCACTCTGGGTAGCTCAGTAAAAGAATGAGACTTCGATTTCCGTCCACACTAATCCTAAATCGATATAGTAATATCGATTTTAGGGTTACTCCTCTCGTTGGGGAGGATTACAGAAATCGATTTTAAGAGCCCTTAAAATCGATTTAAAATGCCTTGTAGTGTGGACGGTTACAGGGTTAAATCGATTTAATGCTGTTTAAATTGATTTAACGCTGTAGTGTGGACCAGGCCTTAGATTATTATTTGCAAACAGACTTTCAGTAACTCACTCTCTTGAGGGCATGTCTACACTACAAAATTATGTTGACCTAGAGTTTAGTCAGCATACAGCCACTGCAGTAATTAAATCACTTGTGTGTGTTCACACTACACTTCTTGTGTCAGCGGTGTGCATCCTCACCAGGAGTGCTTGTACCAACTCTACTGTCAGTGCAGGGCATTGTGGGATGACCAAGGGCACCAATTAGAGAGGGCAGGGGGGGCTACCACCCCCCACCCAAGTTTCATACAGGAAGTGTGCTCGCAGGTGGAGCTCTTAACTGCACAGAATTACTGTGGAATGCAAGTTCTGCAGAGAGGTTCTTCTCTCAGCTTGTGCTCCTGGGGCAGGGAAATCAGTGCTTTGTTTACAAACAGAGGCAGGGTAATTAAGATAAGACAAGAGTAGTAATTAATTTAAGGATCTGGAAAGCCTTAAATTAACCTGTAAAACAGGAATCCTTCTGTGGGGGAGGGGGAGTGCTGAAGAGACAATGCAGGGGACTCAGAAGAAATACAGCTAAGCCCTCTGAGCCAAGGTTGCATTCAGAAAAAGAGGGAGATGTGAGGTGGGGGTTGGCCTAGGCACTGACTCTGTGGGTGCTTAGCATCCACTGGCAGCCAGGTCTCCTCCGCTTACCTTCCAGTGCTTCACCAATCAACTCCTCCCCCTCCCTCCCAGTGCCTCCTGCCCTGCCACAATCAGCTGTTTTGCAGCATGCAGGAGGCTCTGGGAGGAATGAGGAGGAGGAGGAGGAGGCACACTCAGGGGCAAAACTGGGCAGGAAAAGGAGGGGAAGGGACAGAACCAGGGGGTTGAGAAATCCCCTGGGCCCAGAGGAAGCCAGCACCTATTGGGGCAGGGGTGAAAACAAGGGGCCAAATGCTAGGGGTGGGGGGTCATACAGGAAAGTGTCAAAGTCCATGGGGGGTGGGGAGGGTAGAACCCAGGTCTCTCAGGGCTAACTTCCTATCTACTGTATCTCTCTCTCTCTCAAAGATGACTCTGATGGGAGCAAAACCAAAGCCACTTCAGCAGGGGAGGCGGGAGAAGGGAAAATAAGAAAGTCAGATAAGAGATCACTTAAACCGCCAACGGGTCGCAGGTTCTGCCCCAGGCTGGGTTGTGCCATTTTAGTTTTTAAACTGAAAATCATTTTATTTTGTCTTTTGTTTTGAGTTTGAGAAAAGGAGGAATGAGGAAGTGTCGTACAAGTATCATATGTGATTATGCCACAAATCCTTAGGATTTCAGCTGTATTCAGGCCAATTCCAGAACAAAATACAAATTGCATCCACTCAGTCCACAAAGTCAACAATTATTGTTATGATTTGTATTCACTCGGCACTATCTGTGTGCTCAGCACTGTTCAAAATAGGACAGAAAATGCAGTCCCTAAGCCACTGCACAAGATGTGTAACTCTGGAGAAGATGGCTCAGATATTTATTGACCACATATGTTATCACATGTTCACTATGAAGTGAATATCTATTAGTGGAGGCACTGTGCCAATAGAAGTTTTACTTGATTAAGGACTAGAAGATTTGATCCTCCAACTTTCTTTCAAGAGGAAGAGCTGCCCAGAGCTCCTGTGCCTGTTTTGTTTTTTGTTTTTCCTGCCTGCAGTGGCCCTGATATAGCTCAGAAGTCTGAACTTTTTTCTTAACTTGAAAATTTGGAATTTTGTTGGTGCTTGATTTAAAATATTCTTCTGTGAAAACTGCAAGTCAATCACTGTAGTGTGTTTAAGACCCTTCTGGAAAGTAATTAGCCTTTAAACAGAAGTGAAAGCAGTGTTGCCAACTCCTGATCTTGTCATGAATCTCATGATCATTATTATTTTCTTTGAAGCCCCAACTCCTTCAGTCAAGCGATGTAATTAAGAATTAAGGCTGAAATAAAGAAAAATGAAGTTTCTAGCCTTTGTGGCTGTGGAGAAAGCTTTAAAATGTGAACCCAGTGCACCTTAAAGGCTCAAAAAAGCAGAATGTAAATAAAAAGAACACCAGATCTATTATTTTGTACATGATCATTATTTCAAAACCCATCTCATGATTTTTGGTGAGCCTGATTAATGATTTTTGAATATTTGGGGGTGGCAATACTATGAAAATGACTTGAAAGTACTAGTTTCACTCTTGTTTGGAGCAACAACTTGAACCTGGGTCTCCCACATTTTCAGAAACCTGACTGCTATGCTATGGGGTACTCTGAGGTAGGTCTCTCGAGTGTTGAGGTTGCTCCACTTGGTATACGGCTATGGCCACACTAGAAAGCTTGCAGCGGCGCTGCTGTACTGATGCAGCTGCACCGTTGTAAACTCTCTAGTGTGGCCACTTTTAATCAGGAGCACTGGAACGGGGGGGCATGGCCCCATCACGTTTTACCAACCATAAGGGCAAGCGACAGGGGGAGGGGCAGAGGGGAGTGAATTAGGGTGGGGTCCTGGGGAGAAGAAGTGTTGTGAGGGCAGGGGACTCAGGGGGAAGTGGTCATGGTTGGGGTGCCAGTGGGCCCTTCCCCACTTTGAAAGCTTCCATCACACCTGACTCTATGCCAAAGGGAGAGGATGCATCTGTCGACTTAATTATTCCACCGCCAATGAGTGGCAGTAGCTATGTCAGCAGGAGATGCTCTCCCACCGACATACCGCTATCCACAACAGCACTTAGGTTGGTGTAACTTATGTCGCTCAGGGCAGTGGCTTATTCTCACTCCGTGTGAGGTAAGCTTCACTGACATAAGTGTGGTGGCTGGGATGTGGGAGAGTCAGGTTGAAGTCACTGCTATAAATCAGCAAAGCTGGGACTTGAATCTGGGGGTTTCATATCTCATGAAGTGTCCTAAAATTATATAATGGGGTTTCCCTCAGAAGTTATGGTTTTGATTAATACACATTTTCTGACAAGAGTGTTTTGTCAGATTCCTAGTAATCACTATTGTTAAGGGTATTGTGTGGGTTACAGCACAATTCTTTGTCTGGGCCATTAGACTTGTGAGCTTCCTTTGTGTCACAGAGTATCTGCAAAAAGGAGGGTTAATGGTTAGGTCACCTTTTTCCAGGTCTTGCCGTCTGAGGATAGCCCTGGACTTAGTGTTTCACAGGCATAAAGTTAAGGACAAAGAGAGGTATAAAACAGTTGGATTTGTTTTGATTTTTTTTTGCAAGTACTAGAGACAAACCTCACCCACCCCCAAAGCAGCTGCTTCATAGGACAATGCAGCAGGGCCAGAGATATTTTTTGAAAGAGTTATGTATTCTAGGAAAAAGGATTTGTATGTTATATTTAAATAAATTACACTAGGCTACTCAACATCACTAATTTCTCCTCCAAATAGGAAACTGACTTGCAAGGCCCCAAGTTTGCGATCACGTCAGAAGGGGCAACAATAGCTCCAAATAAAGGAATGGGTGAAAGAGCCATAAAAAAGGTCAGGTTTTTTAATCAGGTTAAATTTTCAGGGTCTTTAAGTCACTACCTTGGAGCAACACCCCCTTCTTCTTCCCTGCAGAAACCACAAAAGCTCCACCAGACATGCACTCACTGATCTTTTATTTCTAGTTCCTTCTACCAACACCACTACAATTTCCATGCAACAGCCTATTTACAATATTAGCCAAGCTTTTGGCCCTCTCACCAGGATCAGAGGGGGAACAGAAGTCTCCCTACTCTGAGCCCTGTGACACTAGCCCATTCCTCCCTCTCCCTCCTCCTTGCACTTCCTTCTGATGCCTCTTATCAGCATTGGGCTATTGGGGCCAATTGAGTTCTTACCTCACTCAGCCCACCAGTCTGATTAGATCATTGCCCCCACTCCCATCAGCATCTGCTGGGGCACTAATTAGTCTCTAAGTGATCAGAGTGCAAACTCCAATGCTCACTCCCTGCACTCTGTCACAGAGCAGTTACCATTCCTTTGGCCTATACCATAGCAGCGTGGAAATCAAAGCTTCTGTGAGCCGTGTGCAACAATATTTATTTTAAATATTAAACCCATTTTGCTAGATTTAAACAGTTCAGCTAAAGGAAACAATGTCAAATATCACCTCTTTCCTCAGATCTACCTAGAGAGTGACACTGTTGCTGTCATCATACACACAGGGAGTTCTTTTGATATTTATTTCCATAATCATACAGTACAACTCTCCTTCCCCACTCCAAATTCGGAGACAAACTGTCATTAGGTACAGTCTGGCTTAGTGGCAGTTTTCATACATGTGATAGAAAGCTAACATATCACTTTTTGCAAGTAGTGTTCTACTACTTCAGATAGTAGCTGAGACACTGGCTAGCTGCATAGACACTGGCTCTGGAAATTGTCACATTCCTTAAAAGCAGTTTGCTCATTAGTTGCTAAAAAAAGTAATGCAATACTTTCAATAACAGATTTGATGGCCGTCTCTAGTTTCTATTGCAACATGAAGGCTTTGTACTTCCTTCTGAATCATAGATATTATTGGGTATATATGCCTCCAAAAAGTGAGCTTTACCATCTACTTAAAAAAGGCAAGCAAACAAATCCCTCTTCATTGGTCTCCTTGCGCTTCCTCACAATATAAGCCAAGTTTATCTACATCAGTTCTCAGCTACTGGTCATTATGGACTCTGTATCCTAAAGAGATTCCTAGTAGTTTCCAGGGAGGAAGGGGCAGAAGATCACTAGCACACGTTCCCCATAACTACTGCAACAAATATTTGAAAACAGTGGGGGATTTCTGCATCCTTTGAAACACTGTAGTAACCTGTGCAAAGACTTCTAGGATATAGCAGGGAAAGAACAGATAGAAGTAATTAAAGTCTTGTCTTGTTTATGCCACCCATACTCTTCAAGTAATACTTTATGCCACAACAGTCCTTTTGGAGTAAGTCCTATTGCATATTCAATAGGAGTAAGAGTGTTACAAAGAAAGGCCCATAGCATGTTGTAAAAGCTTTCATTTTATGTATTTACAGATTTTACCTAAAAAAGGCAACTGATTCAGTTACACTGTGTGAAACTTGATGCATCAACCTTGTTTTCCTCTTTGTTTGTTCCTAAGACAACCCTTATTATTCTAACAAACCACAGGGAATATTGGATAGTGATTGAACTACATAGTTCAGCTACAATTTTTACCTCTAGAGAAGTAAATGTGTTCTAGAATGACTGAAAACCACTGTGTTTAGAGGAAACAGCTTGCACTTAGAATTCCTCGGGCTGATGCACCGTTTTGGTGACAGACTATGTGTGATATGCTATACCTTGGGGAGTGTACTGTAGCCCCCGTGTTCTTCCTTTTCATATAATAGTGATCTCAACTTAAAAAGTATGCTTTATATATATCTCAGAGGAACCGTTATGATCTGCTGAAAGTCACTTGGCCCTATGTGTCTCATAAAAGCTGGTAAGAAGTATAGCTCCACCGATAGTGTTATGAGGTGTATGGAACCTTGTTATCAAAAGGAGTTGACCCTCACTGAGGCTGATAATTGAAGGGTGTGTTTTCACCTAACACATTTAAGCATAAATGCCCACCTAAGATAACAGGAATTTGTGACCCCACTTACCAACTTTGCTGAGCATTGTTTTGGGTGGGGGGTGTATGAGGAAAGGCAGAACTGGAGGACCAGAGAAAAAGAAGTTTAGAGTGGTAATGGGCCATTTTCATTACACCACACACAGTTGTTTTTCTCTCCTGCTGATAGTTATAATGTGTATGGTAACACCCATTGTTTCATGTTCTCTGTGTATATGTATTTTCCATTGCATGCATCCAATGAAGTGGGCTGTAGCCCACGAAAGCTTATGCTCAAATAAATTTGTTAGTCTCTAAGGTGCCACAAGTACTCCAGTTCTTTTTGTGGATACAGACTAACATGGCTGCTACTCTGAAACCTTTTATGTTGAGACACAGGACTTCATGCATCTCTTGGAAATAAAGATTACACCAAAGAAAGACCCAACTGTCACCAATTTCTCCTCCTAACCGGAACCACCAAATTTTTGGCTAGTCAGAAGGGGATAATAGCTTATCAGTCATACATAGCATACAATTAGAGCAACGAGTATAATTGATTCAATCTCAGAGGTAAATCATCTTCAGAACTATATAAAATGTTAGTCCCAGGGTCATGATGTACTTGCTATGTTTGCCTATACCATACCACACCACTTTACCAAAATAGGTTTGGGACTTGGGAGTGGGGCACTACTGGATTTTCCTGGCACACTAAGCATTCTCACTTGTGCAATCTCATTGGTGAAGACTTTTTGCTGCATCAACAAGGGCAAGGTTTTCATTTGCATAGCTGGATATACTTGAACTATACGTATCTTCTTGGGTGTTTTCATCTGTGAAATACTCAGGTCATTGGGCCACCAACTATTTCTGTGATCACCAGTTCAGTCTTGAGATTTCCTTTCAAAAACAAAGACCAGGACAGATGCATCCAATTCACAAGTACTATTTTAATGAATTTTCAATCAAAATAAGCACCCACCCAAAATAGTCATGGGAGCATGGTAAAACTCCACACACTTTTTTTTTGGGAGGTGGGAACGGAGGGAGTTTTGAAAGACAGGCTTAATGTCACATTTAAAACTCCAGTTCTAAAGAAGAAGGAGCAAAAACCCACTGACACCTCATGGGAAACTTTGAAACAAAGTCTACTGAAAAACAATGCTCTTTATAATAGATATCCTCGCAATATTTTAAAAAATGCACAAGAGAAATACAGAAAATATTTGCATAAAAACAGGAGCCTTTTCTCTGAGGAGTTTATTGGTTTCTGCTACTTCTTCATCATTTGAAGCCATAATTCTCTGTCAGAAATAAGCAGCAGAAACAGATAACTAACTTAGAAATAAAGACATTTTTCAAGAAAATGTCCTTAATAAAAATGTAAAAATAAAATGTTACATAAACAGACTTTCCTCTAAATAGAATGTTTTTAGGTCTCAGGTGATCTAACATTTTGTTAACCTGAAGAACTGACTTCAGTGCGGGGTGTGGGGGAGAGAAAAATCAGAATGTTAGGGCTGTTTCATCTTCTTTGCATGGGTAAATGACTGCACAAGATGCAAGCCAAGCGAGAACAAGACCCTTGATTGTTAACTAAAACCTAGTGAAAGATCAGAGTCTTCCAGTGGTAAGGGTTGGTCACCACAGAGTGAGCATCATGCTAAAAAACCATGGGTCAACCCAAGCCCTTAGAAACTTCCCAACCCCAACACCACACCCCACATGGCACAGCAACAGCTAAATAGCGCACATTGCACACACAGCAATATTTTCAAAAATTGACAACTAAAGTTAAGCTTTCAATTCCATATTTAGAAATCTTGAACTTAAGACACTCAAACTCTTAGCCTTGATTTTTTGCAGTTTTTAGAGGGTTTATCACCTAATCTGGGATACACAATCTTACTATCCTGTATTTCAGAAGTGAGAAGTGACTTTAAATACCAGTTTGTGTGTGCCCAAGTCTTGAGATGACATAAAAGGGACTGATTTTCAGAAGGCTGTTGCGCAGTCACTTCAAGATGTCTAAAATTCAAAAAAAATCATTTTTGAAGTATATCACCATGATTCGTAACCTTGCTATTCTTAATAAAAAAATCCTCAGTTATTGTCAGGATTCTCTCCCCACTCTGAGTTTTAGAGTACAGACATGGGGACCCGCATGAAACCCCCCAAGCTTATTTCTATCAGCTTATGTTAAAAACTCCCCTATTCCTTGGATTAAGTAACGCTGTCACTACCAAGCTATTTAAACAAACATATAGGGAGGGCCACTTGGAGCCCTACCTTCCCCAAATATTCCCCCCTCAAGCCCCTACACCCCTTTTCCTGGGCAGGTTTGAGAATAGTATCCTCACAAATTGGTACAGGTGAACACAGACCCAAACCCTTGGATTTTAAAACAAAAAAAAACCAGGTTCTTAAAAGACGAATTTTAATTAAAGAAAAGGTAAAAGAATTAACTCTGTAAAATCGGGGTGGTAAGTACTTTACAGAATAACAAAAGACTCAAGAATATAGAAGATCTCCCTTCTAGGCAAAGCCTTAAAGTTACAAGTCCAGAGATAAACTTCCCTCTAGACAAGGAAAAATAAAAGTAAGCTAATGCAGTCTCTTATTACTTTCTAATTCTAATTGAGTTGAATTGCTTGCCTTCTTGATCTATCTCTGGCAAGCACACTGAACTGACAGACAAAGAACAGACAAAACAAAGCTTTTCCCCCTCCCTAGATTTGAAAATTTCTTGTCCCCTTATTGGTCCTTTTGGTCATGTGCCAGCTAGGTTACCTGAGCTTCTTAACCCTTTACAGGTAAAAGGACTGTGTGCTCTTGCCAGGAGGGATTTTATAGTATAAAGGTGGTTACCCTTCCCTTTATATTTATGACAATCATAAATGCAATTCATTTGATCTTGTCTGAGGGAGGAACCCACAGTAGGGAATAAGCAAGCCACAGTGCAGTCTTCTTCTTTTGCCTGTAATGGAAAAGTCCTGAAGAAAAAAGTTAAGCTTTACAATCAGGGCCAGCTCTAAGTTTTTTGCCGCCCCAAGCCAAAAAAAGGTGGCTGGAATAACCACAGAGAATATCCACTATCAAGGACTCCAGGCTAACATTAGTGTGTGACAATCTACTGCTGTCACTAGAAATGAGATATTACCACAGTTATTTTAATAATCAACATTCTATTCAAGCTAGCAATTAGGCACTTTGCATTTTTCCCTGTTCCAAGATGGTGTTCATATTAGCACAGTGCAAGATGAACTTATTGTTGCTCACTGTCTACACTTGCACTGGCAAGTCTCAACTAACTTGGGCTACAGAGCTAAAAATACCAGCATAAACAAACAGACTGGCACCTGGTCTACAAGACCCTGATTGGGTTTTGGAGCCCAGGCTTCAGCCCATGCCAGGAACATTCTACACTGCTATTTTCAGCTACATAGTGTGAGCCTGAGACAGTTGACCCAGACACTGAGACTTGCTGCCATGGGACTTTTGTTTTGCCTTTTGCACTGTGTAGGCCGAAGCAGAGTAATAATTATTGAGAACTAACCAAGGTGAGAATGCAGTCTGAGACAGATGGAACTGTATAAAGGAGCCAACTGGGAAACTTCAACATAAATACATTCTCTCACACAGGGGCGGCTCCAGGCCCCAGCATGCCAAGCTGGATTTTAAAACGAAAAAACAAACAGGTTCTTAAAAGACGAATTTTAATTAAAGAAAAGGTAAAAGAATTACCTCTGTAAAATCGGCATGCCACGGGGGGCACTCTGCCAGTCGCCGAGAGGGCGGCAGGCAGGGTGCCTTCGGCGGCATGCCTGCGGAGGGTCCCCCGTCCCACGGCTCCGGTGGACTTCCTGCAGGCACCCCTGCGGGAGGTCCACCAGGACCGCGGGACCGGCGAGTGGCAGAGCGCCCCCCGTGGCATGACACCGTGCTTGGGGTGGCGAAATGTCTAGAGCCGCCCCTGCTCTCACAAGGTCTAAGATACACACATGGAAGCAAATTAGTCTCCAAAATAACTCCATTAGTGACATGATTGACATCAGGATAAATTTGGCCCTTGATCTTTATTTTAAACACATACCATTTGGAGAGAATGATTGTGGTTTCTGAACAGAACAGCAGAGGCAAAGCTACACTGGCTACTGCTACCCAGCAATACAGATTATTGTAGAGTGAGAACTTTGGCCATTTACACAAGCCCTGCTGAAGGAAATCCTGTGACTATCATGCCCAACAATGGAGTTTCATTAGTTTATAGCTGAGCTTTAGGTTCTGGATAGCTGGTTTTAAAAAAAAGAAAAAAAAGTCACATTTCCAGTACTATTGTTTTCTATGATTAGAGGAACAGAGAGACTTAGAAATAAAGTGGATATTGGTGAAATAATCTACATTTACCTACCCAAGACTAATGCATGACTGCTCGAGCCAACTCAGAGGTTAGCAATAGACAAATCTAGAATAGCAACACAGCAGGACCTGACATTGGGTTTCCAACTGTTGGCATTACCAAAAGGATATTAAAAAACAAAGACCAAAATAAACTCATCAGAAATGTAGGTAGTTGCATAGTATCCCCCAAAAAATCAGTTTTGTTATTATATTTCAAAATGTGACTTAAAGGAGTCTCCCAAGAGAAATGAAAAGCACTCCTTCCATTGTCTCATTTGAAAGAGAAAACACTAGGAAATGTAAAGTGACTTTAAAAAAAAAAATCAGGGAGAGGAACTAATAGATTTTCTCCATCCCTTTACCCTACTGTAGTGAAACTCATCACTGTGACCATCTTTGCACAAATATTTGTGAAACAGAGTGACCAGATCAGTTTTTTTAAGCTAAATAGAAAGTTTACATTAAGTGTTTAAATCATTCTGTGCACACACACATGGAAACTAATAGGTCAGATTTCACAAGTATTATTTATGGGGCACTGAGATGCAACCCACAGACAGGTCAGTAGAAAAGTGTGTATTTAACTAAGGTGCTTATGCTGGGGTAGAGGACCCACATTATGTTTCATAGAACAGCTACTGCACATGTATTAATAGTGTTTTATAAAAAAAAAAATCCTATCTTCTCTATTACTCAAAGAGAATTTTGGCATCCTACTGCAGCATTTGCTACATTGAACGACTCACATCTCAAAAATTCACCTGAGTTCATTGCTACTCAACTGGACAGCTTTGCTCAAACACTTACTTTTGCCTATTGCTAGTAGTGCTAGGTTTTTCAAAGTGCTCAGTTTTAACATAAAGAAGCCACTGTTTTACTGCCCAGTCACTATTTCTGTGACTCTTAAAAAGTGCCATCAGCAAGGTTTCCTTCTTTAGATACATTTTATTGATTTAGTTCACTTCAGGGTGGAAACAGTGAAGTCACCAAAACCAAGTTGGTTTGTATTTGTAACACCAAACAAAGCTTCTCAGTCATCTATTGCAGTATCAGATTCAGGAGTCAAAAGTGTGATCAGTACAATGGAAAGCATGTCTCAAACTAGCATGTAGGCAGGCCACGCAATAAAGTGGTATTCTCTCCCAGTTCCTCCCACAAAGCCAAGCTCCCAGTTGTGATACTAAATAAGACTACTCACAACATTGTCCAGATGTCTAAAATACAGGCTGTCATAAACAGATGGCTAAGGGTTAATGTTCTTTTACCTGTAAAGGGTTAACACAGGGAACCAAACACCTGACCAGAGGACCAATCAGGAAACAAGACTTTTTCAAATCTGAGTGAAGTAAGTTTTGGGTGTGAGTCCTTTGTTCTTGGTCTGTTCCCTCTCTCGGCTCTGAAAGTGATTTTTCTATCTCCAGGCTTTCTAATCTTCTAATTCCAAGTTGTAAGTACAAGGATAGTAAGACAATAGGTTTATATTGTTTTCTTTTGTATTTACATGTGTGTAGTTGCTGGAATGTGTTAAATTGTATTCTTTTTGGATAAGGCTGTTTATTCATTTTTTTCCTTTAAGTAATTGACCCTGTATATTGTCACCTTGATACAGAGCCTATTTTTAATGTCCTTTTTCTTTCTTTTTATATAAAGCTTTCTTTTTAAGACCTGTTGGAGTTTTTCTTTAGTGGGGACTCCAGGGAATTGAGTCTGCAGCTCACCAGGGAATTGGTGGGAGGAAGAAGTCAGGGGGAAAAATGTCTTTGTGTTAGATTTACTAAGCCTGACTTTGCATACCCTCTGGGTTAGGGGAAGAGAGATTAGATCTCTCGGTGCTTGTGTTTCCAGGACTGGAAGCAGGGAATCTCCTAGGGTCGTGCAGGGAGGGGAGCCTGGGAGGAAGTAACAAGGAAACAAGGGGAGGGGGTTATTTCCCTTTGGTGTAAGACTCAAGGCATCTGAGTCTGGGGGTCCCCCAGCAAAGGTTTTGGGGAGACCACAGTGAGCTAGGCACTGTATAATTCCTAGTTGGTGGCAGCAATACCAGGTCCAAGCTGGTAACTAAGCTTGGAGGTTTTCATGCTAACACCCATATTTTGGACGCTAAGGTCCAGATCTGGGAAGAAATGTTATGACACAGGCAGTCCCAGAATCAACGTTTTCATTTAAAAAGAGCAAAGAGTCCTGTGGCACCTTATAGACTAACAGACGTACTGGAGCATGAGCTCTCGTAGGTGAATACTCACTTCGTCAGATGCATGCCTTTAAAAAGAGTTATATAGCTATACACATTTCTAGCGATCATGGTTACAAAGAAAAACAGTTTGGTTACACTCAGGTCACCTTTCAGCATGGTCACATCTGTCAATCTGCAAACAGCCTCTAACAGAGGGAGGAGCAGCAGCTGCCATTAGATTCAGGGAGAAAACTGATTGGGGTTTAAGTCTGCTCTGTTGGGCCAATGCCTTCAGAAGTATGGGGTGAAGTGGTCACTGAGGTTCCATAGATTTAACTCCCCTCAGTGGGGAGTAAGTGAACTATTACATTTTGTGGGATTGTCCCTTTTAGTTTCACAAGTCAGATGTGGGGGGCGGGGGGTTGGAAGAGGTGTTTGCTAAACACCATCCAGTCATGTCACCACATTTAGGTCACACCCACTGTACATTGAGGGCAGGGGAAAGGTAAGGGGGAAAAAATCAGATCTGCACACTTTTTGAACAGTGAAAAAGTTAATATTGATATTATAATTCCTATTTTGGGTATCTGAACTGACATTCCACTGATGTGAATGGAGCAGTTAACACTTTTCATAGCTCTTATTTCAGGCTCCATTTAGATACTTTAACCAAAAGGGCTAGAGAGTTTAGATTAAAAAATAAAAGTGCTAAATCACTGATGTGATGCTACCCACCCAAAAATCAATCCCTGATTAAAAATATTAGGCACAAATGCCTGAATGAACTGTTTTTTCATCTAGAAAGGCTCTGCCTTGCTTTGTAACACAAGAAGTTCTCTGTATTTTTGGCCACTAGTTTCTCACAGTATGTTCCTCTTGCTAATGTGGATAAAAAGCCCTAAGTGTTATCCTTATTAGCTAAAACACAGTCTCTCTTTCCAGAAATGGCAGAGCAGAGCAAGGGACTTTAATCACAGCTTCAGCATAGGACAAAATACAGCCAGGAAATATCCCACTTCCTCAAACAGCTTCTGCTTACCACAATAACAGATACACAGTCTCATGAACAGCAGGAATCAGTTCAATGTTTAAAAGCCCTTATTCTAGCACAAACTGAGAATAGTGGTTGAAATACCATCTCTATTTTCTGTGCAGAGTGGTGCCATAGAAAAGCTCCTTACAGAAGCCCTTGTTTTCCACTGCTAACATTGTAGCACAAAGCAACAAAGAGGCCTGTGGCACCGTATAGACTAACAGACGTATTGGAGCATAAGTTTTTGTGGGTGAACACCCACTTCGTCAGACGCATGTAGTGGAAATTTCCAGAGACAGGTATAAATATGCAGGTCGGAATCAGTCTGGAGATAACAAGGTTAGTTCAATCAGGGAGGATGAGACCCTCTTCTAGCAGTTGAAGTGTGAACACCAAGCAGGGCCATCCAGAGTGGGGGGGAGGGGGCAAGTGGGGCAATTTGCCCCAAGCCCCATGCCCCTCAGGGGCCCAGCGAGCCGCTCCGGGTTTTTGGCGGCACTTCCGCAGCGGGCCCTTCCCTCGCTCTAGGTCTTTGGAGGTGGGTCCTTCAGTACAGCAGAAGATTTGGAGCGAGTGAAGGACCCGCCGCGGAAGTGCTGCTGAAACCTCGGAGTGCCGCCCGGTGAGTACAAGCGCCGCAAGCAGCGGGAAAAAAAAAAGCCGCGATCAGCAGCACTCAGGCTGCTCTACCACCACCGCTTCATTCTTCGATTGCAATTCCGCGGCAGCTCCTTCCCTCTGAGAGTGACCCGCTGCCGAATTGCTGCCGAAGATTCGGTCCTGCCCAGGGCCCCTGAATTCTGTGGGCGGCTCTGACACCAAGAGAGGAGAAACTGCTTTTTGTAGCTGGCTAGCCATTCACAGTTCCTCTAAACCAGAACTAACCTGCAGCCCTATCTACTCTCCTTTACTTGAATCCAACCCCCCTACCAAACTTGGCATAGCAACTACCCCACATTCTCCCCAGATTTTTCTCCACACTAAAGACAACCAGTTGCAGTGCTATTTAGCAATACAGCACTACAAGAAAAAATGTTTGCTGTTAAATAAACTGCTAAACAATAGCCTTACACTTTACTGGATTTTCCCTCAGATTTCTTCAGGTAGTATAAGCCACAACCATCCATTCCCACCAACTGCAATTCTAGCTATAATGAGGGTAAATTATTTTATTTACCTCTGTATTCACTTTAAATTCTGTGCCTGAATCCTTTGTTCCTTTATGAGTTCCTGCTCTGCACCCTCTGTGCTTTAGTTATACACACTTGTTTGCCAATTAAGCCAACACACCTGTAGTGCCTTTAGCCCACTGCAGTGCAGCTGTTCACCCTCTCCTTTTCTTCAGTCACCACAAGTTTAATTTAATGTATATTACATCTTAAAAAGCTATGTTAGAAGACTATTAAAGGTCAAGTACTCAACATTAAGAAATACCAAAATCAAGTTTCATCAGGAAACCTTAGTTTTCCCCTCCGGTGTGTATGCATTTTGATACAATCTTCAGTTACATGATCATGTATTAACTTTTGTCAAAAGCCCCCTGCTTCATTCAGTGCACTGAATGGATGATGCCCACTGAATGGGTACTGTGAAAGTAGAATGAATTATATTGTGAAAATAGAAAGGATTAAAGAAATGCTGTCTGTACCTTTAAGCAAAATTGTTGGAATGCTGCAATCCAAGTGTCAGGAATACAGACATTAACATAGAACAATTGCACCGTTTAAAGGCAATTGGTGAAGTATTAGCCTTAGATCGATAAGAGTTACTAAGGAAGTAGGATATGCATGCTGTGCCCCAGGTGAATTTTACTGTTTTGCTTTCTTTGTCCCTTTGTCTAATTCCCGCTCTTTTATCTGTATAAATAAGATAGTTTGTGTTTTGCACGGTGCTCACATTATCTGGATGTTATTAAAAGAGTGCTGTGCTAATAAAACAGAGTGGTCTGACAAGCTGTGAGTCCTAAGTCTAACTTTGACAATTTGGAGTTCCCACCGAGATGGCAACCGTCTTCACTGGGGCCATGTGATTCCTGACCATTTTTATAGGATGACCATGGCACCTGGCACCTGGACATTTGGCCCGAGCAGTCCTCCACTAGGGTGGAAAGGCGCACGACCACAGTGAAGTCTACACCATTGAACCTATTGGTTCCCACTCTGTTCTGCTAGGGATCCCGGGATCTGACATCAGGAATCTGGTCAGGTAATTATTTCAGTGTTTTGTCCGGACTGAGGACTGTCCTGTCTATGTGTCTATCCGTCCTCGAGTGGAGTGTTTGAGTCTGGGTGCCGTCTGTGTCTGAGGGATCAGCCGACGAAGGGATTCCTTTCCCCTCAGTCTGAGTGAGTAGAATCTGCACAATCGCAGCCGCACCGCACTTTGGGTAAAACCCTGGTGTGAAAGCAAGGGCAATTGAGGCAGTAGCCTGTGGACTCCTTTTGTGTGTTGCAGCAGGCATCACTCTGACGAAACTGAATTTCCTTCTTGTGTGATTGGTGTGTGAAGTCCTCCTGTATTGGCAACCAGACGTCTAAGTCGGGACAGTTCCCTAAATGAACGCCGGCTCATTTTATGTATTTAGGATGGGTCCAGATTTCTGTAAAAAGGGTCCAGACTCCCGTAATTTTCTGGAAAAATGGTCTAGGCTAACTCAGGATGATCCCAAAACTCAGTTGCCTCTGTTAAAATCTTGGAACAAAGACTGAGTGGACGTCTTAAAAGACAAACTCGGCCAACCTAAAACTAAATTGGCTAAAGGAGAGGTTAATTGTTTCATGCAGTGGTGGGAAGAGGCAAATCGTAGGTGGACAAAATCAAAACTTGCCTCTCTCAATTATTCAAATAATAAGTTAAAAGCTTTATTAAAAGCCTCCTCTCCCACCACCAGACCGAGCGCTCCCCTTTACCCCGTTCTCCAAATCCCGCATCGATCCCACTCCCTTCATACTCCCATCTCATTGTAAAAAGGACAAAAAGCCCCTTGTTCTGTTCCCCTTTGTTGTCTGCCTCAAAAACTGATTCTTTAGTGTTCCACTACCAATTCAGCAAGGAGGGTGGGCTCCTCAACTAGCCCCCACCCTTCCTGGTCCCTTTCCTTGAACATTTCTTTCAAAATTGTGAAATGACCACAATATCACTCACAAAGGGTTCGTTGGAAAAAGCAGGATCGGGCCCAGACAAGCAGGCAAGCAACAGATAAAAAAACACATTGAAAGCCCTAAGGGAACAGTATCAGGAGTAAGAAAAGCAGTAAGTGCAGGCATGAACCCCTGGAACAATACTTAAAATGGTGAAATCTGAGGTGATAAAGGTGTCATTTTGGGACATAAACAAGTGATTTAAGGAAAGAGAGTGAAAAGTTAACTCTACAGAGTCTGGAAAGAATTAAGCAGTTAAACTTTGTGAAAATGTTAAAAAAAGCCCATGTTAAAGAGAGAGAATTCTTGGTTTCTTTGCAGCCATTCTGAAGGGAAAATGGGCCCTTTTCCAGAAGAATGCCTGTAAATAATCCAAATATATATACAGCTATGTAAAAACAAAGCAGTGTAAAGGAATGTTAAGGAAAAGAAAATGTGTATGTATCTATTTGTCTGTGAAAATATGTAAAGTTCTAAGAATCTAAACCAGCACATCTGGTTTGTAAAACTCCTGTTTTGTAGGTGTAAGATAAATTGATTTTGTTTTTGTTTTTAATGCCACTACAAATTCATTTGACTCTATAATTCAAAGTGGCAAAACTGACAGACCTTTTTGCAAGACACAGGTAATTGGTGTTGTTTGGCTTTGGGATTTAACATTTAACCCTTAAGGGGTAACTTGATTCTTTGCAAAATTAAAATGTTTTTAAATAAAGACCAAGTCATGGCTGCAATAGGGCAGTCAAAATCAGAATAGGTAGAGATTCTGGAGTCTTTTTGTTTGTTTGGGGGTTTTTTTTGGTAACAATAGCGGATAAGAGCTGTAGTGAAAGAATAAGAAATTAACAGTGACCCTCTGAAGCAACAGCAGAGGTGAGGTGCACAAAACAAAAAGAAGCAATGTTAAAAACACTGAGCCTTAAAATGGCTCTGTGTAATCAGACTGTCACTTTAATAAGGGTACAGGAAAACTCTGTAAGAACAAAAGAAACAGTTACACCTTATGTAAAATTGATATGGCTAATGTTTTTAAAAAGTTATAGTATAGAAGGAATATGCATTTTCCCTAGGACATGTGCAGTGTATATTGTAGAAAGGGGTAAAAGAAATGCAAATAAAACGAGCTGCTGAATTAAAATCCTATTAGGGCTCCAAAAAGAGCTGCAATAGGCTGTGTTTTCTTTTTCAGATCCCTGTGTGTTAAGACAGAGTCTCTGAGCTCTGCTGATGGCTTTGAATCCAAAAGCCAAGCCTATGTTGATGCAAATTACCTAACTGACTAAAAAGGGTAAGAACTGCCAGCACAAAAGCAGCTGCAAATAAAGAACATACCTGGTCTGCAAACAAATTGCCTACATAAAAGGCATGATATAACAAGATAACTTTAATAGATTTGATGCTAATGTTACTGTTAATATTAAACATTAAAATAACTTTAACTTTAAGTTGTTACAGGGTAAGTACCCCTGTAACAACTTGTAGTGTGTATGATTTTTGGAAAAATCCTTTAAAGTAATATGATAATGATGCTTCTCAGTTATTACCTGCGAATAAACTTAAAGCTTAACACAGCAGGAAGAACATTACAAACTTGGTCTGCTATATAAGAGGAAAAACTTGAGGTACCCTACCTCATGAATTTAATAACTAAACAGTGAAATAATTTCCGCATAACCCTTGAAAAGCAGAACCCATTAAAACCTGGCCTGCCTATAGAACAAAAAACACAAGAAAACACGGGAGTAATTTCTCTGTTTTGCCTGCAATCAGCAACGGTATTTGTAAAAGAAAAGAATCTTTTAAGCAATAATCAATGCCACCCGAAAAAGGGGTAGAAAAATGTTATTTTTGTCTTTCAGATAATCCAAAGTACTGTATAATGGGCTATGTGTGTGTGTTAATTCTTGGGGAAAAGTGTTTAAAAAGTGTTAGCAACCCACAAGACAAATGTAAATGTACTGTAAGTACTGTGTTTACCAATAATCACATTTACTATTTGCCACAACAACAACAACAAAAGAGTCTCAGCTTACTGTAAGCACTGATTTAGTTAAGTTCTCTATCCATCTTGGCATTAAATGGCAAACAGTTACCAATCATCTGTTAAAAGGTAAAAAGGTAACATAGTTCCTAGAAAAAAAATGTGAAAAACTGGACCATTCATATTATACACGCAAATGGGGACATGTTAAAAATTGCCACTGCAGAAAAACATAACAGCTTACCATTGGTATAACATATTTTCTGGATGGTCTCCCACAACTACTAGCATACTAATGTTACTACCCCTAACTGTTTTTGGTTTTAAATTGTATGTGTTTAATTAAAATGTTTAAAATGTGCTGGTGGATAAAACAAATGTATGCAAAGCTAAAGCCTCAGGCCCAAATCACCTCCCAGTATTTTCTGTTACGTGAACTAAAAAAGAAGTGACACTGGCGATTAATAATCTTAGTGTCAAAAGGGGGATATGTAGGAGCAGGATTTTATAATGTCCCATAAGAATTAAAGTATAATTTGATTTCATTCTGCTAGCCATCTTTTTTAAATAGCAGAAAGAAATGACCCCCTGGGACTATAAGATTCTGTTTTCCCATATGCATTACAAATTGGGCCCTCTCTAACTCTTTGTTTTAAGATTGAGGGTATGGCTACACTTACAGTTTTGCAGCGCTGGTAGTTACTGCTGTGTTCGTACAGCTGTGTAGGGCCAGCGCTGCAGTGTGGCCACACTTACAGCTACCAGCGCTGCACTGTGGCCACATTTACAGCACTTGCAGCGTTGTTGGGAGTGGTGCATTGTGGGCAGCTATCCCACAGAGCACCTTGTCCCATTTTGGCGCTGTGGCTTGTGGGAAGGGGAAGGAAGTGTGCGGGTCTTTCCGCTTCCTGTTCCAACACCCCGTGGTGCTTTGCTACACATTCCGAGCATTTTGGTGGCATTGTGATTCTGCAGCGCTATTTCTGAGATTTTTGTTATAAAAGGAGCCTGAGCTGCTGAGGACCTTGCTGATGAATGTTGCCAGCACATCACGCATGGCAGTGGAGCTATTCCTTCAGCTGCAAAGTGACAGTGAGGAGTCAGACGATGATATTGAATCGCCTGATGCTGAAGACACTCAATTGCTTGTGGCAGTAACAGACGTGCTCAGCACCGTGGAACGGCGCCTTTGGGCTCGGGAAACCAGCACTCAGTGGTGGGATCACATCGTCCTGCAATTCTGGGATGACGAGCAGTGGCTGCAGAACTTTTGGATGAGAAAAGCCACTTTCATGTCACTGTGTGCTGAGCTTGCCCCTACCCTGCAGCGCAGGGACACGAGATTGAGAGCTGCCCTGCCAGTGGAGAAGCGGGTGGCTATTGCAATCTGGAAGCTGGCAACTCCAGACAGCTTCCGATCGGTGGCAAACCAGTTTGGAGTGGGAAAGTCCACCGTTGGAATGGTGCTGATGCAAGTTTGCACAGCCATTAATCACACCCTGCTAAGAAGAACTGAGACTCTTGGGAACATGCAGGACATTGTGGATGGCTTTGCAGAAATGGGTTTCTCTAACTGTGGAGGGGCAATAGATGGGACGCATATTCCTATTCTGTCACCACCCCACCTGGCATCAGAGTACGTTAATCGCAAGGGGTATTTTTCCGTGGTTCTGCAAGCGCTTGTGGATCACCGTGGGCGTTTCACTGACATTTACTCAGGATGGCCTGGAAAGGTGCATGATGCATGCATCTTTCGGAACAGTTCCCTGTTCAGGAGGCTGAGGGCCGGGACTTTTTTCCCAGACCGCAAGATCACATTAGGGGACGTCGAAATGCCCACTGTGATCCTTGGAGACCCCGCTTACCCCTTAATGCCATGGCTCATGAAACCGTATACAGGGAAGCTTGACAGGAGTAAGGACCGGTTCAGCTACAGGCTGAGCCAGTGCAGAATGACTGTGGAGTGTGCTTTTGGCCGATTGAAAGCCCGCTGGCGTTGTCTTTATGGGAAGCTAGATTTGGGGGAAAGCAGCATCTCCGCTGTTATATCCGCGTGCTGTACCCTCCATAATATTTGTGAAGGGAAGGGTGAAAGATTCAGTGAGGAATGGACCTCCAAGGTTCAACGCCTAGAGGATGAATTTGCTCAGCCAGAAAGCAGGGCTACTAGGGAGGCCCAGGAACTGGCTTCAAGGATTAGGGATGCTTTAAGGGAGCAATTTGATGCTGAGAGCCAACAGTAATGTTTGGTGCCTTTGCTGTGCTTTGTTCTACCTTGGGGTACAATATTTACCACTTCCTGCAATAATAAAACGTAGTGAAAAAGAAATAAAATCCTTTATTCAACATACAGTACATAAAAGGCAAGGGGGGTTAGGGTGGTGGACTGTACATTCACAGGTTTGAATATGTCCTATTTTGATTACTGTTCAATGTCTGCTGCACTTCAGGATTACTATGCTGCAGGGTAATGGGGGTGGAGTGCACAGGGTAAGAATTATAGTTATCAGGGCTGGTAGGTGATCGTATAGGTGTTGGGGGCAGCTGGGGGTAATAAGAAACTGGCTGCTGGAGAAAGGTGTTTTGTGGAAATACTGGGGAACAAGAAAGAGGGCTTTGGGAGGGCTGTGGGTTACCACGGTACATATCTGCCTGCATGGCTACGAGAGACTCGAAAGACTCAGTTTGGCGAGCCAGGAGGCTTATCATCTGCTTTGAGGGGTTTTTTTTGCAGCCAATTCCTTTCTCCTGCTTTCTGTTTGCCTCCATTCATGTATTTTCTGTCTCCATTCATACATTTTCTCTCTCCATTCCTGTGTCTTCCTACTTTCTCTGTTGTAGTGAATCATAACTGATTTGATCAATTCCTCTTTTGATTTTCTGGGATTTCTTCTCAAGTTCTGCAATCTACGTGAGGCCGGTGATCCAGCTGCATTAGTCAAGGTCACTAGAAAAAAGAAAGATAGAACCATGTAATACACAGAGGCTACATTGTTTATTATCACACAGTGAAGGACTTTTTAGACTTTTGGTAGCATCCTTCTCACATACCTCACATAACACAGAAAGGCCAGGGAAGCTAAGTCATGGCGAGCAATGGGGTGAGTGTTTTTCCCCCGAGTTCCCCTTGGGAGGGGGAATTGACCGATGGGTCACTGGGGTTTATCTGCACTGGGTACAGGACGTAGCTGGTGTCCTGCACAGGGGACAGTAGTGAACAGGAAGGTGGCGAGCTGCTGGCGGGGGTGGGGAGTTTGGTCCGCGTTCATGCCGTCCTGCTGGTGAGGGTGGGGGAAACGCACCGCGGGGCTGGATGCCTGCTGGGAGAGGGGTGGGGAACACCGGACCGCACCGCACCGCGGGGATGGCTGCCTGCTGGGAAGGGTGGGGGAACACCGGAGCACACCGCGGGGATGGATGCCTGCTGGGAGGCGGGTGGGGAACACCGGAGTGCACCGCGGGGATGGATGCCTGCTGGGAGGGGGGTGGGGAACACCGGAGCGCATCGCGGTGCTGGATGCCTGCTGAGAAGGGGGAGGGGAGACCGGAGGGCACCGCGGGGCTAGCTACGTGCCGGGAGGGGGGGTGGGGAACAACAGAGCGCACTGGGGGGGGGGGACCGCGAACCTGGCGCCCTGCACTCAAGTATCCCTAAATTCTCAACAGGGTTTCCTACTGCCAGACATATCACTGCTGCGTGTTACCTGGGAAGAGAGGGAGGGTCTTCTACAGCAATGTGGATTCCGCCCTGGACCCTATGCAGCTTGCCTGTGTGCAGCCATGGTCCCCCCTCGCTGCACAGTGGATCGGAGGAGTTAGCCTGACCGGGACAAGGACCACGGTGGCTCTCCCGATCAACTTGAGAAAGCAAATTGCAAATGCTCTGGCTGCAACTTTTCAAGAGATTACCGAGGCAGATTACAGAGACGTGATAGAGCAAATCAATGGGCTATTCCACGTTTAGGCATGCATGCAGGCAGCCATAACCACAACCCTCCTCTCCCAAAACATAAAAATCTACTTACCCTGAGCACGATCCTCAGTTTCTTCCTCACCAGCAACTTCCTGCTGCTGCGACTGGCTAGCCTCCTCCTGGCTTGAGAAGAGCTCCTGGCTGCATGTGTCCTGGGACTCCGGGGTGTCTCCCTCCACACTAGTAGCCTCACTGTCGCCTTCCTCTACACCCTCCCCCACTTCTCCCTGCTGTGAACTCTCCATCGTGGTCCTCGGATTGGCAGTGGGGTCACACCCAAGTATGGCATCCAGCTCCTTGTAAAAACGGCAGGTTGTGGGGGCAGCTCCTGAGCGGCGATTTCCCTCACGGGCTTTGCAGTAAGCACTCCTCAGCTCTTTTATTTTGACCCTGCACTGCAACGCGTCCCATTCATGGCCCCTTCTCATCAAGGACTGCGATATCTGCCCATAGGTATCATAATTTCTCCTTCTGGAGCGCAGCTGTGCTTGCATAGCCTCCTCACCCCAAAAACTTATGAGGTCCTGCAGCTCTGAATTGCTCCATGCTGGGGCTTGTTTGGTGCGTGGAGGTATGGTCGCTGATTAATTGAATGATTGATTGCACTCCACACCTGGCTGAGCAAACAGGAAGGGGATTTTTAAAATTCCCGGGGCATTTAAAGGAGGGGTCAGCTGAACCCAGGGCAATGGAGTTTGCATGATTACCAGAGAGGCTTCTAAGGTATGCTGAGATACCTCCTTATGCCACGGAGGTCAATAAAAACGCTGGTGGGTGTCCACACTTGCTGACCAGCGCTGGTGATCCAGCGCTGGATCCCCTACACCCGAGGCTCGACCGGGTGTACAGCCAGCGCTGCAACCAGGGAGTTGTAGCACTGGCCGTGCTTTGCAAGTGTGGCCACATCCTAAGTTGCAGCGCTGTAACCCCCTCACCAGCGCTGCAACTCTGTAGTGTAGCCAAGGCCTTAGGTAGTGAAAGACAGGATTCTCTATTGTGTCTATGTTAAGTAAATTAGAGAAACATTGAAGGCCTGGGTCTCAATGTAAATTGTCTTGGTTATTAATTGTAAAACTTAGCAAGGTTTAATTTGCAATGCTTTTTTGCTCGATATAAAATATTACTGTTTGTATTCTCAATCTATTTGTGTGAATGAGGAATGTATGCATCAGGAAAAGATAAAGGTGTGAAGGCCACTGTTATAGCCAGAGTCAAGGAAGAAGTAGTAAAGAGACTTAAAGAACATCAAAGAATCACCAGGCATTGCTTACTACCCCGACGGCTGTTAAACTGTCTGGCATCTCAGAGTGGATACATGCTTCGCCGTGTAAAAGTGCACCACCCCCAGCGAACCAATCATCACCTCAGGACATGCAGAGTCAATTGTGACTCCAGAAGAAGACGTAGAGAAACAGCCTGCAATACCTTACAATCTACATTCTCATAAGGGTTGCCAGAAGCAGACAACAACCTAAAGCAAGGCCCAAGAAGAAGCAGTAGTGAGCCTAGCGCCTGCTGCCTGGTGGACATAAAACTGTGACTGCAGTTTCCTCAGTTGAGGTTGTCAGAACCAGAAGGGCCCTGCCTCCAACATGCGCCTCTGGTGGTGCCTGTTCCTCGACTGCTGGTGTCTTAAGGTCTGGGGAGTCCACAATGACAATTCTTTTATCCAGCAGCAAGTGTGGATAGCTCAGACCCTTATTATTTCTAAATGCTGGGTCTGCAGCCACATCCCAGCCCACTCTCAAACTGGTGTTCCTGTCCTGGCTATCCCACTCAATTCCCCAGACCTCACTGGAGGACCTTGTCCATTTAAGACAATATGGAACAGTAATGGCACCTGGAAAAAGGCTATTTGCAGTTCCTTTATCCCACTTGGGGAAGTAATACACCAGGCAAAAAGGCTCCTGAGGTTACAAGCAGTAGTTAAAATAATGGCAAATAAAACCGGAGAAAGTTTAAGAGCCCTGGCCAAATAAATGGGCGATCCGACAGGTGGCCCTCCAGAACCGTCAGGCATTGAACATAGTGCTGGTGGCCAAAGAAGGGACTTGTGCTCTCACTGGAAAACAATGTTGTCTGTTTATACCTAACGATACCAATGAGGTAATAGATCACGCTAGCCACTTAGAACAAATCGCATATCTTCCCCAAGTAAAGCCGAGTTCTTTATGGAAGTGGCTAAGTAACCTGTTCAATTTCTCTGGCATAGAAAACTGGTTGTTTCAGGGAGCCCTAACTATCCTGTTTGGAATCTTAGTGATTTTTGTATGCTTTCAGTTAATCTCCTGTTGTATCCAGAATTGTGTCACCCAGGTGACTGCCCCAAAACAGAGTGCTAATATGATAATTTTAAATATTGCTGATAAAAAAAAATAAGGAACAGTTAATTTGTGGAACCCAGTAATTGTTGGTCATGGCATGCGCTTGACCAAAAGGAGGGATTGTGAAAGTAGAATTAATTATATTGTGAAAATAGAAAGGATTAAAGAAATGCTGTCTGTACCTTTAAGCAAAATTGTTGGAATGCTGCAATCCAGGTGTCAAGAATACAGACATTAACATAGAATAATTGCACCGTTTAAGGGCAAATGGTGAAGTATTAGCCTTAGATCGATAAGAGTTAGTAAGGAAGTAGGATATGCATGCTGTGCCCCAGGTGAATTTTACTGTTTTGCTTTCTTTGTCCCTTTGTCTAATTCCCGCTTTTTTATCTGTATAAATAAGAGAGTTTGTGTTTTGCATGGTGCTCACATTATCTGGATGTTATTAAAAGAGCGCTGTGCTAATAAAACAGAGTGGTCTGACAAACTGTGAGTTCTAAGTCTAACTTTGACACTACCTATTAAATATTTCTTTCCATCCTCAATCAGTGTGGTTCAACGCATTATTTTCCGCATACCATCCAGACCCTGCACTGAATATATAATTATTAATTTCCTCATGGGCTTTCCTGTGGTGCCCTCATCACAGTACCTTAGTTCTTTACAAACATTAATGAATTAATATTCAGTACATCTTTCTGAGATGAGGGGGTGTTATTATCCCCATTTTACACATGGGAAACTGAGGCACAGAGATTAGCGTCAAACTGTCAAAAGTATCCTTCTAATTTTGGGTGCTCAATCTGAGAAGTTTAGGACTTGACTTTTCAGAGTAGCATCATATAGTCCTTTATATTAGCCAGGGCCGGCTCTAGCAATTTCGCCACCCCAAGCACGGCGGCACGCCATGGGGGGCGTTCTGCCGCTTGCCAGTCCCGCAGCTCCGGTGGACTGCCTGCAGGCTTCCCAGCGGGGGGGTCCGGTGGTCCTGTGGCTCCGGTGGACCTCCGCAGGCACGCCTGCGGCAGGTCCACTGGAGCCCCCTGCCGCCCTCCCGGCAACCGGCAGAGCGCCCCCTGCAGCATGCCGCCCCAAGCATGCGCTTGGCGCGCTGTGGCCTGGAGCCGGCCCTGATATTAGCTCCCCCTTCAAAGTCTCCTTGAGTCCTGAGCACCAGAACACATCTGAGAATTTTTCTCTTGTCCTCTTGTTTGTGGAACATATTTCCTATTGACTTTTGTATTTATTTAGTCTAAACTTTAAGAAGTGTTTGTGGGCACTGGCTTTTAACTAAATTTCAGAACATAGCAACTGCCTTATTGAATCAAACCAATGGTCCTTCTAGTCTAGGTGTCAGCTGAGCAGGGGGGCTTTTGGATCTAAATTTTGGACTTAGGCTCTTAAAGTGGCAGGTAGGTACCTAATTCCCTTTGTGGCTCTAGCCCTGGATCTCAATGATATCTCGTGGCTGTGAGTTCCACAAGTTGATTATGGATCTGAGTTTTAATCATAATCTTGCTGATAAGATCTCTCCAAAAAAATTCTGAGCAACACATCTAGTGCCAGATCCTCAGCCAATGTAAATCCTGTGAACATTCTACTGGTTTCTCAGAGATTGTGAATGCTTTGTGTCTCTTTTTATCCTGAAATTGAGTATGGCTTTGGATATTGCACCTGGGCAGTTGGACATTTTGGAGTTACATCCATATATCATCTCCCAACTCCACTCAACAAAGTAAATAAAGCTATGCCTATATTCACTGTACTTACTGAAAGATGAGTGAAGGAGATACTGGTGGGGAGGGAGGAAAATCAGATAAAATAAATTAGAGGAAGATAAAAGTATTTTTATATTTAATTAAATCTGTTTTAAACATACAAGCTACCGCTGCCCTTGATATGCCTAACTGCTTAGATGAATTCCGTATATACTCTTTCATAAGCTGAATATTTTTGATAAAAAAAGTGATGCATCAAAGAGCAGAGGTCATCTTATAAACAGGTCTACACCAAAATGTGATGATTTTAAACTCTATGGAATCATTGAATTGAATATCTAATACATTGTCGTTTTGTTTACCTGGAGCGTCTGCAGGCATGGAGCCCTTCATCTCCCTGAGGCCGTGGTTCACCGTTTCCAGCCAATGGGAGCTGCTTGGCTGCAGCTCCCATTGGCTAGGAATGGCAAATCGCGGCCACAGGGAGATGAGGGGCTTCGTGCCTGCAGATGCTCCAGGTAAACAAAACGTCCCGACCCGCCAGCAGCTTAGCTTGACAGGCTGGGAGCCAAAGTTTGCCGACCCTTTTATTAATGTCAATACTGCAGCCTTTTAAAGTTGCAAAGGCTTTGTTTAGTGGACTATATTGGCTTGAAAGGAATACTAAAAGAGCAGTGCTGCAGATCTGCATGACATTTGACCCATGCATTTCACAAAATGCTACACCTTACAAGCCAATCAGAAAAATACAACAAACAATAGCACTATAGCACTGGTGTCAGACCACTACTGTGTAATTTGATCTCTTTGTGCCTTTCTTCATGCAATGGACCTCATAAGTCTCGAGCCAATATGAAAAGATAATGTGCAGAATCGATGGAATCTTTAATAAAATTGAAATAGCCTGTTATCCCCACAGATATGCCAATCTACAGGGCTGCTTTGAAACAAACAAAGAACAATAATAATTTGACAGTGATAAAGCAGGTGACATTCCTATATAAAGTCCTACGAAATCTATAACTACAATAATAATAATCTATTTTCATAGTAGTATTTAAAATGAACAATGGGTGAAATCAAAAGGAAAAGGTCTTCTTATCATGCAGCGTTCAAACTTCAAGTTGTTGAATATGTAGAAGCAAACAATAATTGCGCCGCTGCTCATGAATTCTACAACAATCAGAAGCAAGTAAGAGAATGGCAAAAAAAAAAAAAAAACACCAAAACACATGCCAAGAAGCCAGAAAAAATGTCCAATAAGGTGCACTTCATTTCCTGAGCTGGAGAAATATCTCAATAATTGGGTTGTTGAATGTCAACAAAATGAGTACATTGTCACTAGAACTGGAATTCATCTGTGTGCTCTGCAAATGTCAAAAGCCGACAAATACAAGTCAGTAAAGCCATCAATGTTTGTCGCATCAGCGGGTTGCGGTACTCGCTTCATGAACTGTCATGTCTTCGTCAGCGAACAAAGATAGCACAAAAGCTGCCAAGAGATCTGGAAGAAAATATCGAATCTTTCCAAAGATTTATTATAAAGTATCAAAAGGAATATGCATTTGAACTGTCACAAATAGGAAATATGGACGAAACACTGATGGCATTCGATCTCCCAAGCAACAGAATGGTAACCGGTGCTGGTGAAAAAACAGTTGTAAAACCACTGGCCATGAAAAAATCCATTTTACGGTGGCTTTATCATGTTTGGCAAATGGATCAAAGCTCCCTTCTATTGTTATTTTTAAAAGAAAAACCTTGCCTAAAAACATGAGATTTCCTGCCGGTGTCCTCAAACATGCACACGAAAAGGGATGGATGGGCGATAGTGGGACTATTGAATGGCTGGAAAAAGTGTGGAATAAGAGACCAGGAACATTTTTCAAGAAACCTGGTATGCTCATTTGGGACATGTTCAGGGAACACAAGACTGATGAGTTGAAAAATATGGCCAAAAATATGAAAACTGTAATACCTGGAGGCTTAACTTCAGTTCTACAGCCGCTTGATGTCTGCCTGAACAAACCCTTTAAAGACAGGCTACGCAAAAAGTGGTCAGAATGGATGTGCTCAGGCATGGCGAAGTTGACAAAAGGCGGGAATCTTATGAAGCCCGAAATCAATCTGGTCGCCCAGTGGATCAAGGACACGTGGGTGTCCATTCCCTTGGAAATGACAGAAAAATCATTTAGGAAATGCTGTATCAGCAACGCACTCAATGAGTCAGAAGATGATGCCATATTTGATGATGACACAACAGAGGCTGATGATTAGAAGGAATCTGAGTCTGAAGACGACACTGCTGACATCTACGATGACAATGCAAGTGCCGCTGTGACTGAAGCCGAGTTTAATGAACTGTTTGGTGAATCAGGGACTGATTCAGACTTCGAAGGATTTTAAGATTTTTTAAAGTCTCATATTGTTCTAAGTTACTTGTTTTAAATATCCATTTACTGATTTTAAATATTGACTGTAATTTTGAAGGTGAATACATATTTGTTAAGTTATTATTATAACAACAACAGGTTTGTCATTAGATTACATTAAAATAATTCTAGAAAAACTTTTGAGTGTTTCTTTTGATGCCAGCTTTTAAAATATAGCAGGGGTTGGCAAACTTTGGCTCCCAGCCCATCAGAGTAAGCCACTGGTGGGTAGGGATGTTTTGTTTACTTGGAGCATCTGCAGGCAGAGAGTATCTCAGCTCCCAGTGGCCACAGTTTGCAGTTCCCAGCCAATGGGAGCTGTGGGAAGAGGCGCCACTTCCCACAGCTCCCATTAGCTGAGAACAGCAAACTGCAGCCACTGGGAGCTGAGGGGCTCCTTGCCTGTGAACGCTCCAGGTAGACAAAATATCCAGGCTGCCATGGTATAAACCTCCACTCTGAACCTTAGCGTCCAAAAGATGGGGTACCAGCATGAATTCCTCTAAGCTAATTACCAGCTTAGTACTTGTAGCGCTGCCACCAACCAGGAATTCCAGTGCCTGGTACACTCTGGTCCCCCCAAAACCTTGACTGGGGACCCCCAAGACCCAGTCCCTCTGGATCTTAACACAACGAAAGTAAACCCTTTCCCTCACCATTGCCTCTCCCAGGCTTTCCCTCCCTGGGTTACCCTGGAAGATCACTGTGATTCAAACTCCTTGAATCTTAAAACAGAGAGGAAAATTCACCTTCCCCTCCTTCTCTCTCCCCCTCCCAGACTCTCCCTAAGAGAGAAAGTAATCCTAACACAGAGAGAAAATTAACCTTTCTCTCCCCCTTCCCTCCTTTCTCCCCCCAACAATTCCCTGGTGGATCCAGACCCAGTCCCCTGGGGTCTCACCAGAATAAAAACACAATCAGGTTCTTAAACAAGAAAAGCTTTTAATTAAAGAAAGAAAAAACAGTAAAAATTATCTTTGTAAATTTAAGATGGAATATGTTACAAGTCTTTCAGCTATAGACACTGGGAATATCCTCCCAGCCTAAGTATACAAGTACAAATTAAAATCCTTTTAGCAAAATACAAATTTGAACTCCTTCCAGCCAAATACACATTTGCAAATAAAGAAAACAAACATAAGCCTAACTCACCTTATCTACCTAGTACTTACTATTCTGAGTACATAAGAGCCTGTATCAGAGAAATTGGAGAGAAACCTGGTTGCACGTCTGGTCACTCTCAGAACCCAGAGAGGACAACAACCAAACACTAACAGCACACACAAAACTTCCCTCCCTCAAGATTTGAAAGTATCCTGTCCCCTGATTGGTCCTCTGGTCAGGTGACAGCCAGGCTCACTGAACTTGTTAATCCTTTACAGTCAAAAGAGACATGAAGTACTCCTGTTCTATTAACCCTTAACTATCTGTTTATGGCACAGGCCCACTAGCGGCTTACCCTGATGGGCCAGGAGCCAAAGTTTGCCAACCCCTGAAATATAGAGTCGGCTTATGAAAGGGTCATCCAGTTTTTGCTATTTTTACCTATCCATCTTGGGGGGGGGGTCATCTTATAAATGAATGGGCTAATGAACTCGTGTATATGGTAATACTTCAGTGGGTAAGATGAGACACTCTCTCTGTTTATTACTATCCATTTCTAGCATCATTCTGAACGCTGTTTTGAAAATGAGTGGATGATTTTTACTGGAAAATTCTCCCCTTAATGTGTTCCAAACTCCATTAATAGTAAGGGGTGGGGGGTGGGGCTTTGCAGTTGCCCATGAAGAGGGGACAGAGAGGGAAAATAGAGGGGATAGGAAAAGTTGTCAGAAAACATAAGTACTCCAGTCTTCACCCAAAACTAATACCGAACCTTACCTTCACATCATTTACGTTTAAACAAGAATGGTTAATACTATTGTTGGCGATACTACTATTATAATTATTGTTCATTTTCATGTATGTCTGCAATGTCTAGTTCCTGCCAAAACCAGAATGCTGCCAAGGGACCATAACAAAAGTTTTTCCCATGGTATTTCCAGCAAAATCAGGAAGTGCCAGATATCTCATGAGAAAACCTTACCTTATAATATTTCCAGTCCTATTTTGAAGGTTGATTAGGGTAACCAGATAGCAAGTGTCAAAATTTGGGACACTTTTTTCCCCAGGGAGCAGAGGGTATAGTTGCCTCTGTAAGAAGAAGCCCCTAATATTGAGATGGTCCCAATGTTATCGAAATATCTGGTCATGCTAAGGCTGATGAGGCTCAGATTGCTGAGCTAGTCATCTGAACTTCAACCAGATTGAACTTCTGAACTGTTTCGAGGTCTATCCAATATTTATGGACCAGTTTGATTCATTTACAGGAACTCCTCCCACCTTTAAGGTCCTACATGGTGGAGACTCCTCAACAAGGAGGACTGGAAGAAAACATTCTCTGGGTTCCATCAACACTACTTCTGAATCAGCTAGAGGTGTCACTGGCTAGGGACATGAAGCTCACTCTTCCTCCCCATGGGAGCTGGGAGTGAGTCTAGGGACTAATGAACTGAGATTCCAAATAGTAGTGCCTTATGCTGTAACAGGTATTCAGGGAAGCTCTGTATTATTTAATAAATATAATAAGGAATTTTCTGCAATGAGAAAAACATAATACATATATCCATATTTAAAAGGTACGATGCTAAACAAGTTAATTTGTCTTCAATATAATTTCAATATATGTAGAAATATATTTCTCTCCTTGTGAAAAACTTTCTGAATGAGAACATTTGAGAATCCTCAGAAATAAAATCATATCTTTGTATCAGCCACATTTCTATACTTTGTAAACATCACCAGTGCTATCAGTTATATGATTGGAAAATCTACTAGTGCTGAATACTGACTGCATAATAACAATTGATCAGTTCACCTTCTTACGGGCAACTTTTCAAAGAGGGGTGTAGGGGTGTGTGTGTGTGTGTGTGTATCTTTCTTCCTGTAATTGTTTGCACATACTTTTTTTTTTGCAAATTATCTAGTGAGCACATATGATAGAATGTGTATGTGCAAACTTCATATTGCTTTGTATATATATGTAAACCATCTTTTGCACAGACAACTGACAGTGCATAAAATGGCTTACTTAAGTGAGAGAACATTCAAATTAGAATGCGCATAAATAGAGGTAATGTTTTGAAAATCTGCCCCTTGGTTTTTAATTACTTGAAAACTTTTTAAAAGAGGATAGAAAGAAGTACGATAATTAATAAAAGTTATATTTATTCCATTATAGAAGAAACAGACCTCCTTCTGGCTCATCTAAATAATCACTGCAGCATGTCTGTTTTCTAAGAAGGGATTTAAACTGTCCCATATTTAATTAAAAATCAACTCTTAACATCCTAAAGATCTGAATTAAATACTCTGGATGTAAAAAGCATCATCTTCGTTCCCATGCCCCTTGTTACTGCATTTTTGTTTGATTAAATGGACGTGATGGTATTGCTGTGAAAGGTTTTTCCCCCCTGTAAAGCTGTTTGCTATGTCTTGATACTGCAGCACACAGTAGTGACAGGAGCTTATTAATTTCACTCCTGCCATGAGAGTTTGTACTGCTTATATTGTGAGTTACCATTGGTTACTGTGGCTTCAACTCTTTGTTCCCAATGCAAATGATGACTTGCTGCATGAGAACTGGCAACAAATTATACAAGATTTCATGAAGAGTGTGAAATTAGCCTGTGTCACTCTACAGTACCTCTGTGCTACTCTACACAAGACATGAGCTGCAATTTACAGCACTAATTTCTTTATTTAAGTATAAAAAGCATAACCATCATCACTGAAAACCCATAAAGTGGAGCATTTATGGAAACAAATAGAGACATGCTTTGTATCAACACTAAAATGAATTGGACTAAGTGTGGTTTCTGGATGGCCAAAGTAGGGGGAAAAGCTGCGTATTTTGTTAAAATATAGACACTGTCTTATTTAAATATGGCCAGATGGTATGTGCAGAACATTTTTGGAGAAGGAGTCCTGTCAAAAAGTGAGTTGGCCAGGGAAGGACGTTAGACACTCAGCTCCATCTGTGCCAGGTTTAGCATCCTCCTTACATGGGGAAGGAGCGTAGGGGTCCCGTGACAAGGGGGAGCATGTGCCAGGCTGTTGGGAATTTCAGGGCAGCCTGTGCTTAGTAAAAGAGAAGAGAAACAGCCTTGGGAAGGAAAAGCAGGTCAGTTTGAGTTATAGAGCAGTTAATCCAATAATTTAGGGTCCAAGAGATGGTAACCAACGGTGGGGATAGATTCCCTCTATGCTGCCACCTTGTGAGGTGGTCGAGCTAACCCTGCTAATAAGGCAGAAGATGAAGGGATTGACTGGAGCCCAGAAAGGCTGTGACATGAACTTAAGAGAAGAGCTAAAGGCTGTGGTGGAAGAGGACAGACCCTCAAACAGACCTTCTTGTTCCTGGCAAGAACCTGGGGTGGAAGATTGGGTCGTGTTTACTTTTGGGGCTTTGATTAACTTGGGAAGGAGTTCACTTTTGTGATACAGCTGGAGAGTGACCTAACCAGCATGGGAGCAGATGGCTCCTTGCTGACATGGGAAACTGAGGCAGCAGTTGGGTCTGAAACTAGACCATATATGACCCCATTACAGGCCCACAGTTTCTAATGTGCAATTGCTAGAAAGACCCAAAGGCAACCTGGGACCCCATTTAAGAAGTCTAATGATAAGGATGGAATCCTAGAGACTGAGGAATGGAAGAAGACGTGCTGAGTCAGGAAAGAAGCTAGGTTGTGTGATTAGTCCCCAATTTAGTTGGTTTTTGGTTTACTATAAAGCCATTTTGCATGATGTTAATGGGGACTTTTAAACAGTATGTGACTGAATCTAGGAGTGTAGTATACATCAAAACAGATCTTGTTTTATATAGCACCTTTCACAATTATGAAGGCTTCTTAAAGCACTTTATAAAATACTTAGCTGTTGGCAATGTAGAGATTATATAGGCAGGAGCATTCATATCATTATGCACTCAATGACGCACACAGCCATAGGAAAAATAGAATCTGTTTTATTGAGAAAGGGAATATTGACCAGAACATCTACTCTTTCAAACAACGCCATGGAATGTTTATCTTCCACAGCAAGAATCACAACAGATGGGCAGAGAGGTCCTCAGTTTAAGGACTCATTTGAAGGCTGACATTTGTCATGATGCAATGGCTTTCTGGAACACTGCAGTGCCATCACTAGACACGAACCCAAATCCTAACTTGGAAATCCGTGATCTCCTGCAGGACTACTATTGTCCGAAGGCATTATCAACTGCCGTGGGCATTATGTGGATGTTTAATTGCTCAAAGTAGAATCACAGAACTGGAAATGACCTCGAGAGGTCATCTAGTCCAGTCCCCTGCACTCATGGCAGGACTAAGTATTATCTAGACCATTCCTGACAGGTGTTTGTCTAATCTGCTCTTAAAAATTTCCAATGATGGCGATTCCACAACCTCCCTAGGCAATTTATACCGGTGCTTAACCACTCTGACAGTTAGGAAGTTTTTCCTAATGTTCAGTCTAAACCTCCCTTGCTGCAATTTCAGTCCATGGCTTCTTATCCTATCCCCAGAGGTTAAGAAGAACAGTTTTTCTCCCTCCCCCTTGTAACAACCTTTTATGTACTTGAAAATGGTTATCATGTCCCCTCTCCGTCTTCTCTTTTCTAGACTAACAAAACAAAATTTTTCAATCTTCTCTCATAGATCATGTTTTATAGATCTTTACTCATTTTTGTTGCTTTTCTCTGGACTTTCTCTAATTTGTCCACATCTTTCCTGAAATGTGGCGCCCAGAACTGGACCCAATACTCCTCTAGAGGCCTAATAGTGTGGAGTAGAGTGGAAGAATTACTTCTCGTGTCTTGCATACAACAATCCTGCTAATACAGCCCAGAATGATGCTCGCTTTTTTTGCAACAGTGTTACACTGTTGACTCATATTTAGCTTGTGGTCCAGTATGAGACTGATTAGAACAGTTGTACACTCACTTTGCACAGGTGGGAATGACTACACAGTGCAAGCAAGTGGAGAATCAGACTATACACCAGAGGTGACCAGTTAAAGTGCAGCTCACAAACTGGGAGGGGGAAGTTCAGTGCTTCTGCCCTGTGGCAGGGTGGTGGGGGTAGGCCTTTTGCCAGAGATGACTGGTGCCTGCTGAGAATGGGGAGCACAATTTGAGTCATGCCCTACCTCTTATCCCCAGCAGCCCCTCCTTGCAGCCCCCAGGTGTTAGCTTTGTGTGGAGAGGCAGCAAGAAACTGCTGGGAATTGCAGGGAGGGACCACTGCTTTAGATTACAGGGAGAAGCAGATGTAAAAGCAGTGTCTCACCCTGCTGTTTGCCGCTGCCTCTCCTCAGGACGGCAGCTCCTAGCTTGCTGACTCAGCATCTACCATGCATAGAGGGGGCTTGGTGGCACTATGTGACTGAGCAGGGCTAGCAAATGCTTGAAAAAATTGAGGGGACACGTGACTGCACACCGTGCTCTCCACCATGTGTCGCCTCTGACTTCTGCCTAGAGGGAGGGTGTCTCAGGGCTTCAGCCCTGCAGGGCATGCCTGGCAGAGCTCAGGGCTTCAGTAGTAGCAGGGCTGACACCCAAAGCCCCAGAGGCACCTCCTGTGGGGCTGAAGCCCTGAGTCCCGGCAGGTGCACCCTGGCTCTCAAACTTCTGTAGGTTGTCATATGTGGCTTGGAGGTTCAGTAAATTTAGCCACCCCTGCTATACACCGATATGAATGTAGAGACCAGTAGGAACTTGATACTGCATCAATGGAGCTAATGGGATTTTTGTCACCAGCATCAATAGGAAATGAATGGGGCCTCACCTGATCAGTAAAATACTATTGGGGTGGGGGGAAGAAATCCATACTGGTATGGCTAAAAACCCAATGATGACGAGGCTGGCTACATCACTCTACATACAGGCAGAAAAAGGCCAAAGTTGAATCAAAAGCAACAGGTATCTATTGTGTTGACATGGTCACTAGCATTTCATACTTGATCCTTTTTTGCTATCAGAACCACACTCCATTTCAGTCAAGAGAACAAATTCCAAAGCCAAACATGTACTGCCAGGGACTTTGGGGACCAAAATATATCAGAACGAAGTCATTCTCACTCGGATCTGTCAAAGTTCATTAGTAGTGTGTGGATGCAAAGATCAGATTATAGTAACTGGTGATTTAAAACCTCTTGCTATCCATAAGGGATCCTATGTGTAAATATAATTAGATTTCTGGACTACAATGTATTGGGATTGCTAAATCTTGTTTTATAGCCTGATACATTACAGAAAATGGAAATAGCAGTTGCAGTCATGCTTAGTGTCATCAGATAATACTTCTGACACAATTAGCAAAAGGAAATCTGTACATCCCAGACAGGAAAAACTCAGTCTAATCATTGTGATTATAGTTTACGATTTGGCAGAATGTGCATTGAGGCAGGTGTCAAAGCATTTATTCCCCTGGTTGAAATATTTTAGCATATCATGTCATTTTAACTCTAGAAAGCGTCAGAAAGCAAAAATATAAACTGAGGCTTTTTCATAGATGTAGAACCACTTAAAACAATTAAACATGCAAAATAAGAAGGCTAAACCTTAGAGTCAAAAGAATGCTAGACATGCAGCTGGTATAATTGCTATACTTTTCTCTTTATACTGTGACATCCAGAATTATAATGGAGCATCGACTGTAAATGCCTTCATATTCATGAAACATGCTGTCTGGTTTTTTTAAACTTTCTCTAGGATCAACTAAAATGGCATACCACATTCTGCTATTTTTTGCTTGCATCGGGTACACAAAAGAGAGTGGGGAAAGAGCCTTAAAGATTATCATTTTCCTACTCTCATGCTTGTTGTTAATAGATTTTAACAGAGTGGTGTGAAACTTTTGCCTTGCAGGCTGTAAATCAGTGGTACTTATTCAACCCATGACAGATTTAGATCTTTCAGAATGCATTCTATCTTCCATAGCGCTACAGATGCAGAGCTAGGTATCAACATCATCATAATTTAAAAAAGTTTTTAGTTCTTTTGGTTCTGAAGAAACCTTCCAGATATGAATCAAGTGTAGTTAATGCCAAACTGAGATAGCTGTCTTCCTGAGTCTGCAGGCAGCCTGAAAGCACAGCTTTGAGAAGTTCATGCTGTCCTATTCTTAAGGGGCTATAACTCTGAAGCCTAATGATGGGACTTCAGGAGGAAGAAGTTCAAACAGTCTAGGTGCTTAATTATACACACAATTTGTACAACTACAATGGAATGGGTACACAAAAATGGCCACATTGAAACGGGGAAAAATTAGCACTGGTCCTAAATTTTCCCACTGAATAATAATGAAGAAAATAGTAACACTGCTAACTTAATGCCAGACTATGAATCAGTCTACACACATGCAGAGGGGGGAAATGGAAGCAAGGATATCTCTTTGCATAGAAGTAAGTGGGGTTACTCATTCATTTTCTCTAAGCAATGGCTGGGCAAGGAATGCATAGTAAGAGGCCGGGAATGGGCCAAGTTATTGCTGTATTCCTCCACTTGTTGACTAAGGCTTTGTCTACACTGCAAAGTTAGGTCGACACAAGGCAGCTCCATGAGAGGCATAGGACTTATATTGATGTAGTTGGGGTGATGCAGTGTTTGTGTAGACATTGTTCCTTACATCAGCTGTTGACCGTGTTGTCAATTTCACAGCTCTAGTGAAGCTGCGAAATTGACAAGAAAGCCAGTTCCAGCTCCCCAGCTGGACTGCTGCTGAGTCTACTCTTCAAGCTAGGCTGCCCCCAGCATCCTGGCTCCCCACTTCTTGCCAGGAGCACAGCAGCTGAATGGACTCAAGGCACAGATCTTCCCATTGGAGGCAAGAAGCCCTGGTCAACTTCCTCCCTGCTCCCACCTGAAAATGGGGAGGCAAAAAGCTCCAGGGGCAGATGGGCTCCCAGTGGCAAGCCACACAGAGCTGAAAGCCAGGGCTTTCACTCCTCCCCCTCCCCACTGCCCCTCTTCAGTCAGTGAAAACATTGTTAATGAGGATGCACACCACCAACAAAAGGAGGGTAGTGTGAGCATCAGCCACCACAGTAATTACTGCAGTACCTGTAAGTCAATTTAACATAGGTCAGTTTAAGATTATAGTGTAGACCTTCCCTAAAGGAGCTGAGTCAGTGCAGGAATTAGACATTTATTGGCTATATTATATATACACTGACATATTATAGCTGTCATATGCTAGCAATAAATTACTAACCTCTGGGAGCAAAGAGGAAACAAGAGAGGAAAATGTGATTCAGAGATAAGTCTGTGAGGCCCAATGCCTCCTAAGGCTACTCACGGGTGATGCCCTTTTTAGGAGATGTGCTTAAAACAAACATCTGGAAGACCAGGCTACTCTATAATGTCTTTTTAGACAAAAGCTCAACACCTATTGTTTTGGTTACTGTTTTATTTCTCGTATTTACATGGCAAGGATTTGTAAACCTGTTAAAACTTCCTAAAGAAATAGCATTAAAAATCCCATAAAAAAAAAATAATCTAGCCCTTAAACTCAGGGCCGGTTCTAGGTTTTTTGCCACAGCTAAGCACGCACACACACGCGCACACACTAGGGTGTCCAGGTGTCCAGTTTTCAACTGGAAAGTCCGGTCAAAAGAGGACTTGATAGTGCTACTACCGGACCCCCAACATCTGGTTACTGTGGGTGGGGGAGGACCTGCACCAGACCCTACTCAGCCAGGGATACCTTCTACCTGCATCTGGCAGCTACAGCTCCCAGCCCCAATTCTGGAGGTGAATCCCTCCTGACCCAGGCACGGGGTGGAGGAGGGAGGAAAAGCAGTGACGAGGGAAGAGGGAGAAGAGGAGCAAATGGGGGATGGGGCCTTGGGGAGAACATGCGGTGCCTTGTGGGGAGGAGGTGGGGCAGGGAAGGTTCCAGCACTCCTGTTGGAGTGTCTGGTTTTAAATATCACAACGTTGGCAATCCTAACACACACAGTTAAAAGAATGTTATTTAATTTGCAAAGTCAAGACCTTGAAAGTTAGGAAATGCCACATTATGGCAACCCATGACAAATACTCATGGGAACCTGAATATCATTCTTTAAACTAACTTGCTCTCTTTCTGTGTAACTCTGTGGAAACAGAGAAAATGAAAAAGGGAATTTGAATCAGGGGTGGCTCCAGACCCTAGCACGCCAAGTGCGTGCTTGGGGCGGCATGCCGCAGGGGGCGCTCTGCCAGCCGCCGGAGGGGAGGCAGGTAGGCAGCCTTCGGCAGTGTGCCTGTGGAAGATCCTCTGGTCCTGGAGCTGCGGGACCAGAGGACCCTCTGCAGGCATGCCTGCAGGAGGTCCACCGGAGCCGCAGACTGGCGAGTGGCAGAGCACCCTCTGTGGCATGATGTTGTGCTTGGGGCGGTGAAATGTCTAGAGCCGCCCCTGATTTGAATGAAGGTATCTTAACTTTTAGGAATAAAGTAAGAGTCAGGCTAACACTAGCTCTAATAACGTGAGATTTCAGGCAGGGCCTGGGCAAATGGAAAGTGAGTGAAATAAAAAAAACTGTAAGATATACTGGTTTTCAACCTTGTGTTAGATAAGAATGGAATATAGATTGTAGCAAGAACTGCTGAGAAAAGTAAGATATCAGAAGGAATATGTATAAACAAGATGCGGTTGTTGATCATTATTGTCTGTAACAAAAGGTATAAATGCTTGCCCTAATTGTTTATCTAAGGGAGACGTCCGCGGGAAGGGGAACCCCTGCCTGTGTGTACTCTCCTGTGCATATTGCAATTGCTCGAAATAAAGCTGCCTCTGGCTTGTTGCTTAAAACTCATTGTTTTCCTTCCACAATTCCCTTGAAGGTTTTTTTATTTTTCTTATCATATGCAAATATAATAGCTCCCTGTAAGAAATAACAACATTGGATGGTTGCAGGAAAAGTCTTGTTTTCCCAGAGAGGGGATGGATTGATGAGTCCAGGACGTGGCTGGGGAAACCCAGCCCCCATCTATCTCTCTCTGACCCTCCCCCTTAGGAGTTGGGAGCTCCTGCTTCTTGTGGGGACCCTGTGGAAGGGGGTAACAAATGGTCCCCTAGGCCACATGTAGGGTCCAAAGGTTTACAGTGGTGGGCAGCTTGCTCTGAGTCTTTGACCCCTCCCTCCCCCTACACCTATGCTCTGGCCACTTGCTGGTGTTCCCAGTGCAGCGTAGTCTGCTTCTGCTGTTGCTCTGGTGGCAGCACAAACCTGATAATGTTCATTGATTTTGGCATTCTTCCAACATCTCCCTAGCTAACCCATACAGAAGAAGGCAAGTGGTAATTTTTAACACTTTATAGCTTGGACAAATCACGGGACAAGAAAAGGCAATTCTGTCACCTAAGAGGATTCCCCTTGCCATATATCAAAGGCCTGCTACAAAGAGCTGAAGGGCATGATCTTCTCAAAGAAAAGGTGGAAAGAAATTCTATAACCTAAATATAGATTTTGCTATCAGTTCCCCCTACAGTTCCGCAAGACTAAAATAGCAACCATAGTGGTTAAACAAATCATCACCAACACAGTGGTAACTAAGGTAAATGATGGCGCTTGGGATATCATGCATTTTCATTAGGATAAAAGGCTTTCAAAACTCAGCTTTTCACTGTGAATATTGTGTAGGTGGGTAGGTTCTTATTATATAGTAGTGAAAACCAAAATAAATAAAACAGATTGTGGTAAAATAAGAGCTGTGTCTTTTACTGTCAGTAAAGCAATATGTCATAAGTTAGCTTAAAAAATAAAATTACTACAAAAATTGTTTAGGAGAGACTGGAAGACTCCAAAGGACTGGTTTTGAGATATAGAGTTCTTCGCTGCCAGATAACAGATTCAGATACAGTCCAGGAATACTGGTGACCTTCTGATGGCCTATGTGAAATGAATTTGTGGTCTCAGTCTAGTTGCTAGCAGATCAATGTCCATAGCACAAAAATATCATGACAACATAAAGTAACTGACAGTTTTGTTGACAAGCTTAGCAGAGAGGCCAGTGTTTAAATGCACATTGGATTGAATTGCATTCTCTGCCTTAAATTGGTCCCAACAGGTGATGTGGGAAATTTGATGATCAGCCACTACAAATGGCTTTTACGTTTTGTTGTCCATCTTAGTTTCAAGACCATTTTTATTAATTAACAGAGCTCTACTAAAATGCAAAAATCCTAGGTGGGTATTTTGTTGAGGCTTCATTGGTTATCCTCCTGATGTGCATATACTGCCACTAGACAATCGTAACCCAAACTTGGATTTTTCTTCATGAAAGTCTGACTAATATCGTTATCACAACTGTGCTTCCAATCAAAGTGACAAAGATAATGCTGTCTTTTAAATCATTGATATTCCTGGCTGTAAATTTGTATTTAGAGCCGATAGTTTCACTGCTACTTTGCAATTATATAAATGACTTAGGCCATGTCTACATCTAAAATTTTGCAGCGCTGGTTGTTACAGCTGTATTAGTACAGCTGTATAGGGCCAGCGCTGCAGAGTGGCCACACTTACAGCAACCAGCGCTGCAAGTGGTGTTAGATGTGGCCACACTGCAGCGCTGTTGGGCGGCTTCAAGGGGTTTTGGGGAAGGCGAGAGCAAACCGGGGAAGGAGACCAGCTTCGCCGCGGTTTGCTCTCGCGTTCCGCGAACCACCCTGCAAACCGCAGGGAAGGAGACCTGCTTGCTCGGGGGTTCGGCGAACGCGAGAGCAAACCGGGGAAGGAGACCAGCTTCGCCGCGGTTTGCTCTCGCGTTCCGCGAACCACCCTGCAAACCGCAGGGAAGGAGACCTGCTTGCTCGGGGGTTCGGCGAACGCGAGAGCAAACCGGGAAGGAGACCAGCTTCGCCGCGGTTTTGCTCTCGCGTTCCCCGAACAAGCAGGTCTCCTTCCCTGCGGTTTGCAGGGTGGTTCGCGGAACGCGAGAGCAACCGCGGCGAAGCTGGTCTCCTTCCCCGGTTTGCTCTCGCCTTCCTGGAACCACCCAGCAAACCTCAGGGAAGGAGACCTGCTTGCTCGGGGTTCGGGGAACGCGAGAGCAAGCCGGGGAAGGAGACCAGCTTGATTACCAGAGGCTTCCTCAGGTATGCTGGGATACCTGCTTATTCCACGGAGGTCAAGAAAAGCGCTGGTAAGTGACTATACTTGATTACCAGCGCTGGATCACCAGCGCTGGATCCTCTACACCCGAGACAAAACGGGAGTACGGCCAGCGCTGCAAACAGGGAGTTGCAGTGCTGGTGGTGCCCTGCAGATGTGTACACCTCCTAAGTTGCAGCGCTGTAACTCCCTCACCAGCGCTGCAACTTTCTGATGTAGACAAGCCCTTATATTAAAAGTTTGAATGCCACAACCAGCCTGTTGGACTCCAGAGGCCATCACAAATGTCTATGTTTCAACTGAGAAACAGGATATATTGTTGGAACTGACTACAAATGCTCAAAGATCTAAGAGTTTCTTCATTTGAGCATGGAGAAAAAGAATTTTTCACAAGCAAGCATTGTCTGTCTATGTAGTTGAAGGTAGAATTAAAACTAATGAAGCATGGGTATAGTTCCTGGAAGAGTTCCCAGTGCTTCTCCATTGGCTGTTACAGCACATAAAAATCTGGTCATCTGTAAAATGATAATGTAGAAATCCAGCCTACTCAGGCCTTCTTCTGGAGTAAGGAATGTTAAAAGAGCTGTTCATGATAACTATGGAGAACATAATGGGTGGGAACAGCATGATGATATATTCTTGCCAGTTTTCATTGCTGTTCTAGATTGGCAGAAAGCTTTAGCATTACTCATTTTCAGATACTTTCCTCTATTAAAGCAATAATCTCTCTCATTTCTGGGGTTATTTTTATATAAAGTCTTCATGGCTGATGCCACGGGTGCTTAGTGCATCTTTTTGATGACTGCCTCTTATGACTATCATAAATCTCACTGAATGATTTGGAGTTGTGATCATACTTGCTGTTCTCCGTAGCAGAATCAACAGCACCTTCAGGGTCAGATAATGTTGTTCTTGGTGGTTTATTTGATAGAATTTTTAAGTGACACATCCATCTTTCTGGTATATTGGCATTGTACATGAAATAACCCTCATTCATTGCAGATCAGGATGTTGGGCTGTGAGGTATAGTAATTTTTTGCTAAATACAGAGATCTGTTCTTGGGCAACTATACAGAGATGCACCATGAGGTTTTTTGTTGTTGTAGGGTTTTTTGTTGGTTTTTTGTTTGTTTGTTTTTTAGGATTATCTTTCAGGACTTATCCTTGGCTTCTTTCTAGGAAGTATTCAGCCATCTGCTGTTACCATGTTGCCTCTCAATCTGACAAGTCACTTTCTGAACAGGGGTGAAAAATTGAGCTAGCAGTATATGATTTGTGTTCTTCAGCTTCTTCTCTCTACATGTTTAATGTATAACACCATATTGTTTTTTCACTCTGACAGGAGCCCAGTGCATATTGAAATTGTGTGACAGGAGCCTGGAGAATTTACAGCCATTAGACAAATAAACACATACACTCCTACATTGGAGCCAAGGGGTGACTCTACCGCAGCTAAGGTGGCAGTAAGAGTTCCACTGTAACTTCTTTTTAGGTCCTTCCCCTTCCTCCATAATTCTTTTTCCTGAGTAATGGATTTGTTTGGAAATGTCAGTAAAGTAAGTTAGAAGGTTTTTTTAAAAAAAAAAAATGTCCTAACTCTAGGATACTTAGTTTTCACTTACTAACGATTAAAAGTACTCACATGCATGGGCATATGTATAAACTGAGTGGTAATGTTGATGTCAAAACTGTTTATGTGACTTGCCTTATTTTCCACAGCTTGAAATTTTTCTATGGGGTGTTTTGTTTTATTTTTAAATTATGTTTTCAATTATATATTTTCTCTTGAATTGCACTCAGCACACTAACTGTAATTTAATATTTTAGTTACAAGTGTTCTGTAGATTTATTATATAGGCTAATATTTTCATGTTTTATTTCCTAAACATAGTGTGTCTAACATTGTTAATTATGTATATTTGCAAAACTATAATAGTAACATTATGTACTTTTATATCAATTATATCAGCAGATCAGCATATAAGAGTTATACACATTCCATGAGTTTGGGAAGTTATTCTACCTTTACACCGCTGAAGTGACTGCTAAGGTTTTAAGGAACTTTGGCCAGAATGTAGGTCTGGCATACCATGGAATATCTCGGATCTTGTATAGGTGATAGTTTAATTGTTTAGGATGATTTCATAGGAATTAATCTTCAAGGACATGGAATTATTTCTTAACAGCTAATTACTTGAGAGTATCTCATTGTTAATGGTTTGAAGTGATATCCTGCAAAAAGATGGAGTTACTTGGAATATTAAAGGAACTGGTATTATACTTACAGCTTTTGTGGAAGGGAGAAGGGGAGAAAAGAAGATCAGTTGTCCCGGCTCAGACATGTTGAACTGAGTAGTTACCTTGTTTCTTTTTATAAATGTTGACCCTAAAGTTTAAATTGAATCTGAAGGCCTGAGAATATGTTGTTGGAGCAAGACCATACTACATTATGCCATAGTTGGTGATCAGGAAGAAAGGTTTAAAGACTCAAAGAAGAGAAATGTGTGCTAGATCTCCAGCTGCTAAATTCACTAAGTACTCTGCAGCTGTTTAGCTGAAACCACAACTACTGTTATCTTTCTACGCAAAAGTCACTTAATCTTTTTTTTCACAGCATGTGTTTAGTAATTACCACATTCTTAGTTAAGCTGCTTAATCTAATAAAAATATGTTAGCCATTTTTTAAAGTTTTCTAGACATAGAATGTGGTTGTCAGGTTTCTCCTATTCATAAAGTCTACATTGCAGAGACCCAAATGAATCAGATCCCTACTGTTTATATGCAGAATAGTTTATCAATTGCCGTGAAATTTGGAAGTATGCATTTACAATAGTTACCAAATTCAGATTTTTGGCTGCGGAAACTCATATGATTAAACCAATTTTCCTATATTAAAGTGACTAATTATGTGAGTAGTGTTTTGTTTTAATCAGGCACAGTTGATTTACCATGTTTAATAAAGAAATACATGCCACTCAAATTTCAGCTTCATGCTTTGAAAGTATCAGGCCTTGTTCTTCATATTTGGCATATATCTGGGGAAATACTATAACCTCTACCATTCGCACACTTCCTTTCTATACCTACCCCTTGTTGCTTTTCTCACATACTCACAAGTGTCAGGGAGGGAATTGGGCTTTTTATTTAACTATTATAGATAAATTACACTTATTCTCCTCCTCTTTATTTACAAAATATCATTATTCATATAAACACCTCTTATGCTGTAATGTCATAACAACAGGGCTGATGGCACATCTGTCCCCTTTCTGGTCTCCCTGAGTGCACCCTTTCAGATATTAGACTTTACGTCCTTAGACAGCTGAGGGTGGAATTTTGCAACTCTCGACTCTGAGACTGGAATCTGGTACACCACCACACCGATCTATGCCAACCACTTATTACTTCTCAAGTCCAACTGGACAGCTGCATTTCTTCCCTTTACAAGTCATATACTGACAAACGGCCTTCTTAAAACACGTAGGTTTATTATCAAACAGTACAAAGCATTAGAGAAAAAGACTTCAAAACAACAGTCTACATGCAAATTTGGTCTCATCTAATCCTTCACTTCACTTACAGAGAAGCTAGATGGGCTTCTCTCGAGTTACAGGAAAAGCACAGACCTAACTTATATTGCTTTAGAAAGTCAAGGAGCTCTTGGCTCTTCCCCCACCTCCCCATTCACTAGAGTCTCTGCAGGCCTCTGTGAAAATTTTACAACTAAGCTTATATTTTTTGAATGCCCTCTTGTTGTAATTCTAATTATGATACTACTTAGTACTTCTCCAGGAAGAAGTAGGACATTTGGAGAGTGACAAACAAATTGTGACGGATTGTTAGCAAGTCTCAAGATCTCTCTGTCCTAAAATAAATCCCATAATATGTACAATATTCCATACATGCTCCAGAGTATTTTACTTATTTATTTGAGCTATTATTGCCTGGACATGCAATAAAAAAAAATAATTTCATGTCAGATTTCCATAAGAATGGCCATACTGGGTCAGACCAAAGGTCAATCTAGCCCAGTATCCTATCTACCGATAGTGGCCAATGCCAGGTGCCCCAGAGAGAGTGAACCCAACAAGCAATGATCAAGTGATCTCTCTCCTGCCATCCATCTCCACCCTCTGACAAACAGAGGCTAGGGACACCCTTCCTTACCCTTCTTGGCTAATAGCCATTAACTGACAACCTCCATGAATTTATCCAGTTCTTTTTTAAACGCTGTTATAGTCTTAGTTTTCACAACTTCCTCAAGCAAGGAGTTCCACAAGTTGACTGTGTGCTGTGTGAAGAAGAACTTCCTGTTATTTGTTTTAAATCTCTTGCCCATTAATTTCATTTGGTGGCTCCTAGTTCTTGTATTATGGAAGAAGTAAATAATTTTTCCTTAATTACTTTCTCTACATCACTCATGATTTTATATACCTCTATCATATCCCCACTTAGTCTCCTCTTTTCCCAGCTGAAAAGTCCTAGCCTCTTTAATCTCTCCTCATATGGAACCCATTCCAAATCCCTAATCATTTTAGTTGCCCTTCTCTGAACCTTTTCTAATGCCAGTATATCTTTTTTTAGATGAGGAGACCACATCTGTACGCAATATTCAAGATGTGGGTGTACCATGGATTTCTATAAGGGCAATAAGATATTCTCCATCTTATTTTCTATCTCCTTTTAAATGATTCCTAACATCCTGTTTGCTTTTTTGACTGCACACTGCACACTGTGTGGACGTCTTCAGAGAACTATCCACGATGACTCCAAAATCTTTTTCTTGACTCGTTGTAGCTATGTTAGCCCCCGTCATATTGTATGTATAGTTGGGGTTATTTCTTCCAATGTGCATTACTTTACATTTATCCCCATTAAATTTCATTTGCCATTTTGTTGCCCTATCACTTAGTTTTGTGAGATCTTTTTGAAGTTCTTCACAGTCTGCTTTGGTCTTAACCATCAGAGTGCACAACTTGATGGTTCTGAATCATTCAGAAGTTTTTACCCAAATCACTGTACTTATTTATGCTTAATTATAATTACATATAACCCTGAACCCATATTTTGGATCAAAACATCCTCAAACTTCGTAGGGTTATAATCAGAAGCAATATCTTGATCCACAATTTGTGACTGCTCCTTAATTTTATAATAGGCTGCTCTAGAACCCCAGTGGCACCTAGATACTGTGTTGATTAAACCTATGTGTTTATATTGATAAAGAGAGATCCATACTCCTCAAACTTTGAAAGGGTTGAAATCCAGATTCAACTTCTCCATTTCAATTCTTCTCTATCACAGTACTCTTCTCTATCACAGTACTCCATTTCAATTCTACTCTATCACAGTCTCCTAGAACATTCAGGACCAAGGATAGGGAAAAAAGCCTACTAAAAGCCTTCATTTTTTTAATGTGAGTTTCTCCTTAAAGTTTATTTCCTCAGGACAACTCTACTAACAAAAATATGTAACCTGGTGGAGTATATGGAAAATGTATCTCTCTGGCAGGTTTTATCCAAGGCGTTCACACAAAGCAATAGCAGACAGTATTTTAAAACAATTTCAAGCTGCCAAGAACACATGCACTATACTATGTTGGATTTTTTAGAGCTGCATATTAGAGTATACCATCATGTGCCTGGGTGACTGGACAACAAAATGGCAGATGAAATTCAGTGTTGATAAATGCAAAGTAATGCGCATTGGAAAACATAATCCCAACTATGCATATAAAATGATGGAGTCTAAGTTAGCTGTTACCACTCAAGAAAAAAATCTTGGAGGCATGGATTGTCCTCTGAAAACATCCAATCAATGTGCAGCAGCAGTCGAAAAAGTGAACAGAATGTTGGGAATCACTGAGAAAGTAATAAATAATACGACAGAAAATATCATATTGCCTCTATATAAACCCATGGTATGCCCACATCTTGAATATTGCATGCAGATGTGGTTGCCCCATCTCAAAAAAAAATAAATATTGGAATTGAAAAAGGTTCAGAAAAGGGCAACAAAAGTAAGTAGGCATATGGAATTACTGCCATATGAGGAGAGATTAATAAGACTGGGACTTTTCAGCTTGGAAAATAGACTATTAAAGGGGATATGATAGAGGTTTATAAAATCATGATTGTTGTGGAGAAAGTAAATAAGGAAGTGTTATTTACTTTTTCTCATAACACAAGAACTAGAGGTTACCAAATTAAATGAATAGGCAGCAGATTTAAAACAAACCAAAGGAAATATTTCTTTACACAACTCACAGTCAACCTGTGGAACTCCTTGCCAGCGGATGTTGTGAAGGCCACGACTATAACAGGGTTCAAAAAAGAACTAGATAATTTCATGGAGGATAGGTCCATCAATGCCTATTAGCCAGGATGAGCAGGGATGGCATCGCTAACATGTTTGCCAGAAGCTGGGAATGGGCAACAGGGGATGGATCACTTGATGATTACCAGTTCTTTTCATTCCTTCTGGGTCACCTGGCATTGGCCACTGTCAGAAGACAGGATACTGGGCTAGTCTGGACTTTGGTCTGACCCACTATTGCCATTCTTATGTTCTTTTGTGTTCTTATGTTTTATTTTTCAGCTAAACAGTGCTTAGTTAAAGAGTAAATCATTCTCATTTACTACAAGAGAACAGGGAATCTGAGATAGATATCTATCCTGACCAAAATTAAAAAACAAAAAACCACAGCATGAGACCTCAGCTCACCAAAGGATGATTAAATTAAAAACGGCACTTTCAAATAACATAGGACTAATTTTTATTTATTTTAAATTATTATTACCTGAATAAGCTGTTATTCAAGAATCTCAATATTAAATTATCCTGAGATTTTTTTAAAGACACCGACTGCATATGTGGTACCTGCAAAAAAAAAAATTGTTATCAGCAGACAGTAACAATGATTTCCCCAGAGTTGCTCCTGTTGTTATCAATTATCTGTTCTAAATGCTACTATAAAAATAATCACACCTACCCAACACACTGATCACGTCACTCACCTCTTAAATTCTTTCACTGGTGTTCTCTCACCCTCTGTATAAAATTTAAACTCCTTGACATCACATTCTAAGCTCTGAACAATTTGACCTCAAAGTGCATTTATGATCGTATTTCTTATTACTCCTGCCTTTATTCATTTATTATTATTAAATAGTTTTTAACAAGCCTGTAAAAGGCTCTGAGCAACCTAGCACTCGATTAATATTACAACATACCACCAGCAGTTTTAAACAATCAATTAGATAGAAATTTGGCTAGTCAGCCACCTACAAAATAGTTCTTTTCCACTCCATCATTCCAGGAGAATACACTCAGCCCCCTCCAAAAACCCTGTGAAACAGATATATTTGGCAGCATGCCTGGAAAGTCACCAAACAAATGCTATTCCATACCAGTGGAGGAGTAAGTTCCAGAAACCCTGAGCCTCATGCCCTACCATCTGCCCCCTCTTTTATAATGACAGGGATCCAACTCAAGTGTCCCTCCTGACCACAACTGCAGCAATGGGAGAGAGGCAATTCCTCAGGTAGGCTATTCCCAGGGCAGTTAGGACTTTATGGGTAATGACCAACACTTAAAACTCCATCCAGAGACTAACTGGAAGCCAGTGGAAATCCTGAAGTGCTGGTGTCACATGTTCCAAGCAAGATGACTCACTCAGTAAATGAGCCACTACATTCTGCATCACCTTCAAGCTCTGAATGGTTTTTATGTGTAGCCCCAAGTAGAACACACTGCAGTCTTTTACATAAGAATAAGAAATCAGAAAGGTCATTCTGGGTCAGACCTATGGTCCACCTTGTCCAATATCCTGTCTTGTAACAATGGCCAGTGCCAGATGCTTCAGACCATTATCCAGTGATCCATCCCCTGTCATCCAGTCCCAGCATCTGACAGTGAGAGGCTTAGGGACACCTAAAGTATGGTATAGCATCCCTGACCATTGTGGCTCATATTCATTGATGGACCTATCTTCCATGAACGTATCTAATTCTTTTTTGAATCCTGTTATAGCCTTGGCCTTCACAACATTCCATGGAAATAAGTTCCACAGGTGGACTGTGTGTTGTGTGAAGAAGTACTTCCTCATGTTCGTTTGTCTGATCTTGAGGTGACAAAAGCATGGATAACAATGGCAAAGTTCACATCTGAAGGGAAAGATCATAACCTCATACCAAAACCCAAATGGGAAAAAGCTGATGGGGTCACTGCTGTAACAAGATGGTCGCACAACAGCTTCTTGTCTAAATTTTGAACCCTACTAATTAATGGTGAGGGCATTCCCCCAGTCAAAGAGACTGATATCATCTTTACCATCACCTTCAGCTGCTTCCCCCACAACCTTCCATCACCAGTCACCTACCAGTCTTGTCTGTGTTGAGTTTCAGCCAGTTTGTTCCTAACTATTTTCTAGTTTCAGCTAGATGTTGGCTGAGGTACAGAACTGTATTGTCTGAGTCAGACAAGATAGAGACATATAGTCAGCTGTCATCCACAGGAAGCGCCACACCCGTGCCTCCTTACTAACCCTCCCAATGGCTCCATATACACTTTGAACAGGAGGGGTGACACAATGGCTCCCAGAGGCACCCCACACTCGAGAGCTCTTTGGGAAGAGGAGTGATTGCCCACAACTACCTGTTAAGATCTCTCCAACGGAAAAGAACAAAGCCACTTAAGACCAGGCTTGATCTATACCACTGCTCACAGGTAGGCCAACACCACTTCATGATCGACTGTATTGAAGGCAGCTGATTAATCTATGAACATCAGCTTGGACACTTGATCTTTATCACCAGGAGGAGATCATTGACCAACCTGATAAATGCAATCTCAGTGCCAAAGACAGGCCTATAGATCCAGACTGACAAGCATCAGGGAAATCAGACGCAAGACACTGAAAGTTGTCTCACCACAACCTTCTCCACAATCTTACCCAGAAAGGAAAGATGTGGTACTGGCTGAGAATTAGCTACATTGTCGAAGTGTCAAGCCGTGGCTTCCTGAACAAAGGCCACACTAAAGCAATAGACCACCATCCTCTTAAGGATATGTCTACTATGCAGCTGGGAGTATGACTCCAAGCCCAGAGAGACAGACACTTGCTGGTTCTGTTGAGTTAGCACACTAAAATAGCAGTGTGAACATTGCATCACAGGCATAGGAGATCAGGTGGACTTGTACTTGGGTGGTTAGCCCATGCTACCATGGCTTACTGCTATTTTTAGCATACTAGTTTGAGCGGAGTTAGCATGTATCTTTCTACCTGGGCTAGGAGTCACATTCCAAGCTGCATTGTAAACATACACTGAAAGAGGTGTTGATAGCGTCCACAAGCAAAAGATCCAATACTTCCCCACTGGTCTTCAGCAGCCGAGAAGCACACAGATCCAAAGAAAGGGTTCTTGGACAAAATTATCTCAATACCTTCGTGAGTATCAATGGCTGCAACTCCTGCAGCGAAGACAATGCCTTTTTTCTCCTCAGGAACACAGTGCCATCATGGGAGCAGACAGCTCGTTTCTAATCTAATCAATTGCATCTGCAAAAACAACATGAAATTTCCTTACAGCAAGAGGGACATTTATTTGCCTCTTGCTCAGCCACAGTATAAGAGTTTTAAAAAAATATGCTGCAACTGATCAGCCTTGGCATGAGACTTCTGCCTCCAGTGCTCTACCCACATTTTCTCTCTCCTCATCTGTAAACCACGGTTGTTCTATGGGAATTACAAAGTCTTACCAAACAATCAAGCCAGTTAATGTTCTGTTAGGGGAATGAGACTCTTTTAGATCTCTTTGGAACCTTTCAAAATGGGTTCCTCGCCACAGAAGGAGAGATGAGCCTCAATCCCTAAATACAGGAGAAAATGGTCAGTCCATAACACAAGTTTAAGGTCCAGCTGCTTAACCTTCAAACTGAATGCAAAATGCAGGTCCAAAGCACGGCTAAGTGTATGAGTTGAGCCAATAACCGCCAATGATAGGCCTATGGTCGTCATGGTGGCTAAGAAATTCCAATTCAACTCATTCATTATTTACCTGTGGATTGAAATTGACGTGCTCCGGTCTGCCAACACATCATGCTTGCCCCTTCCAGCCCCTTCTTTCCAACTCATGTCTGTGTCAACTTCCATGTCAACCCTAACACTTGACAAACCATATATATCACTATGCAGCAAGCTTCCACTACCTTTATTTTCCTAAATAAATAAATAAAAACATTTGCTGCTATAGAGCAAACCAGGGCCTCTGGCATTGCTAAATATGTTAGATTTGTTTTGTGACCTTTGTACCACTTACATTAGACTTCTCTGTAATAAGTGTAAGACAATGTTTATTGGAAATATTTAGGTGGGATCCACAAAGGTAGTTAGGCACCTAAATCCCAGACTTAGGCACCTAAGTCTTAGGTTTAGTTGCATATGTCCTAGTTTTGGCTCCACTGCGATCTACAAAACTCACCAAAGCCAGTTGGCACCTAAACTCACTCAGCACCTACATTTTCAAAGTAAAAGTTTCCTAGTGCCTATATTCCTGCCTTTGGGCATGCACTCTGCTGCCTCCTTCTAAGTATTTGGTTGCCTATTTCTCACTTAAGCCCCAGAGTGATTCATGATGAAGAGAAAGACAAGCGTTCAAATGTCTACGTCACATTTGTGCCCACAGTGGTAGACTGCTCCTGAACTCCTAGTGGATCATGTCCCATTTAGAACAACTCCGTAAGCATTTATCCACAGTGGAACAGTGACTGGACAGGGAGGAAGGAAGGAGGGGGAGAAGCAAGAAAGAGAGAGAGAATGACTAAAGTCCAGTGGTTAGGACACCACCTGGGAGGTGAAAGACCCTGGGTCCACTCCCCCTGCTCCAACCACTCTCATTATTTATCCAGTGTGCAACAACTTCATCAGGAGAGACTGAGGGAGTTACACATCAGAATATCCCATGACAGTAGTTAGAGCACTCTCCTGAGAGGTGGGAGACCCATTTCATATTCTTTCTTCCCCTTTGGCAGAGAGGAGGCGGGAACTAAAACTGCATCTCCCACATCCCACGTGTGTGCTCTAGCTACTGTGTTAAAAGTTAGAAGGTGGGCAGCAGCACCTCCTCCAGCTGTATTGTGTGCAACATCCAACTCAGTCCTACAAAAAATGCTTTAGATGCCTAAGCTGTCTGACTGCAGGCATCCCTTTAATGGAGCACTATTATTTGCTAAGCAGAGATAGGTGCCAATCTCCAAGAGAGGATGGGACTTAACACACATTCCTCTCCTCTGCATCTCTCTTTGGCTTTTTAGTAGGGTGGCTCCCCACCTAGCATACTGACTTTTTGGATTGCATTCTTAGGCACTGTCATAAACAGATAGCTAAGGGTTAATGTCTCTTTCACCTGAAGCACCTGACCAGAGGACCAATCAGGAAACCGGATTTTTTCAATTTTGGGTGGAGGGAATTGAGTGTCTGAGTCTTTGTTTTCTGGCTGCCTGCTTTCTCTGAGCTTTGGAGAAGTAGTTTCTATTTTCTAGTCTTCTGTTTCCAAGTGTAAGGACAAAGAGATCAGATAGTAAGTTATATGGTTTCTTTTCTTTGGTATTTGCATGAATATAAGTGCTGGAGTGCTTTGATTTGTATTCTTTTTGAATAAGGCTGTTTATTCAATATTCTTTTAAGCAATTGACCCTGTGTTGTATCATCTAATACAGAGAGAACATTTGTATGTATTTTTCTTTCTTTTTATATAAAGCTTTCTTTTAAGACCTGTTGGAGTTTTTCTTTACTTCAGGGAAATTGAGTCTGTACTCACCAGGGAATTGGTGGGAGGAAGAAGTCAAGGGGAGATCTGTGTGTTGGATTGCTAGCCTGACTTTGCATTCCCTCTGGGGGAATAGGAAAGTACTTTTTGCTTCCAGGACTGGAAACAGAGAGGGGGAGTCACTCTGTGTAGTTTCACAGAGCTTATGTCTGTGTATCTCTCCAGGAGCATCTGGAGGGGGGAAGGGAAAAAGGATTATTTCCCTTTGTTGTGAGACTCAAGGGATTTGGGTCTTGGGGTCCCCAGGGAAGGTTTTTCAGAGGGACCAGAGTGCCCCAAAACACTCTAATTTTTTGGGTGGTGGCAGCAGGTACCAGGTCCAAGCTGGTAACTAAGCTTGGAGGTTTTCATGCTAACCCCCATATTTTGGACGCTAAGGTCCAAATCTGGGACTAAGGTTATGTCAGGCACCCATCTTTCCCCATTCATTGGTTTAGGGAAGCCAGGCGCCTAACTCAGCTTTGTGGATTGCAGCATTAGGCATTGTGACCCTCAGAGTCACAATACATTTGTCCCTTTGTGGATCCTGAGATAAGTTAACATCAGCAACTCCCAGCAAACATCTGGGATGGGCGGGGTTTGGAAAGGCATACTTTTTCTCTAAGTGCATATCATTTTATTGCCATTTTATCACACCAAGTGTTACAAGGCACACAAAGTTGTGATTTGATGCTATCTGATGATGCTGGACAGCTCATTTACAGGAAGAGAAAACAAGTGCCCCCTCCACATGATGAAGCCATACAGAGCTACTGTTAGTAGAAAACACAGTTGTTTGGAAGCTGGATTCCATTACAAAGTCAAACAGAAAGAGCAGCAACTAACTGAACTGTGATAGCACAAGCATTAACTATGTGTGAATAGACCAAATCACTCCCTTTCCACTTCACAGATTCAGTTGCATCAAACTGTTGTGCAATAAAGCCAGATTCTGCTACTCATGACTGCTTGTGTAAGACAGAGGTTGTCTACCTCCTGTGCATCAGAGAGCTGTACTCCATGCGGTTCTGTAGCTCTGAATATTGGAGCTTCTTTAGTGTGAAGCAAATTGGACCAGGGTCATGCAAAAGCGTTCAAATGGTACCAGTGGAACCATAAAAGGCCCCATTCTTTGTTTTTTTGGTGTTTTTACTCTTTTACATCTTGCTCTTTTCTTCCATCATGGGGCATAGCTTCCTCCATTTAGGGTCTTGAATAGTGTGTTCGGGAGTCCTCACTTAGGGCTGTGTAAATGCCATTGTTATCAACACTAAAACAGGGTAGGCCCTTTCTGGGAACGGGGTGCAGTGAATGTCACTGGGACTGGGGGGGCTCTCAAATTTGGGGTTCTCTGTGGATAAGGGGTTTGGGATGCAGTCAGATTGAGTGGACTGTGGGGTCTCCCTGGGACTGCTAGGGCGTGCAATGTGATTCACTGGGATTGGAGATTTCTCTAGGGATACAGGCCTGGGGATTCAGTGGACTTGGAGTCTCTCTGTGGCTGGGGAGGTGCAGTGATAGTGGGGGGGTGGGTCTGAGACCTTTGCCAGGGCTGTTGCCTCTGTTCTCCTATCACCCACACTGGCCCGACTCAGAACCTATCTTTACAAGGTGCTGGGCAGCCAGCAGGGGAAAGTCTGTTCCCCCTGCAGATTTGAGAGAGTCAAACTAGAAATTAGACAGTTTTCATCATGATAAGTTTTTGGTTTACTTAAGTCTCGGGCAAAGTGTAGTATGTTGGGAAAGCATGTGGAAGCTCTTAAGGCCAGTACTGCAAAGGTGACATACTTATCAAACCAAATACAAAACAAATTTATCAGTAGGATCGCAAGAAAAGTATGGTATTCTATTTTCGACAAGGTTAGGAAAGCTAACTACTGTATTATGTTTGATTGCACTCCAGGTCTCTCTTCAATGGGACAATTGTCTCGGGTATTAAAGTATGCTGAAGTTTTGAAAGATGGAGTGAAAGTAGTTGACAGCTTTATGCATTTCACTGATCCCTACACCAAACCAGAGAAAGGTATGATGGCAGTTATTTTAGAGATGCTGAAAAAAGATGATGTAGATGTGGCTCACTTCAGAGGACAAAGCTATGACTATGGAGCTAATATGGCAAACAAACGTATTCAAAATTGAATTCAGCAAGTAAATCAGTATGTTACTTTCATCTCAGCTGCTGCCATTCACCGAATCTTGTTGGAAAAGCTGCTGCAATGGCTGTCCCCCAAGTTGTTCCCATTTTTTGGAATTGTTCTAAGATTGTAATCCCCGGTTTTCCACTCCTACTAGTTGTTGGGTGCATTGGAAAAGCACAACAAGATGGTCAGCAAGGGTAGAGGCCATCCATTTACTATGAAATCAGGTTGAAGGTGTTTTTAGATGTTTTAAGATGAGATCAAAGCTTTGCACAATCTTACACCAAAATGTAAGTCAGAAGCTGGCAGCTTTCGAAATAACATTTGAGAATTTTCATTTCTTGCTTTAACCCAGGTGTGACATACTATCTTATCAAAAATTAATGTCATGAGCAAAAGTTTGCAGAGTGCAGATCTTGACATTCAAACACTCACGGTTTACTTGGCCTTTGAGATACTTTACTGGAATTACAATCTTCTGGATTTATTCCATGTAAGAAAGCTGCTGTTTCACGGGCTGAAACATTAGTGTCCCTTTGAACTTCATAGATATTCCCATCTCACAGGAGAGAAGCAATGCCGGTGAACATGTAAAGGACAAAGGTCATCAGATCCCCTAAAAAGTTTTTGAATGTGAGATTTCCAGGCCCATTTTAGACAACACTAGGATAACTGGACAATAGGATGCATAAGTTCAATGAACTCATAGAAATGTTTGGAGGTTTTCACAGGCAAGAAACTGAAAAGCAGCAAAAACCTAGAGGCATGCTCAAGACTGAGCATGCAGCTACTCTGAGGCTTTAAACTCAGAGTTTTGAGTACGAGACTGAGCTCTTCACCAATTTTTACAAACAAGTCTTAAGGATGATTTGGAAACAAAGGCACCCATTGATCTCCTTAGCTACATTCACACAAGGTTTTTAGATGAGAATTTCTCTAACACAGAAATGGCACTGTGTGTTTTTGATGTTTTCCAGTAATTGTGACTGGTAACAAAAGATGTTTCAGCAAGCTAAAATTAATCAAGACTTACCTTAGAACATCCAAGGAACAGGAAGGGTTAAGTTATCCGGCAGTTATTTCTATAGAGAACTCAGAAGCAATGCTGATAGACTAGGATGTGCTAATTAATGATACCTAGGAAAGTCCCTTTTTAAAAAATATTTAGTGGTGAAGCAGAGTTTTATGCAGCCAAGAGGGCTGGATTTGAGTCTTTGAACCAAGTCTTGAACACGCTTGGCACAACATTGGGTGGAATCCAAAATTATCCATTCTTGGGAGAGGCACAACAGCACTATGACTTTGTGGTGTGAGGAAGAAGATTACCTCCTTTAATATCTGCAGACCTCCCCAGCACATAAAATGTTTACTCGGTATGTGTACAGAGAAGAGGATTTGCCCCATATGCTTTATTGTATGCCTTGTAAGCCACTTTGGGCTAGACAGTAAACGCAGCTCTTTAGCTTAATCCCCAAACCTGGCAAAATATCTTCAAACAGAAATACATTGCTTTGACATAAATCTGTTGGCAGCTGGCTCAGTGATGACAGATTTCCAAGAACTTTAAAAACTATCTTCAAGTTCTGCAAACCGGCCAATTTTCTTCTCAAAAGCAATTTCAATCTTCGTGAGGTGGCTTTTGTATTTGATCTTGAAAAGATTGTTGATTTTTATTGGCGTGCTTTTGCTTCAGGCTGGGGATCATTGAATCTGCGTGTCTCTGAATTTAACAGTAAATTTAACTGTGATAAGTTAATTCAATGGCTAATTTTAAGACATCAGCCTGAGTTTTATCTATGTTTAAATACTCACATTAGCATGCTGACACCACTTACTCCTGTTGGTTTCTGCAGACCATTTGTTACAGAAAATCTCAGAGGCTTTGGGAGAGCGTGAAAGGGGATATCAGCCCTGTACTGGTACAACAGGGGTTAACGCTTCTTTCTTAGGTGAGGAGGCCATGCCCCCCAGATTCTGCTGGGCGTGCTCCAGCTGGAAGCAGGATATAAAAGCCAGTAGAGCAGCTCAGTCTGGGCTGACTGCTGGTGGGGAAGGAGGTGTGTTGCCAGCTCCTGAGGGAGGACCACCTTCACTCCAAGATGTGGAGGCCAATCAGCTGGAAATTGACCCCAACACACCAGCACGGGACGTCACAGAGAGGGGAGAGACTGGAGAATCCCAGAGATGGAGGACTCCAGAGACTCAGGTAGGAAGTGATCTAGGGAGGTTTTGCAGGGAAACAGTGACAGAACCTGACCAAGGCTCGGTGTCTTTCGGTCAGACCCTCACCGAGCTGATGGTGAGCAAACCTGCCACCGACAGGGCCCTGGGTTGGGACCTGGTGGAGAGGGTGGGCCTTGGTCCCCCTATCCTGGCCACCATGCACCCTGGGGTGGTGGCCTAGCTTGCCAGAAGTATTGACTCTGGCCATTGGGCTGTGCTGCCCTGACAGCGAGGGCTATAGTATTGACTCTGGCCATTGAGCTGCACTGCCCTGTCAGCGGGACTGCAGCAAGGGCTGAGGCCCCTGAGCCACACTGTCCCGAGACCTGAGGCACCTTTCAAACTCGATCACAGGGGTATGCTGTACCTCTCGCCCACCCCCATGGGGTGATGGGCTGTATCAGCCCTGTGACAGGGAATTGTTTTGTTTTTACTCTGCCAGCAATACAGAAACTTCCACGAGCCAGACAGTGTTAGCAGAATATGCCTGTCAGACTCACTTTCAAAAACATGCTAGAAAATAAATTAGTATGATAGGCTTCCTTTGCATGAACCTGTGTAGAACTCAAAAGCATTTACTTCTTGTTGGAAACATTGAGACCAACTTTAGTAATGTAGTGGTAGGGGCTATAGAACACATTTTGTTAAAATTCTGTCTCCAAATTAAAAGCAGACTGAAGATGGTGTTCAGCCCATCTCTGTTCACTGCCTAATCATCCCTGACAATGTTGATTTAGCTGCAAGCAGCACAAAAAATATACAAAGGGAAATTTCAGTTTATAGAAATGACAGCTGGCAATTTATTAACACATGTAAATGGGCCAGAGGTTTTGGTATTTTGAAAAATAAAATGAAATTCAAACCTGGGAATATATTCAAGTTATAAAGCCAAAATTTTCAGACCCAAGCACTTCTGAACCTTGTGGGAGCTCAAATTTGGATTTGGAAATGAATTTCACAGCTTTTACTCATCTGTGGTTAAAGAAATGTTTACTGCATATGCAAAGAATCCCCCCTCCTCAAAAAATGTTCATAGCGCTACTGTGGCTGTAGGATTTTCATATTTCCCCATCTCTGCTTCCTCTGCCTTCAAAGTCTCTGTTATTCCCACCTGCACGCAGGCCAAGAAAAGCTGGATGAAGTCCCCTCAGTCAGCATCAGCTGGAGATGAGCATACAGAGCAACTCAGGACCTTTCCAGACCTCTTTGGCAGAAGGAATAGGATGGAGCTAAGCACTTGAATATGGAACTCCATATGACAGCATGTTATACTGCTGCTAAGCCTCTGGGCCAGTGCCTCGTAAGGATTTTCAACATTGCATATCATTTGGATCACTGAACTTACTCTAACCAAGCTATAAAATATCTCTTATCACCTATCCAGGACAAAGGCCAAGGGCAGCAGGTTTGTATAATTTTTGGAGGTGCCCAGAACAGGTCCAAGTCCCCTGCACCCACCCACCTGCCTTGTAAGCAGATTTAAAATGCACTAGAAACAGTAAGCATTTATAGTTTCCCTATATTGCACAATGTGGGAGGGGATAAGGGCTTTGGCTGTGGGGTGGGGACGAGAGGTTCAGAAGGGGGCTCCGGGCTGGGTCAGAGGGTTGGGGTATGGGGGGATAAAGGCTCTGTCCGAGGGTTAGGGCTCTGGGGTATGGTTGGGGATGAAGGGTTCATGGTGCAGGAGAGGGTTCAGGGCTGGGGCAGAGCATAGGGGTGTGGGGGGGGGGAATGAGGGCTCCGGCTGGGGTTGTAGCCACTAGGGATTGGGGGGGTTGGGGTATGGGAGGGGGCTCAGGGCTAGGGCAGAGGGTTGGGATTCAGGGTGAGGGCTGTGGGGTGGGACCGGGGATGAGGGGTTCAGGAGGGGCTAAGGGCTGGGTAGAGGGTTGGGATGCGGGGTGGGGGTGAGGACTCTGGAGTGGGGCTGGGGCTGAGGAGTTTGGGGTCCAGGCAAGTGCCCTGGGGCTGCGGCCAGAGAGGAGGACTCCCCCCAGCAGCACACTCATACGGCACCATTGTCACTGCACAAGCTGGCTAAGTGAGAGGAGGGAGGAGAAGCAGTGAAGTTGTTTGCAGCAAGGAGACAGGAAAACAGCCCGAGTTTCTCCCCCAAAAGTGGAGATGGGGAGGAGGAAGCACTGGGGGAGGAGGGCGGAGTGTCCTGGCTACAGCTACGAAAAAGGGAAACTAGCAAAAGAAAATCAGAGGAAAGGAAGGGAAAGAAAAAGCCCAAAGCAGGCTAAGCAGCCACCTGGGGCTCCCTGAGCTGCTGTGATCACTCCCTCACTCCTCTGAACCTCCACCCAAAGCCTCAGCTGCTCCCTTTTGTAGCCACCAGCAGCCGGTGAGGGATTGCAGCGCAGAGCAGCAGGGCAGCCACCCATTGCCTAGGGCGCAGGCAGGTACACTCCAGGGGAGGCGTGCAGCGCCGGGGGACGTTCCAGAAGAGGCATGCAGGGTAGAGAGAGCCAGCCCTGAACATTGGTGGAGTTGGAACCCTGTACCCTGTATATTGCTGGAGCATGGGCCCCCCAGGCCCATATAACTCACTGCCCCTGCAAAAGGCTAAGTACTACCTTGTTCATTCCAGTGAGTGGGAGCAGAGACTCTGCCCAGTGGTCCAAGACACAGCACTATGGGATGCATTTTGCTGATCTTCTAAGCAGGAGTAGTGTGCACAACTACCCTCCATCTGATAGTGGCATGGGTGCCAGCCAATGTGGGAGGCTAGGTGAGCACCATAACCCAGAGAACATGACTTTGGGGATGTGGTTCTCATTAGCCACATCTCTGACATTCTCTTGAGAATTCTGGAGAGCCTGTTTGCACAACGAGAAGAAGCTCTCTAGATTCTCTCCCTCCTCAGCAGGGGCTTGACCCTGCAAGATGCTGAGCACTCTTCCCCACTTCCAGCAAAGCACTTTAAGTATATGCTTAACTTTAAGATGCCTGTAAGTGCATTTCTGGATTAGGTCAAAGTGCTCAGCAGCTGACAGGACCAAGCCCCAGCATACCAGCAGACCTGGATTTATCATGAATTTGCTGAGATGTCTAGATGGTTTCTACAAAAATGGATAACATGGAAACTAATGTTTTATATTTTCTTACAGACCTTGAATTCTTTACCACATTTGAGGTGGAAAATTTCTCTTTATCTTAAACATTTATAGTAAGTCCATCTTCAATTTTTGCTGCACAGAAAAATTCTGACTATCTGATTGCTACAGTACTTTTATAGAAGGAATGTAATTGGTGGTTGACTGTGCACTCTAATGTAAAAAAAGTTCCAAATGCAATACAGCTGTGTGGGGCAAGAACAAGAGGCCAGCTCGAATAAAAAAATTGTATCACATACATTACTGGCAATGGTGGCCATGAATTGCCTAGCTTCTGATCTCAATGATGAAAAAAGAAAACACTACTTCTCCACATTTCAGAGAGCTCCGAATTGTTTGCCACGCTTTGTGCTGCCACCTAGTACACATCTGCCAGTTCCACCATCGTAAGCATCCTCCTCCGTACTCTGGGCCAAGACAGTGAGCTACTTGGATTTATTCTGATTTGTGGGCTCCTGGACCATTCTGTAGGACAGCTGCCATCCAGTAACTGCTAAACTACAGGAATCACTGGTATCAAAGCACCAAGGAGTTTTCTGTTATTGCCAGAAGGGACAGTGGGAAGTTTGAAAGCTGAATCCACCATCCTTGTCTGCCAAATGCTAATTAAGAGCAATGTGGCACTAGTTAGTCCGTAAAAAATCATTACTGGATCAACCACTGGAAATTGTTAATCTCTGCTTCATGGGTTTCTCGAACAAAGATGCCAATGATCCTCTAACAGTGGTTGTTCCAAGAGATACTACATGAGACAATGAAAATTTATTAGACTGCTACATACTTTGTTTCCCGATGAAATACTCTTTTGGAGCACCTCACAAATTCTATACATACACTGCACCCGCTGAAATGTAACCACCTATGCAAATCTGTGCACAATATAAAAGCCTAGGATATGCAGTGTCTGTCCAAAAAGGTACCATGGTTTTGAAAATCTCCTTTGAAAGACCTTCTTGCTGACTAAACTTACCTTTTGGCAGGCTAAAAGATTGAGTTGATCTGTTGAGATTTTATCATGGGTTTCAATGAAACTTTTGTATTCTAAGGCTGATGCTTAAACTACTGAACTATGCTTGCTGGATTATTATATTATCATACAACATTTTTCTTTGGTTTTCAGCTTTGAGTCCTTTCTATGGCTTGGCTATCTACTCTGAAAATGTTACCATAATGACCCTACTCCTGCAAACACTTACATATGTGCTTAATAACCACATCAGTAGTCCCAGTGACATCAATGGAATGTTCCAAGAGTCCATAAGTGACTTCAGTGGGACTGCTAATGTGCTTAAAGTTGTGCATGTATGTAAGTGTACTGCATTCTATCTCAACATTGCTTATGATGAACTCAGTAGACAGTATTGCAATATTACAGCTGGATTCTGTGAAAAGGATTGTGATGTCATAAACCAGATTATCGTGCTGGTTTGTGGATATAAACAAAGACAAAACATCTGAAATACATTTTTAAAGGGTTTTCTTTAACAGACCAACTACAAAACTGCCTTTGGTATTTTCAGATGCTGGGAGTGGGAGAGGGGAGCTATTCTAATTCACTGTCTCTGGGCAGCCCCTCTGGGATGCCCTCCTGCAACAGACTGCAGCTTGACAGGCATGTTTGCCTCAGTTTCCCCCTCATGCAGCCCAATAACTATACTGCAGGATTTCTTGTCTCAGTACTATCCCTCCTTAGGGCTGGTGTACATGTATAACAACCTGCTAGTTCAAATAGTCCATAACAAAAGTCTCAGATAAATGGACTATTTATCACCCCAGCACAAGCAGTCATTAAAACTCAAGACATCTCATCCCTTGATGCCCCATGTACCACATGCTGATGCCAAGAATCTCTGTCAGTCCTCAGCCACCCCGGCCCTTCCAACTGGAGTGCAACCCCACTCTTTCCAGCAGGAACGCCCACAGCCTCTCTGCTAGGATTATCCCTCAGTCTTCCTGGTCCTCTCATGGTTCCTCCAGGTCCAGATCTTTGGCCCTGGAGATACCAGTGAGTAAGCTCCTCTGCTGCTCACCTGCCTTCAATCCTCACCAGCTCTTGGCTCCAGCTGTCCAATTTAGAGTCCTCATGCAACACCTTCTGCTGTCTTCAGCCCTCCAACCCAGGTTCTCTGGTTTGGGGACACCAAGCAGCAAACCCTTCTTGCTGCGTTCTTTTCTGCCTTCAGCCTTCTCCCAGAAACTGCTTTCTGCTTCCTTCTGGGACTCATCCACTTCTCTGGTCTCTGGAAGCTCTTATCTGTTCTTCCTGACTGAATCAGTCCACTCTGACTCACTAGGGCTCCCTCTCACTAAGTCTCGCCTTGATCCTTTATAGCTCCCAGGTGCTGCTCCGTCCTCTTCACTGGCCCAATAGGAGCACTTGTCCTGGCACAGGGGAGCTGGACCTACTTCATTTAAAAGTGTCAACCACTCTGTGACACTCACATACTGCATGGATGTCAATTGATGCTTTTTACAAAGACAAAGATTTTTTACTTTAAGAAGTGGCCCAGAACTTGCACAGTAGGTACTTTTTCAGCTCCTTTTTTCTCCCTAATGTGAACAATATCAATTGCATATTATGGTTCTATTCAATTTTCAACACAGTATGTCTCAAAGTGCTGTTTCTAACCAAACGTGTATTTCAAACGTTATTGACTTCTCACTGTTCTATAGTCTCTTTCCCCAATTCTTTTTTTATTCTTTCATTCTCCACTTACTGTAGGTTTCTCATCATTTTCTGCTCTCCTTCTAAAAATATGGTATATATTTATTATTTTTGTATAGTCACTCTAGGGCCAGATCATGCTCTATAGGAAAAACCTATGGGAGGTGAAACTGCTAGATTCCTAGTCATTCAGGGAAGGTTTTGCCCCTATAGAGCAAGGAGGTGCTATTTCCAGAACTCAAGGATCTCCACCTGTCTTGGAAGGCCAGGCCATTAGTACAAAACTCTTTTCTGAACACTGGTCATCCCCCCCAACACACACACACACTCCCTTGGGCTCCCTGGAAATGTAGCTCTAACGGACTCCTGACAATAAGGAAGCTCTTCTGTGTGACCTGAAAACAGTGTGGCTAAACCAGGCTTCCATCTATTAATTTCCTGGAACAATCTGACTGAGAACAATTAGATCTCTGTGCAAATAAACAGAATAAAGTTCCATAGTTTGGTACTCTTCGGTTGAAATGGTGAATATATTACACATTCTGTCTTGCCATCTGTATTGGCTTTTTTGTGCTTTTATAGGTGCTTTCTTGATTCTGCTGTGATCACTTCGGAACAGATTAGGTTGCAGTTAACCTATTACATTAATATATTGAAATCTAATTGTCCATATAAACACATAGCACATGATCATTTGATGAGCATTTCATCAGAACCTGAAATCTGTCATGTTCTCTCTCATAGTGTTTTTACAATATTATTTCAGTGCAGGAAACTATTTTCTTTTTGGAACCAAATGCTGACATATCAGTAAGGAATTATCTCTTAGCTGTTTTGGAACAATGTTACATTATTTATACTTAGTCCAAATGAAGAAGTTAGTTATAACCTGCAAAGGTATGAAAGAACTGTGGTTCCTGATTTTGATCTTCTTGTAAAAAATCATTCATTAATACACAAGATTACATTCTCATCTGTATTCTTGGCACCTATTTAGCTTTTGTTTTATAGGAATTAGGGCTGTCGATTAATCGTAGTTAACTCATGCGATTAACTCAAATTAATCAGGATTACAAAAATTAAATTGTGATTAATCACACTGTTAAATAATAGAATACCAATTGAAATTTATTAAATACTTTGGATGTTTTTCTACATTTTCAAATATATTGATTTCTATTACAACACAGAAAGAAAGTGTACAGTGCTCACTTTATATTATTTTATTACAAATATTTGCACTGTAAAAATGATAAAGATATAGTATTTTTCAATTCATGTCAAAAAAGTATTGTAGTGCAATCTCTTTACTGTGAAAGTATAACTTACAAATGTAGATATTTTTTTGTTACATGACTGCACTCAAAAACAGAACAATATAAAACTTTGAGCCTACAAGTCCACTCAGTTTTACTTCTTGTTCAGCCAATCACTAAGACAAACAAGTTTGTTTATATTTACGAGAGATACTGCTTCCTACTTAAAGAAACAGTGTCACCTGAAAGTGAGAACAGGTGTTTGCATGGCACTTTTGTAGCCAGCATTGCAAGGTATTTACTTGTCAGATATGCTAAACATTCATATGCCCCTTCCTGCTTCGGCCACCATTCCAGAGGACATACATCCATGCTGATGATGCTCATTAAAAAAAAATGCATTAATAATTTTTGTCTGAACTCCTTGGGGGAGAATTGTATGTCTCCTGTTCTGTTTTACCCACCTTCTGCATATATTTCATCTTATAGCAGTCTCGGATCATGACTCAGGATATGTTTGTTTTAAGAACACTTTCACAGCAGATTTGACAAAATGCAAAGAAGGTACCAATGTGAAATTTCTAAAAATAGCTGCAGCACTAGACCCAAGGTTTAAGAATCTGAAGTTCTGTCCAAAATCTGAGCGAGACAAGGTGTGGAGCATGCTTCCAGAAGTCTAAAAAGAGCAACACTCAGATGCAGAAACCACAGAACCTGAACCACCAAAAAAGAAAATCAACCTTCTGCTGGTGGCATCTCAATCAGATGATGAAAATGAACATGCGTTGGTCCGTTCTGCTTGGATTGTTATTGAATAGAACCCATCACCAGCATGGACACGTCCTCTGGAATGGTGGTTGAAGCATGAAGGGACATATGACTCTTTAGCGCATCTGGCACATAAATATCTTAGAACACTAGCTATAACAGTGCTATGTGAATGCCTGTTTTCACTTTCAAAACAAGAAGTAGGCAGCATTATCTCCTGCAAATTGTAACCAAACTTGTTTATCTGAGTGATTGGCTGAAGTGGGACTGAGTGGACTTGCAGGCTCTAAAGTTTTACATTGTTTTCCTTTTGAATGCAGTTTTTTTGTACATAATTCTACATTTGTAAGGTCAGCTTTCATGATAGAGATTGTACTACATTACTTGTATTAGGTTAATTGAAAAAGACTATCTTTTGTTTTTTGCAGTGCAAATACTTGTAATCAAAAATAAATATAAGGTGAGTACAGTACATTTTGTATTCTGTGTTGTAATTGAAATCAATACATTTTAAAATGTACAAAACAACCAAAAATAAACCATATTCTATTACTAACAGCATGATTAATCACATGATTAATGGCAATTAATATTTTAATCACTTTACAGCTCTTATAAGAATCTTTACAGCCATGTTCCTATCTCTATTCCTAACTTTTACACTTGAAAATAAAGAGCTCCAGAGCCCTGCTTTGGTCAGGGTCATGCAATTTTTTTTTAACTAGCTATAAAATATCTAAGAGTTGGATTTTTAGTCATCCCACTCCTGAAAACCTGTCTGTTACCCATTAATTTTAGGATCCAAGTAAAAATTGTCATCTTTGGCCTGCCTTACCCTACCATGAGATCTTAGGGGAGGAAAATTCCAAGACTCCTCTATGAAATTTTCTCCAAATTGTTGGACACATACACAGCATGTGGAATAGGCACACTACACATACACCTGTATTAATAGTAAATTTTGTTCATGCAAGTTAGGCAGATTTCAGTATCTTTGGCCTGGTCTACACTACGCATTTAAACCTATTTTAGCAACGTTAAACCGATTTAACGGTGCACCTGTCCACATTACGAGGCCCTTTATATTGATATAAAGGGCTCTTTAAATCGGTTTCTGTACATCTCCCCAACGGGAGAAATAGGGCTAAAATCGGTATTACCATATCGGATTAGGGTTAGTGTGGCCGCAAATCGATGGTATTGGCCTCCGGGCGGTATCAGACAGTGCACCACTGTGACCGCTCGGGACAGCAATCTGAACTCGGATGCACTGGCCAGGTAAACAGGAAAAGCCCCATGAACTTTTGAATTACATTTCCTGTTTGCCCAGCGTGGAGCTCTGATCAGCACGGGTGGCGATGCAGTCCCAAATCCAAAAAGAGCTCCAGCATGGACCGTATGGGAGATACTGGATCTGACTGCTGTATGGGGAGACAAATCTGTTCTATCAGTGCTCCGTTACAGAAGACGAAATGCCGAAGCATTTGAAAAAAATCTCCAAGCTACACAGTGCTGCGTGACAAGCATAACGGAAAGCCAAAGAATCAAATGGACACTCATAGAGGGAGGGAGGGGGTACTGAGGACTCCAGCTATCCCACAGTCCACAGCAGTCTCTGAAAACTATTTGCATTCTTGGCTGAGCTCCCAGTGCCTGTAGGTTCAAACACATTGTCCAGCGTGGTTCAGGGTATAGCTCGTCAATTTACTCCCTCCCCCCACCACGTGAAAGAAAAGCGAACAAAATCTTTTCTTGACTTTTTTCAATGTCACCCTATGTCTACTGAATGCTGGTAGTAGACGTGATGCTGCTGCAGTGAAGAGCAGTATCCGCTCTTCTCCCCTCCCCGGTGGCAGACGGTACAATATGACTGCTATTCTTCGTCACCATGAGCCTGTGAGTGCTCCTGGCTGGCCTCAGGTGAGGATGGCCGGGGGCGCCTGGGTAAAAATAGGAATGATTCCTGGTCATTCCCAGTAGATGGTACAGAACGGCTGGTAACCGTCCTCATCATAACAACTGGGGGCTGAGCTCCATCAGCCCCCTCCCTTTCCTGTGTAAAGAAAAGATTCTGTACTGCCTGGACTATCATAGCAGCGGGATGCTGGGCTCCTCTCCCCTGCACCGCTTAATGTCCTGCCTGGACTGTCATAGCAGCTGGAGGCTGCCTCCCTCTCATTTTATCTCACTAACAAGTCACTGTTTCTTATTCCTGCATTCTTCATAACTTCATGACACAAATGGGGGGAACACTGCCACGGTAGCCCAGGAAGGTTGGGAGAGGAGGGAAGCAACAGCTGGGGTTGTTGCAGGGGCACCCCCCGTGAATGGCATGCAGCTCATCATTTCTGCGGGATCTGACACAGAGCAGCTGTGCTCTCTGATACACTGGTTCTCTAGTACACTTGCCCCACATTTTAGGCAGGACTGACTCTATTTTTAGAAACCATAAAGGAGGGATTGACTCGGGGAGTCATTCCCATTTTTGCCTTTGCGCCCCTGGCCGACCTCAGCCAGGGGCACCCATGATAGCAGCAGACAGTACAGAACGACAGATAACCGTCATCTTATTGCGAATTTACAATGGCAGCAGACGGTACAGAACGACTGATAACCGTCTCTGCTATCATGCAAAAGCAAACAAATGCTGCTGTGTAGCACTGCAGTAACGCCTCTGTCAGTGGCATCCAGTACACATACGATGACAGTAAAAAAAAAGCTGAATGGGCTCCATGGTTGCCGTGCTATGGCGTCTGCCAGGGCAATCCAGGGAAAAAGGGCACGAAATGATTGTCTGCGGTTGTTTTCCCAGAGGAAGGAATCAGTGACGACATTTACCCAGAACCACCCACGACAATGATTTTTGCCCCATCAGGCACTGGGATCTCAACCCAGAATTCCAAGGGCCGGGGGAGACTGCGGGAACTATGGGATAGCTACGGAATAGCTACCCACAGTGCAGCGCTCCGGAAATCGACACTAGCCTCAGACCATGGATGCACACGGCCGAATTAATGTGCTTAGTGTGGCCGTGTGCACTCAACTTTATACAATCTGTTTTACAAAACCGGTTTATGTAAAATTGGACTAATCCCGTAGTGTAGACATACCCTTTGTTTAGCATTTTCACTGCTTTCACTAACTCAATCTTGTGCAATAAGATAAACCAATTCAGAAATTAATATAGAACCTCAATTGTCTTAAGTAACAATCAAATTAACCTGACCATAATTGTGTCTTTGCTTATCCCCCTGTTGTGAAATACATATCTTTATCAAGCAGCAGTGGGAAAAATTCTAGTGTGGTATATCATGAAGACACTGGGTCATTGATCCATGGGAAAATAATCACCGAAGAAATATTTCAGCAAAACTGCTTCTGAATACCACATTAACACTGGTTCAGTAGCTTTATTTTGCAGCAATTTTCCAATGGTGACTTTTATGTTTCCTTCACTTCATTTTAGTATACACTTTAGATCATCCAGAGCCTTACTTTTGCACCTGAAAATTCTCCCTAATGAATTATTTCTCAGAGCAGAATTCTTGCTCAGTTGAACAATGCTGACTGGAGAAAAGACAGAAAGAGCAATTATACTATATACCATAAGAAGGCCAGGAAGTTAGAAAAGGGCAATGACTTTTGCTGCCAATTATTAATCTACAGTACTAAGTGCACTCCTAAAATTTTGGGTTTAATAAAGGGGGCTAAATAGTGAAAATACCTACACTTCCTATTTAATTAATGTTTTAACAGATGATTAAATACTACTGTCATGTATGTGTAACCCTTCTGCCAGGTGTTAACTGCAGCAACAAAAGCCAAGTTCAATATGTAAAGGTTCATTTTAACATTACAAAACAGAATTGACTTAAGCACCCACCCAGAAATCTGAGTTAACTAATCACCACCCCGGGTACTTTTAAGAGGCAATGCTTCCCCACTCGCAAGCTCTGAGTCTGTGTACAACCAAATAATAAATAATAATAATAATAATAAAAGGAGAGGGCACACAGCATTTGTGATAAATTAAGTGGGGAGTAGCTTCCTTTATGGACACTCAGCCAGCCAGGTAGCTATAAACTCCATCTTAGTAGTTGTTCTCTAATTGTTTTACCTATAAAGGGTTAAAAAGCCCATAGGTAAAAGGAAGGGAGTGGGCACTTGACCAGAAGAGCGAATGGGAAGGATAGAACTTTTTAAAATTGGAAAAAAAACTTCTCCCTTGTTGTTTGTGTTGTTCTCCCAGACAGCAGATACAGGGCTGGAACTATGCTGGAAGAGTTTGGGCCAGGTATAAAAAATCATCAGATCATACTCAGGAGTGGCGCCAGGGTTTCTGGTGACCTAGGCAGAATTTGGGGGGTGGCATTTTGTGCACTCCCCAAGGGGCATGCGGCAGCTTCCGGTTCCGCTCCCATCGTGTCACCGAAGAAGGACCCTCTGCCGAAATGCTGCAGGCAACAGTGACAGTCATTGGGCTGCTCAATTGCCTGCCACTGTTTTCCACGGCACGTCAGCAGAAGGTCCTTCTTTGGCGGCGCGACGGGAGTGCAACCGGAAGCTCCCGTGGGGAGCGCACAAAATGCTGCCCCCCAAATCCTGGCGCCCTAGGCGACCACCTAGGGTCACCTAATGGAAGCGCCGGCCCTGATCATACCTAGAAACTACTCATTTGGAACCCCAGATACGTAAGTAGATCAGGAAATGTTTAGGAAGACACAATTAGGTTTATCGCTTTTATTTCTTTACGGCTTGTGAAGTCCTCTGTGCTAACCCCAGGTGATTTTGTTTTGCTTGTAACCTTTAAGCTGGATATCAAGAAAGCTATTCTTGCTTCTTAATTTTTGTATTTGCTCTTTTTAAATCTAGCAATACCCTGAGTTTTTAGATGTATTTTTTCTTTTTTTTTTTTTTTTTTTTTTAATAAAGTTTACCTTTTTTAAGGACGGCATTGGAGCTTTGTGTCTTAAGAGGTTTATGCACATGTTTAATCAGCTGGTGGCAACAGCTGATTTCCTTTGTTTTTTTTTCCTCAGCTTTTCCCCGAAGGGGGGCTGAAAGGGCTTGAGGTTACCCCTAGGAAGGAATTCACAATTGTGCCTTCCTGGGTTCTCAAAGGGGTTCTGCACTTGGGTAGTGGCAGCATCTACCCATCCAAGGTCAGAGAAAAGCTGTAACCTTGGAAGTTTAATATAAGCCTGGAGTGGCCAGTATAATTTTCAGAATCCTTGTGGGACCCCATTTTCTGCATTTGAAGTGCCAGAGTGGGGAATTGGGCTTGACAGCATTAATTTGGGAAAACACCTGAATAAGGATTCAAAAGTGTGATGTCTCCTACCCTTTTAAATGGTTGGGTACTCTGTACTCAGAGCAGAGCCTAACTTCCATGTGTTCTTGTTTCTTGCTATAACACTGAAGTCGCCACAGCACATTTCTGTGTTTAAATCAGCTCCTCAGTGTCTCTCTCTTTCACTGCTAGGTCCAAACAGAACATTGGCCACAAGGATGAAATCCTGAAGGAACTGAACAGAGTTCAACGCTAACTGGATGACATTGTTACAGGAAAGGACCAAGAGGATCATCTTCAAAATTTCAACGCTCTCTTGCAATGTTTGGAAGACTGTGGACTGAAAGTACATGGAGAGAAATTTGAGTTTTTCAAACCTTCAACTGAATACCTTGGATGTGTAATTGATACCACAGACTTAAGGAAATCACCAGAGAAATGTCACCACCAGAGAATATGCAACACCTATGTTAATTCTCAAGACTGCTTAACTACTATGGTAAATTTCAGGTTAATCTAGCAACAGCTCCAGGACCTGCTTCAGGGGGGAAAATGGAAATGGACTAAATGTGTGTTTTCATTTAAGGAAGCACAGAAACTACTGACATGAGCCCAAGTTCTTACGCACTTTCTTGCCTCGCTGTCACTGCAATTGGCTTGTGATTTTTCACCATATGAAGTGGGTGCAGTTCTTTCACACAATTTTCCCTGATGGCATAGAGAAAACAATTGCCTTCTTCACAAACACTCACCACTCCTGAGAGGTAATATGCACAAATAGAGCAAGAAGTTCTGTGCATTATCTTTGGAATTCAGAAGTTCCATATCTAAGTATATATATGGTATGTTTCGATCGAAACGTAGAATTCTGTCATCAGCTGCTGCTCATATATTACAAAGGGCAATTGTTACTTTCAACTCATTCCTATACCATTCAAGACCATAAAGGTACTCAGCATGGCAATGCTTATGAGCTGCCAAACCTCCCATGCCCAATCCTCCATCAACCCACAGAAACTTCAGATAAAGTGTTTTATCTTAATTTGATAGATAGGTTACCCATCACTAGCACAAATATCAAAGAAACTGCTAAGGATTATGTTATGTGCTTTCTTTGAGAAGGGACTGGTACTACACAGTATAACGTTGGCTCATAAGAATCCTCAGTTTACACAATTTATGTAATATCAATAAGAATTATCTGTGAAGCAAGGTTGCATCTCATGGGGGAATGCAAATGATCATTCCAAAATCACTTCAATCTTATGTTTTGGAAGCTATTCACAAAGGTCATTTTGGCACTGTACAGATTAAGGCCATAACCCAGAGCCACATCTGGTGGCCGGGAATTGACAGACATTGAGAGGAAGAAGAAGTGTTGTACTACATGTCAGCAAATTCAATATGATCCTGACCTAGCTTATCTATGCTCTTGGTTGTGGCCTCAGACTTCCTGGATATATATTCTTGTGGACTTTGCTTTATCATTAGAAGGTTTGGGGTTTTTTTTCATAGTTGACACTAAATTGAAACAATAATACTCCACACCCATCTCAGCCTTCTCCAAATGCCCACTCCATTAAACAAGCTTTGTAGAGGTCAGACTCAGGATATTTTAGGGCACAGCAGAACATTCCTCAGAGGCCCTGATTCAGAAAAGCATCCTTCATTCAGAGAACACTAGTGTAGATGCTTAAATCAATGGAAATTCAGCCCATGCTAAGGGTTCAAGTGCTTTCCTGAATAGCATCTCCTTTAGTACTTATATGTGTTCTTGAAAATGGAGTCCCAGAATATCCTGCTATCAGCTCCTTCCCTTGTATATTAAGGGCTTCACTCTGAGCATCTCCATTGAACTCACCTGTGGCTGTAAAACGTATGTGGAAACAGGCAGAACAGGTCTCAGGCCACATAGGGATTTATAGGCCAAAACCACCACCTTAAACTCCACCAGAAGGCAATATGCAATGTAGTTGTAGCTGTGTCAGTCCCAGAATAATAGAGAGACAGGGCAAGTAAGGTGATGTCTCTCTCACCAACAGAAGTTGGTCCAATAAAAGATAAGCTTTTGAGCCACATTGAGGTCTTGTCTATACTTACATTTCATAGCGCTCTAACTTGCTGGCTAAGGGGTGTGAAAAATCGCCCCCTTGAGAGCAGCAAGTTTGAGCTCTTTAAAGTGCTAGTGTGGACAGGCTCTGAGCGCTGGGAGCTGTGAGGTGCGTGACCACACTCACACTTCAAAGTGCTGCTGTGGGAGCACTCTTGCAGCAGCACTTTGAAGTTTCTAGTGTAGACATAGCCTGAGTTGTTCTTCAGTTCTGGGAAAGGTACTCCCAGGGCCTGGCTACACTTGCAAGTTCGAGCACATTAAAGCAGCCCGGGAGCACTAGCTCAGTGCCCATCCACACTGGCAAGGCACATAGAGTGCTCTGACTCCAGGGCTAGAGCGCTCCTGGTACTCCAGCTCGTTGAGAAGATTAACACTTGGTGCGCATTGGCTGAAACGCCCAGGCATCAGTGTGAACGATGTGTTGCAATACTGCACTCTGATCAGCCTCCAGAAACATCCCATAATCCCCTCAAGTCAAGTGGCCACTCTTGTCATTGTTTTGAATTGCAGCAGGCATGCCGATATGCCCTTTGAAAGCTCCATTTCTGAGAGCCTGCATGCTTATCTGCTCCAAGACAAAACAACCATTACTGTGGAATGCTGTGAGAGAGCGAGAGCGAGAGAGAGAGAGAGATGGTGGGGGAAGAGGAGGGTCTGTTGCTGTCTGACCTTACAAGACAGCATGCTGACATGCTCTCAGCCCCCCAAAAACCCACTCTCCCCTCCCATATACACACACACGCTGCCTGTCACACTCCACCCCACCTCTCTCATTTGAAAAGCACATTGCAGCCACTTCCGTGCTGGGATAGCTGCCACAATGCACTGCTCTCTGTGGCCATTGCAAGAGCTGCTAATGTGACCATGCCAGTGCGCTTGCAGCTGTCAACGTGGATAGATTGCAGTGCTTTCCCTACTGCGCTCTGTGAAGGCTGGTTTAACTCAAAGCACTCTACATCTGCAAGTGTAGCCATGCCTGCAGTGTCACAGCTAAATGTAAGGTGGAACAGGTTGTTATCATAAGTCGTTAGCACATATCGTAAGGGCCCATTTGAAGTAGAGTGGCCCAATAACACCTCTGCAGTTATAGGACAAAAAGAGGGAGTTTGTGGGTTACAGACTGTTGTAATAAGCCATAAATCCAGTGTGTCTGTTCAGTCCATGATTTCAGTGCCTACCAAACTAATGAATTTAAGCTTCCAGGCTCATCTTTTGAAAGTGTTGTGCAGGTTTCCTTTGAAGATGAGGACTGATAGGTCCATAGGCGGCAGGTTATGTATGTTTGTGGTGCTTGAGCACCAGGAATATTCAGGGCTGGGGGCCCTGCTCCAGCAATATTTGGACCTGGGTCTCTCCCACGGCCCTGCCTGGATCGGGCCTCGGCCCTCACAGGTCTCCCCACCCGCCCTGCCGCGTCCCTGACTGACAGAAAGCAGCACAGTGTCTCTTCCCTGCCTGCTTCTGCTGCCGGAGTGGAACGGCTCCCAGCAGAACTGCTGTCTGCTGCCCCTGGGTCTTAGCGCTCTCCATCCCCCTACTGGCAGGGCAGGCTGCCCTTACCCTGCCCTTCGGCCCTAGCCCTGAGCCTCTCCAACACCCCAAACCCCTCATCCCCCCACACCCTAATCATCTGCCTCAGCCCTGAGCCCCCCAGCATCATGAACCCCTCATCCTCAGCCCCAACCCTCATCCCCTGCACCCTGATCCTCTGCCCCAGCTCTGAGCCCCCCCACATCATGAATCCCTCATCCTCAGACCCATAGCCCTCACCCCACACTCAACCCTCTGCCCCAGACCTGAGCCCCCCCGCATCACGAACCCCTCATCCTCAGCCCCAACCCTCATTCCCCTGCACCTGATCCTCTGCCCCAGTTCTGAGCCTTCCTGCAGCATGAACTCCTCATCCTCAGCCCCACAGCCCACACCCCAACCCTCTGCCCTAGCCCTGAGCCCCGTACTGCTTCATGAATCCCTCATCCTCAGCCCCCAGCCCTCACCCCTGCACTCCCTATCCCCAAAATCCCTCCCAGAGCATGCACCCCCTCCCAGAGCATGCACCACCTCCCCTTTCCCACACACCACTGCCCACCCCCAAACTCCCTCCCAGAGCCTGCACCCCTCACCCCTTCCTAAACCCTCACCCCAACCCAGAGCCTGCACCCAAACTCTGTCCCAAAGCCTGCACCCCTCACCCCCTCCTGCACACCCATCCCCTGCCCCAGCCTGGAGCCTGCACCCAGCACCCAAACTCCATCCCAAAGCCTGCACCCTGCACCCCTCCTGCACCCTAATCCCCAGTCCAGGACCTGCACCCCACACCTCCCCCCCCAAACCCATCCCAGAGCCTGAGGCAGGTGGGGGCGGAGTTTGGGGGGCAGAGTTCGGGGGGGTGAGTTCTGGGCACCACCAAAATTTCTACAAACTTGTCACCCATGGATAGATCAGATATAAAGTGAATGGTCCCTTAGAATATGTGCTAGCTACAATCTCTTCCTTCTTGCATTTAGCTGTGACACTTGGCATACCTTTCCCAGACTTGAAGAAGAGCTCTGTGTGGCTTGAAAGCTTGTCTCTCTCACCAACAGAAGTCAGTCCAATAAATGACATTACCTCACCCACCTTGTCTCAGAAGGCAATAGGCAGGTAGTGCAGATCATGGAGTACTGATGTCATGCTTGTGGAGAGAGAGACCCTCCTCAATAAGTAGGCTGTCCGTTGAATAGAATTAAGGTGTAGTCCTTGTACACTACAAAAATTACTCATTTGCTTTGATGGCAGCAAGGAAACTAGAGCAGTAAGAAAAGCTGTGTGAACGGTACAGAAGCAGTGCCCAATGGAAGCTATAATTGAAAGGCAAAGCAGCAACATAGAGCACACCTATGTCAAAGCACATATCTTCTCCCTTTCGTTTTTCCATTCTGTTTAGCTTTTGCTTCCATGTGGCTTTTCTTGCCCCTTCTGCAGTTGGGTATTCAGATGCTGTAACCAAATAAGGAAGACTGCAGTTTTAATGATTGACATAATTTCTGTGATGAAGAGCAGCTTGTCAAAATTATGCATAGAAGCCCTACGGCAGAAAAGAAGGTGCTTTCAATCACAGTGGTAAATAAAGTCCTTGATAGTCTGAGTGAAGGTGGAGAGGGGTCCAGCTGGCAAATTTTGGATCCAAGTGCTTCACTATGATAAGAGAGCTCAAGGAAGATATATGTAGTTAGCTTTTATCTAACTGGAGTGACAAAAGATTTGAACCTACAGGGATTTAACTTGATGTAAAAGGTTACATACACTGTAGTCTCAGAGTGTTTTCTTTCACAAGAAAAAATAAATAAATAGAATAAAGAACAAAGCCTTGTTTAAAAAAAGAATATTTCAAATTTATGAAGATGTGATTTGTATGAACACAGGCTAATTTAGAATAGGGTTACAGATTAAAATGATCATGATATCAACCCATAATTACAGCTCACTAGAAGATCATGTGGCAGTACTGCAATCTCAGAATTGTGGTTTGACCAGAGAGGTACCTCTCAGTCTAAGTGGTGTATTCCTTTCCCCTTTCAGCCCCAGAGTAAAACCCTTGTGTCATCCTCAGGTTGTGCCATGCACACTTATGCTTCACACAGGAAGAGTGGATTTGTCTCTTAGCACATTTTAGAGTACATTCTTAAACTCCAGTCCCCACAATTGGATCTGTGTAGGCAGACCCTTGCCCTTACACAGAGCTCTAAGGGTCTGACAGAATGGATCCAATTGCATAATTAGGGACTTAGGTTGTAAAAAATGTGGGATAGAGGTATGTCTTCACATGTGTTTGAATACACTAGCACAATGAGGCTCTATGATTAGGGCCTCTGGGTGCTACTATACTATAAATATCAGTTATACATTATATGTCAATTCCCACCACGTCCGACTTTCTTCAGCTAAAAGGCTAAGGGGACTTTTACCCCTTTCAAACCATAGTTCTGCAGGATCAGTGTGTATTAACCAATGGAACTGTCAAATGGAACTCCCCCCATCATAATTTTGGATCGACTTTCTAGTTTGGTTTTTGGTTGGCTGGGATGTTTTAAAAAAATGCTAGCTATGAGGAGGTATAATCAGGAGAAGCTCTTGCATGCCTCTGTACATATTCCCTCCAACAGATGCTGGCTGGATTTTTAACATCAATGTGATTACGCACAGACAGCATATGCACAGGTGCCAATTAGAGGAGGGCTGGGGACATCCCCTTTCCCTCAGATTTTTGCATTTGATAAGCAGGATATTTACTGTACATCTCACACAGCTGGCACCTAGGCCCTCAATCTGCTGGAACGCACTGCAGCTCCTCTGGGCACCAGGGGCCTGACAAGAAGCCTCGAGCCCTCAGGGAGGAGGGGTAGGGAGCAAGGTGCGGGAGTCAGGGGCTTCTAGGAGAGAACACAGTCAGCAGTTGAGTCCCACTCTGCTGGGCTCTCCTGCTCCATGGCAGCTCCTCTCAGTGCCACAGGAAGCCTCGAACCAGCAGGGCAAGGAGTGGGAAGGGGCAGGCATTTACTAGGACACACGGAAACTGTTAATGGTCCCATCCTAGCAAGCTTCATCGCTGCCCCCAGCAGCAGCACCCAAGAGCTGGTGGTGCTGAAATGAGCCCCTAGCAGCCCAGCCCAGCAGGGAGCTGAGGCAAGGGTAGAGGGGGAACCTGTGCTGCTAGCGCTGCTGGAGCAGGGATGCCTTATCCTCATGCTCCTCCTGCCCATTCTGAGCTGTGATGGCAACTCCCTCTCATGGGGAATGGGGCAGCAAGACTGGCTGTGGGGCAGAGAGGGAGGAGAATGGGGTTTGCAACTTCCCTCCAAAGAAACATTTGATTGGCACCGCTGCTGAGAGTATGCCACATGGTATTAAGGTATGGAGAGCCTGTATTTAACAGTTACTTATTTTTATTTAAACATTACATGACTAACAACAGTGACAGAGCCTAGTATTGGCTGCAGCTCACTGCTGTTCTGAGGGTCCACCTTCCAAACTGGAGGATGACCTTTGTTCTCTGGAACCACACACACATCCTTACATAACAATAGCAGTTACTCCACACAGCTCCTATTTAAAGGCTTGAGTATCCAGTCTTTACTTACAGACTCATAGACTTTAAGGTCAGAAGGGACCATCATGATCATCTAGTCTGACCTGCACAATGCAGGCCACAGAATCTCACCCACCCACTCCTGTAGCAAACCCTTAACCTATGTCTGAGTTATTGAAGTCCTCAAATTGTGGTTTGAAGACCTCAAGCTGCAGAGAATCCTCCAGCAAGTGACCCATGCCCCAGGCTGCAGAAAGGAAGGCATAGCTGGGTGGAGGTTTGAGCCAAAAATCTTGCAATGCATTCATATTAGACTTGAGGTGGCAGCCCTTTGACAGGTTTATATTTTAGCTATAACTTATCACAACTTTCAGATGTTGAATTTGTCTCTATTGTTCCCTGAACAGAATATACTGAAAATTACAAAGAAAATATTTATAAAGGAGAGCTCTAGAGTTCAAACAGTCCCTGTACTCTAGTTCATAAGAGAACCTAATTGCACACACAATTTCATGAAGAGTAGGTATATTACTATATATTCTGTTTGCTTCTTCAAAAAATGAACTGATTAAATTTTTTTGTTAATGGAGATTACTTTTGGATGATAAAGATAATTAAGCAGTAAAGATTTAATGATATTTTGACCTTAAGAGAATAAACGATATGAAGAAAGTCTCATAAAAATTCAGTCCTTCTGCAAGGATCTAACTTACTATCTTTGCAGTGAAAAGTAGACACTGTTCAATAGACTGCAATCTTTTATTACCATCTATGGGAACTGACATGTATTAAATTAACTACAGAAGGGCTCCCTTATTGCTCCCTGCATACAACAAAAACATACTGAGAATTACAAAGAAAATATTAATGAAAGAAACTGAATATTAGATGTACTGAGTTCAAATAATTTCTCGTCCCTAGTTTGTAAGTGCACCATTTCATGAAAAATCAAATTTAGTTTCTGTGCTTTTCATCTTTAATATTAAAGTGAAAAAAGATGAAGCACAAATTTGCCTATGTTTCAATGTTAGATTTCTTCATAAATAAAATTACGAGCAATGACATCATCAAAGAAAATTCCTACATTATAGATTCTCAAACTGTGATCCCTGGTGCACTTCTCATGTCTACATAGAGCTGGCTGGTTTGTTTCCAGTTGCCAAAATCTCATTTTAAAACAGCAAAAAATATATTATGGGTGGTATATTCAAAAGTGCCTATGCTACTTAGGAGCATAAGACTCTGACTTTCAATGGGACTTGTGCTCCTAAGTCACTTACGCACTTCTGAAAGTTCTACTTGTTGATCCATGACCTGATTCTGGATTGCTTAAGTTTAATTTGATTGCTTGAGTTTAATACATATAGTGCACACGTGATTGCCTTTTAATATTTAAGAGTGAAGCACATTTAGCTGAGACATACAACTGAGTATTAACATTAAGGTAGGCTTGGCAATAGGGAGAAGCCTACATGAGACCTAGTAGTTAGAGGTGTGTTAACATAATTAACAACAGGTCTTAGCATAACTAAGTGACCTAGGGTTATAAGATTTAGCAATAAGGGGTCTTATAACAAGTTAACCACAAGAGAACAAAGTAATGAAATCCTAACGACATTGGGAAGGGAGGGGAGTTATTGAATAAAATGTGCCCTTTTGGCTAATGAAACATTGGGAAATGTATTAATGAAGTATTGACATAAAAAGCTTGTATCAGCAATTGGAACCCCAATTATGGATATGTGGAAAGCCACATATGGATAAGCTGAGACCTAAGTAAATATAGTCATGATAAATAAATGTATGAAAGAGGGAATATAAAACCCAACTGATGAATGATCACAAGTGGGTGTCAGCTCAAAAAGTCATTTCCTTGCGGTGTGCTCCACTGACAGTTTGCTTCTATCTTTGTTTCTAAGGGCCTCCATAAGGTTGCAAGTATTCACAAGATTGTGAGAATGTCAACATTGGGGAATTGCTTTGTTTTGTACTAGCGTTAAGAATGCACAATCTAGGTCGGGGTCGACAACCTTTCAGAAGTGGTGAGCTGAGGCTGAGGCTTCATTTATTCACTCTAATTTAAGGTTTCGCGTGCCAGTAATACATTTTAACATTTTTAGAAGGTCTCTTTCTATAAGTCTATAATATATAACTAAACTATTGTATGTAAAGTAAGTAAGGTTTTTAAAATGTTTAAGAAGCTTCATTTAAAATTAAATTAAAAAGCAGAACCCCCTGGACCGGTGGCCAGAACCCAGGCAGTGTAAGTGCCACAGAAAATCAGCTTGCGTGCTGCCTTTGGCATGCGTGCCATAGGTTGCCTACTCCCAAACTAGGTGATCATTTTGCTATGTTTTTCATACTCTTATTTTCCTATGATTTCAGTTATATGTATCTGAACTAACTAAAGCTCAATCTGCATGTGCTTCACCAATCTCAAAAATCAGTAAAATTTCTTAAGTAGCAGTCTAAATAAAAGAACCTGTTATTTACTGAAGCAGCACAATTTACACTAAAAATATTCAAGGCAAAACACTAATTTTTTTCCTAAAGTTATTTATCTATGTTAGCAGTTATTGTCGTTGCCACAGGAATGTTACACAATCAAAAATATAATGAGATGATCTTCACAATCATGAGAGGAAAGGGCCCATTTCTCCATTACGATGTAGGCCACACTGAAGAAAGATTAATATCAGTGATACTCAGAGTGAGGGCATGTCTTCAGTAGCAACATTAAAGTGGCAGTGCTTTACCATGGCTGTTTAGTCGCAGCGCTCTCTCCCAGTGCTGTAAAAAACACCCCCCCACAAGGGGCGTAGCTACCAGTGCTGGAAGTGCGGCTACCAGCGTTGTTGCACTGTCTACACTGCCACATTACAATGCTGAAACTTGCAACACTCAGGGGTGTGTCTTTTCACACCCCTGAGCAAGAAAGTTGCAGCTCTGTAAAGTGGCAGTGTAGATAAGGCCTGAGGCTCAGGAGCCACAAGTGGCTCTTTAATGTGTCTCCTGTGGCTCTTTAAAATGTTGTGTGATTTAGTTATTAACCAATCTAAGTTATTAACCAATCAGGATGCATATTCTATGCTATTAACCAGTTGTAGTTGATAAAATAATAATGCTTAGTCAGAACAACAAGATTTACTATATATATAGTAAATCAAACAATGAATTCACACTGCTGAAGGTCTTCTGTGTAATGTTGATCATGGATTTAGCTTCTGAACCACTGAGGTCTGAGTATCACTCATTAAGAATATCTATCATACACCAGCAAAAAGACAAGAACCTTTATCTTTAAAGGCCCAATTTAATCCCCTTTGAAATCAAATAGAAGCAGAAGGTGTCCACAAAACTCATCATGAGAAAAATAAAACAACTATTTTGATGTTACCTAGAGAAGAATAGACTCACTGCTAGATCACCTCCTTGTGGCTGGGTGTGACATAGGAGGCCCACCTCACCTAGTACCCCCTGCTGACAGCTGCTCTGGCCCAGAGGTTGTCTGCCTCTTCTTGTAACTTAGCCTCCAGCCATTTCCTGTTTAGTTCCACCTCTTCTGGAGTAAATGAAGAGTCCAATAAACTAAACTCAAACATACATAACTCTTCACCCAGATCCACTTCTCCTCAGGCTCTTCATCACTTGCCAGGCTTTGCAGAGCTGTCCTCCCTCTCACATTCAGTGTGATACCTCACAGGGTTTTTCTCCTTGGAGACTTGGCTCCAAATTCAGCAGTCCTTCTCCTCCTTGTGTCACAGCATTTCTGCACTACCTTTCCTGGTGGCTGATAGGGGAATCCAGGCCCTCTTGTCTCCAGTGGGTTCCAGTCAAATGAGCCCATAGAAAGCAGTTAGAGTCTGCTCCCTCAGACTTCTTGCTGCATTTCTAGACTTCTTCCTGCTTTGGCCTTCCTGCAGGTCCTTTTCTACAGCTCCTCCCTGGGCTTATTGTATATCTACCTCTCTCTCAGCCCTTTCTTCACACTCTCTAGCAACCAGAAAGGGACTACAGAGTTCTCTCTCCCACAACCCTTCTGCATAAAGGCTTCCACCATTTATTGTCACCATCCAGCTCCTTCCCCAGATGGGCTTAATTTTAACTGAGTCTACCCTCCCCCACCCCAGTGAACCCAAGTGCCTGAACTCTCTAGCTCTAGTTAGTGCCAGTGTGGGATATATACCCATCACATTACCAGTGTGACATAGCTGGACTTCTGAATGATCACATAATGTTCTTCTTTGAATTGTCACTGTCCTTTATGTCGTGCATTACATTGGGAGTTATGATAGTCTGGGAGATTCTGCAAGGTAATTCAGGGATTCAGGGCCCCAGAATCCAAACATGTAGCAGAATGGCACCATCCATTATTAGAGGGAAATAAGATGTCACAAGAACTCTCTCTCTCTCTCTCTCTCTCTCTCTCTCTCTCACACACACACACACACACACACACACACACACACACACACACACCCCTTTCTTTGGTTGTTTTTCATTTTTCTTCAGGCCTGGATTTGGAGGCCTAAAAATCTATTCAGTCAAACCTTCACATTAAGATACAATAGTCTTTTTTAGTAAACAGAACAGGATTGCAAGTATAACACTGCCATTTTTTCTACACAAACCAGCAGAAGAGGTACAATTTTGCCACTATGAAAAAACTGGTGCTATTTAACTGCTAAGTATGATGATTTGCCTCCACTGCACTGATTCTGAAAAGTACTGAACACCTCCTAAGCAGCCACAAGTGCCAGTGATTTGAATGTGTTCAGTAGCTCTCAAAATCATGCCCAGAGTGCTGAGGACTGAGGATACATGTCGCAGGGTCCCACCCAGGAGCTGCCGGAGCCCCATATCACAGAGGTGAAGCCTACCAAGACACAGAGCAGATATCCAACTACCCGCAGTCACCCAAGAGGTGTCATAACTGTTGGAAGCTCCACAGGCCAGAAACTCCAGATACTCGTGGACCACTTCATTGGAAGACAGGGTAGAAAGTAACCCTGGGAGACTAGCCATTCATCTGGTTGTAAGACCAGGAATTAAGTTAGAATGTTTCAGTCGGATCCCTGCTGACACAGTGGTGAGTATACCCACCTCTGACTGGGCCCTGGGTTGGGACCTGGTGGAGTAGGGAGTGTCCAGGTCCCCTACATGGCCACACCCCCCTTTGGGGGTGGCCCATCTCCCACTGGCCATTAGGTGATGCAGCCTTGTGGGAGAGGGCAGCCATATTGCTCTGGCTGTTAGGCCACCCTGCAAGAGAGGACAGCTGTATTGACTCTGGCCATGAGGCCATGCCATCCTGAGGCTAAGGGCGATCAGATAGACTCCGCCACAGAGCTGCCCCAAAGGGAACTTGCCTATGACATTTCAACACTCCCTTAAGTGTTTGGTTGACTCTCTCAGTCATGGCGTTTGTGTGTGGTACATGGACATCTTTAAGGACTTAATTTTCAGGAGGGTGCATAGTTCTTGCATTAACCAGATATGAAAAAATTGGTCCCTTGGTCTGAAAATGTTCCCTATCTGGGCAAAAAGTTTCATGAGTCAAAAGTCAACCATTTCTGCCTCTGGAGAATGCAGAAATATTGCCTTCAAATATTGTGTAGCACACTCTGTAATCACAAGAATGTACTGGTGCCCTGAAAAACTCCGATCCAGGAGATTTATCAATTCCTGTCCAGTCAAAGAGGAGTTCTCATCTATGGAAAAGGACTCAGGGTGCTTTGGGGCATTTTTATAACTATTACTCTGGGACTGAGACAAAAGTAATTATGAACTTTTGGGTGGAAGCTGTGCCAATATAAGTAGGCCAATATCCAGACAGATCTTCAAAGAGACTAGCTTCTGATTTAAGCAAATTCAAAGGACATCATTACCTGGTCATAGTGAACTATTTTTCCAGATATATAGTAATGTACTTGAAAGACAGTATGTCAAAGTGTTGAGAAACTAAAGTGCATTATTGCTCATTTTGATATTCCAGAACAACTAGTGATAGACAATGGACCACAAATTCATCAAGCAGAATTTAAGTAATTCTAAACAAAATTGTTTTTCCAAACAAAAAACACATTACTCACAAGTGCATGAAGGGTCTGAGAGATGAGTACAGATTATTCCTTGCTTTTCTGACTCACATAGCAACACCAATAGCAGCTACTGGATATAGTGCAACACAATTCCTGATGGGAAGACAACTCAGAATTACTGTTCCGACTTTGGAAAAGAACCTATCTTCAAAGTGGCCAGACATGAAGAGAGTAGCCAAATCAGATAAAAAGGCAAAAAGAACTTACGATCATTTTTATAACAGGCATCAAAAAACTGCCTGATGATTGAGACCAACAGTGGAGAGTTCAATAGAAACCATCCACATCTACAGTTTGTTCCTCAGAAAAAACAAAACAGAGGAAACTCTACAGATGGCAAATGCAGAACAAGACGACAACCCAAGGATTCTGGACTGATCACAGCCAGTTGTTGCAACTAATGGACAGCCATATGACCAAGTTGTTAAGCATTCAGGTCATGGAATTAGAAAACCTATATGATTCAGAGACACTTCACTGGCTGATCCATACTGAACTTTGTAGATGACATGATTTTTGTGTAAGATAATGTAATTTTTAAATGGTGGGAATGTAAGCTTAAAAGAGGAGATGTAATAGAATGTTAAATTGTATTATACTGTTCAGCCAATAGGTAGCCCATGGGTAACAGACCTTAAGTTCGTACCAGCCATCCCTGGCAGTACAATAAAGTATTTTAAGGTGAACACATGTCTGGGGCATCTCTATGGGAAGCAAGCTGTGGCGCCAATGTAAACTGACCCCTCAGAGCAGGGCTATTGTGTTATAATTTGAAATGCATTTGAGGGTCACCTTGTCCCTATATCACTGACCAACATTTTCTAATTGTCATTAACAGAGGTGATATAATTTACTTAGCGATGAGATCCCAGGGAAGGGACAGGGGGTGGCTGTGTTACATTGTGATAAAAGGTTATGTAATGGTACACAAAATAATACAACTGGTTGTCAAACATGGAATTTAAACTAGAACAAAGGAACTGGATTCCATCTACAACATTATTGTATATATTCTTCAATTTGAATACATGCACAGTAACTGATTACTAAATGTACTTTAAAAAATAGCACTCTCTAAATAAAAAAAATCTCTCTGTATGTACAGGCTATTATAGGTTATATTTTTAGTTCAAGATTTCCCTTTCCTCAAATATCTCACTGGGTGCTATCTAATGCGCAAGTCAGTTTGAGCCTATTGTGACATCCTAAAGAGATCAACTCAACTCCAGTGATGCTTGCAGGGATGCACATTAGACCAGACATGCTGGATGGGAAAAGCATTTTGTTGTCAGGTTCAGGGTTTCCAGAACAACATGAATCAATGACAGGGCACAACCAGATCTGATGATCAGGAACAAATAGAAACATACCATCACACTTGGACTGATCTGACCAGCCAGCTTTAAACCAAAGGGACCCTTTCCTGCCCATCTGTCTCCTGCTCAACCTCAGCCTCTCCACTTATTCTTGGTTTCTGTCTCCCCTCCCACCCATCGTGTTTCTCATCATTTGCTCACACTCCATCTCCATCAGTCTCAGGCTCCCTCCTGTCTGCCTATGTTCCTCCACCATCCCTCTCTACTCCCCCATAGGACAATGACAGTGCATTCACTCTGAATAAACCCTAAATCATACATGCCCATAGAGGGTCAAGTCCTTTTACCATATTTATACCTATCTATGTCTTGTACAGAGGTATGACCTGGTAGTAGCAGTCCTGAAACCTATTATATACAAGATGTACATGGCAAGGGGACTGTAGCGAGGTGATCATCCCGCTCCTGCCCTGAAGGGGTTAAAAGCAGCCCTGCAAAGGGCTGTGGCAGGGAAAAGCTAGGCTGATAGGGAGAAGCAGCCACAGCTGCGGCCATGCCCCAATCAGGCCATGGCTGGTCCTATAAGAGGGCTGAGGGCTACCTCTCTCTCTAGCTTCTTGAGACAGAAGGACCTGGCTGCCTGGGAGTTGAGAAGGGTACCTGAGGTGGACCAGTGCTGGGGAAGGGCAGAGGGAGCTGGGGAGCTCCAGCCTAGTAAAACTTCAGGCTGCAGGTCTTGTTAAAAGGCCAAGAAATGTACTGGGGCTGCAGAGGGGCAACCCAGAGATAGGCAAAGGCTGCAGGTCCTAACCCCCTTGCCGATGATGAGTGGTTTACAGACTGGAGTCTTCCCCAGGGAGTGGGGGCTAGATAATGACTGGCAGTAGCCAGTGAGGTAAGGTGGGTTTAGAGAGTTGGGGGTTCCCCTGGGAGGGGAGACCCAGATCAAGGGAGTACTGTGGTGTGCAGAATCCCTGGGTAAAGGGTCTGGGAGGGACACGGAGCCAGCGGCAGGCGAGACACCAACCTGCAAAAGGTCCTCTGGGCTGGAAAGAGCTAAACCCAAGATGACCAGCAGGAGGTGCCACACCAGTGAATTGTTGCCCCACCACAGGGATGCATGTCTCAGATGCATAATTTTATTGACCTTGTTTGGGAATCTTTGGGTATGCCTATACTACGGGATTATACCAATTTTACAGAAACCGGTTTTTTAAAACAGATTGTATAAAGTCGAGTGCACATGGCCACGTTAAGCACATTAATTCAGCGGTGTGCGTCCATGTACGAAGGCTGGTGTCAATTTCCGGAGCATTGCACTGTGGGTAGCTATCCCATAGTTCCCGCAGTCTCCCAGCCCTTGGAATTCTGGGTTGAGATCCCAGTGCCTGATGGGACAAAAAACATTGTCGCAGGTGGTTCTGGGTATAGCCTCACCCCTCCCTCCGTGAAAGCAGCAGACAATCGTTTTGTGCCTTTTTTCCTGGGTGAACTGTGCAAACACCATAGCACAGCAAGCATGGGCCCTGCTGAGCTCAAGACAGCAATCATGGACGCTGTAAACACCTTGCGCATTATTGTGCAGTCTATGCTGAACCAGAACCTGCAAAACCAGGCGAGGAAGAGGTGCCTACGGCAGTGCGGGACAAGAGTGATGAATGAGGACATGGACACAGAATTCTCTCAAACTGCAGGCCCCTGTGCTTTGGAGATCCTGCTAGTAATGAGGCAGGTTCTAGCCATTGCACACTAATTTTGGGCCCGGGAAACAAGCACAGACTGGTGAGACCGCATAGTGTTGCGGGTTTGGGATGATTCCCAGTGGCTGCGAAACTTTCACATGTGTAAGGGCACTTTCATTGAACTTTGACTTGCTTTCCCCTGCCCTGAAACGCCAGAATACCAAGATGAGAGTAGCCCTCACAGTTGAGAAGCAAGTGGCAATAGCCCTGTGGAAGCTTGCAATGCCAGACAGCTACCGGTCAGCTGGGAATCAGTTTGGAGTGGGAAAATCTACTGTGGGGGCTGCTGTGATGCAAGTAGCCAAAGCAATCATTAAGCTGCTGCTATGAAAGGTTGTGACTCTGGGAAATGTGCAGGTCATAGTGGATGGCTTTGCTGGGATTCCCTAATTGTGGTGGGGTGATAGATGGAACCCATATCCCTATCTTGGCACCGGAGCACCAGGGCACCCAGTATGTAAACCGCAAGGGGTATTTTTCAATGGTGCTGCAAGCACTGGTGGATCACAAGGGACGTTTCACCAACATCCACGTGGGATGGCCAGGAAGGGTTCATGATGCTCGCGTTTTCAGGAACATTACTCTGTTTAAATGGTTGCATCAAGGGAATTACTTCCCAGACCAGAAAATAACTGTTGGGGATGTTGAAATGCCTGTAGCTATCCTGGGTGACCCAGCCTACTCCTTGATGCCATGGCTCATGAAGCCATACACAGGCAGCCTGGACAGTAGTCAGGAGTTGTTCAACTACAGGCTGAGCAAGTGCAGAATGTGCATTTGGCCGTTTAAAGGTGCGCTGACGCACATTACTGACTCTATCAGACCTCAGCCAAACCAATGTCTCTTTGGTTATTGCTGCTTGCTGTGTGCTCCACAAACTCTGTGAGAGTAAATGGGAGACCTTTATGGCGGGGTAGGAGGTTGAGGCAAATCACCTGGTCACTGATTACATGCAGCCAGACACCAGGGCAATTAGAAGCGCACACCAGGAAGCAGTGCGCATCAGAGAAGCTTTGAAAACGAGTTTCATCACGGGCCAGGGTATGGTGTGACTGCTGTGTTTGTTTCCCCTTGATGAACCCCCCCACCCTTGATTGACTCATTCCCTGTAAACAACCCACCCTCCCTCTTCGATTACAGTTTGCTTAAGGAAATAAAGTCACTATCATTTAAAAATCATGTATTATTTATTAATTCATTATAAAAAGAGGGAGAGAACTGACAAGGTAGCCCAGGTGTGGTTTGAGAGGAGGATAGGAGGGAAGGAAAAGGCCACTAAAAAAATTTCAAAGTAAATGACAGCCTTTTGGTTGGGCTGTCCACGGGGGTGGAGTGGGTGGGTGCACGGAGCCTCCCCCACGCGTTCTTACACGTCTGGGTGAGGAGAATGTGGAACATGGTGAGGGTGGTTATACAGGGGCTGAAGTGGCAGACTGTGATCATGCTGCTGTTCCTGAAGCTCCACTAGATGCTGGAGCATGTCAGTTTGATCACAGCAGCCCCAGAGTTGCATCCCGCCACTGCTGATCTTCCTGCCTACACCTCTGATTTTCCTGCCACCACCTCTCATCTCGAGCGTCCCTCCGGTCCTCACGTTCACTGGCATCTTTCCTGTAATTTGATACCACATCCTTCCACTCGTTCAGATGAGCTCTTTCATTGTGGGTCACTTCCATGATTTCCGAGAACATTTAATTTCTTGTCTTTTTTCCGCCGCCTTATCTGAGATAGCCTTCCGGATGGAGTAGGGAGGCTTGAAAAATTTGCAGCTGCATGAGGGAGGGAAAAAAGGGAGAGAAGTATTTAAAAAGATACATTTTACAGAACAATGCTTATACCCTTTCAAAGGTGAACAACACTATTCACCTTACATAGCACATGTGATTTGACTACAAGGTCGCATTTTGCATCTTAATATTGAGTGCCTGCTGCTCTGGTGTTACAGATCTCACAGACACAGGTCCAGGCAGCAGAATTTGGCTTGCATGTGGCCATGATAAGCCATTGTCTTCTGCAGCCTTCATATATCCAGCGCCCTCCTTTACCAAATAGCAAGCAAAACCCGTTCAGTGCTGCTCCTTTCCTGTTAACAGGCAGCAGCAGAAACCACACCCCCATCCAATTCTCTGGGATGATCTCTTTACCCCTCCTCCCACTGCATGGCTGGTATCATGGAAGATCACTGCTAAACACCCCCCTCCCCTCCCCACCACGTGGCTGGTATCAGGGAAGATCCCTGCTACCCAAACATGAAAAAGCTCAGCGCCAATTACCCGCCCCGCTTCCCCCTGCAAGAAAGGATTTCTTTTAAGCAACAGACAAACAGCCCAGTAGGAATGGCCATCTCTGTCTCCTTAATTAAATTCCAAAATTTCAACCAGGTTACCATGAACGATATCACTTTCCTGAGGATAACACAGCGAGATAAAGAACGGATGTTGCTTGAATGCCAGCAAACACCGGGACCATACACAGCTAGGCTTTGTCATGCAATGATACCATTACTTGCTACATGCATGGCGTGGTCAAATGTCCTGGAGGACGGAATAAGGCTGCCCTGCCCAAAAACCTTTTGCAAAGGCTTTTGGAGTACCTCCAGGAGAGCTTAATGGAGATGTCCCTGGAGGATTTCCGTTCCATCCTCAGACATGTTAACAGACTTTTCCAGTAGCTGTACTGGCTGCGAATGCATCCCAAGTCCTCAGGGCAAATCAATCATTAAAAAACGCTTGCTTTTAAACCATGTATTATATTTACAAAAGGTACACTCACCAGAGGTCCCTTCCATGGCTTCATTGTGTGAGATAGCGGCTTGGGAGGGCTGGGAGGTTAATTCCGTCAGGGTGAGAAACAGCTCCTGGCTGTTGGGGAGAACGGAGCACTGTGTGCTCTCTGCAAGCTCGTCTTCCTCTTCCTCCTCCTCCTCATCTTCCCCGTCTGCAGAATCCTCAGGCATGGCTGAGATTACCACCCCCACCTCAGAATCCACAGACAGGGGTGGGGTAGTGGTTGCTGACTCCCCGAGAATTGCATGCAGCTCAGCGTAGAAGCAGCATGTTTTCGGCCCTGACCAGGACCTTCCGTTTGCTTCTTTGGTTTTCTGGTAGACTTGTCTGAGCTCCTTAACTTTCACACTGCACTGTACTGAGTCCCTGGTGTGGCTTCTCTGCATCATGGCCTTGAAATTTTTTCAAATATTTTTTCATTTCGTCTTTTGGAATGGAGTTCTGTTAGCACGGAATCCTCTCCCCGTATAGCGATCAGATCCAGTACCTCCCACGCAGTCCATGCTGGAGCTCTTTTACGATTCTCAGGAGACTGCATTGTTACCTGTGCAGATGAGCTCTCCACGCTGGCCAAACAGGAAATGAAATTCACAAGTTCGCAGGGCTTTTCCTATCTACCTGGCCAGTGCATCTGAGTTCAGATGGCTTTCCAGAGCGGGCACAATGGTGCACTGTGGGATACCTCCTGGAGGCCAATACCTTTGAACTGCGGTCACATTAACCCTAATCTGACATGGCAATACTGATTTCAGTGCTACTCCCTTCGTCGGGGAGGAGTACAGAAATTGGTTTTAAGAGCCCTTTATATCAATATAAAATGTGTGGATGGGTGCAGGGTTAAATCGGTTTAACTCTGCTAAATTCGGTATAAATGCATAGTGTAGACCAGGCCTTTGAGTGGCTACAATAAGTGATGGATTTGACTAAGCGTACATCAAATAGTTCTCAAGAGCTACGTGACCTTGTTAATAAACTGTTGCGCATTTTATACAGGCTTATGCACACAACAGTAGTGAATTTACAATGAAACCTAAACTGAAGCTTTCATCCTGTCCCACATACACAATCACCACACCTCAGCCAACACATCCACACAAGACTCACATAAATGCATTCAGCTTTCACAATATATTAAGAGGTCTCAGACCAGTAAAGAGGAATTGACTACTGGTCCCTAGAAAATCTGTGGGCTTCTGGGATCATGAAATGGAAATAGAAAATATTTTTTTTTCCAGTAGCTGTGAGATTTCTCATCAGGGAAATTCCTACTGCACCACCTCACACTTTCCCTTATGAATGAAATGTCAGGACACAGAGTCTAAATCCAAAGAGCTAGACAGGTGCTCTTTCCTTGACTCAAGAGCCATATTGTCCCTTCTGCACTGGTGGAAAAAAGAGATTAGAATGCAGTGGGGAAGTGCCACCACTGCAGCATTTTTTCCTTCCCCCTTTAGCCAGTACAAGTCTCTATATGAGGTTTCAGATCTGTTTGGGGAGGGGGTAGGCCCAGGATAGCTGCAAAGGCAGCATTGTATATCTTCCAAAATCCTTGGTATTTCTGCAGTTGAGTTCATGTTTGTTCATTCAGGATTATCTTAATTCCCTGTTTCTTCCACAATTTGGAACCTCGTTTAGAGAGAAATCTGGAAGCAGTGTCCTCTAATTTCCAGGCAACAAAAATACTGCAGGAGTCATATTGATGGTGGACAGAATGAGCTGAAAGGGGCATGGCCCCAGTGAACAGACACAGGACTTCATTCCATGTTAATGAGGTGTTTTTGTAGCTCACTCATGAGGTCAACATGGAGCTCAGAAGATCCATGACCTTAGGAGAGGAATACTGGTCAGTTTCATGGGGTCAGGAGAACAACTCAGCCTTCAGCAGAATTCCAGGGAAAAAATGCAAATCAAAATTCTTGCCTCTGTTGGAATCACCTGCCTAGGAGAACCATCTGTTCCTAGCTATTTTAAGTCACTGTAGGGACTAGGCAAAAGATTTAAGTAGTTATGTAACTGACTTGTGAATTCAATTCTATGTAAAACAAATATCTGAGGCTCTATAGCTCTTAATAGTAAAAAGTGAACCTATCACTTCGCACATATGGATATGAAAAATAAAAGGGAGGTGTTACTGATTTTTAAGAGCATTTATCCTTAACTACTCTTATTTTGAAAATGAATGGATGTCCTAGAGAATAAGAAACATAAGCAGAGCCATTAGTAACCTTATTTTATTAATGCTTCACTCAGCTTAATAAGTCAAGGCATGTTAATAACGGCCAGACTCCACTTGACTTCAAGCTCAGTATATTAGAGTCTTCTAGAAAAAAAGCCTAGTCTTTGGTGTTTCTGGTAGAATCAAATAAACAAATTACTAATCTTGTTTTGTATCACTAGTATTTTGTCAGAAGGCAAGTGGGTGCTTTTTTAAAAAAATCTGTTCCTTAGTGTCAGAATCCAACAAGAGCAGTCAGGGCCAAGGGTCAGAGCAGAGTAGTTCACAGATAGGTTCCAGGCCAGGAATTATACAAAGATCCAAATCAAGTGATGAAGTCCAAATCAAGCTGAGGTCAAAGCCAGGAATTCAGGAACAGAAACAATTACAGGAGACCAACACTGTTGCCTGCACTCTTCCTAGAATTCCCCTTGGGTTTATATGGGGCAGGAAATGAAGCAGGAGCCACGAAGCTCCTGCCTGTCAAACCCTTGAGGCGGAACTTCCAATGGTCTGTGTCCACACCAGGTGATGGAGTACAAGCTGATCGCAACTACTGCTGGGCAGCAGCCTGGAGATGCCAGCTGCTTAGGAGCTCTGCAGACCTAGACACATGGGGCCTTACACTTAGTGACCAAAATGTTGGAAGGAACAAAGATCAGTTCTCAACTGCCATTTCTTAAAAATCATCTAAACCCCTTAAGAACATAATTTATCTGAGACCATATAACAACCTCTGTAGCACTAAGCAGTATTTCTGGTTCAGCTACTACATCCACAATCGAAAGAAAAACTGATGTAATAAGATACCTTGATTTCAGTCTTATTGAGTCTATATTTTGAAGCTATTCTCAAAGCTTGAATCTTCCTCTAAAGGCAAATTTGACTGGTCCATTCAGGAACTCTGAGTCTAATGTATTGATTGCGCTCTGCACAAAATCTGTAAAACATCTTTTACCTTTACTGAAGACAGTCACTAAGCCAGAACTCTTTCATAGCCATCTATGCTTGATGCATTCTTCATATCTGAGAGAAATGTGGTTTATGAAAGGGCATGTCTTCAGAAGAGGATTCAGAAATCAAGAGAAAATGAGTTTTTTTTATAAGAGCTTTGCATATACTGGCTGAAAAACTGATTTTGGAGCTGTAAAACATGAAAATACCAGAAACAGACTGAAACTTGGGTTAACAGCCAAGAACTTCTCACAATCAACTACCATTAAAGTTACACTTAATCTACCCACAGCTATAGAGATAGCAAAGCAGTGTGAACTAGTCTAACAGTAGACCAAAAGGCAGGAACAACTTGAAACTAGCTTCAAAGCTGTAAACAGACACAGTGTGAGTGCTAACAGTCATTATCATTAAAGCTCCAAGGCTATGAGGGAATCCCAGGCAAACACCAAAGCCATTCAGACTATATATCTAATATGTGAAAAAATCAGAGCCTAATAGCCAAAGGCCCAAGGTGTAAAAAAATGCACAAAATATGGACATTTTCCAGCTGTTTGCTGCACCCAAGCAGTCAGGGGGTTGACTAATATTAGACAATCAAGAGGTATTTTTGATGGGATCTATCACATGTGATGACAAAGCCTGCCTGGAGAGAGAAACTGAATAGTCAGGGAAAGACTTTTGACTTTAAAACTGACTCAGGAGTACATGTGACCATCATCTCAAAAGGGACTTACAATCACCTTCAGCCCCTCCTAGAGCTGAAATCACCTGACACAACCTTGACTAGCCTTGGAGGAATTCTGAACTGCATGGGCCATTTCACCACAGAAAACAAGTCATAAAGACAAAAGCTTTGCATTCAAAGTGCATGTGATCAAACAAACAAAGACCAACAAGCTTCTCAGCCTATTGCAGCCATGATGGGTCTAGTGCAGTGGTTCCCAACTTTTTCAATCACACCCCCACCATTGCCCAGACTGTGCCCCCCAGGAGGTTGGGCGGGGTGATAGGGCAGGATGGAGGAGAGAGAGCTGCACTCGGGGCAGGATGGGGAAGCCACAGTACCTCTCTCACCGAAGCCATCCCTGAGTGCTCCTCCAGGCTCCAGCAGCAGTTGATGCTGTTCCTGTCCCCCAGTTACTGTGAATAAATGGGCTTGTAGTGTGCAGGCAGCTGGAACTGGGGCTGGGTCCAGAGCAGACCTGGGGACAGAGCAGGGCTGGGTGATGTTCCCTTCTTGGCCTCCTGGGGGGCTGGCTTAGGACCCCCCCCGGGTGTTCCTCTGTGCCCCCCTAGAGGATGTGCTCCACAGTTTAGGGACCACTGGCCTAGTCAGAAAGTTCACTGAGTTTAACCTATTTGATGCTATTGGACTTCTGAAAGGACGTCCAGTACAAATAACCTCAAGAGACAATGCTGAACATATATACACCTCACAGGATTCTTACCCCATTACTTCATGAAGTAGAAATGAAATTAAAGGAAATGGAGCAGACTGGTATAACTAAGTAAATCTGGGCCAACAGCATTGTGTGCTCCAGTAGTACCAGTCATACAGAAAAATGGAAAAATATGAATCCGTGTGGATGTTCAAAGACTTAATGAAGCAGTTATGAGAGTAAGATATAGCTTCCCAGGTGACTTCCTCCACCCAGTGAAAGGAGCTATAGTATTCTCTAAGCTGGATACCTCAGTCAGATTCTGGCAAATACCTTTAGCCAAAGAGATTTATAAACTTACTACATTTATCACACTTTTTGGGAGATTTCGCTTTCAAAGATGACCTTTTAGGATTACGAGTACTCCTGCAATTTTCCAAAGAAAGATGTCAGAACTATTAATGAAAATTAGAATTCCATTTGTGTTCATCAACGATATTTTGATATATGGATCTTTGATGGAAGAACACAACAAAACTCTCAGTGAAGTTCTAGACCTAGTCAGTCTGGACTGAAGTTAAACAAGGGCAACAGGTAGGCAGAACACACAAATTTTTTTGGGATAGATAAACAAAAATGAGATCAGTCCTAGCTCTGAGAAAGTAAAAGCAATTCAAGAGTTAAATGCACCTGTGAATATATCGGAACTAAGACAAGTGCTAGGAATGGTAAATTACTTGTGATTGATACCTAAAAGACCTCTCTATAGTGAAAAGGCCACTGAGTGAACTATTTAAGTCCAAAACATTTGGGCTATGGGGGGACATATCAAAAAATTGCCTTAAAAAAATTATCTCAACAGCTCTAGTACTCAAGCACTGTGATGTGAACAAACTCACAATGGTAGATGCATGCAGCTATGGCCTAGGTGGTGTATTGTTACAACAACATGGATCTGAGTGGAAACCAGTTGCATTTTGCTCTTGCATACTCAGAAGCAGAAAAACAATATGCACGGATTGAAAAGGAGTACCTCGCAAGCATATGGGCATGGGAGAACTTTTACAGATACCTGTGTGAATTAGATTTGTTTTACACTGATAACGTACCACTTATTACCCTCATCAGCAGAAAAGACCTGGATCAAAAGCACTACTGAAACGCTGCCTATTGATAAGGTTAATGTTATTTAACCCAGTTGCCAAATATGTTCCTGGAAAGAGTCTGGTAGTAGCAGGCACGCTATCATGGAGCCCTGCATTGCACTAAACTACCTGTGACCTTAAATGTGACATAAAGCCATATATGGATGCTGTGGACACATACAAATCAGTGTCAGAAAAGAGACTACACCAGCTACAACAAGCAACCTTGAGAGATATGCAACTTCAAGAAGTTCTAAGCTACTTGGGCCAGCTGACCCTAATGTATCCAAAAGACACTAAGGAAGTGACAAGAGACTACTATGCGGTACGTGGACAATTAAGTGATCCCAATGGACTCATGATTAAAGAGATTTCATTATAATTCAAAAAAAATGGAGAAATCCTAAACCTCATCCATGAAGTGCATCATGCACTAACTAAATGCCATGAACAGTCCAACCAGTCAGTGAGGTGGCTGGACATCAACAAAGACATCAAGAATAAAGTATGTGAACATTGTGGAATACAAATAGCAAGATCTTTACCGGACAGACCTTGGAAGAGACTAGCTACAAATCTGTGCTAATCCAGAAGACATCATTAAGTGGTTATAGTGGACTTTTTTCCAGGTATATAGAAATGATCTATTTAAAAGGCATGACGTTGCAGTGCTACTGACAAACAGAGGCGCACTTCTTTTCATTTTGGTATTCCAGAACAACTAGTGATGGACAATGGACCACAATTCAACACAGCAGAATTTCAGTCATTCCAAACAAAATCTGATTTTTATCATATTACAAGTAGCTTGCATTACCCACAAGCAAATGGAAAGGCTGAGAGAGCTAGACAGACAGCCAAGTAAATCCTACAGCAGGAAGTTCCATTAATGGCTCTTCTGAGTTACAGATCTATACCAATAGCAGCTTCTATATATAGTCCAGCACTACTTCTTATGGGAAGACAACTCAAAACTAATGTTCTGACTTTGGGAAAAAAACTATGTCCAAAGTGGCCAGACACGGAGAGTAGCCAAATCAGATAAAAAGGCAAAAGAACTTATGAACACTTTTATAACAAATGGCACTCAGAGAACTGCCGGGTCTAGGATGTAATGGCCATGTTCATGTCAAAATAGACGGAGAAAAGGGGTGGAGACCTGCAGTTGTTGTAAGGGGAAAAAATTAATTGCCCAGATCATACATGGTCAAGACCAACAGTGGAGAGTTCAACAGAAACCATCAATATCTACAGTTTGTTCCTCAGAAAGAACAATCAGAGCAAACTCTGCAGATGGTGGATGCAGAAGAAGATGACTCAGATTCCATAGCAACCAGAGACAGTGGCTGCAACTAATAGACAGACAGATGACCAAATTGTTACGTGTTCGGGTCATGTAATTAGAAAACCACTATGATTCAAAGAAACTTATAGATTGATCCTTACTGAACTTTAAAGATAGCATAATACTGTAATTTTTTAAATGGTAGGAATATAAAACTTAAAGGGTGATGTAATAGAATGCTCAACTGTATTATGTTATTTAGCTACTAGGTGGTATCAGGCTCACCATGCCTTAACTTAGGCTCACACCAGCCATTCCTGGCAGTACCTTAAAGTGCCTTAAGGTGATCATAGGTCTTGTGCATTTCTCTGGGAAGGAAGCTGTGGGGCCAGTCCATACCTGGTACAGAAGTCTGACCTAGCAGTAGCAGGTTTGCAACCTACCATATACAAATTGTACATGGCACCACTAGCACACTGGGAAAGGACTATTGTTGTGTCCATCCTTCACTCCACCTATGTTTGCAGGGTCAACAGCTGCTGTGTACAATAACTGAGATAAAAGGTGATGGCAGAGCAAAAATCTGGTGATAAGGAACACAGACTCAGTGACACATAGGATATATTGGGTCCCCTTTCTTGAAACGGAGTACCTAATTAGTAAGGAAATGTACACACTTGTGGATGTGCTCTAAAGATTGGAACCTGTACCAAAATGAAGATACATAGCAACTCTGTAACAATCAAGATTTTTGTAAAGTATCTTTAAAACTGAATAAGTTACTGTTAACTACAACTGTGGAACTATACATATATCTACCATAGTTAATGGTATCATGCTGTCTTTCAAGTGCTAGATGTACACAGACAAATTGAGACCAAGTGTGCAGGTTTCTTGTACTGCACTCAATCTATCATAAATGCAGGAATTTGTTTTAGGTATTTAGGAGTGTTAGTCAGATCCTGGGAAAACAGATTCATTCACTGGGAAATAATTAAAACAGTTGGCAACTATAGGTCTATTGGGAAGGAGATCTTGGTGAATTGGCATGTAAGTAATTAACCAAATTGTTTTGTGACCAAGCTTTGGATTGTTTTTCTTCTCTTGTGTTAGCAACACTGGAGTTGATAACTAATTTGCACAAGTGAGGCCCTATTGTGAAGGTCTCAGTCAAAAGTCTAAACAAAGTCTATAAAACTAATTTCAATTCTTAAGTCCTTTTTCTTTAGTTAAGCAATAAAATTAAAAGAACACTAAGAAAGGTGGTTTGGGTAATCAATTAAGCAGTTGTTTTATATCCTATGTGACACTGAGCCAGTGAAGGTTAAGTAACCAGCAGGCTGTGTGACATGAAAACAACTCTGAAGGACATGTTAGAAGAGTATTGAAATGGTAAATAGGGAGATTCCTTATAGATAGTTAGCAAAGCCATGTTAGATACACTACAGTCCTTGAAACGTAGGCCTATAGTATCAGAGAATCAAGGAATAGTTACTAACTGTATTTGTCTGTGTTTACTTATATCTTGTTAAATGTTTAGCATCAACAAGCTAATTAGATCACATTGTTAAACTTCTGTTCCTATCTAATGTTTCATTACATATTTTATTGATTCAGAGATCAAAAGGGGATATTAACATTTAGATGGAACTGGTGGTACAATAATATTATTGTTTTCATTTTTCTTTGAAATTTGTGACACCACATTGTAAAACTACCTGTGAACTGTTGAATGGTTAATAGCCTTATGCAATAAATGCAACTAGTTACTGGTGTATGCCTAGGAAACAGAGATTAACTTCAAAGCAACAATGTACATTACGTAGTTTCATCCAAGGAATGCCTGCTGTGATCATTTGCTGACAGGAAGCTTATCCAATGAACATCTGCCACAAAGGACTGACCCTGCTACCTCAGATCTGCTTAAACTTTGTCAGGGAAAGTCTTAGTCACAAGACTGAGGTCTCCAGGTCTACTTTGGATTATCCCAGTAGTTTCTCATGAAAGAATTTGCACAAACTCTGCATATGGACTGCCAATTGGACTACAGCCTTTTAAATTGATTTCAGGAGGATTTTTACAAATCAGCAACTTGCCATCTCTGCTATGAAACTGACCTAAGAACTTTATTCCTATCTGTATGTATAATCTTTTACCCACAGTAACTCACTATTTTTTTTAATAAATCTTATATTTAGTTAATAAGGATTGTCTGTAACTGTGTATTTGGGTAAGATCTGAAATATTCATTGACCTGGTGGGTAATGTCCAATCTCTTGGAACTGATAGAATTTTACATATGGTGAGTAATATTAGACTCACTAATATTGGCCTGGCTGTCAGGGTCGGAGCCAAAGGCTAGATAGCTTAATGGGAACTATATTTTGGCTTCTTAGTAATCACTAAGGGATGTTTATTACTGGCTTAGTGAAATCTAATTATAAAATAAACCAACAGTTTTTGGAATCGTCTCCCCTGTTCTTTTCAGTTTGCCATAATCGAGCAGTCTCAGTGTAGCAACCCTGGTCACACCCTATCTTTCTTATAAGAAATATCTGAGCCAGCTGGACATCAGGATTCCATCCCTCTGCCCCACAACCTGTTCACCAAAAGCTAAACAATTCTACACAGAATGTGTTGCTCAGGATTTTGCCCAGAATACCTTCCAGAAAAATGGCAGATTTAAGGTTGCTGCGGGATCCTTAACTCTGGCTTCCTTGGCATTTCTCTTAAGTGTATAAAACATGATTCTATACTGTACTTTTATGGTTCATTTTCAAAAACTCTGCTGGATTGTACCTTTGCTGGCAGTGGAGCAATGCTGACTTAGCAGAAGCAGCACTAAGTGCAATCTATAGTTCTGTGAAACCAATTAAACTGATTGTACTTCGCTCTACAGCAGTCCAAATGTTAAAACCTATTCAATACTTTGCTCAAGGAGTTAAGAAAATCTTATTCTGTGCAAAGCACTTCATTCTTCCTGCCAAAATAAGCTCTTCAAACAAAAAACCTTCTTAACAGCTTAGCAGAAATTTTGATGACAGAAGATCCCTAGTATCTGAACCTGGAGAGAAAACCTGTTAGCTTGTTATTTTTGCAACATTAGTTCAGTTGAAAACACAAAGGCTCAAACGGGTGGTCGCTTTCTTTGTGTTAGCAATAAATACATCTTAAAAGGCTTTGGAATACATGTACTTTTTTTAAATAAAGGCCTCTCACTTTTCAGAAAACCAGTCAGATTTCACACTTTTCACCTAATGCGTCACATTGAGAGGTGAAGTTGAGGTGCCACATTGGATTGCTTCAGTCACATCATGTTATGGTTCATTGTGACATGACAGCAGATGACAAATGAAACTAATGCAACTTGGCAGGGCAGATCACCTCAATCCTGAGGAGTTTCACAGCATTTTTTACTTATTTGCAATATATAGGGTTCTTCACATCCCCAGCCATTAAACAAAGAGAGTCTTATGTTCACAAATTTTGGTTCACATGTTCAGTATCTAAAAATAATAATAATAAAAAACCTTGCCAGGGGAATTGCAACTGAGAAATAAGTTTGGCGACTTTTTTGTTCCTTCTATCCTCTAGTTCCTGCTTCACTGATAAATGGCATCAGGTTGTCTGGCTTCCCTTGGATGGTTTTTCAACAGGATCTAGCATTTTGAAGGGAGCAAACCACAAATGATAGACACACCAGCTTTAACGTCTCCTTGACAATTGAGCTTGCATAAAAAAACATTGTCATATACAGATGTGCAGAAATATGAATATAAACGAGGGTGAGAGTTGATCATGCAAGATGGTGAGCACGCTCAGTTCCCATCAACATGAATGGGAGTTGAGGATGCCAAGACTCTCACAGGTTTGGGGCCTTGAAAAGCAGCTGTCACAACTAGTATGAGCAATTGCCTGATTTCATTTATTCTGATATTCTAAATATGAGAATTACCAGAGGCCCTTCCAGTAATATTGAGGCTCAGGCTCAGCCTCAGCATAATTCTGACATAGATACTAAGGCATTCAGACCTTGACTACAATAGACAATAGAGTGAAATATTAATATCAAGATGTTCTGGTTATGAACTCATGTTTTGTTTGTAAGTGGAAGTTTAGGTAATAGATTCCTCTTTTTTCAAACAGACTATAAAAAGCAAAGAATTAAAGGATGGACAGGGTGATAGTGTTCAAGTATAAAACCGCTGATCATTTAATGAACAATGGAAGTAAATAATTAATATATACTGTGACAAAGCTCCGAGCCTGTATTCGTGCAGAAAGTAAGTATAAAAATAAAAATGTAATTTTCAGGTAGAATATTTAAAAGCTCAGCTTATTTTTCTAAGAGTGAAAAGCACACATACTATTCCCTAGTGCTTTGACATTTTTGTTGCTTTGAGCACATAACAAATTAGCTGTATTAATCATTACTCTCCAGTGGAACCTACACCTCATTCTTTCACCCAATTAAAATACATGCATAAAAGAGAACATCTGGTTTTGTGGTTTAAAGAAATGGTTTCAGTGAGCAATAATGACAAGTGGTATAAATGGGGCAATGATAGAAGAATGCTTTCAGTGGGTATGATGTTACCCAAGAAGGCCCAGCTGAGGGCTTTAAAAATACATACAGGCTAAATGAACTCTGTAGGTGATTTAAATACTAAAGTTATAAATAATGCAATTGTGAGTAAAAGAAAGAGTAGGGGAAACAAGGTGGCTAATGCAGTAGCTTTTCAGTTCAAGAGACCTGGGATGAAATTGTGGAGTCCACTTCAGAACTCACAGTGGAGCCAGGATTTCACCCCTGGATACAGATTTGACTTAAGTCACAAATGAAATGAATGTCTTGGTCTCAAGCTGTATAGCAGACATTGGTCTACATTATATAAGCATCTCCCAGTTAGGAGTCATTGGCATTCATCAAAATAGTCCTTGGGTCAGATCATCCCTTCCCACAGCAAAATCCATTGCAGGTGAGCTAGGCGTGGGGAGGGACATGGGGACGCAGGGAGGCAACATTTTAGTGGGAAATCTCCTTCAAGACTTCCCTTCAGAGATTCCCTCTCCCTTTCCCATCACAGAAGTGAGTTTTGCCCCAACCTCCAGAAAAGCCACTCCCAAACCCAGGGCCGTCCTTAGGATTTATGGTGCCCTAGGCGGGATTATTAATCTGGTGCCCCTGTGCCTGTCTTGCTCTTAGCAACACAAACATAAGCTTACAGTATTGGAAAACTTGCCACAGGCATGTTACTAAAACCAGTTTAACTTAATTAAGCACACTGTAATACTGATGAATTAACACTAAAAAGTCGCACTATAGAAAAAATTCTGATTTGACAGAATGATGCAAATAATATATTTTTTTAAATTTGTCAACATTTTATTGGAAATTTATATGAAGAGGTATTGAAACAAGGATTAGTTTTTAATTAAAAGCAGTCTTTCTGGCTTTTTTGGCTGCAAAATCAGTAATAATGTCATCATATGACAAAGACAAAGTGATGTCTTGTTCGATTGTAAGAATAGCAAGACCAGTCAAGGTTCCTGACTCATTGTAGAGTGCAGATAGTTTTTAATGAGTTTTAGTTTTGAGAAACTCTATTCTCCTGATGCTACTGTTACAGGAATTGTCAGTAGAATATGAGTGGCAAGTTTGCTGGTATGAATAAACTGTACAATGTCCATCACTGATTTTGCATGTGGCAACAACTCAGTTCTTCGTACAGTTCAAGTCCATTTAAATCAAAATGATCACCATGCTTCAGGAGGCTCTCTAGGTCAGGAATCCACAATGTGGTGCCCGCGGGTGCCATGGCGCCCACAGGGGCTTCTCAGTGCACCCACATATTGGCTGGAGGATGAGCATCTGCAGAAATGTCACCGAAATTCGATGGCATTTTGGCGCCAATGCCTCTGGATGACACTGCTTGCCATCGAATTTAGGCAGCATTTCGGCAGATGCTTGTCCACCACCACGGTCCTTCGTCTGGCGCACGCCAGACGAAAAAGGTTGGTGATCACTGCTCTAGGTTCTTGCACTTTGTCATTAGTTGCTCTTGTTTTCCTATTTTGTTGAATTTAGTCCCACTCAGCCCATTGCCAGCTGAGTGAATAGAACCCCAGGCCGACAGTGGGTTGAGTGGCTCAGCTAGGGTCTCAGCCGCCGGCCTGCTCAGCCTGCTGCCAGCCTGGGGTTCCTTGGGGGTCTCCAGGCCAGCAGCGGGTGCTGAGTGGGGCTGGCAGCTGGGACCCTGAGAGGCAATGGGGCAGCAGCCAGAATCCCAGAGCAGCGGTGCGCTGAGCTATTCAGCCCACCACTGCGTGTCATCAAAAATCAGCTCACGTGCCACCTTTGGCACATGTGCCGTAGGTTGCCGACCCCTGCTCTATACACTAGTAAGGAGATGAGCATATTACAGTTGTTGGAGGGCTCTATTTAGCAGTAACAGGGCTATAGGAAAGTCAGTCAACATTTTTTGTTTCTCTGATGAAAACTGGCCCACTCTCTTCCCCATTCCAAAATTGTCACAAATAATTGTCAACAACTTAATTTTCTGTTTTTGGCTAAGATATTGATTTTTAAAAAAATATATATATTGAAATTGAATTCAGGATTCTTAGCAAGCATTTTTAGCAAACAAATTTGCTCAATGGCAATCAAAATGGCAACACAGTACTGCTTTCATGCTTGGCTCACCCCCACCCCCCAGCCTGCTGGTTCAACAGCTGCAGTAGAAGAGGAGAGGTGGAAAACTGCAGGACCCCAAAATCCACGTCTTGGGGTGCAGAGCAGCAGCAGCAAATCCTCAGGTCTGATCACACACCAATGGGCACCACCGCCAGCTCAACGGACCATGGTGAAGTTAGCACAGCATCTGATCTCAGGGACGGGGCACCCATGGAGCCACAGCAGCTCATCTTGCCCTGTGCAGCTCCCCCCGGATGAGATGGATCACTGCCAGTCCGGGGGAGAGATGCACTCCCCAGCTAGGGTGACCAGATCCAGATGTCCTGATTTTATAGGGCCAGTCTCTATATTTGGGCTTTGTCTTATACAGGCACCAATTACCCCCACCTAGGGTGACCAGACCGCAAGTATGAAAAATCAGGATGGGAGGTGGGGTGCAATAAGAGCCTATATAAGAAAAAGACCCAACATATGGGACTGTCTCTATAAAAGTGGGACATCTGCTCACCCTACCACAACCCCTTGTCCTGATTTTTCGCACATGCTATCTGGCTATCCCCAGCCCAGCCCTGTGTGACCATTCCAATCCTGGCTGCCTGCAAGGAAGTGAGTTACTTTCACTGTCATTCCTCAGCAGGTAGGCAGCCAGCCTCACCTCCCCCCCCAGCACCTCACCCAACACAGCCCTGACAGCCCTCACGCCAGGGGAAAGAGTCACACTCACAGGTGAGCATAGGCAGCAAGTTTGTATAATTTTTGGTGGTGCCCAAAATGGTGGTGCCCGCCCCCCTCCCCCCCGCTGTCACCCTGTAAGCCGATATAAAATGAAGCTACAATGCGTTGGCACCACAAGATTACAAGGGTCAATTAAAAGTGTAAACTCAGAAGCAGCACTTGCCTGCTTCAATATACAGTATTATATTTTGTTGCACTTGTGAAAAAGCGGGAATGTTCTAAATGTTTTCTCTGAATACTGTGTGGGTGCCTCAGTTTCCCCTGCAAGGTGCCAATTGAAGGTGCTGGGGACAAAGAGATCAGAAGAGATCCAGAAGAGACACAAAGGCTAGAGGAGGAAGTGTCAGTTTGGAGCTGGCTGGGGAAATGGGGAGAGGCCCAGAACTTGGGTCTAGGCTCCCCACCCTCCAAGATGAACCTGACTGAGAGGTCCTGTTTTCTGTACCTACAAGCTTTGTTTTAGACCGTGATCCTGTCATCTAATAAACCTTCTGTTTTACTGGCTGGCTGACAGTCATGTCTGACTGCAGAGTTGGGATGCAGGGACCTCTGGTTGCCCCAGGACCTGCCTGGACAGATTTGCTGCGGAAAGCGCACAGTGTGGAAGGGCATGCTGAATGCTCTGAGGTCAGACCCAGGAAGGTGTAAGCGTCTTGCTCTGGAGACAGTATGCTCAGGCCACGTCTACACTACAGCATAAAATTGAAATTATTAAAACCGGTTTATAAAACTGGTTTTATAAAATCAATTTTACACGTCCACACTAGGGCACATTAATTCGGTGGTGTGCGTCCATGGTCCTAGGCTACCATCGATTTCCAGAGCAGTGCACTCTGGGTAGCTCAGTAAAAGAGCGAGACCAATAACTTCGATTTCCTTCCACACTAACCCTAAATCGATATAGTAATATTGATTTTAGGGTTACTCCTCTCGTTGGGGAGGAGTACAGATATCGATTTTAAGAGCCCTTAAAATCGATTTAAAGTGCCTTGTAGTGTGGATGGGTACAGCGTTAAATCGATTTAATGCTGTTTAAATCGATTTAATGCTATAGTGTGGACCAGAGAGAGGAGGCTCCCCCAGAGTCCTGACTGGCTTTGTATGGAGTAGTTCCAAAGCATCCCAGCATCCTCTTCCACACCATGCACTTCCCGGAAGTCCAAACAGGCACTGACACTCTCTCCTCTGGCCTTTGTCTCTTTTCCAGGCATTAGGAGGCCACCTGATCTCTTTGTTCTCCAACACCTTCAGTTGGCACCTTGCAGGAGAGCGAACCAGGCCATCAGTTGCCCGGAGACAGGGTTTCAGCCATTCTCTGTGCAAATGGCATCACACTGGCACTCTAGGGCTCTACAACAATCACACATCCTTATCCCACCATCTAGATCCTTGAGAAATGCATAGGGGAAACTGAGGCACCCACACAGTATTCAGAGAAAACATTAAGAACATTTGCACTTTGTAACACCTGTATACTTTAAAGGGTGTAAAATAATCAAGTATTGTGCTCAACACAATGATACTCCAAACTGACCACCAAATTTAAGTTGCATGTTTTTCCCCTCAAGTGAGGGCTCTGGGATGGGGCTAGGGATGAGGGGTTCACACTGCAGCAGAGTGCTCAGGGTTGGGGTGCTGGGGGTGCAGGCTCTGGGGTGGGGCAGGGCTTGGGATAAGGAACTTGGGATGCAGACAGGCTGCCCAGGGCTGGGGCCAGAGAGGACTCTCCCCGCTCCTTACTGGCAGAAGCAAGCTCCAGGGAAGGGACCCCTCCTCTCTCTCCTGCCCCCCACCCGCAGCACACTCACTCTGCACCACAGTCACTGCACATGCTCCTAGTAACTCTCTCAGGTCGAGAAAGCCCACTCGCCTCCCTTATGATGGGTACCAGGGCAGGGGGGTTGCCATCATGTGTGGCCTCCCCATCCCTGCTGCTGCCACTGAGTGCCAGGGGGGGCGGGGGAGAGAGCTCCCAAGCATGTGTATGCCTCCTTCCCCCTCCTCTCTTCCTCTTCCCCTCCCCCAGTGCTCCAAGAGGCTGCCTCCCGATGATCTCTATAGCCTTAGGCAAAAGCAGCCCAAACAAAGGAGAGAGGCACTGGCTGTTTTCTTTCAGCCAGGGAAGTTCCGAGGTGCAGGCAGAGGAGAAACCCAGCTCCAAATATTGGTGGAGCATAGCCTCCAGCCTTGAATATTCCTGGTGCTTGAGCACCTTGAGCCCATATAAGCTGCCACCTCTGCAGGTGAGTTCCTTCCCCTACCCCTTCCCAGAGACTTCCCAGCAGCCAATCTCCTCCCTCAGACTGTGCTGCATTTGGCTCTCTCTAGGACCCAGCAGCCCTGCTCTTACATTCTCCACTGCTTCCCCTCTGCCTGGGCTCCCTGCAGAGAGGTGCCCCCAGACCTTTTGGTGCCCTAGGCGGCTGCCTATTCTGCCTATGGCTAAGGATGGCCCTGCCCAAACCTATCAGTCCCAGTGGATTTGTGAGAGGCCAGAGACATTTGTGTATGGGAGGTCCTGTACTCACACTACCATCACACACGCCCCAGAAGTGGCAATTACTTCCCTCCCATCCCAATTCCTCCTATTCTAGGGGAGAGGTGACTCCCATGGACTCTGGGGCTGTACTAAATTTTGAATAACTTCTGCCAGGTTACAGGAGAGAACACTGTGCTCCTACCCCAGTCCTGCCCTTGGTCAGCCTACTCCTCTTCCCACATGGATCCCAGACCTCCACAGGGTCTGGGTGGTAAAGGAGGGTGAACACTCTCATTAAGGCACATGAGTTCCCCTTCCACTGAGAGGACCCCTCGATTCACGGATGTCAGATGGTATAATCTGCTTTTTAAATGGTTTGAATAGATGATAAATTCTGACAGGATGAAAACAGTCTCAAAAAATTACTGGTTTAATTATCTCCCAGCTAATGCAAACACCAGTGCTGTGAAACATCTGAGCAGCCAGCTCATTGCCCCACTTACCACCCTTGGAGAAAATATTATAAGTAAACTAAAAAAAGGTGTGAAAAACTTCTATTAAAATTGTAATAGTTTCATCAAGTGTAAAATGGCTGATTCACAGCTGCTTTTCTTTTCACAAGTCCCTGTGCTGCTGCCATTGTTAACCCACCACAATGGTTTGACAAACCTAGTTAATTAGAATCAGGGGCCTGCTTTAACCCTCAAATACCCCTCTGCTGTTCTGTTGTTTCCACTCCAGAGCTTCCCTTCTCAAACTCCCACTTATCTTATTTTATCTCCTGCTTATGCTGAGAAAGCAGCATTTTTACTTCAAAAATGTAGAGTGAAATCCTGATCCCACTGAAATGAATGGCAAAACCCCTGTATTGTTCAGGACTCAGTCCTGCATTCTACCAGCTTCATTAGCAGGGATCCTCGAAATCCATTTGGCACAGAAAAAAATGCAGAATTTTCATTTTTACAGAGAATCTTTAGTTTTTGTGGAAAAAATAAAAATATATTAACTATTTACAACATTTTACTGAAAGTACCAGTGTCTCTTATTCAGTGTGCACAACCTCTCCCTCTTGTGGTTGATTTTTGAACGTGCTTTAAATGTACATAGCTAAACATACTCCAATAAACTGCTTCCAGCATACAGAGGTTCCTCAGTAGCATATAGGAGTTTGTGTTTTAATGCATCTCAATTTTCACTTCAGCCTCCAGTTGTGAGTAATTAGAGTTATGAAAAGATGCTGAAAACTTTAAAAATCACCCCTAAAAACCGTGTCACTGAGTTTGGCAAGGACAAATTTCATGTTGATGGTAGTGTGCTGTTCTGTACTATATACAGAGCAAGGCTGTAGGCAGACAATTGTAGAAAACATGGAAAGCACTAAACAAACTGAATGAAAAGTAACAAAACAAGAGGCTGAAACAGTGGGGCCATCGACAACATTGAAAAAATATACTGTGACATTTTACAACTGTAAATATATCAATAAAATATTGTGTTCAACTGATATCTAAATATATTGTGGCTAGGGAAACTAAAGTTCAGCATTTCATTTTCATCATGGAAAAAAATGCAGATTTTTATGTTTTTTTTATCAGAGAATTTTCTTTTTATCACAGAAAATAGGATCCTGGTTCATAAGCAATTCTGGATATACACTTTTCCAAATGGGGTCTTAAAAAACGTTTAGTAACAGGCTATAACATTTCACAACAAGCTTTCTTCCTAATATTTCAGTGCAAAAATTAAGACTGGAATTTTCAAAGGTGCTTAAGGTGCACCTTGAATTTCAATGGGAGGTTAGTACCTAATTCCCACAGGCTCCTTTCAAAATCCCAGCCTAAGTGATCATGTTCTAAATGTAATAAAATACCCCCAGGTGTGCATATACCATCTGATGGAGTGCATATATGGAAGATTATTATTGTTGTCCAGTGCATGTGCCTGTTGAATACAATGGATTTCATAGACTTGCGGGATTATCAAAGAACTCTGAACTTTTTCTGCTCTATCCAATGCCATCAGTCTATCATTTCCATAAGAAGTTTGGTAATAATTATTTGATTTAACACATCTGTATGAAATCTGTTTTTCAAAATGTGCTCTTTTCTTATTTTTCTTATGATGGTGAACTAGTTTTGCACCTGAGAAATGCAGGTTCTTGAGTAGAAGGTGTTTTTTTTTCAAGTTGCTACTGTCTATGAAAACTATACAAAACCCAGAGCCTCTCCCATTTTCTCCATCAGTACAAGGAGATTAATTCCTTGCTGTTCTGACACCAGAAACTTCAGCCAGTGTGAAGTATGATTCATGTGCAGCTGCAGAACACAGGAGACTTACTACAGCTGCAGGTTGTATTAATATTATTAGAATGGACTGAATATCCTGATCCCATAATATTCAGTGGAAATTTTGGCATTAACTTGAGCTAAAGCAGGATAGGTCCTATTTTACTTTTAGCAACATAATGTTTAACTGTTCAAATTAACAGATATACAGTATATCAGAGAACAGACAGACTATTTGGTAACATATTGTAATGATATAAAAGGTTGAATTCAGCTAAGATGGTGCCAGGGAGGAAAAGGGAATGGGTTAAATTACCCTTACTTACACTGGCTGGTGCCCTCTCTCTCTCCATACCCCAGCAGGGATTGAGCCTGAGGAAAGGGAAATCTGGCCTCCTCCATCGGGGTGTCTGCCAAAGAGAAGGAGCATTAAATTATGGCCTGATCTCTGTCCAATTTCATAGGGTATTTCAGCACATGGCTAAGCATGTGAGTAGTCATTGAGACAAGGTGGGTGAGGTAATGTCTTTTACTGACCAACTTCTGTTGATGAGAGACACAAGCTTTTGAGCTTACGTAGAGCTCTTCATCAGTGGGATATAATGTTGAATAAGAGCCTATAGAAGTCAGTGCATCCTCTGACTGCCTTGGCCATGCCCCCTCCCTAGTCACAATACTCATTTTGGGTGATTCATTGACTTCTGACAGAGAGTTTGAGACAACACATCAGAAGATTTTCTCTTACCAGACCTCTACACCTGGATCTACAACAACAGAAGCTGACATAATACTGTCCCAAATTCAATGTATCACAGAAAATGATGACATGAACCATAACATGTACAACTGATTGTCCCTTTCTAAATGGAATACTTTGCATTTGTCCTTATTGAATTTCATCCTATTTACTTCAGACTATTTCTCCAGTTTGTCCAGATCATTTTGAATTTTAATCCTGTCCTCCAAAGCACTTGCAACCCTGGGTTTGAAACCCAGCCTGAATTATACACAGATGAAGCATAAGAAAACAAGACATGTCTTAAATTTAAAAGGATATCATATTAAAATGAGCACATATGATCATTTCCCACAGGAGTCCTTACACCATAAGCCCATAAGCAGGAATTGGAGAGGTATTCCTTTGACTTTACTTTCACCACAGCATATGCTGGGGAAATGTGCATAGAGGGAAGCTGGTTGAAGACTGAAAAACAGTGTTCACAGATGCTCATTCAATTTTCTATGTGCATTGACTTGGATTGTGCTGGTGACCCCTTGTGTGTTCCCCTTCTACAAAAAATGTTATTAAATAATTTTAAAAGCAGAAAAGTTCACAAGAATAGTGAGTTTTAGATGAATATTCAAAAATTCTGCAATTTCTTATTTGCAAATTCATAATGGAAATCTGGTTCTAAGAGTTACACTCACCCAGTTAGAGAAACAGATGCATAATGTGACCTAGGTTTCAAAGCAAAACAGCCACACTAAATACTGACCCCATACTTAAACGAGCTTTGAGTAGTACACAGGCACTGAGCTGGTCCCCTGCACAGAGGTCAATTTCACAGTTGGAAAGTCATTTCAAACAATTAAATTCAAGAAAACTGCACTCTGAACAATTCAAGAAAATGAGAAAAACTGAATGGATTGTTTTTGATTACATATTATTCACTCAGCTCTATTATAGAGTTCAAACTTTCAGAGAGCCTTATGGTTCAGTTGCTAACATTCACTCCCAAATACACACTCAGATGAAAACAACTAGAGACCATTTCCTCGGATAAGAGTATTTGGTGAGCAGCTATATCAGAAAAACTGCATTTCGATGATATATTATAGCAATACTTCACTGGTGCAAAACTATTGCAACAACATTCTGGAGACAGCTGTCCCATAAGGCCTTTTTTGTGGCTGCTGCTTTAACGTTCTTATTATTCATAACTGAGATATAAGGGCAAAATACAGAAAGTAAGCTTGTCTTAAAGCAAAGAAATCTCTCCTTGAAGACCATTTGGTTTTTCCTTGTTGGACAGTTTTCAGTACAATTGTGCTTGACATGACATAGTATGTACTATAATCATGAGAGCAAGCAGCACTGAAGTAGGCACAGAAATGGAAACACTTCAGAACAAGTGAGTGATGTTTATGGGTTCAGAGGACAGAAATTTCCTTGATTAAATAAACACTCCTGTATTCTGTATTAGTAGCTCAAAATACTGCATTAGCTGCAGCTAATCAATTTTTGTTAAATGCCCCAAACAAGATTTTTATGTGTATTTTGTTTTCCTTAGTTTATGGTAAATAATCTCTAAACAAGGGGAAGCCCACCTCTAAATATTGTGACAAAGTTCCTCCTCTACCTTGGTGGGTCCTGCAATTATTGGTGGATTTGCACACCTCAGTGATCTTCCCCTCTTGTGGAACCCACAGTCTGGGTCAGCTCCTCCTGTGTCTGATCAGGAGTAGTGAGGTTTGGGGGGAACCCAGGCCTGCCCTCTACTCCAGGTTCCAGCCCAGGGCCCTGTGGATCGCAGCTGTCTAGAGTACCTCCTGTAACAGCTGCATGACAGCTACAACTCCCTGGGCTACTTCCCCGTGGCCTCTTCCAAACACCTTCTTTATCCTCACCACAGGACCTTCCTCCTGGTGTCTCCAGCAGCACTCTCACACTCACTCTCACACGCTCCTTCTCCTCTGGCTCCTCCCTGCCTGACTGGAGTGAGCTCCTTTTTAAACCCAGGTGCCCTGATTAGCCTGCCTTGATTGGCTGCAGGTGTTCTAATTAAAGTAGCTATCTCCACTGCCTTCTAGAAAGATCTTAATTGGCCCCAGGTGCCTTGATTAACCTGGAGCAACTGCCATTTGGTTACCAGGGTCCTAGGGATTTGTTTAGCCTGGGGCTAACACACCTGTTTCTCAGTACTTTACTGTAGCCATCTGGCCTTGCCTCATCACAATATGTGAAACCAAATTTGGATAAAAGTGGCCAAAAAGTATTCCACAAAATGTTTCGCTCATTCCTTTTTCTGGCTAATAACCAACTTTCCTGCTAATGTGAAATTTTCAAAAACTCTCTGAAGTGCTAACTGAAAGCAGAAATAAAAAATGAAAACATTCATGATTTGTCATGATTTCCCAGCCATCCCAGGTATTAACACTAGTGTAAAGTATAGATTCTTGTACACTTTGAACAACTCCGAGGGAAACCCCAGCTGTCCCTCCCCCCTGCATTTACATGACATGACTCAAAAGCAGTACAAAATATCAATATTGAAAGGGGCGGGGAAGGGTAAGACTCTGGCACTACATTCATTCTGCACCATCCCAGTACAGCCAGTGCACCAGAAAGAATAATTTATGCCTACCTAAACACTTACCCTTATTTGTGGAGAATAGCACCATGGAGATTGTGGCTACCTGATGCACCAGCTCCCCAGTGCCTTTTCTGCAACAGTGCAGCTCTGCTCTCCTCTCTATTCAGGCCTTGCAATAAAACATCACAATTCAGCCTTGAGAGCTCAGAAAACCAGATGGGACTTTTGTCTCTCAGTTTGGAACAGCTTAACCATGGGTCCTCTTCCCATTAGCACTCAGTCAGATAGACAAGGTACCAGAAATGCTCTAACCTGCAAGAGTTGTGTACTTAGGGGTGTCACAGGGTCTGTTCTATCTACCATTCAGCAGTGCCTCCTCATGGCTCATCTAGGGAATTAGCTCACCACCTGGTCTGATGCCCCATCCTGCAGTTACTCAGACCATCATCTCACTCACTCACTCCATGGCTTCTCACACTGCCAGAGCTGCAGCACTTTCCTCTTTATGGCTTCGCCCTCTTGCCAAGTCACATTCAAGTTCTCTCCACTTCCAGGGTATTATCAAAGTCTGCTTCCAGCAGTCCCCAAATGGGCTGTCTCTAGCATACGACTCCTACCATGGTTTGTATTTTTCAGTCCATTATTCCTGAGGATTTTTAAAAAAATTATCACTCGTCAGAAAAAAACCCCTCCTATTATATATACCTCCTGCACAAACATAAACTGCTAAAAGATAGACCTTATACAAAGCAAGCGTGCTCTGCTTCTCGTTTAATAAAGATGCAGTGCTCCTCACTTTAATAAATCTTGCCAGTTAACAATCAGACATAATGGACAGAGTTATTCAGCAAGACATACAAATAGGATAATAACTGAAAAACTACACATTCCTTATTTTATGACCTGCTGCCTAGTAAGTTTAAGAAAAGCCTATTGGGAGGTTCCAAAAGGCTAGTTCTTCCAAATCTGGGAAAGGCTGGGTACCTGCAACTCATTTCCTTCTGAGAGATGCTGGTGCTCAGTCTTTCCAGGATTTGGCTTCTGTTGTTTAGAAGTTATTTAGCGTAAAGAATAGAAGGCAAAATGCCTTGCTGGGACTCATAACAGATAGAGCAGTATGACAGAGAACCAGAGGCCCATTATTTAAATACATTTTTCCCTCTCAGTGACTTTGTCAAAGATGTATTAACGGAAAGCTATATGTAGGATCTTTATGAGGATATGGAGAAACCTGCATAGCAATGTAATAATTCATTACAGAAAGCAGTAGAGAGAGTTGATTCTGTATGTATGAAAAAAACCTAATTGAAGTCTCCTTGGCTTTCAACAATTGTATCATGCACACACTGAAATCTTCCTATAATGATATCTTAAAACAACCCACTCCTCCTCCCCACTAAAATTAAACAAACGAGCAAGCTAGAATAATGTTCTCAGGATAGCTAGGGTTTGGAACTTGATTAATTCATTGAGAGGATGATACTGACATTTTTACAGATGACCAGGACTCTTCTGAAATGTTCAGCAGACAATACATCAAAAGTTAAAACTGAAAACAGTACTGGTAGTCCTTCCCCGCTTAAAGCTAATGGGTAGGAGGAAATCATTACGTCCACAATGATTACCTTTAAATGTCTATATTATCTGACACAGGAGGGGGCACTTTAAAAATACCAAAGGGACAGGATTTTAGAAGAGGGCGGAAAGGTGAAATCAGGCCCAACAGGTACTGAGGCTTTAATGAAAAGAGGAACAAATTGAAATCATAACCTTACTTTTTAGGAGTCTAAAGAAAATCTCGCAACCAGATTATCTGTGTAAAACGCACAGGAAAACAAGAAATTGCGCATCATATTGTTCAGTGTGTGTGAATAACGTAGATATAATATATTAACAGAATCAATTTTGCCTTTCTTCACATTAACAACAAATCTATTTTAAGTTGATTGACAATTACAGAATGCACACACACACACTTACAGTGGAAACAGTTTTTGAGTGAACTCAGAATGAAACTTTCCTTACAGGCCTAAATCCTCATGCCTAATGCAAAGTCTCAATAAAAGCCTGAAGATTTGGGTCTTTGTAGTAGGGTTCTCCATAGGGGTAAGAAGACAGAAATCTCCAGTCCAGACCAAAACATGGCAACTGAGAAAACAAGGAAAATAAAGTTAACAGGTTTTTTATGATAGTTCATTTCTATCACATGAGCAGGCGTGCTGGCAAACATTCTAAGATGGAAAGAGCCAGTTCAGACTTGTTTTCATAAAAGTCCTCCATCTGTATAAATCCAGTCAAGGATACAGTTACAAACCTAATCTATGGGACTATTGACATGGTAAAAGTTTAGCCCACCTTTAAGTGCTTTGTTGGACTTTGGCCTAAGAAACAAGACATTGCAAAGGAAATCTGAATAAATGTGAACTCTCCAAGGTACTGAAAGCCATAGGGAGGACTGGTATACCAAAAGTAAATTGACAGGCATTTGGTGGTCTAGACATGGTCTGGATTATAAAATGTGAGTATGGTTAAATAAAAGAGCTTAAAGGTAGAACTGGGCAAAAATTGTCCAGTGAGTTTCCATCAGGAACATGTCAACTTTGTCAAATTTTCTATGGAGATCAGACAGGCAATAATGACCATAGGCTGTTTGTATCTGTGAGAGAGCTGCTTGGGATGACTGAGATTTAATTCACATGATGTTCTCATTCTCACTCATCTCCAATCTCTGCCCTTTACTCCAGAGGAGTGCATATGGAGTCCATACAATCCCACATCCCGCCAGCAAACTGTTCTTAGGATCAACAGAAATGATGTGGAGCTGCTGTATATGGGAGTACTCCTGACCCTTGGGACAGATAGAGTTAAGGATTTAGTCCAAGGTATGTATACAACAGTGATCTTAGTTCGAAAACTAATAATTTTCCATAGTGTCTGGCCTACGCAGGCTCTCCCCAGTTTAACAAAAGAAAGGATATAAAAGCAGACTCTTGTAAATGGCCCTAGGAAAACAAAACAAGAAGCAGATGATAAAGCAATGGGAGCACATGTTCCAAAAATAAAGCAACCTTTAACTCTCTGGAAACATTTTACTTAAAAAACACCTTTTGGAATGAATCACATTGTTTATAAAAGACAATTTATTTTTAAATGTGAGGAAAAATAAAATGTTGTTAAAACAGATACTTAGCAAATCTGCTGCATACTTATTTAAAATTCTCTGAATGTTCAATTTTAATGCTCACAAAGAATGCCTGCAACCAGTTGGATGCAGGCCTGATCAGTCCCAAAACATTAAAGATATTTTTTCCTTTTCATCTTCAGTTACAAATTGCTTGTGCATATGATTATGGACTCTTAGAAACAAAGCTGTGCAGTTCCTCGCTTATGCTGCATACTTCCAGAATGGATGCTAATCAAGTCCAAGATTTGCATCACGTATGAGCCATTATTCTGAGCACTGTCCAATACATTAAAATAAGAAATGACATCAATATCTACAGTTCTTGACACTGGCAAAGTTTTACAGTTATCACCCATCAAAAAAAGTACCAGGCATACTGTGTGTAAGAACTACTGAATTATTTCCTGGATAAGGTAGAGTGACAGATGGTATAAATAGCTCCATTATTTACATATTTGTCCAATGCTACAATTTTGAATCAGCAAGCTAAAATTCCACTTATATTTTTCCCCCTGGATTGTTCTAGGTATTCTAGCAGAACAATGGATTTCACACTTCAAAGGAATTAGTAGCCAAAAATCTGCAAACACTGAAATAGAAATGACTATTCCAATAGCTATATCAAGTCTGCAACATCAGCATGCTGATTAAAACTGCTCATATTTCATGACATTTTCTGTGGCAGAATGGAGAGACAAGCTATATGGAGAAGGTGTAGAGAATCATCATAGAGCAAGGGAGATTAAAGAAGAAGTGCACAGTGCTGGGAAAGATTGCCATGTTGCTGATTTAAAGAAATGTGACTCAGAACATTTTATAAATACTATTCAAGCGTTTAAACAATAATCAGTATATCATCAAAGCTAAGCTACTATTAATAATACTAAAGTGAACAATAAAGCATTACAACAAACAAAAAAATCAAACTGAGATCCAATCACATTGGAGTTAAATCATCAAATTAATACCAAAAATAACTAATCTTTACACAAATTCTAAGAAGGTGGCTGTCTTCTTGATTATAAATCCCAACACAGAACAAAAAGTGAATCAAATGTCAGAGCCAGGACATAGGCAGTCAGCCTAGTGGTTAGTAGAGGGTGGAGATCTAGGTCCCCATGCCAGCAACGGTTCAGAACCAGAAGATTAGGACACAAGAATCAGATACCAGGAATCAGGCCAGATCAACAGACCAGGAGGTTGGTATTAGGAGATGAGCCACAGGTCAGGAACTAAGAGTCAAATACCAGGAACCAGGCCAGTTCAGGAAACCAGGAGACCAGGACCAGGATACAAGAGCAGATAGCATTGGGTGAGCAGTCCAAAGCAGAGTGGAGCCCAGTTGTACAGACAACTTCCTGTTCCTCCTTGAGGCTTAAGTAGAGAGAATGGACCAATCAAGAGTTCCGGTATTCCACCATTTGGGGACTATGGGTGGAGTCTCCTATTTGAGTTGGGCTTCAAAGAGTTCTCATGCCAGAAAGTTATTAGGTGGAGGGTTGTACCATGATGATATACCAGGAACCCTGCAGACTCAGTTTCATGACATTAAATCTATAATTTGAATTGTTAAATAGCTTAATACTGAAACCAGACTAATACCAACTATCTTAAATATAAAGCTTCTGTCTAAGAATTCAGTTTTATGTGGACGCTAGCCTCCATCTTCCTCCCCTCTTCTCTCCAGCAGAAATATTAAAATATGGACCTTAACAGATCACTCTGGATTAGCAGAAGTTTGACAATTTTTAGTTACCAAAAATTGCAAATGACAATCTCAAGCTTCCTAGGACTTTTAAACACAGAACACACCTTGTTGAATATCTTTATGAGACAATATTTAGGGCTATTTAAACCTAAGGAACATTTTTTCAGCCACCCTCCCATGTGCTCTTGGTGAGCACTCACACACATTCGTGCATATAACCACATTTTCACTTCAGAAGTCTGGGATGTCTCCAGTTAATAAAAAACAAAGACAAAAATAGAAAAATGGAAAATTAAGATACTTAAGACAACAGAGGGCTGCAAAATCTTCAGATCTCACAGTATTCTGGACTCTCATACTGTAGGAGCTGGAACTGCCCACAAGGAGCCAGAGGGTGATGTTTTGCTGGCATGGTACTTCTTGTTAGTGGGCCTTCTTTGAGTGTAGGGAATGACTGGTCACAGGCTGGAGTTGCCTGGTTGTTGATGCCATGACTTCTTCTCCACAAAGTGATCATTCTTGGAGATTCTGGAATGTGAGTCTTGCCACAGGTAGCCTGATGAAGGGAAAAGGCTGCTCAGTCTTATCCTTGATTCTTATACTTTGTGACCTTCACTTACTCACCCTTATAGCCCTTTCCTCCAAAGTCTTTTGACAAATCACATGCATGTCCTAAGTTGGAGCCATTCAACTTGGTTCAATCAGGTTTGAATAAGGACATCCTTGGCTAGCATCAGTTTGAAATTAAATTAGCAAATTTGAAGATATTTTATGTGACAACTTCCCCCTATAAAAGTCTGGATACATAAGACCACTTATTATGAGTTTCATCTTTCCACTTTCTTCTTTCTTCTAACTTTCTATTTCAGAACTAGACTATACATCAAAAAATTATCTTCTGAAATCTTCATCTTGATAAAGAGATGTTACTATAAAACCTGTCAAAATGAAACCCTCTTGAAACATAACATTTGAAATTTTATATAGTGGCTGTATTCCCCTATAAGATACTGATCTTACACTATTTGGATAATTTTAGTCTGAATCACTTTAAGAGACTGAGTTGAACAAACTGCACACTTAAAATCTGTGATAGAAAAAATAACATAAATATTATTGCCCTGAAGTTATTATAGCACCATTGTAACCCAGTGTTACAGCCATCAAACAGAATTGGTTAATTCTGTTGATGTGAAGTCCACAATGATGGGATTCATGACAAAATACCAATCAAAGTTCCCCATAATCCAGAATAAGTAGAGTACCAGGCAACACCAATCCATTGGCTTTCTAACAAGCACATTCATTTGGAATCATCATCTATGCAATCTTCCTGATTTCAGATCTAGCAGGAACATGCTTGCAAAGGAAAAAAAAAAAAGCAGCAGCAGCAGCAGCAGCAGCATCAAGCCAAAATCCCTGATACTTACTGGCCAATCCTCTCCAGCTTCTTTGTTAATACCACCCATTGCAGAGTCAAATATTTGTAACACAGTCCCACTCTATAAAGGTACTTAGGTCCCTAAATTGGGGGTTTAGGTGCCTACATTCCAGTTTTAGGTTCCACTGAAATCCACAAAGCTCCCGTCAAATCTTGTAAGCACCTAAATTTTCTTGGTGCCTAAGTTTCTGCCTCTGGACATGTACACTTCCACCTCAGTCTAGGTGTCCAGGCACCTATCTTCCACCTAAACCTAGGAGCAATCCTTGAACCAAGGTAGTTGGATGTTCATCTGCCTATCTTGTGTGCAGGACCCACGACAGTAGGTGTGCACAGAAACCATCTACTGAATACAGTCCCAATTGGCAGCACCCACTTTATAGCTTTTAGTTCAGTGGTTAGAGCACTCACCTGGGCTATAAGCAGGGCTGGTGCAACCATTTAGGCAAACTAGGCGGCCACCTAGGGCGCCTAGTGGTTGAGGGCGCCTAAAAGCCTGCTCAGGCGAGGAGGTGGAGTGGGGGTGAGCTGGGGCAGGGGGGAAGGGGGTGTGAGGAGGGCTGCCCACAGTAACGGGGAGGGGGAGATGCAGAGGGGAACTGCTCCCCACCCCAGATCACCTCCACTCTGCCTCCTCCGCTGAGCACACAGGCCCTGCTCTAAGTCTCCTCCAATCAGCGCTGCAAGCCTGGGAGGGGAAGAGAATTAGAGCGGTGCTGGCGTGCTCAGTGGAGGAGAGTTGGGGAGGGCTCCTCGAGTGGGGTTAGCTGCTGCGGAGGGGGGCAGAGTTAGCTTCTGCGGGGGGGGAATGCCCGGGCTGGGTTAGCTGCCATGGAGGGGGGGCTTTCAAGGGAGGGTAGCTGCTGCAGAGGGGGCTCCCCGGGTGGGGGGGTGGGTTAGATGCCACGGCAGGTGGGTTAGCTGCTGCAGGGGGGCGGATCCTCAGGTGGCAGAGGCGGGTGGGCGTGGTTAGCTGCCAGGGGGGGCGGTGGGCAGGGTTAGAGCAGGGTGGAAGTTTTGCCTAGGGTGCGAAACTTCCTTGCACCGGCCTTGGCTATAAGATAGTCTGGTTCAAGCCTCCCACACCCTCTGCCTGAGCAGAAGAAAGGATTTGAACAGGGGTCTCCCAGTTCTAATGAGCATGCTCTAACTATTGAGCTATGGGATATTTCAGTATTCAGTCTCTCCTGTTGACACTGCTCCACTTAGGATAAACAATTAAAGTGTGATGGAGCAGGAGGAGCAAACCCTGGGTCTCCCATCTCCCACCACCAGGCTACAGTGTCATTCTGTGTGTGTGTGTGTGTGTGTGTGTGTGTGTGTGTGTCCCAATGACTATTTAAGTATTTATACATAGTGGAATAGAAAAGATTGAAGAAGACTCACATCAAAGCATCATGTAGCCCACAATCCTGAAAGATGCGAGACCTCTGTTCAAACCATTTCAGGCACTGCAGGGAATTGAACCTGGGTCTTCCATATACCAGGTGAGTGTTCTAACCACTGGGCTAAAAGTTGTAAGATAGGAAGCAGTGGCAGCACCAGTACCACCTGCTGTGTAGAGTGAGGTAGTTATATCACTGCTCACAAGAAACAACTTAGGTTAGGTGCCTAAACTGTCTGACTCCAGGAGAAGGGTTCCTGTTTGTGGATCACTAGCAGAGATAGGCACCTAGCTTCATCAGAGGGAAAGGGCTTAGAACACACCCCTCATCAGCATCTCCCACTGGCTACCTTAGGTGGCTGTCCACCTGGCATTCTGGCTTTTGTCGGTCTCATTCTAAGGTGCCTATCTCTTCCCATTCATTATATAGGGAGCTCAGGCACCTAACACAGGTTTTGTGGATCACAGTGTTGTTTCTGCGATTTTTCCAGGCACATAGAAGTTATTCACTGCAATGCTCACAGTCAAAGCATCTAAGTCCCTTCGTGGATCTGGGCCTCAGTGTCTGTGATCTGCGGATTGTTCCAAAAGTCACAGTTTGGGAATTTTGGGTGCCCAGAATTTGAAATGACAAAACATGTATGCTTAAAACTGAAGGTATCAAGTTTAGAAGTTACTTTGGAAAATTGGACTCTAAATCTCTACATTAATGCCCACTTGTTCTTTCACCAAACATGAGAAAGAAATATTTTATTTAAACATTAGACATGTCCTACTGTAGCATTAATTGATTGTCAAAACCATTTACTTAGTTAAGGACAGGCAGGTCAAACCACATGTTTATTCATTTCTCATTATGCAAAATGTGTTCCTTTCCTTATTAATTAAAATTTGCCTAATTGGAAAACATATAATCAGAGTGGCATTATTGAAAGACTGTGTAATAACTTACCTTTTATGCTGAACAATTACATGAAATAGGCAATTTGGGGCTTAAAATATATCTAATGCATTCACATTACCTAATTTGTTCTCTGTGATTTTCCCATTCACTGTGAGCATTCAGAACCCCAAAAATGTGTGTGGCTAAAAGAAGTGAGTTGCTCTTCAGCATGGCATAACTGGATAAACAACTTGGACTATTTTTAAAATGATCTTATTTTCCATTCATTCAGAAGCTTGATGTGAAAGAGATGATACCAAGAGTAGTTAAATCTTTTTACACAGGAGCAGCACACTGATTATAAAGTAAGACTTTCAGGACTCTAGCTGTCCTTTGAATATTCCTGCCTCTTGCTAACACATTGCTTAGCCTGAGACACTGACACTTTACTTGCCCTCTTGTCAGTACATTTACATTTACTTCTTTTGCAAATCTCTTTACTGGGTGAAACACTTGATTGTTTCTGACTTACAAAGTACTGATGCATGTGCTTAATTTTAGGTATGTACTTATGTTCCATTGGCTTCAATGAGCCTTAAGCACATACTAAACAGCTTTGCTATATAGAGAAGGATTTAAACATGTACTTAAAGTGAAGTATTTTGCTGAATGAGAGCTTGTCTCCTATTTGAAGTGCACATTTTTATACTCTCATGGCATTATCATATGAGGCACACCAAGTACATGAAACAACGTTGCATGTGTGTTGTTTCACATATCACAATAAAGCAGGTAATTTGTAAGAAACACAAAAGTACTAATTTCAGAGTAGCAGCCGTGTTCATCTGTATCCACAAAAAGAACAAGAGTACTAGTGGCACCTTAGAGACTAACAAATTTGAGCATAAGCTTTCATGGGCTACAGCCCACTTCATCGGACGCATAGAATGGAACATGTAGTGAGGAGATATATACACATACAGAGAACATGAAAAGGTGGGAGTTGCCCAACCAACTCTAAAAGGTTAATTAATTAAGATCAACTGCTGTCAGCAGGAGAAAATAAAAACTTTTGTAGTGATAATCAAGATAGCCTATTTAAGACAGTTTGACAAGATACTTAACATGGGGGAAATAGATTCAATATGTGTAATGGCTCAGTACTAATGGATTTCAGAGCTCCTACACTTTCTTATAGTTATTAATATGCTGAAGGATGTGAACATGGCTATTTTGATTGTACTACTGCATACTTTTGTGGACTGCAATAACAGCACCAGAGAGTCACACTTCAGCTGCTTTAGTTCGTATATTTATTACACGATGTTAAGGTTGCAAAGTCAAGCACTCAAAAGTTAGGAAATGCCAGAATTAAGATCACCTGTGCAACCTTAATTTGGCCCGTCTTGTGTGCATGAATAATGATAACAGTCTTTATTTCCATGATCACATACTATTCTTCCAAAGGACCTCTGCCTCATTCAGTGCACAGGATAGACAGTGCTCAGTTAAGTGAGCAACTATTCAATATTCTGTTTTCACTTTGCCATTCAAAGTTAGTCCCAGGTCTTATTCACTGCATGCTATTCAAACCCTTTTCTCAAGGCAGAATTATTAGTTTCCGTATGGGATTTTCTATGGCATTCATCACTGAGGTGAGGTGCTGCGTGCTTCACAAACACTGAATTTATTTTTGCACCATCTTTATTGGGTATAGGGATGTTGTTATCCACATTTTACAGACAGGGAATTGAGGCACAGAGAAATTAATGTCAGAAGAATCCACTAATTTAGGGTGCCTAATTTGAGACACCCGGGACCAGAGTTTTCAGAGTACTTAGTAATATATAGGATTTTTCAAAATATTTAGTATTATATAGCTGTTTCCATGTTCAAAGCATACGTGCATCAATATGCAAACTACGTCTCATATGCTGCGTTTTGTTTTCCTATGAAGACTACCATAAATGAGCTATGGCACAGCAATGTGTTTGTTTATTTTGTTATGATAGATTGCATAAATATGTAAATAATTCTGTCTCCATAGCAAAAAGATATGCAAAAATGCTCAAGAATCATCACAATAATGCAAAATTCACGACAACTTGTTTGGCATAAATGTTAAAGCCAATTCCACGGAAATGGTTTCTGAATATAGATGGTAAATACTTGAAAAGAAAGGTTTTTCAGTGCTGAAGCTTAAAACACAAGGGAGTTCCCTATGTTATACTTTAATTAACTATATTATACAAATGTTGCTTCCCAATCAGCCACTCAGCCTTCCTGAATCATCCCAATTTTGATGCACTGTTTTTACAATAAGTAATCTGTATAATAAGATTCCAGGGTTGTTATTTTCTGTGTCACTCTGAAGCCTACAATGTCTGTTGGGTTGGTGTAAAAAAGTGGAAACAGCTACAAGCATGGTTGGAAGCTTACTGTGTTTTGAATATCACCAGTTTCAATCATAACTGGCATTCATGATCTGTTACTATCCCATTTTTTTGAGTTCTCAGACATTTTGACATCATGAATTACACCCATATGACAGCATGGGCTTTCAGCTACGGTAAGATATGTATGCCATGCCAAGAGTCCTAAACTATTGTAATATCAGAGGTAACTCAACCAGTCACCATCCTGACTCCACAGCTTATTTGCATACAACAATTTCATTGAGGGAAACTGCACAGAGACTTGGCTCAATTAGCATATCCATTCAGCTACCAATAAATGAAATTGTAAATAATAAATAATAATTTGTGAGGAAACCTTTCATGTACTTTCTTTTCTGCTTTGCATTGCATTGCTGAAGTGTTTTCTAAGGTTTTTCTTTGCTTTGATCAGCACAATGGATAGAAGCAAACAGGAAGGAACTTATTTAAGTCTTATGACAAACCTGTACAATATGGCAGGTAAATGCTACTATATTCACTTTCAATTTGGTAAAGTGAGGCAGGGAAAGCTGAAGAATATGCCCTTGGCTACACTGTGAGTCAGTGAAAGAGCTGAGGTTATTAGAACCCAGGAGTTTGCAATTTCTGTTCCCCGGGGCCTTTTGCAATTTCTGTTCACGGGCCTTTAGATCACACTTCCTCACATTTTCCCATCTTGGGGTGTCATAAATGCAAATCTGAGAACTGTGAGAAATCCTAGGTAAATGGTGTGCAGTTTTGTTTTCCTCCTGATGAACATGTCCTTAGAACAAAGGTGTTCTCTCTCAAAACAGAAAAGATATATGAGAGAGAATTTGTATAGTAAATGAAATGTGTGAAATGTGTGGTAAAGAGTAAAAAGCTTTCCTTTCCTTTCCTCTTATCTGCACCACATGAGGCAACATGCTTAATCATATCATGGTTACCATAGATGTTAAAGACATACAAAATTTGGCTTGGGTCAGTGAATGTGACCCTAATCTGAAAAGTGACTTGAAACATGCATTTCCCTGTTTATCATCTTTATTTGCCTCTTACACCTCTATCCCAATATAACGCTGTCCTCGGGAGCCAAAAAATCTTACCGCGTTACAGGTGAAACTGCGTTATATTTAACTTGCTTTGATCCGCCAGAGAATGCATTCCCTTCACCCCCTCCCCGAGCACTGCTTTGCCATGTTATATCTTAATTTGTGTTATATTGGGTCACGTTGTATTGGGGTAGAGATGTATTTAAGTAAAACATTTTTTTTCCTAACTGGCAGCCCTGGAAACTTAGCCTGGCCTCTTACAGTTGTTCTGCTGAACCCTATTTTGGGTTCAAGTTTTAAATAGTTCAAAGAGAGTAAAAAGAGGAACAATGATCATTTTAACCTATAGATACATCTGAAGCATATCTCCTCAACTTATGGATAATACCTCTACCAAATACCAAGCTCCTATCATTTACCACTGATGTGCCAAAGCTGTTCAATATTTTTACACAGTTGGAAAAGTGTTTTATTTGTGTTATTTTTCCCCACTGTTTTCATTCTGAAAAATGATTGAACTGTTTTGGCTCAAACTTAAGAAAATTCAGACTGAGGATAAAACTGGCCAAATTCTATCAAGAAAGCTAAAAGACTGAAAAGTTATATGCAGCTAAAAATGCCATCTTAGAATTCAGCTTCATCATGCTGGGAAGATCATCAATATATTCAGTCACAAAACTCAGGGCATGAGGGTGGGTATAAGTGAAATCGATGTTTAGAATTATATTTAAAATCCTGATTTTGAAGTGAGCACCTCTATGCCTGGTTTGAGACAGGGACAATATTTAATTGCCAAGTTATAAACCTCTGAAAGCTCTTTGAAAGGAAGACTTTGGCAGACCTTTCATTGCAGCAATGTTAGTGTGTGCTTCTGCACTGTGCAAGTTATCTGGGAAGGAACAAGAGGGGAAAAAATCATTTTGTCCTGAGGCTGCCATTAGAAAGTAAATAATCTATGTGCAGTAATTTTTTTTATAATTTCGTCATTCAGATTTTAACAAAGTAAAATATGAGAAACAATAAATGTTGTTGCTTTGTATATGTCTAGAATATTATTTAATTTAGGGCTGATAAATCTCCTTCTTTCTTTTGCAGACACAGAAATGCATTCTCACCAGCTTACTACACGAAAGGGAGCACTGAATGAAGCAAGACATAAAATGCTGGCTATAATTAGATGGGATAGCTGCAACAGAAAACAGAATGGCTGATATTAGAAGACTCCAATGTATCCACAAGTACAGTAACACTAGGATGTCCCTTCCTGGGAGTGACAGACCTAGGTATAGTTCAACTTTTTCAATATGAAAAAAATGAAAATTCCATCACTGCTAAATCTTCCTTTAAAATTGATTACATGCTTGGAAAGTAGTTCACACTTAGTGTTTCCAATGTACTGGTAGTCATCTATATTCCTCACAACAGGTAGCCTAGAATAGGATAATAGCTATGATTGCCAGCTTCCAATTTTCAAGAATAACAGAAGGTTGTACTCTGATATTATGTTGTTCAATAGCTGTCACAGTGGAAAAACATTTGTCTTGGTGAGTACAGTCAGTCTTGGAGGGTGGCCAGGTGGAAATCACACTCACACTGGAGGTTGCCCAGAAATATTCAAGATTGAATAAGGACAATGTAAGGAGAAGAGCCACAAATCTGGGAGGAGATCCACTGCAAGTGCATCATTCAATTTCTACTGTTACTTAAAATGGAAAATATTGTGAAGTGCTTTGCAGTGTGAGATAGTCTCAGCACATAGCACTTAACCAAATGGCGCATTTGGCTATGACTGTGACCGCTTCCCTGTAACTATTGTCATGGAATAATTGTCATGATTTCTAAAAATGTTGGGCCAAATTCATCTCTACTGTATGTCCATTTAAGTTAAGGTTAAATTCGACCCTTTGATGCTTTGCACAAAAGACAGTTTGTTTTACCTGGCCTTGCTAGACCAGGTTAAAAAAAATATTTTGAAATTCTTTGACAAAAACATGGAAATTGTTTTTTCACAAATGTTTTCCTCAAAAAAAAATCCCATTTTTTTTTTACTGGCTTTAATCCTTATTAGCTGAGTATTTTCAGTGCACATTATTTCTGGGGACAAACAAATTGATTTGACAAATGATTGAAGGCTGTGCTGAAAACTCAAATCAGACATATTTTGAAGGGTCAAAAAGGCTTACATGATAATTATGCTTCCAGTCACACTATATTCTAAGGGTACACTGACAAATAGTTTATAAAGTGTTAATATATGACTAATTGGTGTTATGTTACGGGCATGAGGAATATGTGTTAGAGATGATTATAAGCACATCAGTGGAAGAGGCTATAGATGTTATAAGCCATTGTAAACAACCTCGTGACCTGTTGAATCACGATTATAGATAATACTAGACCTACCTCAGTGCAGGGGACTGGACTAAATGACCTATCAGCCCCTTCCAGTCCTATATTTCTATAATTTCTATTTTTTACCATTTATTAAGAAATCTATTCATCATTTATTAATCCTTTATAAGGATTCAAAATGTACCCTGAAAATTAAATGTGACCATTTTTCCATATTGCATTCCACCTTTGCATTTTCTGGTTTTGTAGAGAACCAGAATTGGAAATACCAAAAATGCCATGAGAAAGACTCACAAGATTCGCGGCTCAGTTCTGCCAACCCAAGAAGTTCAGATTTTTTAGATAAATGACTAAAACTTAGGGAGCTTATTCTTTAAGTCAAACCTTTAAAGATTCTTCTTTCATTAACTTTCATGTCTCTTTTACTCTTCCTTAGATTTTTACACTGATTCCTCAATAGAAGTCATTGCTCCAACTAAATCTACCTTCAGGTTTTGCAATGCATTAGGAGAATGCATTCATCTCCTATAAACATAAGTTTTCAAACACACCACAGTTTCTAAGCAGCTTATGGAAGTCAGACTCACAGAGATACATAATACTGTCTGAGAGACCATACCACTAGCCACAGAATGAACAATAAGACACTCTCGGCTGCTCATTTAATTCAATGGGAACATGAGGGGGTTTCCCATCATTTCACTGAAGGACTGCAACACTACATTCTGATATATACTGTTATTGTGTGCTTAGAAGAGAAGATAATCATTTTTATTAGGGTTAGTGATAACAGAATCCATTGAAAATTACAAGCTATGAAAGCTATTACACTGGAATGACTATGTAACAATTTAATCCTTTTCAGCTCTGCCGGTTGTGTATCACCACATTACTCTGTCTGTACTTCTTTAAAGTGCAGTTTCGTTGAAAAAAAGCACTGTGGGACTTTTGGGGAGAGAAGACATGATACAAGGCAATATATTAATATTTTTAAAACCACGTGCAGGGCTTGCTTCTCATCTCACTGAAGTCAGTGGGGTTTTGGCAGACTTCAATGGGACTGGAATGAGACCCATAGCAAGTAGATAGTGAGAAGGAAAAAATCTATTGCTGCTATCAGAGGTTGAAAATTTGCTTTAAATTCAAACTCTGAGATCTTGTGGCAAAAAACCCCACATTTTAATCAAGTGTCCATAAATTCAGCAAATGAAGAGCTATATTGCTGAACTCTCAAAACCAATGTCTTTAATAAGGCTATCCTTTAAAACATAAGACAAATTAGAGGAAGGAGGACAATCATTCGCTTAAAGAACAGACCTGGGAGTAAAGAAATCTAGGTTCCTAGTGCTTCCCCAGAGCACTTACGTGACCTACAAATGGTCACTTATGCCCTCCATGACATTCTGGGATGCAATCCAGACCAGTGTAGCTCCCAACCAGGACTTCTCACAAACAGACGAAGCATTTAGGTCAGATCCTGAGTGTCTGTGCATAGCTGCAGCCTGCCAGCACACTCCAGTCACACTCTGGATTCCATCAAACGTGGTTACCACTTGCAGAGTGACCCTAATACACTCCAAATCCCAAAATTTCCCCCAAAATGTGTATTCTGCACTGTCCAGCCCTTTGGGACAGTTCCTCAGATTTGTCACCTAAAAAGATTGACTCAGATTTGGGAATCTCCCTCACATCCTCAGCCATGAAGACTGGTGCAAATAGTTCCTTTAGTTTCTCCGCTTTTTCTTGAGTGCTCCTTTAGCATCTCGATCATCCAGTGACCCCACTGATTGTTTAGGCTTCCTGCTTCTGATGTACTTAAAAAATTTCGCTGTTACTTTTTGAGTCTTTGGCTAGCTGTTCTTCACATTCTTTTTTGGCCTTCCTAATTACATGTTTACACTTCACTTGCCAGATTTTATGCTCCTTTCTATTTTCCTCAATAAGATTTAACTTTTCAAAGGATGCCTTTTTGCCTCCAATTGTTTTTTTTTACATTGTTGTTTGACCAGAGTGGCACTTTTTTGGTTCTCTTACTATGTTTTTTAATGTAAGGTCTACATTTAAATTGAGCCTCTATTATGTTATCTTTAAGAAGTTTCCATGCAGCTTGCAGCACTGTACCTTTTAGTTTCTGTTTAATGAACATCCTCATTTTTGTGTAGTTCCCCTTTCTGAAATTAAATGCTATCATGGTGGCCTGCTCTGGTGTTTTCCTCCCACTGGGATGTTAATTTTTATTATGTTATGATCACTATTACTAAGTGGTTCAACTATCTTCACCTCTTGGATCAGAACCTGTTCTCCGCTTAAGACTAAATCAAGAATTGTTTCTCCTCTTGTGGGTTCCAGGACTAGCTGTTCCAAGAAGCAGTCATTTAAGGTATAAAGAAACTTTATCTTGGCATTCCATCCTGAAGTGGCACGTACCCCATCAATATGGAGATAGTTGAAATCCCTCATTATTAATATTTTTTTATTTTTATAGCCTCTCTAATCTCCCTGAGCATTTCACAATCACTATCACCATCCTGGTCAGGTGGTCGGTAATATATCCCTACTGCTATATTCTTATTATTCAAGCTCCAGGGGAATTACTATCCATAGAGATTCTATGGTATGGAATTACTATCCATAGAGATTCTATGGTACAGTTTGGTTCATTTAAGATTTTTACTTCATTTGACTCTATGCTTCCTTTTACATATAGTGCCACTCCCCCACCAGTATGACTTATTCTGTCCTTCTGATATATTTTGTACCCTGGTATTACTGTGTCCCATTGATTATCCTCATTCCACCAAGTTTCTGTGATGTGTATTATATCAATATTCTCATTTAATATGAGGATTTAGTTCTGGAGGGTCTTGTTTAAGCCCCAGCAAAGACCCACGACACTGTCATTACACATACTCATACTGTTCATACCTGCTAGAGAAAGACGAGGGAAATACTTCTGCCAGCACCTCCTGTCAGATGTTAACAGGTATGCATGGCCTCTGGCAAGGCCCTCATTCCAATTAACAGTGCCCCTTTGTGGCTGCACAATACTAACTGGAGCTCCTGTCTCTCCCCCACACCTACTCCACAGCACACTTTATCTTCCCTTCCCTGCTGGTGAGCCCCAGGACTTCGGTGATGGGTCCATGCCATTTCCTGGACTCAGCCAGTCCCCAGCACCAAGAGGAGCCACTGCTCTGCTTTTGGCAGCCAGTAGCGAGAAAGGGCCCAGCCCATGACATGATGCGCAACAGGACACTGCCAACATGCTACATGTGGCACAACACAGAGCTGGACCTGGATGCTGGCTGGGCTACAGAACGCTCTCTCCCAGATGTGAACATTTTCAGGACCTGAACTTCAGGTTATAAAACGGGGGGTAATAGCCCCCCTGTCTCCAATACCTATGGTGCACACAGATACTTAGCTCATGCCATAGCAGGCTAGTGTAGGTCACATCCCAGCTTGCTGCAAATCTGCTGTCCTAGGCAGATGTCTAGCTTGCCTATGCCTAGAGCACCCTCTGATTCCCTCTATTGGCTCCTCATCCAATCTCAGTCTTCCCTCTCCGCCCTGGTGCCCTTGTCCAACCTGCCCCAGTCTCCCCATCAACATCAGGTCCAACTGTTTTCCCTTTTGCATTAGAGTCAATATGGCAGGGTGCTGCTAGAGAGGCCTTAATCAGCTCCTGCCACTCTAGCCCCAGTTACTGCTGGGTAGATAGCCTGATGCTTGCCTGGTAACTGACCACACCTGCCAACCTCATTAGCAGGAGCTATAAGGCTGGGAGGAAGTGAGAGCAAAGGGAGGGGGGGAGATGGAGACCAAACCAAATAAAGGTGGGATTCTCCTAGTCTGTTGCTAGCCAGGCCTGTGGTAGGCCAAGCTGATGTAAAAAGCCTGTTGGAAACTGGTGGTGGGGACTTGATCACAAATAAAGAGCACAGGTGTTGCACCAGCCTGAAGTGCCTCTGAGAAGAGGGGGAGAAGGGCTGAAGTGGAGGGGCATGACATGTTCCCCATTACACATGGGGGCTTGTCCAGGATATAAAGCCACTGCCAGGGCCTGGCTACCTGAGGATGGAGGGAACCGTGCAGTGGCTAGCTAAACAGCAAGAGATGCAGAAAACTCTGCAGGCCTTCCAGCAGTCCCACCAGGTGGAGTGGCAGGCATTACTTGCCAGCCAAGCCAAACAACAGAAGACCCTCTAGACTTCATCTGGGAGTAGGCCAGTGTACTGCAGCAACTCCTGCATCAAGGGTTGAGTCCCCCAGGAGATCACAGCTGCGCGCCAGGGTTGGGATTCTGTAAGATGCACCCTGCCGACAACCCCGACGCCTTCCTTTGTACGTTTGAGTTGGTGGCCATGGATGCCGGATGGGACAAGGTGACCTGGGCCCTAAGACTGGCAACCTATCCGGCTGGCGAGTCGCAGCCTGCCCATATAGCCTTAAGTGATGAACAGGCCAAAGATTACAAGGCAGTGAAGGCAGCCATCCTAGACCAGATGGGACTGTCCGTGGAGAAGTACAAACAGAAGTTCCTGGTGGACAGGGGGTTTGTGGCCCAGAGCTTTTGCCCAGAAGCTCATGAACTGGGCCTCTCAGTGGTTGAGTCTGGACACCCAGATGGTGAACAGGGTGATCTTGGAACAATTTGTGCAGGACCTCCCAGAAAACATGTAAGTCTGAGTCTGGCAGCACCAGCTGAATACAGTAGAGGCCGCTGTCAAATTGACCAAGGAATATGCAGAGGCAGATGTTCCTTGAAAGAAGGGTCAGACAGGCCGGGACATGGACTGGAGGAAGAAACCCCGAGAACCCGTTCCCCTCCACCCCAGAGAAGCCCAGAAAAGGAAGGATGAGAACAAGGGAACCCTAGTCATCCAGGACAGTTGGTCTGCTGGTGATGTGGGTGGGCAGGATACTAAAGCAGAGATTGCCCAGAAATGGAGTGTGGGCAAGCCGAGTTTTGCAGTTGGACGAATGGTGGAGGGAGGAAGCAGGGGCAAGGACTGGACACCATCCCCGTGCAGGTGGGGAGGAAGCCCCAGAGGGGCTTAGTGGACACGGCTTTGGCCAGCACCCTCATTCAGAGAGGGCTGGTGTGTGGTTTATCCCCAGGACGAGAATGATGCACAAATGCATACATGGGGATTGGAGGTCCTGCCCCGTGGCCAAGTGCCCCTAGAGGTTGGGAACCGGTTTGCCTGGCAACAGGTCACGGTGGTAGAGGGGTTGCCGTACTCTGCGGTACTGGGGACAAATTAGGGCCCTGTCCCAAAAGAGAAAGGAGGTGGTGGTAGCGGAACCCCTGGCAAGAAGGGAGGGGAGACCACTATGCCCGGTAGCCCCAGGGATGGGGAGATCCCAAGTCCCCAGATGACAGGAGAGAAAGAACCTAGACAGAGACAGAGTGAACACAGGAAAGAAGTAGACAGTGAGGGACCAAAGGAGTGTCCCATTATAGAACGCATGGGGAAGAGGCCCAAGGATGAGTGGGGGGCCAAGGAATGCCTGAAGGTGGAGCCTTCAGGTAGGGAGAGCCAGACCCTTCTGGGCCAGGTAACTGCACCTGTGGCCCCAGGTGGACGAGGTGAGGTACAGACCCACCCAGCTCCCCTGCTGGCCAAAAAAGGGGAGAAGCCAGGAGAATGACTGCAAGGCTGCGACTGGTGTGAGGACCAGTGGGTAGCAGTAGACCTGTGGGGTGATCTGCTGCCGACCCAGTGTGCCTTTGTGGCTGGGGGTGGACCCACACTGGGGACCACCCAATGGGCAGCAACGGGCCTCCCCAGAGCAGCCTCCCAGGCAAGGGGAGGAGAGGCCAGACCAGACTCCCCTGGGGCAGTGGCTTAAGGGTAGGCCTGTGGCAGGATGCTGCTAAAGAGGCCTTAATCAGCTCCTGCCACTCCAGCCCCAATCAGGGGGATTGGATTGGAGCTGGGTAGTTAACCTGATGCTTGCCTGGTAATTGACCACACCTGCCAGCCTTGTTAGCAGGAGCTATAAGGCTGGGAGGAAGTGAGAGCAAAATCGAGGGTGGAGGCTCAGGCGGGAGTCTCCTAGTCTGTTGCTGGCTAGGCCTGTGGTAGACCAAGCTGTTGTAAAAAGCCTGCATATAGCTGGAAACTGGTGGTGGGGACTTGATCACAAATAAAGAGCATGGGTGTAGCACCATCCTTAAGTGTCTCTAAGAAGAGAGGGAGAAGGGCCAAACCGGAGGGGCATGGCATGGGCCCCGTTACAGTCAGGCTGTGTCCTTCTCCTCAGTGCAGTCTGGGAGGTTGTTTGGAGCACAGGAGTGTCAGTCTCCCTGCCAGGGCCGGCTCCAGGCACCAGCTTAGCAAGCAGGTGCTTGGGGCAGCCACTCCGGAGAGGGGCAGTACATCCAGGTATTTGGCGGCAATTTGGTGGAAGGTCCCTTGCTCCCGCTTGGAGCGAAGGACCTCTCGCTGAATTGCCGCAGATCGCAATAGCGGCTTTTTTTTTTTTTTTTGGCTGGTTGGGGCGGCAAAACCCCTGGAGCTGGCCCTGCTGCATGCCCTCTGTTCCAGGGCCCAGTCCCACAGGAATTTGCAGCAGTTGGGAGCAAGAATACAACGAAAATCCCACTCAGCTCCTGGAATCCTGAGCTAAAGTGTGCACAGAGCAGGCAGATTCTTTGGAGAACTTTGCTGCCAAACTCCAAAACTCATCATGTGTGATCATATGTGAACTGAGAATTTTAAAGGTTTGTAACTTGGCCATATTTTCATGGGGAAGATTTTTATGGGAACAGCAAAAGACTGACACTAATGTGACACTTCTTCCAAATTTCAAGTCCCCGCTCCAACAGAGTAGGAGACTCCCACCTCTGGCCTGGTTTCCACTCCCAACTTTTTGCTGTCATATGCTAGAGCTTCTCAATTAAACTATTGCAAGATTATTTTTTTAAAAAACACGGCAAAGCAACATATTTTCCTTAACTTTATTCTTTAAAATGACTAGACCATTTTTGCTGAAACTTTCCAAAAAGTTCAGCCTGAAGCAGAAACCCAGCATGAGAAATTTCAGGCTTGCTAAAGTTTGACATAGTTATAAGCAACTGAAAAAAAAGTTTTATAATGAGAAGTGTTGGGCCACTTGAGAGGTGGCAATATCATCTCCATTTATAATACTGAAAGTTAAGAAATTAAATTGAAATCCAATGAATCATTCTCCACTATGTAAAGCAAATTGAGAACTGCTGTTCAATTTATCTGTCTTTTGAAATATGCCACTCACCTAGTTGTAATCTTTAATCTCTCACCCCCACTTCAGGACAAAGAACGAATAGTTATATATATTTGATATAGCCCATAGATAACATAAATTTACCCTAAATAATCTAGACTGCACCTGATGAAGCAATGTCCCACTGAAAAAATTTACCTGTGAAATATCAAATATTAGAAGAGGAAAGGTAGGAAACAGTATAATCCATTAAACATTAGGCTTTGCCTCCTAACTTATACTCAGGAAGTAGTATGACCAATCAGTTGCACTTACTTTTCTAGAGAATCAAACTTTAACCAAGCATGTGGAGAGAAATATGGAAATGAGCTGAGTTAAATGTAAATCAATTTTCTAGCCCTTTTTCCATTTACAGAACAAAAAGAAAACATGCCAGAACTAAATGGTAATTGAGGGCCCATATAAATGATTAAGTATGATTTCTGATTCCTTCCCATTTCAGATTGTTAGGATACATATTGCACACTGCTCACTAACATGAAAGTATTTTCCTTAGCCCATATGGGAAACTATCCACCGTCATGCTAAATTGAAAATAAATAAATAAATATAGTATCAAGAAGACATACTGCACACCATGAAGGAAGACTGATGCTATGAAAAAAAATAGGTTTTTATTCACATTGTTATTTTGGCAGACATACTGTATTGCTTTGCTTGCATTATAGTTCATGTTAGTATAGCTCACCCCTACCAAGAGAAAAAATGGATAGAGCATAAAGTGAGAAACTGATCACACAACAGCCTAGCTTGAAGTTCAGGAGTTTGTTCATTTATTATCAGCAGGAAAAAACTCACAAAGCAAAGTAATCATCTCTAAGCCTAGGTCCCATGCTCAATCTGTCTCAGATGCTGTGCTGTAGGTAAGTCTGACTGCAGTGTCAGACTTTCTCCTACTTGAAACGAGATTTATTTAATAAGCATAAATTTCATATTCTAACCAGTTGTATCTACAGAAAGTTAAACAAAATTACAGATCCCCTCACATGAAAGTATTTTCAGGATGGGGCAGCTTCTGCTGCAATTCCTTTTGGAATTAGGGTTACCATATTTCAAGTTCTCAAATAGAGAACACTGTGAGGGGAGGGGAATAGAGAAGACAAAAGCATTGCCCAATGACAGCATTATAACTTGGCCACCACCCTCCACAGTTGTCTTTAACAGATGACTTGTTACAGGAACAAATGGCTAATCATCTCTGGGTCACAGAGAAACAAAACCTTCACAAAGTTATGTAGCCCCATAAGTATGCACCAATGTTCCCTCAATTCCAGCAGATGTACCGGTTGTGAAGGTGTCCCACAGCATAAGCAGATGTCATCCTCTATCTCCCTATTGTGTCAAAATGTGTGCACATATGGCACCTCTGTCTTCCCTTGCCTGCTGGGAACTGGGACCAATGTACACATGGGTGGGATCTGGCAGACTTGTCCTGAGTCCACTAGGAATAGGAGCATTCCCCTTTACCCTCACAAACATTATGAAGAGTGCAGTAGATGATTATACGAATAGTGTTTGCCATATTGGCATCACAGACGGTGCCAAGGAGATTTCAGCCAACCAAAGGCACACTCTGTGACCATTCTGCAGTTACTGAGTTTGCAACTGAATTCCTTTTTTCCAGGGTTATTGATGTTGGGGTATTGTTTCATGAACCAAGTTAGAAGCTGGTACACAGGGTCCTCCAAAATAACAGTGGCACACTGTACTGAACAATATAGTTCCTGGGGAATGAAGTCACTTCTTGCCCCTTCAAGTACAGTCCTGATCTCCTCAGCACCTTAACATCATGAACCTTTCCAGTGTTTCCCACATTGTTATTTATGTGTCTGCCTCTGTGGCCCACTAATCCTTGCAGAACAAGTGAATACTAACCATTTTAGTTCATGTACTCAATTGCCCTGGGTGGTGGACAAAGTGCTGGGATACCCATTGATGGATCCTTCACGGTTCAAAACCCCCATTCTCTCAAATCAAGCTATTATTTCTGGAACTTTTCTTATGGCAACCATCCCTGGGGACATCACAGTGTTAATTCCCTCACAAACCTGCACAACCACAACCTGACAGTGGACTTTCTAACCCCAGAGTGGTTTGCAACAGACCTATAGGTGTTGCTAGCTTCTACAATACTATAGTCACTTGCTTCTGCACTGGTATAGCTTCCCAGAATTGAGTGCTCTGGCACTGGAGGTTTGTTTGACACAGCTCCATGAATGTCTGGTTTCTCATTTGGAAGTTCTGAAGCCACCATTGGTCACCACACCATGCTGGTTCTCCTGCACCAAAAAGCAACAATTGATCCAAGAGCATACCATGGTATAGTTAGGTGAATGCAGATACTGATGTGTCAGAAAGTTCTGCCCAAATTCCATCCAGTATCTTGCCAATTGCCTACTCTACTGCATTAACATTTGTCCCACAATAAGGAAGAGGAGTAGAACCACATTATCATCCCACTGCTCCTTGCTTTCCACCCACTTTTGCAGGAAACCGCAGTGAAAGGAAATGTGATCAGGAAAGGCCACTGGCAAATGTGTGAAGGCGGGGGACACTACCAACTTGACACAGCAAATTGATTCCTAGAGTCTTCTCTTGTCTGCACAGAAACCTGGGATACCATCCCTGAAATGGCAGCACTAACATTGCATCACAATGGTGGTGGCGACACAGGTATATGCAAGTACTAAGTGTTATACCAATGTCTAGCACAGCATATGTGGACATTCAGTGCGGGTATGAGGAGCACATGCAAGCATGTACATGTCCCAGTCCAATGCAGATTCGAGTAAGTATTTGATTGAGAGAGGAAAATTAAAAATGTGCCAGATTGAAATTTCAAATCACGTGGCTGTTTATTAACGGGGATCAGTTACAACTTGGGCCAGGGAAGAGTAATTTATCAACTAGGAATATTACCAGAATAAAACCATACACAACTTGAAACAGTCTATTTACATCCAACAAGAAACCAAACGATCTATGATCAGCTGCTCACTAAAATCCAAAGCAGATACACAAAACTGAGTAAACTGTACACGCATTAACTGAATATTGTAAAATACACCAACCAACCACAATAGCAATTAATACAACAATTTAGCTCTCATATACTGTATACACAACTTTGCACCAAGTAAGGGAAGGGGAAAAGGAAAGAAAAGGCTAAGCAAATAGAGTATTTACAGAAATTAAAATGCACATACCACACTCCAAGCGCAGTTGACCAGCAGTACAGACACCGAGAGCATGACGAATTGGTGGGAAATAATTCAAAAACAAAATGAAATGACACAACACGACACGAGCCGGCAAAATCCGGACAAGACCCTGGCTGAAAGGGTGACCAGGCCTTTCAGCTAACATGCGGATACTCCTGCCATTTTTGGTGCGAGACATAGTTTTATCTGAAGACTCTTACTCGTGTCAGCGTCTGATTGGTCCCTAGCTCCTTCGCCTTCCAGGTTCCGAGCTAGTGCCCTCTACGTAAACAGGATCTGCACCCAGAAAACTACTTTTTTGCACACGACACTCTACTCTTTTGAACATGGCATTAACTTGACCCAGAATTGACCAGATAGAAGGTTCGAGAACAGGCACACGGCACTATAATGTTGCACACTACACCATAGAGTAGCACACGGCACTACGGTGTTGCACACGGCACCAATGTGACCCCTTGACCGACAATTGGCCATACAGACTCCATGTTTGAGCATAGGTTTAGGGTTGCGACAGTACACACCTCAGTAACAGAGTATGCAGACAAGACATAGCCTTCAATTATAAACTCTTGCGGGGCAGCAACCATCTTTTTGTTATGTGGGTGTACAGGGCCTAGCACAATGGGATCTGAATCCCCAATAGGGGCATGAGGCCGCTTCTGCGATTCATATAATAAAAAAGGATTATTCTTATAATTTTCTTTTTATATAATAAGCATTTCTTTAGTGCTTTCCATCTGAAGCTGCTAAGGGACTTTTTCTTGCTTCTGTTCACAAAGGAAGGTATTGCACTTTCAAATCAAAGATCCTAGCCAATCTGCTCAGTCTTCCCAGAGCTTCCTCAGTCTTTCAGAATTGTCCTAAGCCTCCACCGCTTCAGAGCTTACAGCAATGCCATATGGATAGCTGGTCAGTAAGACTTCAATGGAACCGGTTTCCACTGGAGAATGCAATCTAAATGCTTTGCAAAATCATATCAATTTCATCACAGTTTCATTTAGGAGGAGGATGGAAAAGGTTCTGACAATGTCAAAATACCATTTTGACATTTTTGTAATAAAACAAACAAAACATTCTCATTTTCCTTTTGAAATGACTTTTAAATTTTGAATTATATTTTATATCATAATATAAAAAAATCAAATAGACTCTATGATTTTTTTCTGAATTTTCTTTTACAGAATTTCAAATTTTCAGTTTCATTCCTAATCAGTACAAAAACAAATCAAAACTATATACAGAATGGAATTTCCACTGTCTGCACAGCTCTAGCCATATGCTATATTTGAAAAGAGGAAGGATGTGGATGGATGCTCAGCTCTATTCTGCCTATTACAGCTAGACACTTTCATGCCTCATGACCCCTCAGATAATGTTCCTGAAGAAAAATTAAAATGGACTAAGTAGTAGTCTGTGTCTTCATCAGACATTTTAATTTCTAGTGATCTAGATGCTGATGACTCTTTCAAAGAAAGTGGTCACAGGAACCCTGTTGCACTGCCTCTCCCAGTTTTAGCCAGTCATTCTTCATTCAGAAAGCAGCAGTGACAGAGTGATTTTATCAAGCTGGAATGTGTATCTAGTTATTTGCTGTGGAAAGTAAGTGGCTGATGAAAATCAAAGTTAAGGCTTGGTTATAGACATTAACATGAAATGTAAAGGCTACCTCAAGATAAAAAATGTTGGTTATTGAGGCATTCAAATTTTTTTCAGTGATTCTACAGGAACTGCCATTTGCTTGCAGATCCATCCGAGCCAAGTTATGGCAATGAAACAAGTGAGAAGCCACTGGAATGTCTATTATAAAATGCTAATAAGAGAAGATGTACTTAGAAATAAATACAGGAAACTGAAAAAAAAAGAAAAAGAAAAAGAGTCATCATATCAAATGTTGACATTTCAAGGAAAGTTTTGTTTTGTTATATCTGGTAGGACATCCTTTGGGATGTCAGGTTTGTGTCATGCATTACTTGCAACGTATACGGCACAAAGTTGTTGCAGGTTTTCTAGACCTAGATCTGGACTCATCCTGGGACTAAAATGCCTATAACAAATTTCGAGAGGTATGATGAATTACTCAGTATTTATGTTATTAGCAGAAGGGTTGTTTGGATTTCCAAACCCTTTGGGAATCTGATTTGCCTAAGTGTTTATACATTGAACAAACAGTGACATTCTATGCAAATATGAACTTTTAAATTATACTCAGAACACAAACAGTTTATGTCTCTTTTAAAACCCTTGTAGAAAAGGAAAAGGACTACAAAAAAAGACCACTGAAAGGTTGCCTAGTCCCATCAGCCAATACTGTCACGCTACAATGCTAACCATATCCAACAGTGCTGATTGACAGACGTTCTTTCAATTAGGGGAACTTGGATAAACCACCAGAGTTCTTTTTTCATGATGATTGACATTCAAATTCTATTACTAAAAACCGTGTGTGTGTGTGTGTGAATTCTAAAGACAGTCTCTCAAGTTCTTAGAAAAATATGCCAGATGGTGTTTTGCTAGTAGGGAATAAAAAGTTGCTAAGAATGTCTCTACCCCATATTAATTGGGAGTTAATTAGATACTCAAGATCACCTCTTTACCCATTGTATAAGAAAATGTTACCGTACTCTGTAGGAAATACTGAACTTGCTTTTGCTAAGAAGGAGATTTGTAGTTGATTATTGTAAGAACTACTGATTATTGTTGGTCCAGAAGCAGCAGCAGATGCATATGGTGACCAGAAGTCCCAATTTTATAGGGACAGTCCTGATATTGGGACTTTTTCTTATATAGGTACCAATTACCCCCCACCCCTTGTCCTGATTTATAACACTTGATATCTGATCACCCTACAGATGCACAGTCCTGTACTGCCAGCGTGCCCCTTCCCCTTGGGGACGGGCCTATGCCATGCCACAAAGCCCCTCCAACCCCACACCGGAACAGTCTTCCAATTCCCTATGCCCAGCGCCACCCCCAGACCCTGCCACAAATGCACAGCGCCCTGCACACCACCACCCCTGCCCAACGCCCCACACAGAACCCCCACTCCCTAGTGCCCCAACACACAGATCTACCGAACCCACACACAGCCCAGCACCCCTCCAGACACCCTCTTCCTCACACCCTGCCTTCCGGTCACATTCACTGGCCCTGCTGGGAGGCGACTGTCTGCCGGGCTGAGCTGCTAGTGCAGCCACGGCTGGTCCCGGGGAGGGGAATCGCTCCAGCCCCGTGGAAGTGGCATGATCAGCCAGGCCAGGGCCTGCCCCAACCGGGGTCCCTCAGAACCCAATTGCCTGGAGGGGCCCAACCAAGCCCTCCAAACTGCCCCACCAAACTGGCCGAGACTGGCCAGGCTTCTGCACCAGTCTCAGGTGGCTCAGCTTCAGGGAGACAGGTAGGTCCTCAAAGGTGGTGAGAAGCAGAGACTGCCCAGAGCCAGAGGTACACTGGGGCCTGGCCAGGGGGCAGAAAGAAGCTGGCAGGTGGTGCCAGGGGGTGAAGAGGAGTCCTTGGCGGGCAGGCCGAGAGGAGCAAGTGGTGGGCAGGGTGGGAGGAGCAAGCAGCCTGGTGGTGTCTCAGGGCACAGTGCAAGCAGAGCAGGCTAGGGCCCCTTCTGAGCATGGGCCTGGCTCCATGGTGCCACTGGCACCATTGTAAACCCAGCACTGTGCACAGGAGTGTTCTTTATTTTAAGAGACCATGAAAACTGACTAACAAGAAGTCAGGGAACCTAGTTAACAGTTAAAAGTTGTAGTATCTCTCTTGTAACTGGGTTACAAACCTGTGACTTGTTTATGGAAACTAAGCCTTTCCCGTAGAGTTGGTCAGAAAATGGAATTTCCTTTCTGATGGAAATTTTAACATTTAAAATTCAGTTTTCCTTCTGAATTAGAATGAAAAGATGACATTTCAAAGTTTCCAATGGAACAAAAATTCTGGAAATATCATATTTGGAGCCAGCAACATATTTCATTCTTTCACAGGTATAGTTAAATGGTTCATTAGCCTTGACAATTTTGGTTTACTTTGCAAACAGTCATACAGTTTATGTTGCACTCTTACATACTAGCTATGGCAAAGTTTCATTTCTTCCTATGCATTTTTCACACTGAAACCCCACACGATGACTCAGAATTCTAGTATACAATGTGGTAACTAGTTCTTTAAATAAATAGATGCAAGTAGAGAAACTGATCATGTCAGAAACTAAGTTTTTTCCAGCCTTTGCCACTAACAGTCAAAAGATCACACCTATTTTTATTGGAAACACTGTTTTGGTGGATGCTATTAGGAACATTTCATCCAACTTCTGCTGTTTCAAGAAAGATTCATTTATAAGGTTAGTGTGTACATACTACACAAACATAAATGTTTATCTGAAATACACATTTCATTTGGGAAGAAGGTGAGCTTGACTTGCTGTAGCCACTCAGGCATTAAAATCAATTGAGAAATTTCCTATTTTTAATAGCAAAGGGAATCTCATGCTAGTACTAGGTATGGAATTATCCATCCCTAACCTTAATCTTTCCATGTTTTGTAGCATCACCTGGAAAAAAATATTTTAATAGTTGGTGAAAATCTGTCAAAAATATGGCAGAATTTTTTTCTTCTTGTTCTCCTTGTTGAAACAAAATATATTGCAAATTTGCTTCAATAGGCATATATGCCAAGGCACTTGCATGAGGAAACCTCCTCTGTTTGAACTCCAGAGTCATTATATACCATTTAAAATTTTTATTTATTCCAGCACCTTTCAACAGCTTTGAAAAATATTCTTAAGACCCACTGCCGCTGGGAACTACTTTAAAATCCCATCTGTTTTATTAACCAAGAATGATATAGTGTAGTTTATATAGAATTTGATGTAAGAGGTTGCAGGCTGAAGTTTAGGATTTTAACATTTGATTAAAGTTGTCGGTCTTTTAAATAAAATATGTTAAAGGAGTTAGGGACATTAATGAAGCATTCTGCCAATACAATAGCAGTAAAGTAATAAGCAATACAAAGTTGTAAAGAAGCTAAAATCTTCTGTGAGAAGCAACTAGCACATTTGGTCTGCTCAGAAATAAATATATATATTAACAAAAATCATGAGTATAAGCTATTTAATATTTGACAAGCCTCTTTAATAGAGATGAAACCAACAAGATTCTCAAGAAATTACACTGAAAGCTGATAGAAAGGATAAAATTTCTATTGAGTTCTGTAAGTATTTTAGGCCACTCTATTGAACATAATAGGGGTTAAGTGAATTTAATAGAAAATATCTACTATTGAAATCTTTAGGCAGGTTTACATTTTCTATAGAATTTTTTTCTGTTAAATTCTAAAGAAATTTCCAATGAGGGCTGAGTAATGTTTGATGCTCTAATGCTGGATTAGGATCTCCTAGCAGAGGTGCTGTTATGGAGGCCCCTGGAACTCAGTGGAGCTCCACAAAAGGTCCATAGAACTTGATCCTGATACAGGATTAGAGTTTAAGTTACTTTGAGCCACTGCTTGTAGGTCTTGGTCCAAAAAGAGGTTGAAAACCTACAACTCCTATTGACTGATGTGGGAGATGTGATGGTTCTGCACCTCTGAAGAGGTACATAAGCATATCTTAAATACTTACTATTATATTTCTCATGGTTTTTCTATAGCCTTTTGTATTTAGTTATTATTTAATCAATAAATGAATGTCTTTTGACAGTCCTTTAGCAGATAATTACTGTGTTATGCAAATACATTAGGAGTAAGTGCAAGGGATACAAGAGAAAAAGGTTGAGTGCAACAGATTCATACATCAACAAACCAATGGTGTGTATCTTTCATATTAGATGTCTATAGTCTTTCTAAAATAAAAATGGTCCCAAAGTCTAACTAAAGGATAATTTTAAAATCAAATGATTAAATTAGGGGCATATATTTAGCCTCTGTTTGAAGGTGGCATTTGCAACTGCAACCTTTTCACATGCATTTGTGCCTGTAGTTTATTTGTATGTATAAATCTGAGAAGATGCACGTTTAACTACTTGATTATAAATGTTAATCAGGAATGTAGAGGTGCAACCACTCAGATTTTCATTGCAAGCAGAAAGGATGGAACTCAGCATGGCTGAAGACATCTCACTTAATATCTCACTTATCGAGTTTGTCATAGTTTGCAGAACTTTAGTTTTTCAGAATACGAAATATAAGGACAGATATAGAAGGGTTTTTTATTTAGTCCTCCTTAATAGAGCAGATCAGAAAAGCCAACAGAACATTATTCTGTGAGGAAACACATTTCTGTCTAAATCAAAATGCTGTATGAAAACATGTCAGTTTCACCAAAATTTTGTTTTGGAGTTAAAAAGAGGAAGATTCCAACATCATCGAAATATCCTGTTTTAACATTTTTCAGAATAAAACACTTTAAATGATATTTCAATTTTTATTTTATAATACAAAATAAAAAAAGTCTAAGTCAAAACAAAATGTTTTGATCAATTTGAAATATTTATTTTTAAATTTCTTTTGTGGAGAACCTCAATGTTTTCAGGTATCAGAGGGGTAGCTGTGTTAGTCTGGATCTGTAAAAGCAGCAAAGAATCCTGTGGCACCTTATAGACTAACAGACATTTTGGAGCATGAGCTTTCGTGGGTGAATACCCACTTCCTCAGATGCATGCTTTCGTGGGTGAATACCCACTTCCTCAGATGTTTTCAGGTTTCATTTTGAATCAAAACCAAAAAAAAAGATCCAAAATCTTAAAATCTTTCAGGGAATGGAATTTTCAGCTCTACACTTACCCTGTCAGAGTTTCCCCATATCATACAACTGCAGCTATGGTAAAAAAAAAAAAAAAAAAAAAAAAAAAAGACAGTTGAGCTGGAGCCCCTTTTTTATAAAAAGGAATGAAGATAAGATGAGAGGACCTCATTTTTGGAACCTGCTCCCTACATTCTCTAAAATAGCCTGAACTGGTTGAGCATGGCTAGACATACCTCTTTAATAAGGCTTTGGGGCTGGAGGAACATAAAAAGGATTTATATTCGTGGAGAAGTGGGAACTGTTTGGATTTAACTTTGTTATGATTAGTCATATTTGGTTTAAGGCCAGAAGGGACCACCGTGATCATCTTGCCTGACCTCCTGTATGAAACAGTCATAAAACTTCCTTGAATTAATTCCTATTTGCACTAAAGCATATCTCAAATTAAAATAAAATAAAATAAAAATCCAATCTTGATTTTAAAATGGCCAGTGATAGAGAATCTACCATAAACCTGTTGTTCCAGTGGTTAATTGACCTCACTGTAAAAAATATGACCCTTATTTCCAGTTTCAATTTGTTTAGCTTCAACTTTCAACAATTGGATCTTGTTATATCTTTGTCTGCTAGACTGAAGAGCCCAATATCAAGTTTTTGTTTCCTATGTAGATGTTTTTAGACTGTGATCAAGTCACTCCTTAACCTTTTCTTTAAGATGAACAGATTGATCTCCTTGAATCTAAAGCTCCTAGCTTTAATTTTCATTTGAGTGTGTTTTTAACTTTTGGCAAGGGGTTTTGATGGCACAGTACATTGTTTTGAGCAATAGACTGATGTTACCCAGATACTATTAAAGGCTATTTATTGGGCATGGACAATGTGCTTAGCGGCATCTATGATGCATATAAACACAGACCCTGCCCTAAAAAGCTACAATTTCTGTGTTTTAAGATGTCACAGACAGAAATATTACAAGGCACATGTCTCCCAACACGTACAGTACACCAGCACTATGAGCACATAAAAAGCGCTGATTCAATGTGCATCCACTGATATTATTCCTCCTGAACTCACAGCCTCACTGTATGGAAACTGTCCAGATTAAGGACCGTTGCTGCTTGCACTAGAGTTTGCTTACAGAGCAACATGAAACTCTCTTTTCTACTTAACCACATGCAAGCACTCTGAACACCAGCTCTCAGAAGCTGACCACTAGACTGCTGATCAGATTGCAAGAGGATGTAGATATATTTGTGAGCTGAATCTATGAAGGCATCCCTATAGAACATGATATGCCTGAGATTAATACAGGCTGCCACTGGATGTCACTGATGCTCTGCTTGTATAGCATCAGAGGGGTAGCCATGTTAGTCTGAATCTGTAAAAGCAGCAAAGAATCCTGTGGCACCTTATAGACTAACAGACGTTTTGGAGCATGAGCTTTCATGGGTGAATACCCACTTCTTCAGATGCATGTGGTGGAAATATCCAGGGGCAGGTATATATATGCTAGCAAGCAAGCTAGAGATAACGAGGTCAGTTCAATCAGGGAGGATGAGGCCCTGTTCTAGCAGTTGAGGTGTGAAAACCAAGAGAGGAGAAACTGGTTCTGTAGTTGGCAAGCCATTCACAGTCTTTGTTCAATCCTGAGCTGATGGTGTCAAATTTGCAGATGAACTGAAGCTCAGCAGTTTCTCTTTGAAGTCTGGTCCTGAAGTTTTTTTGCTGCAGGATGGCCATCTTAAGGTCTGCTATAGTGTGGCCAGGGAGGTTGAAGTGCTCTCCTACAGGTTTTTGTATATGGCCATTCCTAATGTCTGATTTGTGTCCATTTATCCTTTTCCATAGAGATTGTCCAGTTTGGCCGATGTACATAGCAGAGGGGCATTGCTGGCATATGATGGCGTATATTACATTGGTGGATGTGCAGGTGAATGAACCAGTGATGGTATAGCTGATCTGGTTAGGTCCTGTGATGGTGTCGCTGGTGTAGATATGTGGGCAGAGTTGGCATCGAGGTTTGTTGCATGGATTGGTTCCTGAGCTAGAGTTATTATGGTGCGGTGTGCAGTTACTGGTGAGAATATGTTTCAGGTTGGCAGGTTGTCTGTGGGCAGGGACTGGCCTGCCACCCAAGGCCTGTGAAAGTGTGGGATCATTGTTCAGGATGGGTTGTAGATCCTTGATGATGCGTTGGAGGGGTTTTAGCTGGGGGCTGTATGTGATGGCCAGTAGAGTCCTGTTGGTTTCTTTCTTGGGTTTGTCTTGCAGTAGGAGGCTTCTGGGTACACGTCTGGCTCTGTTGATCTGTTTCCTTATTTCCTCGTGCGGGTATTGTAGTTTTGAGAATGCTTGGTGGAGATTTTGTAGGTGTTGGTCTCTGTCTGAGGGGTTAGAGCAGATGCGGTTGTACCTCAGTGCTTGGCTGTAGACAATGGATCGTGTGATGTGTCCGGGATGGAAGCTGGAGGCATGAAGGTAGGCATAGCGGTTGGTAGGTTTTCGATATAGGGTGGTGTTAATGTGACCATCACTTATTTGCATCGTAGTGTCAAGAAAGTGGACCTCCCGTGTAGATTGGTCCAGGCTGAGGTTGATGGTGGGGTGGAAGCTGTTGAAATCGTGGTGGAATTTTTCCAGAGTCTCCTTCCCATGGGTCCAGATGATGAACATGTCATCAATGTAGCATAGGTAGAGAAGGGGCGTGAGTGGATGAGATCTGAGGAAGCGTTGTTCCAGGTCGGCCATAAAGATATTGGCATATTGTAGGGCCATGCAGGTGCCCATAGCAGTGCCACTGATCTGGAGATATATATTGTCATCAAATTTGAAATAGTTGTGTGTAAGTATAAAGGCACAGAGCTCAGCAGCCAGTTGTGCTGTGGCATCATCAGGGATAGTGTTCCTGACAGCTTGTATTCCATCTGTGTGTGGGATGTTTGTGTAGAGAGCTCTACATCCATGGTGGCTAGGATGGTGTTTTCTGGGAGGTGACCAATGCATTGTAGTTTCCTCAGGAAATCAGTGGTGTCACGGAGATAGCTGGGAGTGCTGGTGGCATAGGGTCTGAGTAGAAAGTCCATATATCCAGACAGTCCTTCAGTGAGAGTGCCAATGCCCGAGATGATGGGGCGTCCAGGATTTCCAGGTTTGTGGATCTTGGGTAGTAGATAGAATAACCCAGGTCGGGGCTCTAGGGGTATGTTGATTTCTTCTGGTGTTAGTGTAGGGAGTGTCCTGAGTAGATGCTGTAGTATCTTAGTGTATTCCTCAGTGGGATCTGAGGGAAGTGGCCTGTTGAATTTGGTATTGGAGACTTGTCTGGGGGCCTCCTTTTGGTTGTCAGACCTGTTCATGATGACAACGGCACCTCCTTTATCAGCCTCTTTGATGATAATGTCAGGGTGGTTTCTGAGGCTGTGGATGGCATTGCGTTCTGCACGACTTAGGCTGTGAGGCAAGCGATGTTGTTGTTCCACGATTTCTGCCTGTGCACGCCGGTGGAAGCATTCAATGTATAGGTCCAGACTGTCATTTCGACCCTCAGGAGGAGTCCATGTGGAGTTCTTCTTCTTGTGCTGTTGGTGGGAGGGCACCTGTGTATCAGTGCACTGTTCAGTGTTGTCCTGGAAGTATTCTTTGAGTCAGAGACGGCGAAAGTAGGCTTCCAGATCGCCACAGAACTGTATCATGTTGGTGGAGGTGGCAGGGCAGAAAGAGAGTCCCTGAGATAGGACAGACTTTTCTTCTGGGCTGAGTGTGTAGTTGGATAGATTGACGATATTGCTGGGTGGGTTAGGGGTACCACGGTTGTGGCCCCATGTGGCAGGTAGGAGTTTAGACAGCTTACAGTCCTTTTTCCTTTGTAGAGAGGTGAAGTGAGTAATGTAGATCTCCTGTCTTATTCTAGTGAAGTCCGTTTGTATAGAAGTTTGGTTATTAATGAGAGTCTCCAGGTTGGAGAGCTCTTTTTTGATGTTTTCCTGTTTGCTGTATAGGATGCTGATCAGGTGGTTCCTCAGTTTTTTTGATAGAGTATGGCATAATTTCTCACTGTGGTCTGTGTAGTATGTAGATAGCAGTGGATTTTTTACCTTTAGTCCATTTGGTATGATGTCCATCCATTTGCATTTGGAAAGGAAGATGATATCTGTCTGTATTTGTGCAAGTTTCTTCATGAGGTTGATGGATTTCCACTCCATACGGCTAAATGCAGTGCCTTGCATGGTGTCAAGTATCAGAGGGGTAGCCGTGTTAGTCTGGATATGTAAAAGCAGCAAAGAATCCTGTGGCACCTTATAGACTAACAGACGTTTTGGAGCATGAGCTTTCGTGGGTGAATACCCACTTCTTCAGATGCATGTGGTGGAAATATCCAGGGGCAGGTATATATATGCTAGCAAGCAAGCTAGAGATAACGAGGTCAGTTCAATCAGGGAGGATGAGGCCCTGTTCTAGCAGTTGAGGTGTGAAAACCAAGAGAGGAGAAACTGGTTCTGTAGTTGGCAAGCCATTCACAGTCTTTGTTCAATCCTGAGCTGATGGTGTCAAATTTGCAGATGAACTGAAGCTCAGCAGTTTCTCTTTGAAGTCTGGTCCTGAAGTTTTTTTGCTGCAGGATGGCCACCTTAACAACTGGCGCCCCACATTCAGTAGGGTTAGATATATCCCACTGCTTGACACTAGTTCTAATAGGATCACTCTTTCAATACTTTTGTGCCAGAGTAGGAAAGAAAATCAAGGGGAAATAAACACAATTTAAGCACCATTTTGGCTGTTTGCCTCCTGGGAGACATTTATTCTCTCACTGTTCCCTTTTTACTGGGACGGCTTCACTAAAACAATAGGAAACATCCTTTCAGTAGAATATCATATAGTCCCAGTTCTCCCTATTTCAGGTAGATGGTGAATAAAGTAATGAGTGTTGGTCCCTTTCCAGACTTTCATGCTCTCCAGTCTGTATGGATGAAAGGAAGCTAAGTTCTGCTATTCTTTCCTAGAACCACTTTATTAGCCCATTGATAAATGTAGCTTTCTATGGCTTCCCTGTTAACTAGGCACAGTTGTCTGTTCCACCTTTCAGCTGCCTAATGGGCCACAGATGTCAGCCTCTCTCAAGGCTAGATACTTAAGACAGTGGCTGGACTTTTCATGGTTCAGTTCAGGATGCAGTACAGACGCTACTTCACATAGGGTAATTAAAGTGAGATAGGGTATTCTAAATGCCTTAATTCTCAACACAATCTCCATGACAAATCCTAGTCAGCCAGTAAACCTGTTTACTTCTGTGTAGTGCTCCATTTATCAGGACAGAGGTTCTTGGCAACAAGATAATCTGTTTATACACGTGATTCAGTTCTGAATGCATTGCTTATATATAATTGTGGGAACCATACAAGAGCCTGGACAGACAGAAGACAGACAGATATGAAAGACTTAGAGTTTGAAACTGGTATGAACTTGCCTTCTGAAGCTAAAGTCCAGGGTTTTTTTCCTTGCCCTTTTTCCACTGGAACTTTCTTACAACTGGCATTGAAGAATACTGCTTAGCAGAGACCCAGGGATGTGGCAAAAGTCAGCTATCTGTCCTACTGCTTCCATTATTCCATATGGTTTTCTACCAACCCTGGCTGTGGTGGAACCAATGGGGTGAGAGAGGAAGGGACTGGGATTTCTTTTGGGGTGAAATTCATCATCATCACATCAAGTTAGCCTCAAACTCTGCTGGTCTATTAATACTCTCAGTCAGTTAGTTGCTTATCTTTTTTGTGAGCGAGAGCGTAAATTAGAGAGTCATAGAGTATAAAGCCAGAAGGAACTATTATGATCATCTAGTCTGACCTCCTGCAAAACACAGGCTACAGCATCCCCCAGCTGGTGTGCAGAATGGTATCTAAGATATGGCAATATTTCTTTCATTTAGAATAGGAAATAAATACAGGAGATTGGATACCATTGCCTGATAACCTCATTTTTAACTGGGGAGTTTGGTATATATAAAAATACAATATACTAAAAGTACAATACTACAAAGAACATTTTTCCCCTTTCCTTTTTCGACAGAGAGCATTGGGAAACCTATCCTATGGGCTATACATTAGCTGGGTTGGAAATGGCAACCATTCTCTTTTCCATGCTAGTATTTGTCCTCTTTGCTGTGTTTGGAATCTACAGTGAAAATTCAGGTCACCACCATGGTAAGTAGAAAAGAAAATTTAGTTTCCTTTTAAAAAAGATTTGCGGCCTGGTTCACCTCTGTTTACCCTCCAGTGGTGTAACTCTGAAATCAGTGGAGTTATATCAGAGTAAGCCTGGGTTATGATTATTTACCCTCAGTTAAAAATCTATGCCTTATTTCTAATCTGAATTTGTCTAGCTTCAGCTTCCAGCCACTGGATCATGTAATCCTTTTGTCGGCTAGTCTGAAGATCTCTCTTATCAAATTTCTGTTCCCCGTGTAGATACTCATAGACTGTAATCAAGCCACTCTTTAATCTTCTCTTTGTTAAATGAAATAGATGAAGGTCCATGAGTCTCTCACCACAAGGCACATTCTCCAGTCCTTTAATTACCCCCTCCACACGTTCAATATTGTTATTGAATAGTGAATGCTGGAACTGGACACAATATTCCAGTAGCAGTCGCACTGATGCTAAAAATGGAGGTAATATAACCTCTCATTGTTTCTGCTTGAGATTCCCCTGTTCATACATCCAAGGATCACATTAGACCTTTTAGCCACATCATCAGACCAGGAGCTCATGTTCAGCTGATTATCTACCAAGACGCCGAAATCTTTTTCAGGAGTCATTACTTTCCTGGATACAGTCCTCCCATCCTGTAAGTATGGCCTATCTTTTTTATTCCTAGGTGCATGACCTTACATTCTCTGTATTGAAATGCACATTGTTTGACTGTGACCAGCTTTCAGAGTGATCTAAATCACGCTGTATCAGTGCCCTGTCCTTGTCATTATTTACCAGTCACTCAATCTTTGTATCACCTGCAAATTTTCAGTAATGCTTTTATGTTTTCTTCCAAGTCATTGATAAACATGTTAATAGCATAAGGCCAATAACCTCTCTCTGAACCACTAGAACATACCCACTTAATGGTAATTTCCCAGTTAAAATTACATTACCACGCCTATTATGCAGTTTTTAATCTATTTAACAAGTATACTGTTGATCTTGTATTGTTCTAGTTTCTTAAGAAAAAATGTTGTGTGGTACCAAGTCAAATGCCTTACAGAAGTCTAATGCAGTTTTGTTGTAGCCATGTCAATCCCAGGATATTAGAGAGATAAGGTGAATGAAGTAATATCTTGTATTGGACCAACTCCTGTTGATGAGAGAGACAGCTCTGTGTCATTCAAAACCTTGTTTCTTTCATCAACAGAAGTTGGTCCAATAAAAGATATTACCTCACCCACTTATTCTCTCTTACAGAAGTCTGAATACATTTCATCACCTCTACAAGTCTGGTTGACAAAGATAATCTCATTTAAAAAACCTGACAGTTTCCTGGCTAAAATGTTCAAATTCAACATTTGGATTATTTGTCAGTTTTAACCTCAAAAGATTGAGCCAGATCCTCAGCTGATGTAAATTTATGTAGCTCCACTGAAGTCAAGCTAAGATTTTGGCCCATGGTCTCTTTTCCTCTATGCTCTTCATGCCAAATGTTTGTGCATGGTAATAATTTACTCAGTGACATAGCCTGGTTCAAGACTGATAATCAAAATTCTCTCTTCGTTACAGATACTGGACAAAAGTTGAGTTTTGCCACAGAAGAATCGGTTATAATATGATTTGCATTTTTTTCACTACTGGGAAATATGTACTAGCAAAAGAATACAGAGTATTAGAAACTAACTAAACAGATGATATCTTCCAGTTGGTCACTAGTCTTAGGATAGTCTTACTCATTTTTTCGGCATCTGCCCACTGTACAAACAAGAACTAAGATTGCCAAAAAGACAGATCAATTGGATGCAAACATTACAAAGCAGACTTTGCATCATGTGTGGCAGAGGCTAAGGAATGATTGGCTCATCCCTGCTTTTGGAAAACAGGAAATTTAACTATTAAACATGCAATGAATTTTCATAATAGTTAGCTAGTTTCAGCTCTTCAGCTTTCATTGTTCTCTTTATTGCGTGTCCAGCTAACCTTGTGTCTGCTTTTCATTTCCTCTGTTCCCAATTCCTCTGGTTCTCGACCTCTACTTTAACATCTTGTGACACACCAGACCTCAAAGTAGCACCCTGTAGCCCCCATATTCATCATTTATATATGGCTGTGATATTTCATATGAAGCATGCCATGTAAGATATCATAGGAAAGGTCATGATCTGCTGAAACCCACTGTTCTGTCAAATTACATATCTTGTTAGTGTGTATGCAGTTATGAGATTTTGCTGTATGGTTGTTATTGAAATATGTTACAAGTTTGGGAGTCATCCATTGCTAGTTCTCCAGTGACAACAAAGGAGTTGATTCACACCGAGACAGGCATTAAATAACCATAAATCAGCAGAGGAGATGTAAACAGGGATTTACAATTCTGTAAGAGAAATACCGCACAATGGGGATTGCTCAGCCCTGTGACTCAGCAAGGCCCACCAGGCATGCCTGGGCTAGTTTCTTTTCAGGGACATAGACAGAGTATAAAAAAAGGGACAGTGGCATCATGAGGGCATCTTTCTCCTCCCCACACCTGCACTGGAAGCAACAAGAATGCTGGGAAGACAAAGACTTCAACTCAGGAGACTGGTCCCAGGCTTCAAGGGAAAAACTGTGTATTAAGGACCGTAATCTACCTGTACATCCAGAGGGGTGAGAAAAACTGCTTGAGCCAAATATTGCACACAGTCTAATAAGGTTCAGGATTTAGACTGAACGCTTACTTTTTATTCTGAGGTAACCATCTCTGATCTTTTATGCCTACCACTTATAATCACTTCAAATCTATCTTTTGTAGTTAATAAATCTATTTTGTATTTTACCTAAAACAGTGTGTTTTGGTTGAAATACTTGGAAAATCTCAGCTCAGTTTACATAGGCGAGTATGTATCCTCTTTACATCAAAGGAGGGGCAGTCTGGTAATGAACTTACACTGGTCAGGCTTCTGACCAGGGCAAGATGGCACAGTTCTGGGGTGCAAGGCTGGGAGCTTCGGAGATTTGCTGGTGTCTTTTTTTGGGTGATTTGTGAGTGGCTCACAGAGCATTCATGCAATCTAGCTGGGTGTAGGGCTCCACATGCTATTGTACTCTGTGATAACAACGCCTTGAGGGGTTTGCTGCTTGTCTCTAGCAAAGCATTGTGAGAGACAGCCCAGGCTGGAGAGTTAAGGAGGCACAGTGGTACCCCAGTTCCAGGTTGTACCCCGGGGAACCCATCACACATCTATATTATATTCTTTAGTTATACCACCCGAAAGAATCTTCCTGAATATAGTTATAGATGTGTGTTTCTTCATTAAAAATCTTTACTTCCCCACCTATGACTGGAAAAATCAGCCATTCACTTGTTCTGTATGTTGTCTTATTTTCCCCTGTAATGTAGCTCTACTCTATTATTTCTGGCATTGCAACAACACAGAAAATAACCACACTGACATTCACCAACAACCTTCATGTCAGATCATGGACACCAAAAAGAAGAAAGCCTTTACAAGTTTATTATTGCACTAATGGCACCCTACAGCATTAGTCTCAACAAAAAAGCCAGGGACTGAACTGGCATGGAGAAGGAACTATCCTCTCAGCTGAGAAGAGTCAGGGCAGAGGCACAGGTGTGCATGTGCAGCTGTTGCCCACGTCATACCTGTTCCACAGCTACACAAAGGTCTTCAGTCAGCAGCTTTCGAACAAACCCGAAATTTTAAAGGTGCATATTAGTGTCCACACAAATGAAACCAAGCTGAAGCACAGTTGAAAATACATCCTTTAATCTTTTGTGGATTAAAATTCTCTTGACTTCCTAAAACACAGTATTGCAGAATCAAATTACTGTTTCCAGAAACTGATAGGAGCAGCTTTCATAACATTTTGATGTGTGGCTATTTTAATTTTAACATTAGGCTGAAATACGAGAGTATTAACATTCCTGAAACATTCTTTTTGTAAGAAGAATGCACATTCTTGAACACCTCTGAGTGCCCTCCAATTCCATTGTTTATTACTTTGAAAGACTGAGCACTTACTGCAACACGACCAGAAATCTTAAGCCCTTTACCATTATAATTTTGCATTAGCGTTTGGACTGTAAAAAGCATTTTAACATTTTTAAAGAAAAATTAAACTTCAGCAACATTTCGTGTTTTATTATGTGGGTGCTATAGATAAAAGCATCTTCCTGCCTTCCCTTTCCCTCTGTTAAATGATGTAATATTTTGAGGTGCAATTTCCCAATAAACAGTGAAAGGTACTTTGTTAATGGAAAGAGCAATAAATAATGGAAAGCTGCAGAATCCCGTGCAAAGGCTGCACAAACCTGAAACAAAATTAGCTGTTAGCTGATGCACATAGATTTCCCTGTCTTGATTCTGACCCTGAATTGCCAGAGTAAACCAAAATCAGGTGAACTGAAGCCATTAAGGACCAACACTTCTTCTTGATCTGTGTTCTACATACAGACTTTCACAATAAAACAACAAACTAAAGTGAAGCAAATATTTTCTTTCACTGGGCTACCTTAATCTACAAAGAAGACTTTAGAACAGTCTAAACTAAAACCCTCTTTAATTACAGACCTGCCTTGCCAGCTGTCAGAAATATAAAGGGAAGGGTAACAATCTTTATGCATGCAGTAACATAAAATCCCTCCTGGCCACATGGTTTAATCAGTTCAATTAACCTAGTTGGCACCTGACCAGAAGGACCAATGGGGAAAGAAGATACTTTCAATCTGGGCAGGGCGGGTGAGGAGATTTTGTTTGGGCTTTCTTTGTCTGTTCCCTCTGGGGACAGAGAAAGAGAGAGAGAGAACACAAGCAGGTAAACCAACTCCTAAAAGGATCCTGAAATAATGTATCTAAAATTACAGAATTGTAAGTAACAGCAATGCATTAAGGAAATGCATTAGATTATCTTTTGTTTTAGCTTGTGAATTTTCCCTATGCTAAGAGGGAGGTTTATTCCTGTTTCTGTAACTTTAAAGTTGAGCCTAGAGGGGAATCCTCTGTGTTTTAAATCTTTTTATTACCCTGTAAAGTTACATTCCATCCTGATTTTTCAGGTGTGATTCTTTTACTTTTTTCTTTATAATAAAGTCTTCTTTTAAGAACCCGATTGATTTTCAGTGTCCTAAAAACCAAAAGGGTTGGTCTGTGTTCACTTTGTTAACCTATTAGTTAGTATATTATTCGCAAGCTTCCCCAGGAAAGGGCCTGAAGGGACCTGGGGGCATATTTTGGGGAAATAGGAACTCCAAGTGGTCCTTTGCCTGAACCTTTGTCTAAATCACTTGGTGGTGGCAGTAATACTGTCCAAGGACAAGCAAAGGATTTGTGCCTTGGGGAAGTTTTTAACCTAGGTTGATAGAAATAAGCTTAGGGGGTCTTTCATGTGGGTCCCCATATCTGTACCCCAGAGTTCCGAGTGGGGAGGGAACTCTGACACCAGCCTTTTATTGAGTCACATATAAAGTAGTTGCATTAACTTCAGTGGGACTATTCTTAAGGTATATCTACACTTGGAGCTAAGTGTGTGATTCTTAGCTTGAGGACAAATACTTGTGCAAGCTCTTATCAAGCCAGCACACTAAATAGTAGTAGGGTAACCATGGTAGCACAGGCAATGGCTCATGAGTGCGTCTCCTTGAGCTGGGAATCACCCCCCCCCCAGCTTTACATGTAGGCATACCCTTAAAATAATGCCCACCTCAATGTGAATGCAGATGAAAGATTCTTGCCCAAATTCCTGGCCCGTATTTCATGCTGGGTACAATAAGCATTTCTGCAAATATGCATGCTCATATGCGACACTGATAAGATTCCTACATTTGTATGCTTAGGGGCTGGATTCTGATCTCATATACACTGGTGTAAATGCAGAGTAACGCCATTGATTTTAAAGAAATTACTCCACATTTACAATAGCATAACTGAGATCAAAATCCAATCCTTTATTAGTTCACAAATATTTTTGAGGGCCACCCATCAGGTCACAGATTAAAAATGTTGACTTGTATATAAGGTTAAAGGAGAAAGAGCAAACCATATTTTTTCTTCCAATAATGCTATTATTAGATTATCTGAAGATGAAAAGACAGTGTTCAACTCTGTGTGCAGGGAAAGGCTGGCTTGAAAACTTGCGCAGAAATCAATGTCCATCAGAAGCAACAAATAACAAACAACACCTTTCATGGGATCATGAGAATGTCACTGCATTCTGTAGGGCAGTGGTTCCTAAACTTTAACATCCCGTGATCCCCTTTCACTAAAATGTCAAGTCTCATGAGCCCCCTCCTAAAAATGATTTCCAGGGATTTTCTCCTTCACCTGAGTATAAATTATAAAGCAGTGATCCTGGAAATATAAAATTTGTTTTTATGACATGCTTATTACACACCATTTATTAATAATTATCATTACAGTATTTTTATTACATTATGAAAATGGCAACACTCGTCCAAGGTCTCACTTTCATAGCTTGTATTATTTGAATAAGCCTTTTATAAGACAAGGCTCCTATGTTTCATCAAGGAGTATCAGATGTGAAACAGCATGAAGGTATTTAAGAAGACAACTCAAAGAGTTCTTCAACAAGCATTCAGGTCTTGAGAAGTCCAGGCAAACAACGCATGTTACAACAAAGCTTAAACTTGTTCTTCACAATAATTTTAAAAATACTAGCTGCTATTTAATTTTAAAAACAGCAAAAAATATCCACCTCCCTTTCCATTTCTTATCAGGAGCCTTGAATTTTAAATCTCCTCAGTGTGAGAGATATGCTTGCTTTGATCTGCTTAGCTCTTGGAAGTCCAGGAGCTCCCAGCTGCTGGCCCCATGCTGCCCAGGGTCCCTAGGGACAGCTCTGTCCACCACTAGGGAATTCCCCCCCCCCCCAAGAACTCCCTGTAACATTTTGCAAATCCCAGTTTGGGAACCACTGCTGTAGGGTGAAAAACAATGGAGACCATCACTGCAAGGGAAATGGAAAGATTCACTCATTCACATCCACCCACAAAGTTCCCAGGATTTTACTACAAACCACTCACATTGTCATAAAACCATCATCTTTATTTAAGTTACGCTACCTTGGAGCTTCATAATTACCCAAGTTATCATAATTTTGAAGTCAATATCACAACAGTTAACAAATACTAAATTAATATATAATTAATGTATAACTTAATGTATAATTAGGATGAAGCTATGTGACAGAAGTATTAACACCAAGTTCCACTACTGAAATTATTTACCTTTGTAATATTGCCTACCCCAGTAACCAGACTATAACTCACATGTAGTCTCACATGGCTGCACAGGGAAGTAAGGGGACACAAGGCAATCTCCACCCTCATGTGCAGCTTCCCGGGACTTGCCTGGTTGTGGGGAGAGAGAAACAGAGCAGGGTCTGCCTAGCATCTGGGTTGGGAGACGGCAAAGCCTAGAGCCTGTCTGCATCACACTGGCCAGCAGAGCAGACCAGGCCTGAAGAGGAAGTAAAATGCATGTTACAAACAGGTGCAATAACTTGCTGTCCCCTAGATCATCACTGATCTGGCAAGATTTCAGCTACATTGGGGTCAAAATTATACAACAGCTTAAAAAAATTTGAAGTTATTGAATGTGACCCTGAGCCCTCATTCAACCTTGAACACTAGCCTAAAATAGATCAGATGTAAATTCTGTGGTATAGTCATTAGTAGAACTGGGCAAAAACATGGTATTTTCTGTGAAAATTGTCAAAACAAATGAATGTTTTCCCAAAAAATTCTAACTGAAATTTCTAGCTTTGTAATGGAAAAATGAAAAAAAAAACCCATTTCAGTTTCTCATTTAAAAAAAAATCAGAAATTAAAAAAAAAACAAAAAAAAAACAATCTGCAAAAATTTTCCTTTCTAAGTAAAGATATTTTGGGATGATTATTTCCCTCCCAACCAGCTTTACTCCTTAGCTCTTTAATACATAAAAGTAGAGAAATTCTGCAAAAGCATATGAGTAAATTAGCATGATACCTGACTGGAGGTTACCCACATCAATTCCCATTAATAGAAATACAAATCATTTAGCTAAATCTCCTTACCTCACATAAGTGCTGTATACAATGGGGGTTAGGTTGGTATAACTGTGTCACTCAAGGGTGTGGATTTTTCACACCCCTGAACAACACAGTTATACCAATATAGATCTGTAGTGTAGACCTGCCCTCAGAGTATAACAGCTAAATACAAGATGGAACAGAATGTTTAGCATAAGTAGTTAACATATATTTCAAATGAACACTGCACCTTGGATGGTCTTGTTTAGCATAAGTAGTTAACACATATTTCAAGGTACCAGTCAAAGTGCATTGTCCCTTGAAATATGTGTTAACTATTTTTGCTAAACATTCTGTTCCATCCTGTATTTAGCTGTGACACTAAGGCCTTGTCTACACTGGCACTTTACAGTGCTAAAAAACTTTTTTACTCAGGTGTATGAAAAAACACACCCTGAGCGATCCAAGTTTCAGTGCTGTAAAGTGGCAGTGTGGACAGTGCACCTGGAACAGTAGTGTTAGGATTGGAACTATGAACCATTGACATCCTAGACAAGGATCTTATCTCTATACTTATAAGCCCTCTCACCATTTAACATGGGATTATTTTGTTTCTGAATTCTCCTATATAAGGATATATGCTGGTTTTAGTTTCAAAAAAATAGATTTGCTATTGATTGTCCATAACTTAATTGATTCCTTTACCAAAAGGTAAAATTACCCAGAAGAAATATTAAACCACCTAAAAATCTTCATTGGCTGCACCATGATAGGGATTTTGCAATAAACATAGAACTATTACAAGATATACAAAAAGACATTGTCTAAATGACTAGGATGCCTTGTAAATTGTCTGACCGTGTGAACAAGTTGCAGTTTTAATTAGAGCTGAATTAAATACTGTAGTGCTAATCAAGTTAAATATCCCAGAATAATAAGGGGTTCTGGCAAACAAAATTGCTAGACAATTTCAGTGCTTGGTGAAGTTCTGCAGCTGCCTGACCTAAATCATTCGTCTCTATCATGGAGAGGTGAACAACCATACGGCTAGATTCTGTCATCCTTGGAATAACATACAACTCAACATCAGTAGGAGTGGCAGAATCTGGCCTACAGAAATAAACACAATGTGTAGAATTTTCATATCTCTGTGACATCTTTGGCTAAATCAATTGTAGCAACAGCCACTGGCAAACAATATTAAATTCTGCCCTCAGACGTACATTCAGGACTGTCACAAAAGCCAACTGAAAGTATATGCAGCTGTGTGTAAACATCCCCACTATTTTTTTTTTTGCCATGTGTGTGGTTTATTTTCCAGAACTACAGTCTCATTTCCCTGACATGCATTTAAAAAAAAAAAGAAAGAAAGAAAAACAGTCAGCCTAACAGACAACCACAGGAAGTGACTCTAGACCTGGTCTACATATGTTTGTGCATATATATTATAAAGAAATAGTGTGGAAAATTCAGCAATCTTACCACTTCATCATTACTTCCTCTGCTTATCATGTCAGTTGGTCAACTTCTAGAGGTAGTGCAGAGGAGTATGTAAGAAAGTTATACAGGTGTTGTAGTTTTGTATTTTATGGGGAAAGTTATCAAATGTTAAGATTTTTCCGTTAAAAAAGGTAGGTTAAAAAAAGGTGCTTTAAAAAGATGGCTCATTCTTCAACTTGTTCTCCTATGCAACCCTATTTCTTTTCCTCCCTCTGAACAGAATTTTGTTTACCTTTGTTCAAGGAGTGGGGAGGGGGGAATTAAAAATCCAATAGGATGTAAAAATACCTGCTTTTTGACTAATCAAGTATAAGTAACTGGCTCTAGATTCTGCCTTTCATGTATACTAATATGTTTTCCTAGTAGCCTGTCACATCCCTTGCTGTTTTGGATATTAATCAACAACTTTCTTAGTTTCAGCAACACTCTGATGTGTTAACATATGCAAGGAACATCTGATGTTACAGAAAATTGTTGCAGCTTTAAGGCCACTCAGCATTGCTCCCTTCCTATTCACTTTCGTATCTTATGTCTTTGCCCTCCCAGTCTCCTCTGCTTTGCGAATAATGCCAAATTCTGTCACCTGTTTCCCCACTTCCCTTGCACGTGCCTTTTTTTCATGCCACCCCTTATGCAAGTAATGCTCTTCTCCATATAATCATTCTCCTGACATTCAAATCCCTTCAAGATCAACTTCTGCCATGACACCTACGGAAAACCGCCAAATAATAAAGGCTAGGCAGATGGCTAGTGGTGATTATTTATATAATAAATAAAGAAATATTAATATCTTTTTAAAAAATAATTTGGACTGAAAGCCCTCCAGTAACTGTTGGATGCTGCTTCACCTGGCTCCCCAGTGGCAATGTGAAGATATCAGTCACCTAAGGCTCTGGAATGTTTGGTTTTAGACCCATCGTTCCTTACAGTGCCTCTCTCAAAGGATTCTCAGGTTTCAGGTCTCCAGACATTAATATATTGCAACCACTAGGTGGTTCAGGTTAAAGCACAGCACTAGGATTCAAGAGATTTGGATTCAATTCCTTGCTTTGTTGCAGATTTCCTGCATGACTTCAAGTGAGTCACTTAACCTCACTGTGCCTATCTGTAAAATGGGGATAATTAACTTGAAACTGAGCTCTGGTTTTCTCAAAAAAGTTCATGAATTTAGCAAATCTTTTGACAGACCTGGACCAAGATTTGAGTTTGGAACCAAACCTGGAACCAGGGGGTTTTCTTGTGGTTTAGGATTTCATTGCAAACATGTCACATAGGTCTACAGTGTTTTGAGCATAAAGTTCAGGGTATTTACATTCCTGTGGTTTAGCGTGGACCATCAAAGCCACTGCAGACAGTGTCCAAGGTTACTGGTGATGGGCAAATGATTTTCAGCCCGTACATTAAACAGTAACTGAGAGCAATGGAAGCAATGGAACAGATAATCTCACATTTTAAGACATGCTCTATTATCCCCTATCAGTGATAAAATCTTTGTTATTAATATCATTATGAAGAATTCTCCATGTAAGTGGCTACTGCCTTCATGCTATCTCTTGTGAAGTCAGAAAAAAAATTGCATCCTTTGTACATCCTCAAACTATGACATTCCTGGTTTTCTAAGAAAGGCTCATATTGAGCTTTATCTTCTCCCAATCAAAAAAAAAATCAGTTTTGGTATCAGCTCTGTCAACAAGTCACTGGAGGACCTAGATAGATGATGGCTATAAATTAGGAGTAAACTAATAGTTCTCATAGATCAGAGCGTGAGAGAGGTAGAGAGAATCCCTCTCCCACACCCCATGGTATTATGATTGCAGGATATAGCATACTGTCTTTCAAAGAGAAAGTTGGGCTTCTCCTGTAAAACCACCAGATAGGGAAGAAGCAAGAACTGCACACACACACAGGAGATACCGTTGTAAATGCCATAAAACTTGAAACCTACCAGAATCTCTCATGGTCTGAGAGATGGGACCCCGCTCAATAGAGTGGTTAGCCTAACCCTAAGGAATGCAGTAAGTGGTGAATCTGCAGACCCACTACTGTACTTGTCTGTTTGTTGTATCTGGGATATTGCCCAATCAACACAGTAAAGTATTTCACAGATGCCCAGCTGCATTACTGGAGTGCTTAACCTTTCACATTGTCAAGAGACATGAAACCAGATTAAGGCCTAAGTGAACCTTCTGCCCACTCTCCATGCCAATTCCTAAACTGTACCACTTTAATCACTTAAGAACTAAACCTCCTAGTAAGTACAATTTAAATATTCACACTGACATAGTTTAGGTTTCCATGGACAGCTTGTGATTTTTAAATTTAAATCAAAATGCAAACTAGTAAGTAAAATAAGGGCTAAATTGATAAGAAATGAAATGTAGCACCTGACGTTTGAGGTATTCCTGTTTAAAGCAAAACCAGCCTGGATTTTTTACATCCCTAAGAGATCTTTCTAGAATTAGCTGTAAAACATTGTCACTTAATGGTCTAGTTATTTTAAAGGACTTTGTAACACCTTTTGTCAGACAGTTTCAGCCTCAAGGAATATTTTTATATATTTACATGGAAAGCGTCATATTATGTCTAAAATTTGATATGTACAAAATGTGAGGAAATTCAAGGTTATGGATCTCATACAACCATAGTTCAGCTCTCATACACATATGTAACAGTAAGAATACTTAGCACTTTGCCTTAGCACCCGTTAAGCCTCACAATTTCCCTAAGGTAAGCAGGTAAAATTGTTTCCGTTATACAGATAAGAAAACTAAGCTATATACAGGTTATGACCTTGAACCTACAAGACTTCTGCATGTGCTTAGCTTTAAACACTGGAGCCAATGGGACAACTCATATGCTTAAAGATAAACAAATGCATAAATCTTTGCAGAATTAAGTCATAAGTGATTTGTTCAAAGCCATAAAAGGTCTGATCCTGCTCCCATACAATGCAATGGCAAAATTCCCATTGCCTTCAATGGTGAACGATCAAGTCCATAGTAATTCATACACAGAAAATTAATTAAACTTCAGGAGCTCTTAACTCCAAATCTCCAGCCCACATTGCAGTACTTTGTTACTGTACATGCTGTGCCTTACTATATATGCTATGTGTCCAAGTTACAGTTACTGTAGCAACTGTGATAATGAATTCCCTGATGTGTATGAATGTAAATCTTAGCTTCGACGCTGCAGTAGTGTGGGGTGGGAGGTTTCCCCTTACTAAACTTATTGTTTAGTAAGGGGAAAAAAAGGGAATAAAAAGGAAATAATAACTCCCTAAATTTGTGTCAGCAAAATTCATGAACAGCATACATACATTTGATTTGGAGTTCAGTCAGGTTGCGATACTAAGCCAGATATAAATTCTACTTCTTAGTATCAGATTATACCTCATTTAATTTGATTGCCAACCAATCAAAATTAAAAATCACTCAAGACTGTTTTCTAAGCCTTGATTTATCATCTCATAAAGGATAAATCATCTACTTGAAAGTTACCAACTTGGGGAGCATCTGATTTATGAACAGTTCCCAAATATCAGAGATCTATTACTTCCTGGCAGTCATTCTACAACAATTGATTCTAAAGAATTTTGATTGGGACTTGAGTGAAATATATGCTGCTTGGAACTGACTTAATTTGTAAAACATCACTCACCTCCTTTCTTTGATGTATCATTCCTACAAATCCAGTAAGCTTCCAGCGCTATTTATGTATTATGGATCTGGTGGACAGCCTTTTTATAAAGCTAAAATGTCATTATGATTAATCACAATCTGAGATCTCAATTTGGTGCTAAACCCAGAATATATTATACACAAATGCAATTCCCTCCAGAGCAGAAAAAGATTAATAAAAGTTGTGGAATTATGGAAACTGCTTACTGATGTAATTTAAGAGAGTCTAGGGCTCACCTCTCTCAACAGCTATATCAAGTGGCACATGACAAAAATGTAAGAAAGTCATTCAAAATCCATGACATCATGCTAATGAGGGCCCATATGGTGTCTCATTGCTACTCCCACACCATTCCAACATTCTCTGTCTTCACCTGGGTTCCCAAATGGAAGCCAGAAGTTAGTTTAAAATTACGTTTGCATATTATGAGTCTCAGGGGGTGTAAATCAGTAGAGCACCTGTGACTGAAGCTATGCTAATTTACACGAGCTGAGAATCTGGCCCTACGCTACTAGTATTATTCTATCTTCATTTAGAAGACATGGGCATATTATACAAGCCTCTGAGCCCATTTAATTTAAAAAAAATACAATTAGTAACAAGTTCCGACACTCAGTCCCCAACCAATATGTTTTAATTACTGTATGCATTTCTAAAATTTCATCAACCTAATCACAACAACTAGAGTATTACAGCAACCAGCAAACCAGCATACATAAAGAGGAATTCGAAATCACTGTCTATTCCCAAACAAATTGTCTCCCATAATCCTTTAGCCTGTCTATAACAGAAAGTTCTTTCCCTTTAACAGAGATACCTATACTGGTATAATCCCCCATGTGGACATCCTAGCTCCAGGAAAAGACTGCCTTTTTTTGGTTTATCTTATCTCACTTGGGAAGAAGTTTAAGCTAAACCAGAAAAAATACACTTGTGCTGGAATGTGCATGTGTTATGCTCTGATGCAACCCAGAACATCAATCCCAAAACACAAGGAAATTGAAGCAGGGCACACAGGTGGATGGTCAATCAACACATTTAATAACCATGAACCAGTTAAGTCAGCAACAGTCTGAACAAAATATAACAGTCCAAATGGCAGATATGTAGCAGCAGGCCCTGAGTAACTTCACACACACACACACACACACACACACACACACACACACACACACACACACACACACACACACACACACACACACACACACACACACACACACACAAAAGAACACTGAGTTCAGGCAGCAGTAACCAGGAACAGGAAGCAATACGCAGGAAGGCACACACAGTCATCACAGAGTGTGTACAAGAAGCTGTGGGTAATACCAGTATAACTAAACCTGTAGACAAAGCCCAAAGTGAACAGATGAGTTTTGCATCACACCTTTAATGTGAGCAGATAGATTGTAACAGCTTGGCAGCATTTTCCTAAACATACACCCCCTTGTTAGCCACAGTTGATCCTGCTGGGAGAGGGTTAAGTGAAAGTGGTGATTCATTATCTCACCTATATGGAGGTGGAAGTAAGTGGTTCTCTAGAGATAAAGGATGTAGGGTGTGAGCTTGGTAGACCCAAAGTAGGAACTCTAAAAGCAGCAAAGACTTGAACTGAATTTTGTTGTTTGTTATCAACCACTTTGCTAATAAAGGCAAACCTCAGGAAGGGGATGAGGCTTGACCTTACCTGATGGCTTAGTCTACATGACCCTTTTCCCCTTACGATTTCCCTGATGCTACCTTTAGTGCAACTTCATTTTGGTACCCATGGGGGAAGTGCTACTGTAGACAACCTGCTAGCAGCTCCAGCACTTGAATTTCTATGCGGTCAAGGCTTGCAGGATAGGACAACATACAGCTTCAGATGCTTCTGGTTCTCCTAATAAGTGTTCCCACCATCGGCTACCAACAATGGGAATTTTTCAAGAAAAAAAGACTAACGCTGACTTTGCTTCAGAGCAGGCTGGGACAGGTACTGCTCATACCCATATTCTGACAGGCTGACAGGAGAGTTTTCCTTAAATTGTGGCCTTTTTACAGGCCATGCACATGCTGAACTCCAACCATCTTACTTAGCAGCACGACACGGTGTATGCTGAAATAGCTCATATCGGGCTTGTCTACATCACTGCGCGGGGTTGATCTAAGATATGCAACTTCAGCTACATGAATAGTGTTGCTGAAGTTGACGCACTTAGATCTACTTACCGTGGTGTCTTCACAGCAGTCAGTCAATAGCTGATGCTCTCTCATCGATTCCACTTGCACGTCTCGTTCTGGTGGAGTACCAGAGTCGACAGGAGAGCATTCAGCGGTCGATATATAGTGTCTACTAGATACAATAAATAGCACCCTGCTGGATCAATCACTGCCCGCCTGTTGATTCATTTCCTAATTCAGGATCACTTCCAGGGCCAAATCCAAAACACCACCCCATTGTAAGAAGAAAGAGAGACAGGCAGAAAAGTGTTACATAACAATGGCCAAGAATTATGTCAAACAAAAAAGTATGCAGGAGGAGAGGTAGCAATTAGATTGTTCTCTACATCATTACAGTATCAGAAGTGCTAGGCAGAGAACTTGAACAATGTGCTCTGTAAGAGCATGATACAATGCCATTGATTTTGAATTTCCTTCATAAAATACAAAGTGCTTTACTATGAGATTTAGTCTCAAACCAAATAAAATGAAAGAAAAGGCTTCTACGGAGAGCTTTAGAAGGAGGAAGTGACTTATTGGAATGCTAGAAGAAAGTGAAACAGTTCCAAAGAATACAGAAACAGAAGTGAAAGTGTGACCGTCAGCCCAGCCACCTGTATCTCTGAGGAGTCATGAGGAAGTGGCACAAAAGCAAAAGTGAATGGGGTGGGGAGCAGATGGACCTGAGAGAGACAGAAGCTGGGCAAACGAAGCTAATAGAAAGTTTTGAAAATAGTAAAGTCAGTTCTGAATGAGCCTGAAAGCCAGTGCAGATTACAAAGGATGATTTTACTTCCTTGAAGTGACATTGGTCTAACTCTAGCCACATCATTCTGGATCCTGGATGTTAAAAGAATCAGGATGTTTGCACTAGGCAAGGAAGTAGGAACTCTCTTCTCTGACTGAGGGAGAGATGGTGCCCATATGATGGGATATTTGTTCTCATTTTATCATTCTTACTGAAAAAGAGAAAGACATATTGCCTGAGGATACAGATTAAATAGCCTTATAGAGAAGGATGAAGTAGTGTACTGTGTATCATTCATGTCTGGTCAGTTATAATAAACGTTCATGAAATTCAGTCAAGATAGAGACACTGGGTTGAATCGAATGCTGATGCAATACTACTGAAGGCAATAGATTTAACCAGGGGAGAGTTTGGCTCTGTCTGTGCGTTCACACGTGTTTGTGACCCCTCTGCATACATTTAGACACATTACAAAGCGCAGATAATTTCCTATGAAGATTGACTATAGCTTCAAAAATCTGTCACTAGTTGAATCCTGAGAATGAAGGAATTTGGTGGAACTGTAGAGGACCAGCCAGGCATACTAATTGGCAATGCAATTCCCTGTCTAGATTTGACGACCAAAAACCTCACTTCCACAGCTACATTCTGTGTTAAAGGGGAGTTAGGTAAGCTCTTCATCAGCATTAAGCAATGTGGGGAAAGTGAGTTAGAGGAATTTAAGGGTTAAAGTCTTCCATCACTGAATCTTTTTTCTCTGCTTTAGATACAAATTTCTGGCGCTACTGGGCACATTCTCCAACCTTTGCTGGATTTTCTTTTATTTCACTCTACAGAGGCTAAGTCCTGACTCCCACACTAGCTAGTCTTGTGAAATTTTCTAGAAAAACCTGTCCCCAATCTCTATCGGCACAAGTAGGTAAGAGCTTGTACTCCTCTCACAAAGGTAATAGCGTAGCTCTGTAAACAGAATTACATTTAATGAGCTCAGGGTGATAGCATTGACAATGGCTCCCCCTTGGGACACTATATTGAAATCACGTTGGTTTGGAGACTAGAAACTATATGAGTTGTTTTTATACCTAATTCAGCGACTGGCCATCTATCAGGCATTAGTGTCTTGGTTCTGTTCAGGTAACTTTAAAATCTGCATGTTTGTCTTAACTATTCAAAACTTTTTGGCCTGCAAAACTGGGATGGAAATTCCATGTTTACCTCAAATTTTACAAATGTTCTAGGGACACCAGGAACATTTACAAAAATCAAGGAGTCATAAAACTGAAAGAATCTAATATAAAAATATCAGGTGAGATATGGGTTTGGAAAACATGGAGACTAAAGCTTCAGAAAAAAAATTAGGATTTACTCACAATAATGACTTTTGTCTAGAAGAATTACAAAGCACTTAAATTTTAAAACACATACTCATACATATACCTATGTACACACACCACTTCATCCATCACTGCTGCTCCAGCCCAGTAGATCATTTAAGGTCCAAACAGAAAGACAGCTAGTGATTCTTTGATAAACATGCTCTCAAGTAATTTATTTATTTTTTAAGTGTAGAGGGAGCAGGGGAGAGATAGTTTATTGGTTTTCATCTATCTGTGTCAGTAAGGCAGAAGAAAACACTTTTGTCCATGTAAAGATCAATGGTTGCATCAATACTTTCATTTTCATATCCCATATGTGTGGTCTGGGAAAATAGGTGCAACAAAGGGTGCAGGCAGTGGGCATCGATTGCTTATCTCAGCAACCTGCGTACCAGATCTATTCTACAGTCTAAACATTTTCCTGTGTTCCTTATCCTCTCTCCCCAAAAAGTCTCATTCCAGTTAAAGGTCTCATCCAAACATCACTTCCAAGCCAATGATGTCAGTTATGTGAAATTTAAACTGATTGACCTTGAATGAAGTAATCATTTGTGTAACATTAGTGTACCTTAGGCAGATATCTCAAAGCACGCTATAAGTTAGAGGAGACCCAGAGTTGGCCCTATTAAATCAGCAGGTTCTTTAACTGGATTTTAACTTTTATGCAGGACTTAAAATGGCATGACTCTTTAAAAAGGCCAAGAAATCTCTGATGTTGTGCTGTAGGTCCCGGAGCACTGGGGTTACCAGTACAACAACAACTATTTTGGTGACAATTCAGCCCCAAATACCTTCTTGAACCTGAATCTGACTCTGAAGATGGAGATTCTGGATGAGGAAGTATATGGTGCTGGCTTCAATAAAACTACAGTGGGGAACCTTAGGAAAACAAAAGCTATTATAAAAAAAGCAGCATGCAGCTAGTTCACCTAAAAGACCAGGTTATGGCTCACCTGGCTAAGAGAGCCCCAAGAAATAATCAGCATTCCATATATGAAACTTTCAGGTAAGAAGCTGTGAGGTTATTTGTTGAGGATCATGTTGGGCCTTTAAGGGTGTACCCTGTGTGTGGGGCAGCACAGAGGCACACTGTGCCCTGAGGACATCCCAAGCTATTGTGCTTATCTGCTGCAGCTCCAGAGGCCTGGCCACCCTGCCAGGCTTTGTAAGGATGCAGTATTTGTTCCCCCATACCTTGGGCAGAGCAAACGCCAGTAGAAGGAGGAGGTCATGGCTCCTTCCCACCCACTTTGGGGAGTCTAGCATCTCTATTGGCAGCAGTCTCATGGAGTCCTTGGATGTGGGAGAGTCGCTGCACAAGGACAGAAAAAGGCTCTCTCTGTTCTCTCTCCATTGCCATGTCCATTGAACAAAACTACCTCAACTATTTTTCCATAGGTTCCACAGTTTATTTCTTGGATTCGATTTCCAGGATTAGAACTCAGGACAGTGTTCATTCCTCCAGGCTACATACATATTTACATATTCCACCACTGGTTTTTATTCCCATTTGTCTACTGTTGCTTTATACTGAAGTTGCTCCAGAATGCCAGAGACCCACTACTCAAAACTTTTTGTACATTAAAGCAGGGGAGCTGACTGGATGCAGTGTTTTCTAAAAAATAATAATAAAAAAATTAGTAAACCTCTTTATTTTTATATACAAGATAAATTAGAAATATTTTACTATTATTTATATATGGTGTCTTAGGCACTTGGCAGAGATACGAAGGCATGCATTCTGCCCCAAATTGCTTACCATCTAAGGCCCTAATCCTGTACTGACAACTATGTTGGTGAAACCCTCAGCCCACCCAGAGCACAAAGGATTCCAGTGGAGCTCTATATGGGTACAGGGTTCTACCCATGTGATCCTCAGACCAGTGCCAAAAACAGACAACTCACAAAACAAGGGAGGGTAAAAAAAGGAAACAACTAAAAAGCAAAGCAATTGGATGGTGAAGCTGAACACACATCACATTGCTTCCAAGACTGCTATATGGGTTTTTTTTGTTTGGCTGGTATCTGAGGTATACCTTATTTTCAGTAATTTAAGTGGGGAGCAAGCCAAAGTTAACAGGGGCTACTACAAACAACTCAGGCTTGATGTTATGAATATAAAAATCAATATATATAGCATTTTATATTCAGGAAGATACTTTTAAAACCCCTAATGAAGGGAGCTGGGAAAGAGAGCTACTTTTACTTGGGATATCAGCCTAACAAAGCATAGGATTGAGTTATATTGGTAAATTACAGATTTCTGGAGTTCTGAGGAGAATTGTAAAGTATGTGTTTATGACAGGACTGCTATTCCACATAATACTCTTAGGATAATTGGATGAAATGCAGGATGGTGGATAATCCTGCTTCTCAAATATACCAAGTACATTTATTTCTTAAGTGCCTTTAGGGCCCCAGAGCATCAGAGAAACTGCACTTTGCTTAGATAAATGAAGCTAAGAAGGGGGTTTCTGTTCTTTATCAGTTTTATTTCCCATTAAAATGTCCAAAAGAATTGCATCTACACAGTACTGATGGTGCTCGATGGGAAGTGAGCTCCTAAAGTATCTCCTTAAGCCTTGACAGGACTTAGGTTGTTTGTAAGTAAGATACGTGAGTGTTAATAGATAGGACAGTGTTTATAAAGAGAGGTGTTTAGCTGAGGAAATAAGTGTGGTATTGAAGGACCAAATAATTTCGCATATTGTTCAACAACTTCCATTTGTTGCTGTTATCAGATTCCAAACCCTCCAGCAAAAATTCAGCTCAGATAAATTACATATACTGAACTTCATTTGCTGTTGAATTATAATTCAATTAACAGACTGAGAACTGAATTCTATTCCTTCATGCATCAGCATCAATAAGAGTGCACGAGGATATCTGACAGGCAAGACTGGACACAGTGGAGGGGACAGGTAGGCAGATAATGGGTGACATACTGCCAAGTCCCAGCATAAAGGTAGAGCTGTGGAGGAGGAGTTCTAGCTCACATCATTGAGAAAAGGTCCTTCTGAGGAATTATCCTTTGCCTCGTCCTGCCCTGCTAAGCAAGCCAGAGTATCCAGTCCTTAATGAGAGCTGCAGTAAAAAGTCTGTTTTCCATTAACCACCAGTTCAAAACTAAATTTGTCCTTCAGCTCCCTTTATACTGCCAAAGCACTGATGTAATACAATCAAACATAGTAAATGTTTTATATATGCATATTCCTAACTTTAATTTTCTATGTATTTACTTATAATTATATTTGCCTACTTTCTAAGGACGCATCATTTACCAGTTGTGTTTTCTCTGCACATCACCTCAGTGTTCAGACTAGTAGAGTATTTGTGAATTTTTCCTAGATGAAAAGTGTTGTTCTTAGTTCACAGCATTTATGAGAAAATCAAATTCCAAACATCTGTACAGAAAACACAAACTGAACAAGGGAACCAACAGAAAACTTCATTTGCTAAATCCCAATAGTCATCCCAGCTGTAGCTTTGCAGAGGAAACTTTTGCTCAGGCAAGTTGCTCAAAGTAAACATGTTGTTTTACCATGAGGAAATACAAATGACCTGCCAGCCATGCCAGTTAATAACTAGTAAGCTGAACTGGAAAAGTTAGAATCCATTCTAACGTCTACAGATCTATGAACATTTGATTGAACTGCTCTGGAAATGCCAATTTTTTTTTAAAAGCTCTTCAATAAATAGCCAGGCTGATCAGAATTTCAGCTTTGCTTTTATATGGCCCCTTTTCTGTTCCAAGCATTGCACAGATACTTTACGCTCAATCCAGCAAAGCAATGAAAACCTTCTCTGAGGTGCTAAGTGCTTTCATCTTCCATTGAAGTAATTAAAGTGGAGGGTGCTTAGTACACTGTTGGATTCAGCCATAATCTTGGGCTCTGGTCTGTTCATATTTAAGTCAAGGCCATTTATCATTGATTGACAGGAATGTGACAGTGTGCTCTTGTTGCCAAGAAGGCTAACGGCATATTGGGCTGCATTAGTAAGAGCATTGCCAGCAGATCGAGGGAAGTGATTATTCCCTTCTATTTGGCACTGGTGAGGCCACATCTGGAGTACTGCGTCCAGTTTTGGGCCCCACACTACAGAAAGGATGTGGACAAATTGGAGAGAGTCCAGCAGAGGGCAATAAAAATGATTAGAGGGCTGGGGCACATAACTTATGAGGAGAGGCTGAGGGAACTGGGATTGTTTAGTCTGCAGAAGTGAAGAGTGGGGGGGGGATTTGACAGCAGCCTTCAACTACCTGAAGGGGGGTTCCAAAGAGGATGGAGCTAGGCTGTTCTCAGTAGTGGCAGATGACAGAACTAGAAGCAATGGTCTCAAGTTGCAATGTGGGAGGTCTAGGTTGGATATTAGGAAAAACTATTTCACTAGGAGGGTGGTGAAGCACTGGAATGGGTTACCTAGGGAGGTGGTGGAATCTCCATCCTTAGAGGTTTTTAAGGCCTGGCTTGCAGTGGTGTGGCCAGGTTCTAAGTGCAGGAGGAGCCAACATAAAAAAGGTGTTCCTCCTTGGCTCCTCCTCTGGTTGCTCCACGCCCCCTCCCCCCCCGCTGGCTCCTCCAGCTGCACTGCGTCCCCCTCCCCTTGGCTCCTCCAGCCACACTGCAGCCATGCTGAGCCCCTCGGAGGAGGAGCTCGGTCCAGGAGGTAGCTAGGCCAACCTGTTTCAAGCTTACCGCAGGCCTTGCTCTTGAGCATTACCTCCCAGCCGGCTATCTACTCCTCACTGCATGCTATGCTGCACTCAACTCGTAGCTCCAGCAGCGCTACCATGGCTGGCTAGTGTATATTATTCACTGTAATTCTTCTCCCTGCTGGCCACATTAGCAGCCCCTGTGTTTCCCTCGTTCAGGCTAGGGGCTCTCTGGGGCAGGACACCTTGGTGAGGGCCCTGCATAAACCTCCCGTTCAGTAGCCATCTCATGGCGCAGGCAGGTGAAGAGTGAATGGGTCACGGCAGATGTAGCCCAGCGGCGGGAACATGGGACAAGTCCCCTGGCAGAGCGCGCTGTGAGCTGACAACAGGCGCGTCTCCCAGTCCTTGCCATTATTCCCCCCTCTCCGATGGGCTCTCCCAGAGCTGGTAGGAAGGTTGGGAGGGAGGAGACCTTAGAGTGGCCCCCTAGGGAAAGGAGCAGATCCCTGCTATCCAGTGCTGGGAGCCCTGCTCCAGTACCGGGGCCAGGCCCCCTACGGGCGGCGCTGCTCAGTAGGCACTTTGCACCCCACCGCCCAGAGAGCTGGAGCAGCAGCAGCACCTGTGCCTGGGCAGAGGCAGTGCCTCCCCTCGTCCCTCACTTTCTTCTCCCGCGCTCCAAGACGGGCGCCCCACTGAAGCCCCTCCATGCCGTGAAGCCGCTTGTGCTCTGCCTAGTGCCGGAATGTCTTGAGCTGCCGCCACAGCAGCTTCCCCCCTCCTGCAACTGAGCCGAGCTACGCAGGGACCCAGAGCTCCGGCAGCTGCCTCCCAGACACCCTGCTCATTGGCTCGTCAGCCACTGACCTCACTGGAATCGCTCATGCCCACCGCCGGCCTCGTCTAGGGATTCTTTATTAAATGTGCACCTGCTGGCGCCATGGTAATCCCTACCTAAGGTGCCACTTTTGAAAAATGTGCTGAGGGGAAGCGGCTGCTTCCCTTGCACCCCCCTAGCTACTGTAATGCCTGGTTGGGATGATATAGTTAGGACTGGTCCTGTTTTGAGCATGGGGTTGGACTAGATGACCTCCTAAGGTCTCCAGCAGCGAATGGGAGACATCCTGCTCTCCTCCAACTGAAATGGAAGGACTGCCTGTTATATTTCCAGTTCCTGTCCTGCCCTCTGCTTCTGGTGGGGCAGTCGCAGGTGACATGCCTCTGTCCACCAGATAGCAGTCCTGGGTCTCTCCCAGTCTGTCATTGAGGAAGGCCACACTCCCTCGCTACACTTCTCTAATATAAACACATAGCAGCATGCATATTTTAAAAACAAAATACTCCACTGCACACACAATTTTTCCCAGGGAAGACAAAGAGATTGAGAATGAACCACACATAAAAGTTGTTAGCCTCATGGCCTAATGCACTACCGGAAGCACTCAGATACTATTTTGATAAGGGCAGTTTGAGATGCTATATAGTATAGTATAATGTATTTCTACTTGTAAATAGGCACTGTAGATGAGCAAGCTTTTTTTTGGCACTATTTTGTGTTCCTTTCCATAGAATCATAGAATATCAGGGTTGGAAGGGACCTCAGGAGGTCCTCAAGTCCAACCCCCTGATCAAAGCAGGACCAACCTCCAACTAAATTATCCCATCTCATCCCCAACTAAATCATCTTTATAGACTTTATTTTTAAAAAATCTCATGGTGGTCAGCCACTTTGCAGTTGCAAGTGGAAGAGTTGGGGGGGCACTGTTCAGTGGAGAGTTTATTTGTCATAAATAGGGCTTCTTTTATTTGTCTTTCCAATTTCCTGTTTTATTTGGCTCTAGGCTTGGAAGACTAAAATGATTCCATGGCCTGTGGGGAAATGTCTGTTTAGTCAAGAGTTTGACGAGTTTTTAAAACATTAAAGAAAATTTACATAGTGATGGCAGAAGGTAGGGAACTCACCATTTATAGTGCCCCCTTGTATCAGAGTGTGATGCTGCAAGGGACCTTCATCTCCAGTGCCTCGTACTGGCCATCTGCCTCTCACCAAGTCTTCTGTGGCTCAATCCTCCAAACAAGACAGAAAGTTCAGTGCCTTTCTGGGGTAACAAAAGGTCCAACTGAAAGTCCAAATCGAACACCTAAACTAATAGTTCTGCTCTTCTTTGGCTCAGCTAAAGTCCTCTGCTTTTTGGCCCCTTCTCCTGACCCCTGCAGAGCTTCTCTTATCTTGCTTCTTCTCCAGCAGGATTCCCTTATTGTCTTTCTTCCTGGGGGACTCCGGCAGCTTCCCTTAGGGGGTCTCCTTGATCTTTGTAGGCCCTGTCTCAGGGCTTCTCACCTATGAGCCTACCCTGCTGCTTCCTCCCTCAGAGTCCTGTCTTCTCTACAGTCTCCCCTCTAAACTAAGTTCCCAGCCCTACTTAAGTAGTCCTCTGCAGCTGGGGTCAGTCACTCTAGCTCCATTATATATAGCTGTGATCACTCACTGCCCCTGAGTGGCTAGATCAAGGGCAGGGCAAGGACAAGGACAAAGTATCTGCTAGATCACGGGTAGGCAACCTATGGCACGCATGCCGAAGGCAGCATGCTACCTGATTTTCATTGGCACTCAGTGGGTCCTGGCCACCGGTCCGGGGGTATCTGCATTTTAATTTAATTTTAAATGAAGCTTCTTAAACATTTTAAAAACCTTATTTACTTTACATACAACAATAGTTTAGTTATAGACTTATAGAAAGAGACCTTCTAAAAATATTAAAATGTATTATTGGCATGCAAAACCTTAAATTAGAGTGAATAAATGAAGACTCAGCACACTACTTCTGAAAGGTTGCCAACCCCTGTGCTAGATCATGAGCCAGACTGAGTCTAGCTTGCCTCAATGGGCCAGCTAACCAGGATTCACACAGAATAAATGAAAAGACAAAAGGGCATGACCTTTTACCAGGTACAGATGAAAAGGAAAAACAAGGTGACATGCAGACATGCCTAGAAATGTGGGAACGGCACCTTTCTCCGCTCCCAGAGGAGCAAATAACAAGCCAACATCCTCTAACTCAAGGGTGGCCAAACTGCGAGCGGCTCTTTTACACTTAAAGTGCAGCTTGTGGAGCCCCCCACACCCATCTCCCCATTCTCCGCCTACCAGACTTGAGTGGGATGGGAGCTTGGGGTTTTTCCTGCACAAGGAGTAGGGCTGAAGCCCCGAGCCCCAGCAGGTGCCTCCCGCGAGGCTGAAGCCTTGAGATCCCTTCCTGCAATGCAGAAGTCCCTAGCCCTACCACCTTGCCACAGGGCATAAGCCCCAAGCCCCAGCAGGCCACCCCACAGCGCTGAAGCGCTGAGCCCTGGCAGGCCTGCCTGGCTCTCAAACTTCTGAAGATTATCGTATGCGGCTCAGAGGATCACCTCTGCTCTAACTCATTGAAAGAAATCAATCACAGACCAGCCAATACAGTAGAGTAGCTGAGTCACAAATAAAGAATAGTTCCTTTAAAAGCAGATTTACAATACAATGGACAAGATGAGTGAAAGGGGGCTGTAGAGACTTTATACACAGAATTTATCCCAGCATTACATAGAGCAATTTTCTTTATATATTTTATTCAAACCCTCTTAGTCACAATGACAACTATATACTTATTAAAATAGTATTTTCAGTTAGGTACAATTAAACAAGTAGAAATGAGAAGATCCGAAGTCTTATTAGCACATAATATATGCTTGTACTTTACATTCACAAAAATATCCCACTTTACTTCCTCAGGAATGGCTTGCTGAAAGTAGGGCCAGATTTTCATTTACACGAAGGCCATTTTATACTGCTTTGGCCTTAAAACAAGTGTAAGGTCCTTACTCTCTTCTTGTCAATACACTAAATACACACATTCTCAAATGTTGTCAGATGCTACCGGTATGGTGCTCTGCTCTGTTCAATGTTGATATCACTCAGCTGCATGCGTGTGTTCCCTCTGTGTGCTGTTCCAGCTCTGTGCAGATAGACGACAGAGCAGACCCGAAGAGAAACCCCAATGACCACAGAGTCTAGTAAGGTATGAAGGCATGTCGACCAGGTTTATTGTCAAATGAAGCACGATAATAGTTCCCTGCAGATTGTTACTCTACAGGGCATACTACGAGAAAGTGCTCCCTGGCAATGGACTCAGCTCAGTCAGTGGCGGGACTTTCCACTGCCCCCTTAGCTCGACAAAGACACCACCCCAGGGATGCATTCTTATACACAGGTACAAACAAGTTACACATCACTCTTGACAATTTGAGGTGCAACCCCTCTACGTAGCAAGGTACAACCCCTCTACGCAGTAAGGTGAAGCCTCTCACCTTGTACATGTTGTTGGAACAAAACAACTCTATCCATCATATTACCCTTTTGCCCCTCATTGGGATGGGTCAGCCTGTTCCTTGTTATCTGTGTGGAATGTGCAAGTATGTGAATGTTCTGATATCTAGTGTTCAGTACCTTTTAGGTACGTATCTTCTTGCAGCATCAGCCCTTTCCTTGCCAGCTTCTGTGAGCAGGACCTGCCTCTGGCTCACAGCTTAACTTTGCTTTATGTTAGCAAAGTCTTGACCATTACTTTAGTTTAGGCCTCAGGCCTCATACCGGGCCTCTGATACCAAGGTTTATATCTTAGGGTCTCTACTTACTACATCAAACACCCATTGTTCCTGGCTTTGTTTATGTAATCAGATGTATTCAGCCTATGATAACCCCAGGCTGATGGTTCTCGTTAATATGGTCAGCCTTTCAGTCAACTCTTTTACTTTCAATAGTCATATATAATTGTGGCAGTGCCCCCCATAGGGCTTTATGGAAATATGTTTATGAATGTACATATGACATAACCAGAATATGTTTTATGCTAAATATGCCATGTAACATATCTCTGCAAAGGTTATGATCTATTTAATCTATTAATCCTATTTGTATGCATGTATCATTTTTGTATTCAAAGTTATGAATATTGGCTGCATACTTGCTTGATTTTTAAGTAGCCTTAGTAAGGCATTTGGTAAGCTTCTTAAGAAAGGAATGTGCAAATTAAGTGCCCAGTCAAGAAGTACAAAAGGGACAATGGATCTTGGAAGGTTCCAATCCACATAAGAAGTCTACATGAGGACGTTCAAAGTAACATGTGAGCAATGACTGCTGCCTGTAAAAACTGAGTCATACATGGACATATGACTTGCCCAGGTGACTCCAAAACTCCATCTTGGAGCTGGACTTTGCATAAGAGAGAGGAGGGGGTCTCCACCCACATGAGAAAGTCTATTTAAATCCCTGGGAGACCCCTCCAATTTGTCTTCAGCTGGCTAAAGAGATAGCCTTTCCACCCCAAGGATACCTGAAAGAAACTGGAACAAAGGGCAATAACTACAGAGGGTGTGAGTGATTGCTGGTCCCAGACTAAAAGGAGAACAGTCTGTAAAAGGACACTTACTGGAATTCCTCTAAGGGTGAGATTTTTATCTGTACTCAGTTTTCTTACTGTATTAGACTCAGACTTGCGTGTTTTACTTTATTTTACTTGGTAATTCATTTTGTTCTGTCTGCTACTACTTGGAACCACTTAAATCCTACTTTCTGCATTTAATAAAATCATTTTTTACTTATTAGTTAACCCAGAGTGTGTATTAATACCTGGGGAGTGGGGGAGACAGCAGAGCATATCTCTCTATCAATGTTATAGAGGGCAAACTATTTATAAGTTTACCTTGTATAAGCTTTATACAGAGTAAAATGGATTTATTTGGGGTTTGGACCCCATTGGGAGTTGAGCATCTGAGTGTTAAAGACAGGAACACTTCTTAAGTTGCTTTCAGTTAAGTCTGCAGCTTTGGGGCATGTGGTTCAGACACTGGGTTGGTGTTGGAGAAGACTGGTGTGTCTGGCTCAACAAGACGGGCGCTGGAGTCTCAAGCTTGCAGGGAAAGCAGGGGCAGAAATAGTCTTGGCACATGAGTTGGCAGTTCCCAAGGAGGTTTCTGTGATCCAACCCATCACAATAATATACGAAATATCCTGCATATGTAGAGGTGCTCTCATTGGGGTTCTGCATGGACACAGGGAGCTGCCTGCATGGCTTAACGTATAGGTTCAGAGTTAGTGTGATAAAATGCAGGACTCCATGTTAAATGAACCTATCATGCAGCTTTGACTGCCTCCCTTCCCTGTTGCATTAGCACTGAGTGAAGCTGAATACAGGTTAAGTTGAACTTTATTAAACCCTGTGCACTTCTCTGTCCATGTGGCTGTGTTGCTTCCAACCCAATCTCTCACATTCCCTGTTTCCCTGGTGTCCCCTCAATAACAGTTCCTCCAGGGAATATTGGCCTTCTGACTCCAGTTACATTAATCATGACACACTCCCCACAACACACTGATCCATCTCCTTAGGTTCCATTCTAACATTCCAAACCCCAGAGCAGCTTAAAAGAGTGCCATTGTTTTTTTAAAAGTCAACCTGCCATAAAAGTGTTTCCTCTTACTACCTCAACCTAAAATTACACCTGTCTGAAGCCCAGCATAGACAATATTTAGTTTTGGAATCAGTGATAGCTTTTCTCTATATAAACATGTCACAGCTTAAAAATCCATACCTCACATCATGCAGGACGAGAAACAGGAGTGTTATACAATGGGATTTAGGATTAAATTCTAGTCCTCAAGGGTCCCAAGATTATAGAACACCAATGTCTTTGGATATTGTTTAGAGTTTTTTATTGTCCTCTCAGTACAGCTAAACTAATGAATCCAGATTCTCTTCTCACTTACACTGGTATAATTTGTAGGAAAATTAGATCTATGATCACTAAAACTCTTGCCTTCATAGGCCAAGGGATACAAAAATGAGTCTTAATAAAATAAATGTTGAACTCTTTTAACCATTCATAAAAATAGTTTTTCCTCTAACATGTGCGCCTATACACAGAACAAATGATGGCTTTGGTGTGGTAAAAGGGATTTGTCAACTCTCATTTAGAGATGACTTACTAAATTCATTTGTGGCTTCACGAGTTGCTGTATCCATCCCAAACTCATGCTGATGAAACCTGTATACCAACCCTTTTCTCTATATTTAATAAAATCACACACATGAAACACTGAGTGAAGATAGGTGTCTTGATAGTATTCCCTTATTTTTACCATCTTCCATCACTCACCAATAAAATGCTAACATGACAACAAATTTGGATACATTTATCTATCAAGATACTATATACTTAATCACTGTGTTATTCAGACACTTGCAACATTTCTGCATTTGCTTTCTGCTCAGTCGGTCCTCATCCAGCATCCCATTACACATGCATCAGCATTCCAGACCTATGCCATTCAAATATAATAGGCACTGATTTAAGAGCAGAAGCTGCTGGCCTGGGAGAAAAAGAATATTCAGTGACTGTGAATACAATATTTATTTTTGCTGTTACTCGTGACCTTTCATAATTGACAACTTTCTGCTCCACTGCTGATGAGTTATAAGGTCATCGATAACTCATAGAAATAAAGTACATCCACATTGCTCATTTGTTTAACTTAAGAAACCATACACAACAGCAGGTAAGAAAACACAAAAAACAAAAACTGGATAGCAAAGCTAAAGATGCTTTATATAAGCTATATACCTGGCATGCAATCAAAAATATAGTAACATCTAGAATGCAAAGAAGCAGGTTCAGCTAGACACAATAGGCTAGAAAAACTACTTGTCACCGACAACTACAGTCAACAAAAGGTACAGCTGAATTAGGTTTCACTGCAAATGTAAGTATTAAGGATGTCATGTTCAGCAACTGCTAGCATGGAAAAGCCCCATAATAGTGCTGTAACAGGCCAGCAGTGTTTGTCTGAAAACCCCAACTACAAGCAGGTGATGATCCTGCAGAAAATGTTGTGTGCGTGCTGCTGATTCACTATAGGAGGTGTCTTATTTCTCTACTGAGATAACAAAGGAGAACATAGAGTGAAGTCTGAGAAGTCTTCAAGCAAGAACTCTCGGAGCAGCCAAACCCTGGAAGAAGACTTGAGCCCATTTTTGAGATACCTTCATGTTGATTTATTTGTTAATAAAGCCAAACCCCTAGGAAGTTAGAGAATTTTTGATTACATATAGTATAGACTGTTTTTACAGCACTCTGGGAAAGGTATCTGCTTACAAAGGTGTACTTTATATACTCTTCAAAAAGGATTTTAAGATCTAATTATTAGGCTTGTTGATTAATCGCAGTTAATTCGCTATTAACTCAAAAAAATTAATTGCGATTAAAAGAATTAATCACGATAATGGCAGTTTCAATTGCCCTGTTATACAATAGAATACCAATTGAAATGTATTAATTATTTTGGATGTTTTTCTACATTTTCATATCTGTTGTATTCTGTGTCGTAATTGAAATCAAAGTGTACATTTTTATTACAAATATTTGCACTGTAAACATGATAAACAAAAGAAATAGTATTTTTAAATCTGCCTCATACAATACTATAGGGCAATCTCTCTGTTGGGAAAGTATAATATACAATGTAGATGTTTTTGTTACATAACTGCACTCAAAACCAAAACAATATAAAACTTTAGAGCCTACACGTCCACTCAGTCCTACTTCTTGTCTAGCCAATCACTAAGACAAACAAGTTTGTTTACATTTACAGGAGATACTGCCTGCTTCTTATTTACAATGTCACCTGAAAGTGATAACAAGCATTTGCATGGCACTTTTGTTGCTGGCATTGCAAGGTATTTACATGCCAGATATGCTAAACATTCATATGCCCCTTCATGTTAGGGCCACCATTTCATAGGACATGCTTCTGTGTTGATGACACTTGTTAAAAAAAGTGTGTTAATTAAAGTTGTGACTGAACTCCTTGGGGGAGAACTGTATGTCTCCTGCTCTGTTTTACCTGCATTCTGCCATATATTTCATCTTATAGCAGTCTCGGATGATGACCCAACACATGTTCATTTTAAGAACACTTTCACTACAGATTTGACAAAATGCAAAGAAGGTGTCAATGTGAGATTTCTAAACATAGCTACAGTACTCAACCTAAGGTTTAAGAATCTGAAGTGCCTTCCAAAATCTGAGAAGGACAAGGTGTGGAGCATGTTTTCAGAAGTCTTAAAAGAGCAACATTCCAATGCAGAAACTACAGAACCTGAACCACCAAAAAAGAAAACCAACCTTCCACTGGTGGCATCTGACTTAGATGATGAAAATGAGTCAGTGTGCACTGCTTTGGATTGTTATCTAGCATAACCCATCATTAGCATGGACGCATGTCCCCTGGAATGGTGGTTTAAGCATGAAGGGACATATGAATCTTTAGCACATCTGGCAGGCAAATATCTTGCAACACCGGCTACAACAGTGTCATGCGAAAGCCTGTTGTCACTTTCAGGTGACATTGTAAACAAGAAGTGGGCAGCATTATCTCCTGCAAATGTAAACAAACTTGTTTGTCTCAGAGATTGGCTGAACAAGAAGTAGGGCTCAGTGGACTTGCAAGGTCTAAAATTTTACATTGTTTTATTTTTGAACGCAAGTTTTTTGTACATAATTCTACATTTGTAAGTTCAACGTTCACGATAAAGAGATTGCACTACAGTACTTGTTTTACGTGAATTGAAAAATACTATCTTTTTATTTACAGTTGTCATAAACAGATAGCTAAGGGTTAACGTCTCTTTCACCTGGAAAGAAGTATCTGAACCACCTGACCAGAGGACCAATCAGGAAACAGGATTTTTTTCAACTCTGGGTGGAGGGAATTTTGTGTCTGAGTCTTTTGTCTGTCTGCCTGCTTTCTCTGAGCTTTGGAGAAGTAGTTTCTGCTTTCTAATCTTCTGTTTCCAAGTTGTGAGTACCAAAGAGTTTGTTTCTTTTGTATTTACATGAATATAGTGGCTGGAGTGCTTTGATTGGTATTCTTTTTGAATAAGGCTGTTTATTCATATTTCTTTTAAGCAATTGACCCTGTATTTGTCACCTTAATACAGAGAGACCATTTGTATGTATTTTTCTTTCTTTCTTATATAAAGCTTTCTTTTAAGACCTGTTGAAGTTTTCTTTACTGGGAAATTTCAGGGAAATTGAGTCTGTACTCACCAGGGAATTGGTGGGAGGAAGAAATCAGGGGGAGATCTGGGTGTGTTGGATTTGCTAGCCTGATTTTGCATTCCCTCTGGGTGAAGAAGGAAGTGCTTTTGTTTCCAGGACTGGAATTACAGAGGGTGGACTCCCTCTGTTTAGATTCACAGAGCTTGTGTCTGTGTATCTCTCCAGGAGCACCTGGAGGGGGGAAGGGAAAAAGGATTATTTCCCTTTGTTGTGAGACTCAAGGGATTTGGGTCTTGGGGGTCCCCAGGGAAGGTTTTTCAGGGGGACCAGAGTGCCCCAAAACACTCTAATTTTTTGGGTGGTGGCAGCAGTACCAACTCCAAGCTGGTAACTAAGCTTGGAGGTTTTCATGCTAACCCCCATATTTTGGACGCTAAGGTCCAAATCTGGGACTAAAGTTATGACAACAGTGCAAATATTTGTAATAAAAAATAAATATAAAGTGAGCACTGTACACTTTGTATTCTGTGTTGTAATCTAATCAATATATTTGAAAATGTAGAAAACATCCAAAAATATTTAAATAAATGGTATTCTATTATTGTTTAACAGTGCGATTAATTGTGGAGTTCATTGCAATTTTTTCATCATTTGACAGCCCTACTAATTATATAACAGATGCTAAAACATGTCCACCTATCTATTTTTGACAAATATGATCCACTCCCAAGAGTTGTGTTATGCTTTGCCACTTGTACCACAATACATTTTCATAATGGACCAACCTCATTATAAAAAGGATATTTCCAGAGAGAGGAAACAAAAATGAGCTGAGGATTGGCAAATATGTCCTGTAAGGAGGTTCAAAGAATTTAGCATGTACCAAGTCATCCAAGCGTCCCCTTATAACCAAATCTAAAGGCCACTCCTCTATTCTTATCCTCGAGCTATTTGCTGCTTTTGATACTGTCACTGGCTCCTCCTGCACGCTATTCTCTACTGCTGCCTTTCCCACTAATCTTTCAGAGACTCCTCCTCTTCCCGTCTTCTCCTTTCTTGGCATTCCTTAGAGATTGGCCCCTTCTTCTTTTCCCCTTTCACTTTATGCTTAGCCCCAACACAATCTGCAGCTTTCCATATTTTATTGAGAGAGAAAGAGAGCAAGCAAGCAAGCGAGACAGAAAGAGAGGATGGTCCATTAGCATTTCTCCAGGAGACAATTCGCAAGAGTAAACCCATTTAGGAAAGGGATGTAAATCAAGATGAAGACGGTATGGTATTTCACATAGCAATTATGTTATCTTCAATTATATATATGGGAATCAGGTACTAAAAGATGGGTACAGTGGAAATGCTTGGATGGAAGGAAAAATGTGAGCTACTTTTTCCAAGATGAATCTCATTGTTATTTTCTCCCTTATTTTCTCTCTCTTTGTGTATGGATGTGTGTGTGAGAATGTGAAAGGGTACACCCTGACACACCCTGCAGCACCCCTGCTAGCCAAACATGGCTCTGCTGAGGCCTGCCTCAGTTCCCCCTTCACTCATGGGCCCTTTAAAAAGTCCACACAGTCCAAATATGCAACCCATTTTCCCTCTGGGGTCCCATTTATTAAATCCTACGGTCTTTCAAACTAGAACTCAAACCTACAAGTCTTCATCCAGTTTCAGCTGGGCCAAATCTCTCCTTCCTGAGGGTCTACCCTCTGGAAGGATGTTCTTTTCTTTTGCCCTAAACCCGAGCTAGGCACATCCCTTCCTGCTCTCTAGCACCTCTTGCCTGGAGTTCGGCCTTCTCCACAAGCCTTCCCCACTGGTATCTTCCCCCTGCTGACTGAGAACTGCTTTATAAGAACCAGATGCCTTCCTTTAAACCCAATTGAACCATAGGTAATAAGTTCAGGTGCACTAGACCCTGCTTCCCTTCGTCCAGGGACCAGTCACCCTCTGACAATGTGATAGGTTAAAAGACTAGATAACAATGCAAAGTATAATTAAACCAAATGCTTTATATTCCCATGGCATTTAAGATAAATAGCAGCTTAACAAGTTAATTGCTTACAAAGATCATATTTATTCAGCCTGGCCCGTGTGGAGCAGTTAATGTATGTTATCAGTTTTAACTAGCAATAACTGGGTTGAAGCTGCATACGTCATGCTTTCATATGTTACCTATTGAACCTTGTACTTCAGTCGATTTGGTCAAAATGGGCTGCATGATATCTACCGGTCACTGGAATTTATCGAGAGGTGCACAATTTAAGCAGGATATAAAAGAAGTTTTGGTTTCACCGGTACCATTATTTTTCTAGTTTTTCTGTTGAACTGGGGTCATCATCTACATGATACAGTTTCAGTTTGGGAAAAGACCAATGACACAGGATTTAGTGTGTTGGGAAATGTCTGTATGCTAATTTACTTCAGAATTTCACATCAAGTACAGAAGATGCTATCATGGATGAGATTTCCACTCATTACCAGCATTTCTTTCCAATGACAGGAATACTGTATGTTGGTATGTAGAAATATACATTTTAGTATTTTGTGCTTTTTTTCTGTCTGTTCCATATTAGTGTTTAGTTTTTTAATTTCTAACTTTGTATTGTTATCATTCCCATGTCATGCTGATAGAAATATTAAAAAACACCGAACTCTTTTTTTTTTAAGCCAAGTAATGAGCTAGACTTTTGGAGTACAAGTATATCAAACTGAAAAAAAAAATCATAGCCATGAAATAATAGATTTTTAGTCCTAACTCCCACTAAGGAGTTCGCATTCTAAATCAAGTTGAGATTTTTCTACCTTTTTGAGTTGTATGTCCAACTTGGAGAAATACATATTTCATTCTTTTTCTTCTCTTTCTCTCCTCTTTTTCCTCTTCCTTCCTTCCTCCTGGACAGATTCCAACACCTTTACTTATGTTAAATAATACTTGACTTTGTGAGTAGTCCCATGTAAGTCAGTGGGAATGGTGGAGTAATCATATTCTGAGGGTGAAATCCACCCCATACTAAAGTCAGTCACTGTTATGACTACATATTTACAGCAGAGAGGGAAAAAGTAAAAGTGAAAGCTTAGAATTTGCAAATATGATGAATACAGAAGAAAAGACCGCTGAGACCCTGGAATCATGAGATCCACAATTCGTTCTCAGCTATGATTTCTTCCTGTCCTTAATGTTTAGGCTGTGTTTTGGAGGATTTTGCAGAGTGTGCTTCAATAAGATGAGTATAAATTAACCTTCTGAAAATTTACCTCTGCACTTCCCTGTGCCTGTCAGAGAGATGCTACCTGTATTCTGTTATAAGAAAGAGTGGGGCTCCAGTAGGATCTGATAGAATGTTAGCAGACAAATACTGACCTTGCTCAGAAGTGATTTTTCAATAGGTTATACTTGATTTACATTTCTTCCCCAACCATAGTGTCATATGGGAGAGCAGTTATCAGTGAGAGATGACTCAGAGAGTAATTATCAGTGGTTCACAGGCATGCTGGAAGGGCATAATGAGTGGGATCCTGCAGGGATTGGTTCTGTTCAATATCATAGAATCTCAGGATTGGAAGGGATCCCAGGAGGTCATCTAGTCCAACCCCTTACTCAAAACAGGAACAATCCCCAGACAGATTTTTGCCTCAGATCCCTAAATGGCCCTCTCAAGGATTGAGCTCACAACTCTGAGTTTAGTAGGCCAATGCTCAAACCACTGAGCTATCCCTCCTCCTAATAGCTTCATCAATTATTTAGATAAAGACATAGAGAGTGCACTTATAAAGTTCACAGACGATACCAAGCTGGGAGGGGTTACAAGTGCTTTGGAGGATAGGATTAAAATTCAAAATGATCTGGACAACCTGGTTCAGATCATTTGGTCTGAAGTAAATAGGATGAAATTGGATAAGGACAAATGCAAAGTACTTCACTTAGGAAGGAACAATCAGTTGCACACATACAAAACGGGAAATGACTGCCTAGGAAGGAGTACTGCGGAAAGGGATCTGGGGGTCATAGTGGATCACAAGCTAAATGAGTCAACAGTGTAATGCTGTTGCAAAAAATGCAAACATCATTCTGGGATTAGCAAGAGTATTGTAAGCAAGACACGAGAAGTAATTCTTCCGCTCTACTCCATGCTGACTAGGCCTCAACTGGAATATTGTGTCCAGTTCTGGGGCACCACATATCAGGAAGGATGTGGACAAATTGGAGAAAGTCCAGAGAAGAGCAACAAAAATGATTAAAGGTCTAGAAAACATGACCTCTGAGGGAAGATTGAAAAAATTGGATTTGTTTAGTCTGAGAAGAGAAGACTGAGAGGGGACATGATAACAGTTTTCAAGTACATAAAAGGTTGTTACAAGGGGGATGGAGAAAAAAATGTTCTTCTTAACCTCTGAGGATAGGACAAGAAGCAATGGGCTTAAATTGCAGCAAAAGCAGTTTAGGTTGGACATTAGGAAAATAAATTGCCTAGGGAGGTTGTGGAATCTCCATCATTGAGGATTTTTAAGAGCAGGTTGGACAAACACCTGTCAGGGATGGTCTAGATAATACTTAGTCCTGCTTTGAGTGCAGGGCACTGGACTAAATAACCTCTTGAGGTCCCTTCCAGTTCTATGATTCTGTATATACATCCTAATGGGGGTAAGGGGGCAGAGCCTAGGAAATTCCTGGAGGTGCAGTTCAGAGTTTCCTTGGAATGCGGAGGGGATTTGGACAATAAAGAGGAGCCAGGGCTGCCTGGCCTCCAAACACTGGAAATTCCAAGGAATGGAAGCTGAAGCCCTGTAGTACAAGGGTAGTCAATAGGCAGGCCATGGGTCAAATCTGGACTTCCAAAGGCTTTTGAATGGACCCTGAAATCTTTTTATTTATTTGTTATCATTATTGTTTTTTTTTTAATTTTCTCTGAAGTCTGGACCTTGACTATACCTTGACCAAGAAGTTTGGCCCATGACAAAAAATAATTGACTACCCTGGCTGTAGTGTGTCATGTCCATGGTGATGGCTGGTCCAATTTTTGTTATCATAGCATCATTCCCTCTGTATTTTGCTGCTATTAGCATCTCTGCTGTACTCTAACCCCCCTCACCCCTCTCCAACATGGATGGACTGGGAGTTCATGTTGCTTGGAAGCTCATTATTTCCTGTGTAGATATATGATAGGCTCAGAAGGGAGGAGGCAATGCAGAGTATCTGTTCCCCTAGCCATGGTCCCTACTTGCCAGTGCATACCACTTCCTGACTCATGGCTCCCCAGCCCTGAGAGGGGCTCTTACGGGATCAGAGGAGTGGGAAGGACACCATATCTGGGAACCCCTGCATAAGCTTCCACACTTTCTTTTCCAGTTCTACTAAAATCTGCTTACATTAGTGCAGTTAAGCACGAGGCACTCAAAGGTAGTTAAGCATCTAAATGCCTTTGAGGACCTGGCTCTTAGCAAATAGCCTATTAATCATAGAAGACTATCCACATGACAAGTATGGAGGGGTTTGTGTTCAGCCATTTTGGATCTATTAGTAACTTTAAAATATTCTCCAAATAAATATTTATCTGTGTGCTGAGAAATGGCCTGGAAACTGTTAGCCTCTAAGGGGGGTTCTTCAGAAAGCTGTGAGCAAATGAAAATTCAGGTTTCTATGTCACTGTTACAATTGCATTCAGGGTAGCAAATGTTGGAATATTTGTTGGTAATGAACATGGGAGAAAAAGGAGGGAAGTAACAAGGTTAATACGTTTCTTATATGAGAAAAATGCCAGTTATGAAGATAATCTATCTTCATCAAGCTATCTATGGGCATCTTCACCCCATTGTTGAGAAGGAAAACAGCTTTTCTTTTTTCCCCTGGTGCTAGCAGCCCTCATTCTGATTTATTAATAAGAATTGACCGTTCTATATAAGGTCTCTGCCTTAGTGTTCATTCTTAATCTTTTTTTTCCCCCTGACTTTGACTTTTCTGGTCTCTGTGATAAGAGGAGGTGATAAATGTGGTTAAGAGATCCGATGAATCTGTTTCCTGGCTCTGAGTAACAGTTATAAAGCTGATGTTGAGAAGCAATTTTTTTTCAAAGCAGGAAATATGAAAGCATGAGAAAATAATGTAGAAGCCATTTGTAATGGCTTAGTTGGGTCTTTTACAAGATAAGAAATACACCTAAAATCCATAGAATATACAAAAAAGAACTCCCTACTTTCCATTCATGTTTCTTTTTGGGGTGTTAGAGGCAGATGGTTTTCATAGAATTTTTAAGCTAATATACAGATGTATCTGATGCCACTTATCTGCTTTGACAATAATGTAGGCATCAGACCAAACTCTGTGCCTATTGTCATCTAAAAGGCCTCCATAGAATATTAACAAATATTCATAACACCTAGCTCCTTTTGTGCATTCAGGTTGTAATTACCTCAGGCTGTAATTACCTGCAGCAACAAACAGAAAGAAGTTGGCTGCAATGTAACATGAGTTGCTCTTTAAAACAAAATCAAAACAAAACATCCAATTTGTGAGGCACTGAGTTTTATAACAGAGGACTAGAGCAGACAGGCAAGGCAGAAGAAGTGTGTTTTGAGGAGGAATTTGAATAGAAAGGGATGGTTATTGCACACATATGATCACACATGCTATTCAATACATACAGAATGGCACCAAAAATGGCACAGAATGAGAAGAGAGGGAAAAGAAAGAAAGGGAAAGATTGGACATGAGGCTTAAACAATACTGGTGTTTAAAAACAGAAGCAAATTATAAGGACTTTATGCCTAGAGTTCTTTGACAACAATTTGCCATCTTTACCCTATTAGGACAGATTGTTCAGAAATGCTCAATGCTGGTTTAACTCTGTTCCCACTGATGTCAATGAGAGTTTTACCATAGACTTCAGTGGTAGCAGTAAGGTAACTTTTATAACTCTTGTGCTATGGGAGGCCAAACACAGTCTTAACAATGTAAACAATACGGCATGTGGGAAAAGGCAAGATCAGTGAAAAAGTGAAAAAAAATACATCCTGACTCCCCAGATGGGTGGTTAGCTACTTCCAAGAAGAAAATAGTTTAATATTCCTTTCACTTATTAGATTCCATTTTCCATCCCTGTCCTCAAAATAAGGATTGATACCAATGCTGCTGATTTCCAATGTTTTGTCTAATGACTTGTTTAAATTACTTGAAGAATAGGAGTTCCACCACTACTCTTGGGAGCTATTCCACCATCTAACAGGACTACAACACAGCCTAAATTTTCCTTTGTTTAATTTCACCCAATGATCTTTTTACCATCTTAGAAAAACAAAATTTAGTTTTCCCAGGTTTGTTTGGGTTTTGGTTTTTTTGTACAAACCATACAAATTAAGAGCTATCATCATTCATAAAATATTGATTTGGCCTTACTACTAAGCAAGGGATCTGGCAGAGCAGAATTTGTGATCCTTGAATTTGTGATTAGAAAGACATGTAGGAAGACAGGTTAGAAAGACAGGTAACAGGCAGGCAGGGGTTGCTGAATTCTTCCACAGAGGAAACAACATAGAACAAGTTGCAAAAATGATATGAGATATAAATATACAAAGTCATTTGGACAGTAGAGTCAGATTGACGGATTTTTCTGTGTGTATCAGAGTTCACATACATTTGAAAAATGTGCTAAATTCAGGCTATGAGTGCCATGGTGATTTTATATGCCAGTCAGCTCAAGATATTAGTGACAGAGTGATATTTAAAAACCAACAATCTTATGCTATTAGTGCCAGCATGATTTATCATACTGCATCAGATTGTGGTCTTGCAGCTTATGTTCTGTGAATGTGACACTGATATTAAACTTCTTAGCTTTCCAGGCTCTAGGAAATAGATTGGCATCTATTGCCAACATCTGGCAAACACTTAAAGTCTGTCACTAATATTCTAACCTCCCATTCTCTCTCTCTCACTCTCTTCAGGTTTTGGACTAATTAACATTCAACCTTCCCTTTGTACAGAGCATCTATGAGCAGCAATCAGATGTTTTGGCAGGTTGGCTATATTAAGGATAACCCACCGACATCTGCGATGGGAAGTCAAATCTACTTAAGTTGACATAACTCCTATTGTACTTGTCACCTCACAATCTAAATTCAGACACAGGCAAAACAATATTCTCTTTCTTTATTAACCTGAGTCAAGAGAGTCTACATGGGCAATGAATATTTTTGCACATTGCAAAAATGACCCACAATCTAGGACCCAATGTCAGACTCCTGATTCTACCTGTGCGCACACTGCTTTGAAAAAAGTAAAGGCCTGATTCAGACTTCACTCACATTGGTTTCACCAGTATAACTTCTTAGCTTCAATTAAATTACGCTTCATTTAAACCAATGTAAGTCAGATCACATCAAAACACTCTCTGAATTTATTTCATTCCTGAACTTTGCATTATTCTCTCCTCTTTTCTTGGAATGCTATTCATTGTCAGGAAGCTATTCTGCAAATCACTTTCTCCTACAGCTGTAAACTCCCTTCCTAGGCCTCGTAAGTGCAATTGCTGCAGTAGCAGTTGCTTTTAGCTCAGTCACCTACTTAAGCTGTGGATGAGATTACAGTCTTACCATGAATGTCTGTATTTTAAACTCACTCTTCCCTCTGAGAAATGTGTTCCTGTTGTACTATTTTAAAATTAAAATGCATTGAAATGTTTAGGGTTAGGGTTGAGCAATGAGATAATAATAATCAATTATTAGAATTAAAAAAAATTTTGAGAGTTATATTGTAAAAAACCCGAAATAATTTTGAAAGTGGTATCATCTCTGTCTGCCTTCCTTCCCCCACCACCTCCCATTTACTTTATATTGTCATAAAAAATTGATAAATCTAATTCAGGTATGAAAATAAAAGAGGATTGATAAGGGAGCTTAAATATACCCATCTAAATGGCAGTTAGTTATTTCAGATCAATATTCCAAATGAATGAATTCCATCTTTAAAAAAAAATCAAGGAGAATTTGAACTTGTTTCAGATTGTTAAATTCTAGAGTTAAACAAATACACAGGATCTTGGTGCAAATTTGGAATGATTCGCAGTGAACAAAAGGATCAGACTCAACTTGTTTTACTTAGGTACATTTCATAACTTTTGGTATGGGTAACTGCAAGTGTGGATAGGACTAAATTTTCAAGTTAATTACAGGTAAGAGACTGTCTTGGAGCTCTTTGGACTTCAGCAGCGCGTCATGATCTCTGTCAGAATTTCCAAGGAATCATCTAATCCAGCAGTTCTCAGACTGTGGGTTGGAACCCCAAAGTAGGTTATGACCCTGCTTTAATGGTGTCCCAGGGTTGATGTTAGATTTGCTGGGCCTGGGGCTGAAGCTGAAGCTGAAGGTCGAGCCCTACCATCCAGGGCTGAAGCCAAAGCCCGAGTCCCACCACCTCAGACCAAAGCACAAGGGCTTCAGACCGGGGCAGCCAGGCTAGGGCTTCGTGCCCCCATTCACCAACCTAGGGCACTGGGCTCGAGTTTCAGTCCCCCTTTATGGGGTCATGTAGTAATTTTTGTTGTCAGAAAGGGGTCACAGAGCAATGAAGTTTGAGAACCCCCTGATTTCTATTTAAGGAGTCAGATTTGCTTCCCCACAGAGTGGTAGGAGAAATGTTCCATCAATCCTAGGAATATTTCAAGATCACCTGGAAAGCCTACTGTAACAGGGGTACACACACTCCTCGTGAGCATCCCTTTGGCCAAGTGCATGTGCCTGCACTTACTCTCTCAGTTTGTCCCTGGTGCAGGATAGAGCAGTGCCCCAGGGCGCCCTCCCTGGAGACAATGTCTTTGCTCTCTTGGGCTTTCTGGCTGCAGCTCTCCAGCAGGGACATGATAGTTCAGTTTCCCCTCTGGGGTTCCTTAACCTCCAGGCCACTTCCCCCCAGTGGCTAATGGGGGTGGGGGTGGGAGCAGGCCCACCCACTACTCCGGGTCCAGCCCAAAGACCCTGTAGATAGCAGCCATCTACTGTGTCCCTTTAACTATGTCACATGGCTTCTCTAATTCCCTGGCCCATTTCCCCATGGCCCTGCACCATCTTCACCCTTACCTCAGGGCCTTGCCCTAATGGAGACCCAGCAAGCAGTTCAAGGCTCCTTCTCACTCTCCCTGGCTTCTACAGCTCCATCAGGCAGCCATCCACACTCCTATATTTCCAGTAAGGAACTGAACTCCCCCTCTGGTCCTGCAGGTCTTCTTATACTAGGCTGCTGGACCCTGATTGGCTGTGTGCCACACAGCCACTCTAAGTAGCTTGGAGGACCCTCACCACTGCCCTTTTTTGGGGTGGGTTATGGCAGGGCCAGGAGGCCCAGCAGGAGGCCTCAGAAGGTCTGGTATACCCTGTCACACCCACAAATTTCAGGACATCCATTGAAGGCTAAGAAGTCTGCATGAGAGGATGACTCCTCCATGCTTTTCCTTCATCTGTATGGACAATATGTCTATTTTCAACAAACCAGATATTATGTAGACTATTCTGTACTCCACCTAAAATTTACATGTTTGACGTTTGATTCTAAACTATGTTACCTATGCTCTTATTCAAATCAAGATTATAGATATATGTTTTGGGGTTGCCTCATGTTGGGGATCCCAAACATTGGTAACCTATACAGGAGAAAATGACCCATATTCTCAATCACATGATACCTGTTATCCCTATATTGTTCCTTTTGCAATGAAGTAGAGTTGTCTCAAACAATCAGCAGCATAGACATGCTGCACCGTTAATAATACATATTTCTCAATTATGTAATTCCCTGGCCCCTGCTTAGTAAAGAGGGCCTGAACTGCATAGTGACTATTCCCTACTCCCTCAATAACTGTACGATAAGCAATTACCTGTATTCCTATAGGCTAAAATATCACACATTCAATCAAAGTTCAGGGATTGATAGCCTCACAGAACAAACATCTTTCTCAGTAACCACACATTAATTATGGAATATTCTCAGCTCTGATTACATAATCATGGATGAATATACTGTAGGTAGACTATTACCCTAAGAATGCCAATCAACATGTTCATAATGAACTTGGTTGCCTTAATGTGAAGTGTTTGCTGGAGCCCAGATTACCAAACATTCCAGATCACTCCATATCAGGTTCCTCTCCTCTTTATTATTTGCCACCCCCACCCCAATCTTTGAGTCATCTGGCAAACTTTATTAGTCATGATTTCATGTTTTCTCCAAGGTCCTTGATGAAAATGTTAAGTAGCGTAGGGCCAGGAACAAATTCCTGTAGTATCCCACTAGAAACACACCAGTTTGATGAGGATTCCATGTTTACAATTACATTTTGAGACCTGTCAGTTTTTAATCCATTTAATATATATCATACTGATTATATATTGTTCTAGTTTCTCAATCAAAATGTTTTGTGGTACAAACACCTTACAGAAGTATGAGTATATTACACCAACACTATTACTTTTATCAACCAAACTTGTAATCTCATCAAAAACATGATACATCTTACTTAGGTAAAATGTTCAAATTCAGCATTTGAATTATTTTATCAGTTTTAAACTAAAAATATTGGTCCAAAGCCTCAGCTAGTATAAATCAATAGGATTTGATTAATGAAGAATTAAGAGGGAAACATAATTAAATAAAATATGATCAGTCTTATTAAGATGAACTACAAAGGGAAATAAATGTTTGCCCATAGGAGGCACATGAACTCTCACCTCCCCCCCCCCTTCGGGGAGGCTAGCCTCCAGCCCTGCCCCTTCCACCTCAGGCCCCACCCACCTACCAGAGCCCCAAGCCCTTCCCCCTCACACCAGCAGGAGCCCCAGCCCACCTGCTCCAGCTGCCCCTGAGCCACCGCTGGCCTGACCCCAGGGCCGGCCCAACCCCTACGTTTATTAAATTCCGTTAATGTTGAAGACCTTCAAAGAACTATATAAATACAAAGTATCATTGTTATTTGTATCAGCATAGGTCTGTGTTTTAACACTCTATTTTGTATTTAGAGCACAGTTTAAGTGTTCTCTCTCATCCTTTTATTGCTCAGCAATAAACCTGTGTCCTGTTTTCTTACCATGTTAATATTTCACTAAGGTTTACCATTCAAAATGTTTTACAATGTACAGTACTCAGTCTTGACTGCTCATACTGCATTTTTGTACCTTCTGTTGCTGCTATTTCCATTAACATTACTGACATCCTGTAAGTACGTATACAAAAAGCACTTGTTGAGATGTGAAAACTTCTAGCATTTTCACTGCTTGATTCCAGGAGCCTTTATTAGGATGTGTATATTGTACCTTGTATGAGGAAGGCAGCAACTGAAAGGCACCAGGAAAACACATTACACTATACACTCCCAACTGTGAGTGATTGGCTCAAGACAATACTACTGAGTCATTTATAAAAATGCGGTGATTTTGAAACCACAGAAAAAGAGATCCCACTGGAATATGCACATCAAATCCCCAGAGTCAGTAAGTGGAGACATTCCTTTTCTCTATTCTGATTCTCCCTTGGCTTTCTTAAAAATATGCCTCAGAGTTTTTGAGCATGTACAATACAAATTAATTGAAGTCTTTGGCTTTTGATGGCAGGGGATTGCCTTTTGAGACTAAATCCAGTGAGGTGCTGAGCATCTTAAATTCCTATTGACTTCAGGAGTGGGCCATTGGTTTGGATTTGATTCCACTGTTCATGGGGCTGAAGTTTTTCCTCTTACATATTAAACTTTCTGCCCTACTCTTAGGAAATGCTTTCCTGTAGATTTCTACCAAGATATTTTTCTGTCCTAGCTGGGTTTTACTAATTAGTGTATGGGACCCTGAATTAGCTTATACATTATATTTATTCTCAGTTATGGGAAGTTATAAGTGCTGCTCTCAAAATAACATGAGCTGGGCTTCAGATGTGCCATAGTGAGAGGAAGAATGACACAATTTACTGCACATTATGTGGAGTGGGATGGTATTTGCCTTCTTCTTGAGAGTAAACAGTATTATTTCCTTACCAGCTAAAGTCACTCAGCCAGTTTGACCAGGATATATATCCTCTTAACTGAAAACTAGGCTACTATACTGATCAGATCATGCCTTTTCTACAGTATGTCAGGTAAATGTTTCCATTTCATTGTAGGTGAAGCAGCATTAACAGTTCATGGAGCTGCCATTCACAAACCTTGAAACAGCTTTCATCTTGTTGGCTTTTGTCATTTTCTCCTCGTTTATCCTGGCTTCCATCTACAGCGACCCTGATGAAAATAAGGCAGGTAAATAAAATAATCCAACATAGAGATAGTTTCCTACAATTCTTAGAAATCTAGTGCCTGATGTTCTTGCTATATGTTATTTTCTGAATCTCATCATTAGACCATTGTAGCAAATGGGCCTGTAACATTGTTAAATTTTGTACAAAATAGAACAGCAACCAGTCAAGGGACAAACAAAAGTCAGGAGCATAGAAACTGTCATACTGGATCAGATCAAAAGCCCTTCTAGTCCGATCTCCTGACTCAAAGAACAAGCAATGCCAAAAGGTTCAGAGCAAAATGCAAGTAATCCCATAATGGATAGTGGGGCCATAGGCAGCTGGCTCGTGCTCAAGTAGGAGGCTTTATATCACTTATAAATATTTAGTCTGACAGAAATGATGTTTTACACTTGTAAGTGTATAATTCCCCTTTTGAACCTGCCAAACTCTTCAAGCCAGATCTCATTTATACTGCTGTAGCAGCCCAAAGAAGTGGATCTGATTGAAAATTGTAGGGTGATGTGCAAATGTTGTGCAAACGTTAATGAATGGTTGAAAGCAGCCAATAGGTGAAAGGACACCCTTTTTACAGTGCAGGGCGGGCGTAGTTAGACCTCTGCCATTCTTTTCCCCACTCACTACTATAAGAAGTATTGTGGGTTGGCCTGAGAGCAGAGTCAGAGCATGAGGAGTTCCAGCAATCCTGATCACCAAAGCAGCTCCTTTAAATACTTTAAATTGTGCTACGAGCCAGTTTGACCCTCGACAGCCTCTTGGGATCAAGAGATGATTTCAAAGGTATTAGAAAGTTACCCATAGTGCTCTGCTGCACCAGGTGATCTAACTTTTGGTCTCTATAATATCTTATGGCAATGAGTTCTACAGGTTAACTTTGTATTGTTTAAAAAAATAATCTTTTATCATTTTAATATGTTGTTTGGCAACAAGGATTTGGGAAACCTGTAGTGTGGTCTTGTATAGCAGCAAGCCGCTTAATAAGAGTGATCCTTGCGCAGGTCTCACCGTATTTGTGTAACAATATTAATCAGCATGAAAAGTAAATAAATGTGCAAGGGTTTGCTATTTGCATTCCAACTGTTGGGGTTTTTTTTAAATCTGTTCTGCTCCACTGGGTTTTATATAAGTGTGGAAAGTGTGGAAAAACAATAGACATCTCCGTAGGGAAAATGTGGTTGCCATGAGAACTCACCTCAATTAGAGAGCATGGACATAAACAACTTTTCCTGGGATGAGCATGTAATGATCTAAGAGTACAGCAACACTGCATGCACAAAGACATTGTCCCTCCCCACAGATGAAGGAACAAGAGGAAAATTTGAGAGGGCTACAGGTATAGGAAATTTAGCATCTCTTCTGTATGTGCAGAAGTGCATGCATGGACATGTGCTAATGCTTTTAAGTCTTGTGTGTGCCTTGAAAGGTTAAAAAGGGGAGTTTGTTGAACCTTTCAGATTCTGAGGTGGTGAGTATGTGGGCTCTGAAGTGGTGAAATGAAAAGATGAGCCCCATGTCATGGTATAATTCCCCAGTCTGAACCTTAGAGTCCAAAAGATGGGGTACCAGCATGCATTCCTCTAAGCTTAATTACCAGCTTAGATCTGATAGGCTGCCACCACCCAAAAATATAGTAAATCTGTTTACAATAATGTAGTATTTATCAGTGCTGATTTGCTGCCACTATCTTGTCAGTGTAGAAACTGTATGAAAACTATTTGTTTGATAGGATTTCATCAACCTCAAAACATCATCATCAGCCTGGAATGAGAAACTGACTTCTTTGTTAATAAAATTCTGAATTAGAACAATCTCACTTCCATGGGGTTTCCCAGGTGCCAAAAATACCGTTACTCCTGGCATACACCACAGGGATAGTGCTCATATCTCAGGCAAAGGCTGTACTCAAGACATTTTACTCCCTTTACCTTGACTGAACCCCCCATGGAAGTAAATCCAACTTACTATGCCAATGTAATATTCACTGAATGTCTCCTGCCTCATTCAGCCACTAACTCTGGTTTCCCTGCATAACTCTAAATTCAAAGGAAGGCCAGCAACAGCCAACAGAGCCAGGCAATTATCTTTCCATTAGTTGACTGTTGAGTAATTTATTACATGCTCAGTCTATACAGAAATACGTGCACACACAACCCTTCAGCCGCCAGGGACTTAAAAGAAAGGCCAGCTATCTAAGCGACAGTGACATTCAATCAAAGAATGTGAGACTTGTGCCTTCCCACTACTAATTTTATTATTATTACATTGGAAATAAATAAATAAATAAAGTATAGGGCATTGAACAAAGTAATCTGGAGGGAGAGGACTTGTAGCATGAACTCTATTTAATGGGATTAATGCAAGGAAGAAGAAGAGAAATAAATGTTTTGCTTCAGAGCTAGCTTGCTGACACATAACATAAAATGTGGGTTCAAGAACCCTACACTCCCCTTGGGGCATTTTAGACTCTCTTCTATCTTATACTGAGGGCAGGCATCCTCCACTAAACACTAAAAAGCATCAGAATCTTCCTTCATTGCCAGGTTAAATTATTTATAATAGAAAAAAAAACAACAGATATGGAGGAAATCATCATGTATATTCCAGTTCAACAGGTAGTCTTTAGGGGGACAAGATGGTCTGGATGTTGCTATGTTTTTTCCATACACATAGAACAAAACACATATTTTTCAGTCTAGGTGATTTATTTCAGATTAAGAAAAGACAACAAATTGAAGTATAATTCTACATGAGAGCACGAACACAACCCCTTTTAAATAATTACCTCTGAACTGAAACAAAATGGCTGCTGCCTTGCAACAAGAAGCAAGGATCATCTGTATTTAAAGGTGCGATGAACAGAAAACAGAATTAAATTTCCTTTCATTGATATACAGAAATACACCACAGATGGCATAGAGAAATGAGATAGGGAGCTTTTCATCTCTATGCCACTATTCAAAATCCAGACCTCATCACCTGTGATGCAAACTGACCCCAAGAAAACTGTGTAGCACAGCCTAAGTAGAATGAGTTGATGGTGTCAGTCCAACCCACAGTTAGAGCATTGTGGGTAAACTGCTACAGCCACTGCCTTTAATATACCTGTTCTGCACCTGAAGAGAGAATTTCAGTCCTCAGAGCTGTCAAGCCATCACTCTTAATGGGCACAACATTGAATGAAGAAAATACATTTAAAATAAAAAGGAAATTGTCACTGGAACCATGCTGTATGGTAGCTACTTGAGTGTTGCAGATGAAAAAAGAGCTATAAAAGCTAGAACATACCTGACATGTTTTACAGGATACTCCCTTCTTTACTGTGAAATACACTGTTCTATGTATGTCCTAACACTCCGATCATATTGGATCACAAATCTAGCATGCTAGCAAAAAAGCACTGGCTACACTGCAGGAGGTGCAGGGGCAGGGGCACATTATAGCAAGAGCTGCCAAAAATACAGACTGCTTCCAGGGAGTATGTACTGCTATGGTATCTCTGCCACTCTGGATGAGGGTGCAGCACGCTCTCCCTTCCCTAGCCACCCAGACACTCTTTTGAGGGAGGCTAGTAGTACCACTGTCAGAACTAACATGGAATAGTGTCTCCACTTGCTAGCCACATCACAGCTGTCCTGTGAGAGGAAGGCATCCTGTGCTCTTTTTATCCCTCCTCTCTCATACACACTACATAGGGCCAGACACAGCCCAGTTCTAAATGTTTACCCTTTATCCCTTTCCTGAATCCAGTCCTTTGTTCCTAGTTAATGTCCCTTCTACCTCCTTTTACAGAGGTCAGCTCCTAGAGGCAAAACACAGGGTGCTTTAGAGAGTTTTATTTTAAGTGAAAAATGCTTGTGAATTTATTGTAAAAGGGCAAAAGGTGTCTGCTAGGGAGCAGAACACATTCATAGCTTACGACTGCATTTGCTGCCAAGGAGACACACTTGTGAGAAGAGCACAGTTTCAAATAGAGTTCATGCAATAAATCTCCTACTGGAGGGAGTTCTCTAGTCATCATGACCCGTTATCTACTCTATTTATAGAAAAATTCTTTTGCAGACTCCAGAAGCAATCTGTGATTTCACTGGCAGCCTTGTTTCCAGCAGTCTCACTCTGAATTGAAATGATAAGTTTGAAAATTAAAATGCATTTCTTGCAATCCACATCTCCATATGTGTGACAAGTCACACTGAATTCAGACAATGGCAAAGGTGTACTTTTATTCAGTTGTAGATTTTTGCCTCAAGGAAACTTGATTTCTCATGCATGGGTTGAATTTCAGTGGAATAAGGTTACCATCTTGCTCCACTTCCACACAAAAATCCAAGTGGCAAGATAGTAAAAAAACAAGCAGCATGAAACTCAGTTTGCTCTGTGACCTCCGTTCCCCTCCATCTGCAAAAGTGTGTTCTTTATCTTCAGAGAGAAAAAACAACTCACATGGGGCAAGGAAAGAAAGAACTGCTTACATAAGCCATTTTTAGAAAACAAGAGAATATGTCATTTATTTCTAACACATATTTGATACTTGACATTTAACAAAAACTAAAAGTGGCATTAAAAATTCAGATTGTCTTATGTGCCGCTTTAAAAAAGTGCCTCTATAAATCTCAAACACTGGCAGAATGTGATACAAGTGATCTAAGTATATACACTAGCTTCCTTACAAACTTACTATTTGCTGCATTGTTTAGGATACTTACAGTATTTGAGAAATTCTCTATACTTAGAATGGGAAATTGTAGCAAATATCCCAGTAAGTATTTAAACCATTAAATGAAGTAAATACAAGTTTGTAAGGGCACTCGCATTTTAAATTTAATCCTCTCAAGGTCATTCTCTTATGGACCCTGGGCCATGTCTTTGAAAGCTTCAGACATTAATGGAAAGAGCACCCACAAGCTGACGCGGGACCCAGTAGCTCTGAATCAGGGAACTACAACCAGCTCCTTGTGGCATTCCACCCTCGCCCCCTTCCTTACTCCACCTGGACTATGCTTGAACAAAAGAGAGCATTAAGGCCAAAGTGTTTAAAGACTAGATTGTAGACTGATTCATCTGGCACCTTGACTTAAGCTTTTCATCAAGTTGTCTTTAAAGTTCATATAGCTGTCACACAATCTTCTATTCTTTTGTTTTAACAAAAGCAATAGAAGAGCTTAACATTCTGCTAATTCCAAGATACACTTACCTGTTTAGGTCTCTAAATTTACCACTATTCTCAAGCCAGTTTAAGAGGTTCAAGTGGCTAGTATTCTTGTACATGTTCAATAATAAAATATAAATTAATTATTGTTATTAAAAAGTGAGCCAAACCTAATTACACTTTCCTATGACTGTATAATTCTGGGTCACAGATAAAACACTAATAAATTGGCAAACTGGAAGGACTCTGGAAAACCTCCTTTCAGATAAAGCCAGGCTCCCTTTTAAAGAGGCTGCTTGGAATGTGCGAAGTTTTGCATAAAATTAATATATTGTTTTCCCTGTTCAGTTTTTTAGGGAGTTTTGTTCTTCTGGGGCCAGAAGTCTCCTTCTGCTGAAAGCATAGAGGGGAACAATGTATTGATTGTATGAAACTCAGACATTATAGACTTAAAAAAAAGGAAAACTTCCCCAGACGCCAGCTACCCAAAGCCTCTCCTCATGATTAGGAATATATGACTTTGGTGGACTATGACAGACCAGAAGATAATTAGGGAGTAGCCAGTGCGCCATGCTCCCTTTCCAAATTTACATACCTGATGTGGCAAATTGCCACATTAGGAAATGTTCTGTCGTTCAGCATTAACTCCCTTTCCATGTTTCAGTTCCTGCTGGTGGGAAAGGCAGCGCACAGCAGCAGCTGGGGAGTCAATATTAGCATGGCACTTAAATCAGCCACACCGCTAGATCCTGGAGGATGATTTCAGCGACAACTGCTACCAGTAGATGTTCTATGATCCATATTGTTAGCGTTCCCTCCATGATCCTTGGGCTCCTTGTGGTTGGCAACATCACACCTCCTACCTTACCTAATGCCTCCTCAACAAAGCTACAGAGGAGAAATATTTGCTGACTGTGGAACCCTACAGAGGTTTTCAAAGTATGTTTTTCTTTTTTTTCATACATGGAAAATAGACAGTTTTCTGCATCACAAAAAACATTGCCATCATGGGCATTAATTGGCATCCTGGTTGACAAAGAAGACAAGCATTGAATGGGAATGTAGACTGTACCATCTTCTCACTGTAGAGATAGTCCCTCCAGAACACCTAGAAGACATTACTGGAGCAACCAGTGCTGGGTTTACAATGGCGTCACGGAGCTGGGCTCATGCTCAGAAGGGGACTCCGGCCTGCTCAGCTTGCATTGTGCCCTGAGACCCCGCCAGCCCACTGGATCTCCACCTTACACCACCCACCACTTGCTCCCCTCAGCCTGCCAGTCGGTTGGCCAACATTCCTCTCCAACCACTGGCCTCACTCACTGGCTCCTCTCTGCCCCCTGGCCAGACCCCAGTGCACCTCTGGCTCTGGGCAGTCTCTGCTTCCCACCACATGTGGGGCCCCACCTGTCTCTCTGGAGCTGAGCCACCTGGGACTGGTGCAGAAGCCTGGCCAGTCTCAGCCAGTTGGTGGGAGGGGTGGGACAGTGCGGGTGAGGGCTTGGCTGGGCCTCTCCAGGCAAGCAGCTCCTGAGGGACCCCAGCTGGGACAGGCCCTGGCCTGGCTGATAGTGCTGCTCCAGCCCCTCAGGAGTGGCAATGATTCCCCGCCCCAGTACCAGCCCTGGCTGCACTGGCAGCTCAGCCTGGCAGATACAGTCACCTACCAGCAGGGCTGGTGAGTGCGGCCAGGAGGCAGGACATGGATGAGTGGGTCTCTGGGAACCTGGGAGGGGCGGATTGCTGGCTGTGAGGGGGCAAAGAAGTTGTGTGTATTTTGGGGCATTAGGGAGTGGGTGTTCTGTGTTGGGTAGTTGTGGTGGGGCTATGGGCAGGGTGGTGTTGTGCAGGGCACTGTGCATTTGTGGCAGAGTCTTGAGCTTATTAAACAAAAGGGCATAGGTTTAACTGATATCAAGTATAGTAAAAGCTGTTTTATCCGGCATGTTGTGGAAATGGGGGGTGCCAGTAAGTGAAAAATGCCCGTTAACTAAGAGGGAGGGAATTTGGATGCAGAAGAGGGTGCGGGCACTAGGAGGGAATTTGAGTGCGGGAGGGGGTTAGGGTGCCAGATCTGGGGGCTGCTCATCTTGGGCAGTTCCCAGCAAGCAGTGACCTGTCCTGGCTGCTCCTAGGCAGAGGCGTGGTAGGCGGCTCTGCATGCTGCCCCCATCCGACCCTGAGCTCTGGCTCTGCAGCTCCTGTTGGCCAGGAACTGTGGCCAATGGGAGCTGCAGGGCAGTACCTGCAGACTAACACCCCCCTGACCAACATAAGTTTCACCAACAAAAGTGTTGGTGTGGACAGTGCTGACACCACCTGTTGGGTGTGGTTCAATTATTCCAGCAGGAAATCTCTCTCTCACCAGCAAAAAAAAGGCTACACATACAGTAGTGGTACAGCTGTGCTGCTATAAGATCTATAGTGTACATATAGCCTAAAACTTAACTTAAAACTTAAGTTACAATCTTTGCTTAACCAGGTTTCTTACCTATATTCAGTTCCCAGAGACTTTCACCTTCTTGGCTGTAGGATCCGAAGTTCTGTGATTTCAAGAGCTCTAGCCCCTTTAATTCCCAAACTGATGGATACCAAAATGGTTTTCTGTTTCTGTTTACATCTCCCAAAGTTCTTTGATCCTGTTACAAGAGTCAGGGTGGCTTCCCGTTGCTCTTCCCATCCCCCGGCTGATTCGTATGTAAATGGAGCTTCCATTGTTTTGATTCCATAATGGGTAATTTACATTGGAGACAGATAAATAGTTGCCTTTCCTCCTTTCTGGGATAAAACCTTTGTCTCCCTGTGTTTGGTCACAGCCTTTAAAGCATAATATCAATATCCATAATTCCTTATACAGTGTTAGTGCAACCATTTCACAGTGATATTAATCACTGGCTTTCATAAGGGACCTTTCTCAATACACTTCTTAATGCAGTAATATTGTATACAATTAGTTGATTCAATTGCTCATCATTTGAGGTCCAGACTCCCTATTTTTATAGCCCTGTAAATCTTTGAAATGTGTTCTTCTAAAGTGTTTCTCTCTCCTTCTGGCGTATAGATGCCATGCTGTCTTCTCAACTGCTTGTTAGCTTGATTGCTTTATTTACCTTATAGGTAAATGTACCTTCATTGTCATCTCCTGATAAACAGGCTAGTCAGACAAGCAAATCTACTTTCCTTTGTCTAGAGCAGAATGTAATTACCATGCAAGAATAGTAACGATGAGTGAGTTATTAAGTTTTTCAATTATATATTACATGCCATCTTTTGAGTATATAGCATAGCAACAGTGTATTAGGTGTAGTGAGTATGTCAGGGCTGACAAGAGTTGCTGACACAGAATAGTGAAATACCAACAGGCCTCTGTGTCACAATGTGATGCCATAAAAATCCCTGAAGAAACACTGTGGTAAATCAGGCCCCTCCTTTTTTTCTCTCAATTGAGAGCTAAAGGGGCTAAATGAACAGCCCCGGGAGCCCAATTTTTAGCCACAGAATAAGTGTCAGAATGTACATTTTATGCACTAAAGAGAAATGGATCAGTGTCTCGTTTGCTCTTGGGGATGCCCAATATTCAAATATTCTGTGACCTTGCAAGGTTTCGTAGAAGCTCTGATCAATGATCTGTAGCTGCATTAAATCAATGCAGTTACACTGGAATACAGCTAGAATAATGCAGTGGTAAATCAGTCCCATAATCTCTACACTATAAAAAAAAGACATGTTAGCAGCAGGATTTGCTGCAGAGGGCAAACTGGAAACTATAGATGTTGTGGTTTAACCTTGATGAAAGGCTTGCACAAAGCTGAGAATCATTTGCACTTAAATGAATCCAAAGTGTAACATCTGAAAGCTAACACAGACAGTGTCTGAAGAGTTGCAAAATTATTGCTAGGGTCATACAGACCATCAATTAGAGCTTCTACAAAACCTTGCAAAGTCACAGAATGTCTGGATATTAGATATCCCAGCAAGCAGGCAAGTCCCTGACCAGTTTATGTTTATTATAAGGAAATGTTTACACTAGTTAAATGGCCCTAGGCTTACAGAGCATGCATTATAACTAGAAAAGTGGTATAAAGCAACTCCTCCAAAATCCAACCCAAAAGAGACAAGAAAGGCAGCATAGCAATTACTGCTTTATAAGAAGTCAAGTATCAGAGGGGTAGCCATCTTAGTCTGGATCTTTAAAAAGCAACAAAGAGTCCTGTGGTATCTTATAGACTGACAGACGTGTTGGAGCATAAGCTTTCATGGGTGAATACCCACTTCATCAGATGAATGCTTTATAGGAAGAATGTGATAAGGACAAGGTCCTGAAGCTAGCATGAAAGAAAAATGAAACAGCATTTGGAGGGATTTAATCTGCTTTCCACCATTGATTAAATCCAATCACACCTAGGAAAAGGAAAGAAAGAGTTAAGTATCCTAATATGAGCCTTCCCAGCTGAAAACATACCTACAGCCACACTGTTTTATGCTAAATCCTGTGTTACCTGCAAACAACATCAGTACGTTTTCAGGGACAAAGACTTGGCCATACACGTACTATAGAAAATCAAAGCAGGTAGCTAGGATAGATCTGCAAAAGGAAACCCTAGGGAATAAATGCTTAACCTTCCTTAACCCACAAGAGACTCCCTTTCACTGCCTTTGTAATAACATTTAGAGTGACCTAGTTTCATCTGAAAGTTTAATATCTCTATCTCCCTCAGGAAGCACAATATCAGAATTTCTATGAATAATGCAATGTTATACATAGGTTTAGAAAACAACTGGATTTCCAATTTTAAAGCAGCATTACAGCCGGTTTTATTCAGGTTAAAATAGAACTTTTTTGCCTTTTTGGAGGGCATAAGTCACTGTGTATAAGACTGCAATATTCCACAGAATCATTTCATGATTTTCTCTTTCTGCTTATGGACTAAACCCTAGCTCCATTAAAGTGAATGGCAACAGTAAATGTAATATATTTATTTTTAGGCATTGCTATGGCAACCATCACCATTGTATACAAGCATCAAAATTCCATTGACTTCAGTATAAATATCAAGGGTTGTGTGATACTTGTTTAGAAGGACCACTTTTAATGCAAAGGCCATTATGACTAGCTTGGGCAAATACATATTTAAGATTAACTTTACACATAGTAAAACTGAAAGTCCATCTCCAACATTCGCAGTGGCTATAATTAAATTGGGGGGAGGGATAGCTCAGTGGTTTGAGCATTAACCTGCTAAACCCAGGGTTGTAAATTCAATCCTTGAGAGGGCCACTTAGGGAATCTGGGACAAAAATCAGTACTTGGTCCTGCTAGTGAAGGCAGGGGCCTAGACCCAATGACCTTTCAGGGTCCCTTCCAGTTCTATGAGATAGGTATATCTCAGGCATTTGCATGTTAACCAGTATCTAAAGGAACTAGCCCATATTATAATACAATCACTTCCCTAAATTTATATTAAAAAACAAAGCATTTTAATAATTATACATGACTAACACTTCCAAGCTGGGAGAATTTGTATTACTTATATAAATGACCAAACAGAATGGCCTTTCAAATTTGTTTGTAAGAAATTCCTTCTTCATGGTCAGCTTATTTGGGATATTACAGTTTGCAGTGGATTTCACAGGTGAAACAGAAATCCCTGAAAAATCAGGCTGCATAATGGGGACAGTGACACAGATGCAAATACACACAGTAGTTGCAAGAAACAGTTGAACAGTTAAATAACCTAAGGCAATTTATTCTACCTGAAACAGTTTCAATAATGCCACTGCTTGGTTCTAATATATATACACAATTTAGTCTTGACTTTACAGACTTTGACTCTGGTGCTGTCTGAAGTAGTGAAGGAAATGGAGGGAATCAGGAAGAGAAAGCAAGAGAGAGAAGATGACAGAGGATAAGGAAGGAAGGTTATAAATCATTTGAGTCTTCATATTTCCATATTGCCAAAATTAGCATCTAGATTTGGATTATCCATCAACTCTTCCAGGCAGAAATACAGAATGGATATAATGTAATCTATTTACATAGAGCCAAATTCTGTCCTCTGTTGCACAGAAGTGCTAGAGGGCTTTGGGGTGGGATGGTAGGGATAGAGACACATACCCACACCCTAATGCATTAATGAAGCATCAAGACAGGATGGAGGCCTTTCTATTGCACCCTGGGCTTTATTAGATCATTGCTGGAAGTGTGGCCAAGGCTCAAGCTGGCAGTACACATCTGGCAGGCCACGTGGAACCCAGCCAGTGTGCTATTTCACCTTGGCACAGCACCAAACAGCATTCATCAGTGCTTTGTGCCCCACCCTCCAACTCACTCTGAGCTGTGCTTCCCTGCACCAGCAGCATGGTCCTATTGTCAAACATGTTGCCAACACTGTTCTGCCAAGAATAACTATATCACTGAAGGTGGATTTCAGCTGTAATGTTGCATAATCATTGGACCATTAAAAGGCATGCACTGCAAATGATTTTATTAAAATAAAGTCATAATGTCAAATTGAAAACTTCATAAAAAGCTTAGGCCTGGATGCACAAAAGCAGTTAGACTTTGTGACACTGACTGTCACGGTGCTTAGAAAGATCACTGTGAGTCACAAAGCTTGAGTGAGGTGCCTTGGCTCCTGCATAATGAAAAAGGAGAGATAGATGCCATAGACAGTAATTCACAAAAGCCACATTCTAGGGAGCTGCCTAAATTAGGCAATGGGAGATGCTGACCAGAGGGTGCTTAGTAAACCCCACCCCTCTCACAGAGATAGGCATCCAAGTCCAGGCTGCAAGGAGGTGCCTATCTCTGGTAGCAACTCTCAGCTGTGAATCTTCTCCTGGAGTTAGGTCCCTACGCCATTTTAACAAAAAGCTGGGGTGGTGTGCAAAGCAGGAGCAGCAGGTCCCTAGAACTTTCAACCCAGTGGTTAGAGTGCTCATCTGGGAGCAAGAGACACCCAGTTCAAGTTCCCCCTCTGCTTGGGAGGAAAATGGAATTTGAACAGGGCACTGCCACTTCTTAGGTGAGGCAGCCAAACACCTATTTTCCCAAGGTTAGTGAACCACTTTGAGGCTTAGGCAGGAGACAGGTGTCTGGAATCCTAGAGTGCGGCATATGCCAAGAGGCAGAAACATTGTCCTTAGGGAACTTTTACTCCAAAATCTTAGGCACCAGGTGCCCACAGGGTTCAGCGGGAGTTTTGTGCATTGCAGTGGTCCCAAAACTGGGACTTAGGGGCCTAAAACAGGACCTTAGGTGCCTAATGTCTTTTAGGCATCCAGGCCTTAGTCACTAGTAGCAAGATAAATCTTGTCACTTTTCTGAGAGACCTTCTGGGGAGATCTGATCAATCAGAGCTTTTTCCCTAAGAGAAGAGAACTGAAAGTCACTAAGGAGTTCTCATATCTCTCCTCCTCCTCCCCAACAGGTAATTTTTAAAGTCTGCTCCCTCCCTTTTGTGTCAGAAACAGGGAAGATAAGTGACCTTTGAAAATGATTACAAGAGCAGGGGAGAGAGAGAGAAAAAGCCATAGGTTGTCAGACTAACAGTGTGGGAGCTGGAGCTGAATATCAAGTTTTTCCTAGGAAGTCTTTCCCTAGAGAGGTGTAAAATATGATTATAGGACTAAAGTCATTCCATATTGGACTCATAGGAGTGCTTCTGAATTATAAGGTAATAACCCTAGAGTGGATGACTCCCTCATCGAACTCAGAAGTAGTCCGCTGCTTTGCTCTCTCTGGGAGGTAATTGCTGTAAGTTAAATAAACAGTAGAATAGGTGACACAGAAATTCAGGAATGAATTAAAAAGCTAACTTCTTAGGCTTGGGAGGAGGCAGCAAATAAGGACAATGATAAGTTAGCTCCTTCTCCTTCTGTGTCCTAATTCTATTTCTTTCATCCTAATTCTAGCAGCAAGATTAAAACTTTTTATGCCCACCTACATGAGTGCATGCTTAGATTCACACTAATCCTCCTTGAGGGGAGCATTTGGAACCTTTGAAAGTGCCCAGAACCACTCCACTGCACTCACTTTGTCATGTCATTCTATTCTATTCAAAGTTCTGGAACAGCTTTCCAAAGGGAGTAATGGGGACAAAAAACCTGACTGGCTTCAAGACTGAGCTTGATAAATGTATGGAGGGTATGGTATGATAAGCTAGACTAGTGCAAATGGTGGCTTCTCTATAACCTAAAGTATCTAAACCATGATTTGAGGACCTCAATAACTACTATGGGAGTCTATTACAGGAGTGGGTGGGTAAGGTTCTGTGGCCTGCAATGTGCAGGAGGTCAGACTAGATTATCATGACAGTCCCTTCTGACCTTAAAGTTTATAAATCTATATAGGATCTTATGCCACCCTGATCACCAAATAATATGTGAGCACCTTCCAGTAGTGCATTCAGTGACATGACTAACATCTGTCATATATGGTTCATTCTTTCATCTGCACAATTGCGTGTACAGTGGAGTGTTTGTTTTTTTAAAGGTACATGCTGCTATGTATTTATATTAGAGAAGGCAAGGTTGAAGAAAGGTACCTTCTTTTTGGGGGGAGAAGGTGGTGAGGTTTCTTATGGTCCTTATTTCTTGTGGGAATTTGTTCCATCATATCAAATTGGCCTCTGAAAAAGCGCTGTCCCTTTTACCCCTTATGGTAGAAAGTTCCATTTAGGGTTGCCAGGTGTCTGGTTTTCAATCAGAACTCCTGGTCGAAAAGGGATCCTGGTGGCACTGGTCAGCACCGCTGACTGGGCCATTAGAAGTCCAGTTGGCGACACCAAAGGGCTAAGGCAGGCTCCCTGTCTGCCATGGCTCTGCAAGGCTCCCAGAAGCAGCAGCAGCAGCATGTCCCCCCTCCAGATCCTAGGCATAGGGGCAGCCAGGGGGCTCCATGCACTGCCTCCACCCCATGCACCAGGTCTGCAGCTCCCATTGGCCAGGAATCACAGCCAATGGGAGCTGCAGGGTAGGCCTGTGTACCGAGCAGGATGCAGAGCCACCTGGCCATGCCTCCGTCTAGGAGCTGGAGTGGAGACATGCTGCTGTTTCCGGGAGCTGCCTGAGGTAAGCGCCACCCGGAGCCTGCAGCCCTGATCCTCTCCCATGCCCCGTCCCCCCCCAGCCCTGATCCCCTCCCATGTCCCACCCCAGCCCTGATCCCACTCCTTCCCTCCAAACCCCTCAATCTGAGCCTGGAGGACCCTCCTATACCCCAAACCCCTCCTCGCCAGCCCCACCCCAGAGCCTGCACTCCTGGCTGGAGCCCTCAACCCTCCACCCTCCACACACACTCCAACCCCTTGAGCCAGCCCGGAGCCCCCTCTCACACTCCAAATCCCTTGATCCCAGCCTAGAGCACCCTCTTACACCTCAAACCCCTCATCCCCAGCCCCACCTCTGAGCCAGCACCCTGCAGCTGGAGCCCTCACAGCCCAACCCCCTACCCCAGCCCAGAGCCCCCTCCTGCACCCACAGCCATCGGATCCCTCACCTCCTCCCACATCCCAACCCACTACCTCAGCCTGGATCCCCTTCTGACACCGTGAACTCCTCATTTCTCCATCCCGGAGCCTGCACCCCCAGCTGGAGCCCACACCCTCTTCTGCACCCCACCTCTCTGAGCCAGCCTGGTGAAAATGAGTGAATGAGTGAGGATGGAGAGAGTGAGTGACAGAGTGGGGGGGGATGGAGTGACTGGGGGTGAGGTCTTAGAGAAGGACAGAGTCTCAGAGAAGGGATGTGGCAAGGGTGTTTGGATTTGTGAAAGTAGAAAATTGGTAACCCTAGTTCCATTATCGTGGGTTAGATTATAAAACTGCATTAATTCTGTACCCTTGCATTTGATCCTAAGGTTTGGGGTTTTTTTTTTTTAATGTTTGGGAGCCTAATTGCTGTATATTTAAATGACGCTCTATCATTTATTCTTCCATGTGGAACAGATCCCATATTAGTGGAAAGTATACATGTGAACAATAAATCAAAAGTCTTAGAAAACAACACAGTATGACTAAGAAATAGTTTTTGTTTTTACTAATTGTGAGGGAATAACAGTTAGGTTAAACCCATTCAGCTAGAATTCAATTATGCACGATTTGTGTACAATAGGAAATTGCATTTTTGAAAGGGAAAAAATGAAAGTTTTTATTATGATCTTGTATCCCAAAATATATAGGCCAGTTCAAAATTCTAGTGACTGCCTGCCTATGCCATGTGAGTGTATATTATAAATATACATAGACTGTTAAAAGGCATTATGTTTTATAAAATGAAATTAACATTGAGTATAAATGTTACTAAATAATTGCATTTATGAAAAGGAAGAATATATTTAGATTCAGAATTAGACAAAACTCTTTAATCAGCACCTGATGCCTTATTTATAATCAAAATGGCATTAGTTTAACTAACAATGTGATTTTAAACTGATTTAATTAAACTGGTGGAAAACCGTTGATAAGGCAAGTTTTAATTTGATTTAAACTTGCCTTATATCTGTGCAGTCTAACTTTATTTCTTGTGAAGTTAAATTAATATAAACCAGATTTAAATCAAATTAAGAGTATTCAGACGTGGTTCTACACCCATGTAACTAAATCAGTTTGTAAACCAACGAAGTTAACCTGGTGCAACTGTGAATACAGAAGAGGCCAGAGTAGAATTAGAACTAAAGGAAGAGAGCAGTATTTAGCTTTTATGGTCTGTACTGAGCTAGAATATATTACTGTAGAAAGAAACAAGATCCCTCACTGAGGTTAATTTAGAATTAAAGCAAATTTGATTTTTTTAGGAATTACACCAACACTCAGAATTAATGAAATACATTCAGGCAACACACATCAAGCTCCAAGCATTAGCCCACCAGCATCTAATTTCTTTTCTCGTGCGCACTTTCAATTCAACATCATTAGTACCCTCAATACAGTGTTGTTAAATCAAAAATTAACATTAATAAATGTTAACAGCAGCTTAAGCTTTACATTAATCTACAACCTAGAAGTGAAGAGGAATATTTTACCAGCACTACATCATATCCTTATTACAAAGCAGTTCCTACATTTCTACTGTCACTGACTATAGTGACAATGAGTATAAATAACTATCCTAGCACAGATATGTTGCATGTTTAGACAAGGTGAACAACTAGAAACTGAAAACAGTAAATGTATTATCTGAGACAATTTGACTGGTAATCATTATGACACAAAAGCAGTAACAACAGATTTTAGAGTAGGTATTGGCAAATCAATAAGGGTAAATTAACATTAGTGAAAGCCAGCTTTTTTCCCTTTGCCTGGATATACCAGTTTGTTAGGCCAGGTCCACACTACAGCGTTAAATCGATTTAAACAGCGTTAAATCGATTTAACGCTGTAACCGTCCACACTACAAGGCACTTAAAATCGATTTTAAGGGGTCTTAAAATCGATTTCTGTACTCCAGCTAAACGAAAGGAGTAACCCTAAAATCGATATTACTAAATCGATTTAGGGTTAGTGTGGACGGATATCGAAGTTATTGGTCCTATTCTTTTACTGAGCTACCCAGAATGCACCGCTCCGGAAATCGATGGTACCCTGGGACCATGGACGCACACCACCGAAGTAATGTGCCCTAGTGTGGACGCGTAAAATCGATTTTATAAAACCTGTTTTATAAAATAGATTTTACTAATATCGATTTAAAGCTGTAGTGTGGACGTAGGCTAAGATGCTGTGTGTATGCTATGTCAGTTTCCTCTGCTGCTAAAAATCCTTTCAAATAATGGCATGCATTTTAGAGAACAGCATGAATATGTACTGTAGCTGAGTTCCCCTTTGTGTTTATAAGAATAAAATCAGCTCTGTGATTTTGTTCCAGCTGCAATTGATGGATGAGGTTAGATCACTTTATGTGTTTTAAGATTCTATATACTGTTTTCTCTTTGGCAATGCTATCTAGAATCATGTGTTAGAAATCACATGTGCCTAGCATGAGATCAGTTCTGATTTGGTATTGCAGCTACTACATGTGATCATGTTTAATAAAATATTCCATAGCTATATTATAGGTACATATAGCCTGCTATGAAAGGCAGCAACTCTGTCGTGAGTTATCCCTTGTATTAGCTTTTGCAGCCTATTTCTATTGTGGAACTATGCTGGTTGTTAAGTTGTTTGCCTTTTAAAGAAGTGAGTTTGAACTGTAACAGAGCTATATGCTTGCTCCTCTTGGATACATTCTGTGGTAGTGCACTTCCAAAAATTGCAATGAAACTAGCACACAACATATGCTAATACAAAGTTTGTTTGGGGTTTTTAAAGAACACTTAATTAGACTTCCAGTAATATCACTACCGCCATTGCTCCAACTGTCTGCCTCTGCCTTGAAGTGCTTGGCTGGTGACTTCATCAGCAACATTCTTTTTATGACCTGGTTGGAACTGCAGAAATATGGCTCAGAATGAAAGTGTGTCTTTTTAGTTCCCTGTATAGTATGGTTTGGTTTTGGTTGGTTGAACGAGGTGGTGTAAGGGCATTACAAATTATGCCCCAGATTTCTGTACTAACAACATTAGTACCTGATCTGCAACAGTGAGATCTGGAAAACTCTTGGTTTATAAAAACAATAAAGAGCTCTTATCTCTCCTTTCAGGATATGCTGAGTACAAAGCAAGCCTGGCTCTTATTCTTTGTTCTGCATATAGACAACTGATTACCTCCGCTCAAAGCAAGTTTACAGCTTTGCCTGTTCTTATTTCTTTACAGTGACCTAGTTTACCTAAGTCTCTCAGGAAATAAAATAATAATTTGTTGCACTTACACAGCTCCCTTCATCAGAGCTTCTCAGTGTGCTTTGAAACATTAATTAAGCATGCCTTAAAACACCATTATCAGGTAAGTACATACAAAGAATATTTCAAATGGGATCAACATAAAAGGTGTATAAATGGCTTTGTCTTCTCCAAGAAACACTGGTAATGTCCTGCATGCTTAGGAGGGCTTGGAATGGGAAACGAATAATGACAAGGAAATTGCAATACTGTCTGAACAATAATTTGTAAAGAAACATTTTTGTGGCCATCATGTACACTTTTAAAAACACCAGGATTCCCCTGGAGATTAAGTCTTGAATTTCATAGTTTTATTATTTATCCTGTTCAGAAACTATTTTTTTCATGAAAGGAGCTAGCAACATTAGCCCAGACTTAAAAGGACTTTTTTATTCAACATGTCACCAGTTAAATCTTTATTTTTAGACCATTTCCACATTCCAAGATTAAGGGAGCTCTCAGTCTTCTGAGAATGTAGGTATAAAAATTAGTATTACATACTATAATGGACTGGCAAGATTCGTCTTAACATGTCACTGTCCACAGGTGATGAGCCGACTTGGAAAGAGTTAAATGGTTTCTGCTGACCCACTGAGGCAGATGGTTCATTACTCCCACCCAGATATAAAGAGGTGACAGACACTGTCTACAGAGAAAGAACTTAGGGTGATGGCTGAGCAGTTCTGAGGAAGGAAGCAGCCAACTCTGTAGAGTTTCTCTTTAAACACCATACTGGAGGAAGGGAAATGAGGGCAGGAGACTGGAGAGAGTATTAAACGCTGCACAGTGAGAGAGACTGGTTTTAGAGCAGACTGAGAAAGGCAGTTGCTCACACAAATACTCAAATGCAGAAACAAATACTTCATATGCAAGACAGCAGTCACACGTGAAATGGGATGGCAAAGGATATGGGAGAAATAAGTGCTCTATCCATAGGCACATTGGAGAATTTGAAGCCAATTGGTAAAGCCCATGGATATCTGCCTGTGTATGGAATATGCCACATATTTACCGACGCAGGTGAGACTCAAACCAAGACCATCAGCTATAACAGGAAGTTTACTAAATGAGCTAAACAAAGGAAGACTTCAGCAGCCAAAACCAGTTAGAACTTTGCTAAGCTTTACTCAGCTGGAAATCTTAGAGTAGTAGATTTTGAAGCCAGAAGGGAATATTAGATCTGATTTCCTGTATATCACAGGCTATTAAATTTATCCCGTATTGAGCCCAATAAATTGTTTTTGATGAAAACAGATCTTCAGGAAAGGCATCCAGTCTTAATATGAAGGCATCAAGAGATAGAGAATCCACCCCTTCCCTTGATAATTTGTTCCAATGTGTAATTAGCCCTACAGTTAAAAACGTGTGTCTCACTTCCGGTTTGAAATTGCCTGGCTTCAGCTTCCAGACATTGATTCTTGTTATGCCTTTCTAAGGCAGATTAAATAGTCTTTTAGTATTTTCTCCCCATGAAGACATTTCTACACTGTTATCAAGTCACCTCTCAAACTTTTCTCAAACCTCTCAAACAGCCTTTCATTATAAGATATTTTCCTTAGAAAGGTGAAGTGACTTGGCCAGCAGGTCAGTGGGAGAGCCAGAAAAAGAACCCAGGACTCCTGCATCTGAGTCCAGTGTTTTCTAATGCTATTAATCTGCAAATACTACTACATCTATTAGGGATTAAGCCCCCAGCCTAAATACCCTTAGCAGATTTGTCACCTTCCATGAATTCTTAGCTCAGACAGCACCACACAGTTTAACATAATTAGCACAGTCAGTCCTGTGGTATAGTTTAAATAATTTATCTGGGAGTTCAAATAAAGGATTTGGTGGCTAAGCCAGCAAACAAGGTGGTTGCTTAATGGTTTAATCTTAGAGGTAGAGGGAGAGAAGCACCAGTCACTAAGGGTATGTTTACGCTACAGGATTATTCCGATTTTACATAAACCGGTTTTGTAAACAGATTGTATAAAGTCGAGTGCACGCGGCCACACAAAGCACAATAATTTGGCGGTGTGCGTCCATGTATCGAGGCTAGCGTTGATTTCTGGAGCATTGCACTGTGGGTAACTATCCCGTAACTATCCCATAGTTCCCGCAGTCTCCCCCGTCCATTGGAATTCTGGGTTGAGATCCCAGTGCATGATGGTGCAAAAACAGTATCGCGGGTGATTCTGAGTAAATGTCATCACTCATTCCTTCCTCCGTGAAAGCAACGGCAGACAATCATTTCACGTGCTTTTTCCCTGGATTGCCCTGGCAGACGCCATAGCATGGCAACCATGGAGCCCGTTTTGCCTTTTGTCACTGTCACCATATGTGTACTGGATGCCGCTGACAGAGGTGGTACTGCAGCACTACACCGCAGCATTCATTTGCCTTTGCAAGGTAGCAGAGACGGTTATCAGTCATTCTGTACCAGCTGCTGTGCCACTGTAAATTGGCGATGAGATGATGGTTATCAGTCATTCTGTACTGTCTGCTGCTGTCATGGGTGCTCCTGGCTGGCCTTCGCTGAGGTCCGCCGGGGGCGCAAAGACAAAAATGGGAATGACTCCCCGGGTCATTCCCTCCTTTATATTTTATCTAAAAATAGAGTCAGTCCTGCCTGGAATATGGGGCAAGTGTACTAGAGAACCAGTGTATCAGAGAACCAGAGAGCACAGCCGCTCTGTGTCAGATCCCGCAGAAATGATGAGCTGCATGCCATTCTAGGAGGTGCCCCTGCAACAACCCCACCCATTGCTTCCCTTTTTCCCCCAACCCTCCTGGGCTACCGTTGCAGCGTCCCCCCATTTATGTGATGAAGTAATAAAGAACACAGGAATAAGAAGCACTGACTTTTTAGTGAGATAAAATGAGGGAGAGGCAGCCTCCAGCTGCTATGATAGTCCAGGCAGTACAGAATCTTTTCTTTAGATATGAAAGGAGGTGGGGCTGATGGAGCTCAGCCCCCAGTTGCTATGATGAAGAAGGTTACCAGCCATTCTGTACCATCTGCCGGGAATGACTGGGAATCATTCCTATTTTTATCCAGGCGCCCCCGGCCGACCTCACCTGAGGCCAGCCAGGAGCACTCACGGGATGACGACGAGGACGGCTACCTGTCATTCTGCACTGTACCGTCTGCCACCGGGGAGGGGAGGGGAGAGGATGCTGCTGTTCAGTGCCGCAGCACTGCGTCTACCAGCAGCATGCAGTACACATACGGTGACATTGAAAAAAGTCAAGAAACGATTTTTTTCCCTTTTCTTTCATGGGGGAGGGTACATTGACGAGATATACCCTGAACCACCCCGGACAATGTGTTTGACCCTACAGGCATTGGGAGCTCAGCCAAGAATGCAAATGCTTTTTTGGAGACTGCGGGGACTGTGGGACAGCTGGAGTCCTCAGCACCCCCTCCCTCCCTCCATGAGCGTCCATTTGATTCTTTGACTTTCCGTTACGCTTGTCACACAGCACTGTGCTGTGGACTCTGTATCATAGCCTGGAGATTTTTTTCAAATGCTTTGGCATTTCGTTTTCTGTGATGGAGCTCAGATAGAACAGATTTGTCTCCCCATACAGCGATCAGATCCAGTATCTCCCATACGGTCCATGCTGGAGCTCTTTTTGGATTTGGGAGTGTATGGCCGCCCATGCTGATCAGAGCTCCACGCTAGGCAAACAGGAAATGAAATTCAAAAGTTCGCGGGGCTTTTCCTGTCTACCTGGCCAGTGCATCCGAGTTCAGATTGCTTTCCAGAGTGGTCACAATGGTGCACTGTAGGATACCACCCAGAGGCCAATACCGTGGATTTGCGGCCACACTAACCCTAATCTGACATGGCAATACCAATTTCAGCGCTACTCATCTCGTTGGGGAGGAGTACAGAAACCGATTTAAAGAGCCCTTTATATCAATATAAAGGGCCTTGTTGTGTGGGCGGGTTTAACGCTGTTAAATTCGGTTTAAATGCGTAGTGTAGACCAGGCCTAAGGCTAAGCTGAAGGACCTGGAGCAGAAAATAAGAAGCTGAATAAGGAGATGAAAGAAGAACTGCAGGCCAATATTATGGACATCAAAAGTGAAATCAGTGAGGTTAATAAAAAAAAAAAAATAAGAGGTTGAAATAGGATAAAACAGCAGCTGAAAATTACCACCAATCTAGGTCAAAGACTGCAAATAATATTTTTTAAAGAGAGAATTAAAATTACAGGACATGTAGAATAGGGAAAACAGAAACAAAGTAAGGACTAAAGGTATTCTGGAGGAAGAAATCATCTGGAAATGCCAAATTAGATTTTTCAAGATATGTTAAAATTGGGCAGCCAGGTATGCATTTAGTGAAAGGGTACAAAGGTCCCTTTTTCCCTAGTCTCCATTAGGATCAAGACAGATGTGATTATCTGTCTACATTACTACTAATGTAGGAAAAACATACTAAGAGCTATGAGAGAGAGATCTGAAACATGGATCATACTTTCACCAACTCATAAAAATCTTTCCAGATCTGGTAACCTCAGCCCTTAGATAAAAGGAACTGCACCAGGTAACCACAATTCTTAGAAAATGGGGGTTCCCATTAGACTAGTGGTAGGTAACCTGTGGCCTGTGGGCAGCCCATCAGGGTAATCTGATTGCGAGCTGCGAAACATTTTGCTGACATTGACCATCTGCAGACATGACTGCCCCCTTTCCCCCCACCCCGCAGCTCCCATTGGCCGGGAATGGCAAACCGTGGCCACTGGGAGCTGAGAGGGGCCGAGCCTGCGACTGGTCAATGTCAGCAAAATGTCTCACACCCCGCAGGTTGCCCATGACTGCATTAGACTGTCCTTTAAATGGAGAAGTGTGTGTCTTTTTTCAGAGCCCAAGTAAGGGAAAGAGATACTAATGGAAATGGGAAGAGGCAACTCACCTAGGGAACAACCAGCTGAACAGGAAAAAAGCAACTGGACCTACATGTCACCAAAAAACAACTGGGAATCAGTGAGACCAAAGAGAAAGAGAAACAATATAAGAAGATGCAACAAGACAACAGGACAGACCTCAGAATGGTAGTAGTCTAGACATAGAAGAACAAGATTAAAATATGGGTTAAGTCATTATTCTAAGTAATAGATATTATATTTTTATAGCAATGTGGGTAATGGGCTTTCTAGCACCCAGGAAGCAGTGCACTTAATAGATACACATTTATTGCTAAATTAATGCTGTGGTTCACAGAATTTAATAGACAAAGAGAACAGTGATTTAGCTGGGGACCTAGTTCTCCTTCCCCTAATGAAGTATATTTGATGTTAGAGTTATTAATATGAGAATGTTTGTGACAGTCATTGAAAAGGGGTCATTTTACAGTGAACATTTTAAGAATACATGAGCTCAAGATTATACCACAATCTTATAATGTTGGGCATTAAAAGAACATTTGATAAAGCATGGTTTTTTTAAGTATATAGATCCCTTCAGCAGGGATCCAGCACACACATATAGGAAAAGAAGAGAACTCAGGTTCCCATGGACAGTGGGGACCAGCCAATAATAGGGGAAGGAAGAGAGAAGTGGGAATGGGAACAGAAAGCCAGAAGTGAAGGAAAAATATAAATCAAACTGGGCTTCGTGACACAGAGGCACCGACACCTCCACAGAAAGAATATAGCTTTTTTTTCTAACTCTGCAAATTTATACACCGGGATCAGCTACATTCAGGTATCATCAGTTGGTAGCAGATAATATAGATTGAAATATCATACCTCAGATATCCTATCCCAAGTATGGCCACAATGGATGTGACCCAATTTAACATTAACAGTGGTGATCCTATATAAAAGGTTTAGAAATTGAATGGTTCCCTAATAAAGCATTTGGATTTTTTTATTTATTTTTGTTTTGTTGGGTTTGGTTTTTGGTTGTTTGGTTGCTTGATGATATCAAGACAGAAACCAAGGGTTTTTTATACTAATGATAAAGGTCAAACCTCTATAAACATTTCCTAGAATACATATTGAAACAGGGAAATTAGCCTCACATCCCAAAGGAAAAAAGAAGGGGAAACAGAAGCAAATTACTAATGGAGATTAAAAAACTGCAAGTTTTGCATAAAATAATGAGGTCTAGAAGTATATTTAAATGCCTCTCCTTCCTCAGAAAGCAATTAAATGCCATATTTCTAAAGAACACTAAAAAGGCCTTCAATTAGCTGACACAGAGATTTTAGGAGGGGGCAATAAGGCTAATAAACTCCTTGCCTGCAGATTAAGAAAAAAAAAAAGGAATGAAAAGAGTCAAATTCTGGCAATGCAAATTCAAAATCAGAAGTAAAATTTAAGACCAGGGAGATTGTTGAAGAATTCAGGAGGCTTCATACAAAATTGTATGCCTTGAAAGACCCAATGGAGAAAATTATAGAATATATTCATGCCTGTTAACCCTTGAACAGGAATACTTAGAAAGACCAAGAGAGAAAGGGAAGTTCATAAAGGTGAATAAATCAGCACTGACACAAAAATCTCCAGGACCAGATGGGTTCTCAGAGTTTTATAAGAGGACATCAGATGTAATTGCTGGTAAACTAGCCACTCTACTGAATTGTTTGTTTGTTTTTTTAAAAGAGCAATGAGATTCCCAATACAATTAAAGAAGTAGATACAATAGAAATAGCAAAGTTACAAAAAGACAAGGTGCTATCTGGCTCACATGGGCCATTCTCACTTCTTAATGTAGACATGAAAATACTTTCAGAGACTCTTTTCAGAAGACCAAAAACCGTTCTTCTTCAGTTACTATACATTTGATCTAACAAGTTTCCTACATAACAGATCACTGAGCGATAACATAGGATGAATCATAGTAGTAATTCAGAATATTCAGAATAATATTCAGAGATCTACCACTATCTTTAGACTCTGAGAAGGTCTTTGCTAAAGCAAAGTGGCCCTTCATAAAAACACTGCTACTGAAGGAGGGTTTGGGAGTTTAAGAAAATAATACATCTCAAATCCTCAAATAAAACTTTCATTTGAATAAGCAGTTTACTGTTGTAGACCTAGAACTATTAGCCTATAAATATTTACATTTAATAATTGGGCCACACCAGTTGCAGCACATAAAAACAGGAGAAAAGGATGAGGTTGAGTGTCTTTTTTTAAAACTTTCAAATACTTCCTTGTGTTCTGAAACATATTCAGATACGGATTTTCATTTCTTCTCATTGTACTGTGTCAAATCTTTAGACTATTATCTGCTAACAGCTTGAAATGGGCACACGGTGGGTGTGAGATTCATCAATACGTTCAGATGCTCATGCACTTCAGAGCTTGCATGCGTACCCTGTTTGTTTCTTGTGTGTATTTTCTAGACTAATACATAGCCTTACCTCAACAGGTCGCTTTGCATATATACACAGGCTAATGTATTATCATAATACATATATCTCATGAAATGTATTGTATTTTCCTCATAAAACAAGTTATTTTTAATATTTATTTGAATGATAGAAAAGTGAAGTGAAAATCAGAAAAAAATGAATACTTTTTGTAAAATCCAGGAATTTTTTGGTAAAAATCAGTTTAAACTGTAAATAAAGGGGTTTATATATTATATATCTCAAGATCAAGTAGATTTTATAATGTATGTGGAACAAGATGTGCTGAGTCTGAAGCTAACTTAGAACCTGTCGCTCTACTACCGATCATTATATATTAATTGGAAAGTGATTGGAAGCAGGTAGTTGACAGAGGATGTCCACTAACTGAGTAGAACTACAACAGAAGGGCTAATTGAGGGGGAGGTAACCCCAACAACTGGGATTATATAAAAAGACTGGAAGGGAATGGTCGAGAAGAGTTAGAAGCCTGAAAGAAGGCTGAATTTGGCAGGACTAGATGCTGCTAGTACTGTTCCCTGCCCTAGTAGCAAGTGGGAAGCTGGCTGTGAACTGTACCTAGGGCTAATCAGAGGGGAGCAGAGCAGGAGGGCCATTTGGCCTGGGTTCCAAGCTCAAAGGGTCCTCAAATTTAGACACGTTAATTTTTTGGCATTTGATAAGTTTCACAACTTGTTTTTATGTGTATTCCTATCGGACCAAAATGTGACACACACACTCAGTTTAGAGCTGCAAATGTAAGCAAATAAGAGATATGATTTGGTAAAAGACATAATTTTTTTTGTTAACAGATATAGATTGTCATATTAAAGAGTTAAAAACGTTCATAAATATTAATAAAAATATATTGGTTCTGATGGCACAAGATTAGACTGTGATTAATGTATGTCTTAGATCAGCTGATTATATAACCAAATCACTATTAGTAGCTGGTGCTGGATCAAGTGCGTGTTGAAAGGTAGAGAATTGTTACTTTTTAGTGTCTGTATAGTTTTACATCTAGTTGACTAAGGAATTATTTATGTGTGCGAATTCCTCATTATTATCTTCATATGGTATCTAAAAGAGGTGACTTGTTGGTTCGTTGAGCCCTAGCTCGGTAGCTTGGCCATCATCATAGGCTTTCATAGTCTATAGGCCCAGATTCAAGGTGAACATTTGTGAGGACAGTCTTGTACAGTGAGTTTCATGAGGACACGTTTGAAATTTCTGGACATTATCCCTCTGTCTGTATCTGTGTCTGTCTTTAGAATATATATGTCATCCCTTTGTCTTCAGCTCAGGCTGTTATATTATACCTTGCGTGCTTGAGTTTTGATTCAGTAATAAGGATAATAACCAGTCTGACTGTTTCATTTTGTGTTCTTAATTAGTATTCCTTCATTGAGAATTTACTCTTGACTGAACTCTTTACAGAAACTAATAACTGGAAAAAACTCCTTGAGCCATCCTGAATGTCATCCTTTTTCTTTCTGAGCAAGGATTGGCTTTCTTTGGTTCCAGTCAACATACTGGTCATCGTGCAAATGGAAACTTTCTAGGCATAGTTGAGCTCCTCAGCAAATATGACCCACTTTTATCAGAGCATGTTAAACACGTTTGAGAATCATAAGAGAGTCAAAAGCGCATGCAAGTCCATTATCTCTCCACACACATACAAAACGAGTGTATTGAGCTATGTGGGTCATTAGTACAAACAACAATTCTTGATGAGATTCAAATTGCCAAGTATTTTTCAATCATTGTTGATGCCGCTCCAGATTGTCTCACAAGGAACAGACTACTATGGTTAGTCGATACGTTAAGATTGTAGACAGCTCAAAATTTTCAATAAAAGAAAGGTTTATTTTGTTTGATAATTTCATGAGAAAAACAGGAAAAGAAATTGCTGCTTGAGTACCAGCAATTCTAGAAGGTTTTTAAGTTAGATTTTCAAGTCTGCATTAGTTAAGCCTATGACAATGGATCTAATATGACTGGGAAGTACTGCTTAAGCACAATTCTGCTTGAACATAGTTCTGCTTGAGCATTGTTCAAAGTGTATTTTCTCCAGCTGTGGAAATCGCACACAAAACCTGGGAGGTGTTAACTGTGCTGAATCATGCAAGGAGGCAATTACTTACTTTGGAACTGTTCAGCAAATGTACAACCTCTTCATTAGCAGTCCACAAAGGTGGGAAATTCTGAAGCAATATCATCTTGTTTCATTGCATGGGATGTCCAAAACTAGATCGTCTGCACAGATTGATGGTATTCAACCAGTTGTGCAGCATTTGAATTCAGTGATAAAGGCTTTAAATGAGCTTAAATCACTCAATCTCACTGCACAAGCTCGAACTGAACTTCAGTCTATTCAGAAGCACATGTCCAAATTTGAATTCATTCTGATGTCATCTTTGTGGATGAAGCAACTTACAATGATCCACCAAACTAATCTGGTAATTGAAGCATGCAATGCTACACTTGATGGTGAGAGGGATAACACTGAAAGTCTTATCAATGACATTCAACAGATTCGTGAACAATGGGATGCAGTCCTGACTGAGTCCAAATTAGTAGCACAGAATATTGGCATTTCATCTGAGTTCTCCACCAATTGCAACTTATCTACTGAATCCGATGCCGAGCAGCATTATAGGGTTAATGCCTTCCTTGTCATCGTTGACTCTATTCAATCAGGTCTTACACGTCGATTTGAGTCACTGTGACTAATTTGTATCCTTTTGGGGTCTCTTTGGCAGTTAAACAGACTGAGTAATGAAGATCTACTTTCTGCAACTGAACAATTTCAGCAACTGTAAAACAAAAAATGATCTCAGTGACGAGGTCATCTTCCTCAAATGAATATATTCCATGAACTTTAAATTGGATTGCAAGCCAAAGGAATTGCTTCAAGAAATACTCAAACTTGGACTCTCTGGGGTGTTTCCTAATATCACAATTGCATTGCGTATTTTTGTCAGTTTGCCTGCATCAGTGGCTTCAGGTGAACGCACCTTCAACGTGTTGAAGCAAGTAAAGAACTATCACCATTCAGCTATGGGACAAGAGCATTTGAATGGGCTCGCTATGCTTAAAATCAACTGTGACATTGCACAAAAGCTAAATTTTTCCTCAACAATTAGTGCATTTGCACAGAAAAAGGCTAGAAAAGCATTTGTTAAATAAAAAAATATTCAAATTATGCCTCACTTTTTTTGGTGCCTTATTTTGTTTCCATGTGTCGTCATTTTTTATTTTTATTATGACTAGGGACCTCAAAAGCTAGAAATGGCCTGGGCCTTTCTGGACCTCTGAGAGGGCCTGACTGTACCTATATGTACATAACATTACAGGTTGTGGTCTGCTGGAAGAATACAATATACAGTGGTAGTGAAGGAGATCTGGAGTGCTCATGGTCTGTGATTAAGACTTGGAAGGTTACCATATTTGGAATCTGAACAAAATAAATACATTGACAATGATATGGCATTGCCAAACACAAATGGGTCTTTTAAAGTTAGCAAATGCACATTATGAATAAGATTAATACTTGATGGAAACTTCATGTATTTTAATAGGGACAAAATAAATTAAAAAAAATAAAGGAAAGGTTTAATACAAAACTTTAGGATCTAAAAATAAAAAAATTGAGTAGGTTTTAAAACTGGTAATGATAGGCTATTTTGACTGTTTTACTTTTCAATTTGTTATTAATTTACTTTTTTACTATGGTATAATTTAATCTGGGAGTTAAAATGAAAGATTTTTGACAACTCTCATAACAACATTAAGAGCCAGTGGAAGGTGACCATATGGTACATAAAGGCTTGCCCTTATAAACTCAAATACCATTAAATCTGTATTTCATTATCCTAATTCCATAAATGTGTCCAGCTTCTTCTTGCAGTGATTTATGCTTCTTACTGTTATTGCTGACTTCAGCAGTTCATTCCATCTTGCAGCCACTCATTGAGCTAATCAGATTAATGTTTTAACATAGCATTTTTATTATTATTTCAAAAAAAGAGATAATTTTTTAGTAACATTTGTGAGGAAGAGAAGGAGGACAGAAATTCTTGTCAGCAGGAAATATGGTTCATCATATAATATGGAAGGCTTGAAATGTAGACCCAGTTAGCTTTGTAGTAGATTTTTTGCCACCCAACTAGCAAACCAACTAGCCTTCAGATGTCGTCATGGCACTTTATTCACACCAGAAAACATGCATACATAATGGCAGCTAATGAATGATACAGTTTATTGGTTAAAATTATGGATCAGAGACTCCAAAAGAATTGTGGGTTTTGCAAAATAAAGTTTGTAGATGACACAAAAATTATGGGAGTGGTAAATAATGAAGAGGACAGGTCACTGATTCAGAATGATCTGGATCTCTTGATAAACTGAGCACAAGCAAAAAATATGTTTTTATATGGCTGAATGTAAATGTATACATCTAGGAACAAAGAACCTAGGCCATACTTACAGGATGGGAGACTTTATCTTGGGAAGCAGTGACTCTGGAAAGGATTTGGGAGTCATGGTGGATAATCAGGTGAACATGAGCATCCAGTGAGCCACTGGCCAAAAGAGCTAATGTGATCCTGGAAAGCAGAAACAGGGGAATCTTGAGTCGGAGTAGAGAGATAATATTACTTGTGTATTTAGCACTGGCATGATTGCTGCTGGAATAGTCTATCCAGCTCTGGTGCCCGCAATTCAAGGATGCTGATAAACTGGACAGGTTTCATAGAAGAGCCACGAGAATGATTAAACGATAAGAAAAGATTAGATTAGAAAAAGATTAGAAAAGATCTAATAGTGATTATATCACTAATTATAAAGAGCTCAATCTATTAAACCTAACAAAGAGAAGGTTAAGGAGTGACTGAAAAACCTTTAGAATTTGAGTGGGAGGGATCACTAATAGGAAAGTAATTCAGTATTTATGCCAATTCAGTTGATAATCACTCAAGCAATGGTATCCCTAGACACTGGTTTGAGAGCACTAACTCATTTTCACAGGACACCAAACTGCCACAAGATCACTTTCAGTCCCAGACAACCTGTATTAAAGTCCAGCAAGCTCTTTATCTCATTTCCCCATCTAGTCCTCTACCATTTTTTGTCTCTCTCTGTATAATAAAACACTCTGCTTCTGACACATCATTAACTAAGTAAGCCAGAATTTGGAAAATTCAGAGATGGCCAATGTATTATAAATTATGAGGGTGGCCTTTAACACAGTAATTCTTCACTCCCTCATGTCAAGCCTGAACCCACAATGTACCAAGTACTTGATCAGACTTTTACACTTTTTTCCCCTCATGTGTGACAATTTTATTAGCCAAAATAAATAAGCATGCTTCTTTACAGGAAAACCTTTCATGTAATCAGACCCCTAAAAATATACAGATGAATGCTTTTCCCATTAATGTTGTTCCCATGCTTTCCAGACATGGAATGCCACCAACAGGAAGAAAAAAGGAAAAGGAGAAAGTCCAATAAGAAAAAGACAACACGTGCAAGTGTGGCTGAAGTGATTTAGGATAAGTACTTCTCGGACCCATTGCTGGAAATACTTCTGATAAAGGTAGATGTGGAAGCTGGGCACCTGGAGACAGTGAAATAAAGGATGTGATTGAGAGAGGAAGGAGCTGTTCATTGATCAAATGGAATCCAGACATGACAATAATAACAGTTAATGAACCATGACCTATGAAGCCACTTCAGCACCTTTTTTATAACCCCACTTCATGGCCTTAATAATAATAAAACCATCAGTGCTTTTTACAGACCACATCTCCTCTGGCTTCTGAAGGGATAAAACTTTAACTGCAGAAGGTACATTTGATTCCTTCCCAATTTTTCACTCTTTATGCCTATTATGTTTAGAGTATATTTCATTATAATCTGTTCACTTTTATATCTATATTATGCACAGAAAAGACCAGAATTTCATATCTCTAATGGATTTTGCATTATTACAGAAATTAAATATTTAATTTATATTTATTTTAAGTAGCAGCTGAAGCTGATTGAAGAGTAATAAGCAAATCCTTTAAAAAAACTTCTCTTCGGTGATGTCTGGTCTTAACACAAGGTACTGCTTTTGATTTCAGATAACTTGTAAGTTTACATCTTACATTGAAAAAAATATAAAGCTGATTTGTTGCTTGTGAAAGATGCATGACTAACAAGCCTGGAGAATGATGTCTTCTGTTAATCCATAGAATACGAACAGCGAATGCAACAATAAAACCTTCCCCAAACTGGGCATGACCCACAACTGTGTACTTCAACCCTGATCGGGGAGGAACAGTTCTGGAAGGGCAATTCAGTCTCCATATCCATTCAGTATTGAGTCCTTTTGCTGAGAATGCCAATTTGCTTCCCAGATAACGTCAACTGTGATGGTGGAAATTGGACTGATGATAGCAACATGCATACAGGCCACTAAAGAGTTTTTAGATGTTAATAACTTTTTCTTAGTACCAGCCTGGATTAGATCAACATTTACAGTGAAAGGTTCTGTATTACATTACAGTTCCCCAAACCACACATCACTAAAGTTTATATTTTACACTGAATACACATTCAACTAAAGGAAGTTCTAATATAATCTATACTTTGATATCCCGAGCTGAAATCAGAACATTTCTCCCCATGGACCATCTTGCAAGATACCATAGCATTAATATGGTGTCCAACACTGAGACAAATAAACTGGCCTGGTTGTACCCCAGAGTATAAAATCATAAATTGGCCTAAACAGCATCCAAGCCCTGAAACTGTCAATGTATTTCAGGGGAATAGGGGGAATGCCCACATGCTCAGGGTCTAACTGATCAGAACTGGGAAGGAATCTTCCTCCAGGTCAGATTGGCAGAGACCCTGGGGTTTCTTTGCCTTCATCTGCAGTATGGGGAGCAGGTCACTTGCAGATTTAAACTAGTGTAAATGATGAATTCTCTGTAACTTGAAGTCTTTAAACCATGATTTGAGGACTTCAGTACTCAGCCAAAGATTAGGGTCTATTACAGGAGTGGGTGGGTGAGATTCTGTAGCCTGCAATGTGCAGGTCAGATGATCACAATGGTCCCTTCTGACCTTAAAGTCTATGAGTGCCATGAGGCAGCTGAGGCTGTCCCAAATTCCCTATTTTATATCCGTACCCTCTCTTCACCATTTTTTTTCTAGCTAAAGGGGACTGAGCAGACATCCATTTGAAGTCTGTTAGAATTATTCCTTAACTATTGGAGCATAAGCATCCTCATCTTTAACAAGGAATGGAGACAGATGAATTTGACTCTCGCCCCTCTCCACCACACCCATCCTTTCTTCCACTTTCCTCCAAAGCATCTATTAGTCTCCCTGCCAAAGACCACCAAGAATATGCTGTCTTCCCTCTCTATTCACTCAAGCAAGCCAACCCCCCCCCCCAAGAATTCCATCTATTAGAAGTCAAATCCCTTCTCTCCTCCCAGTCCAATAGCTTCACTGAACCCCTCAAAAACTGGCCATTCCCTAAACTGCTAACCCCCCGGAGATTAACCAGTATGCTAAGGGTTAATCAACTGGCAGCACTCCCAGCCGGAAGAGTGAAAGATCAAGATGATACATTAACCAAGGCCAGGTCTACACTAGAAATGTTTGCTGGTATGACAATGTTGGTTCAATGTGTGATTTTTTATTTTTAGGGAGAAAGGCATATACCAGATACACCAGCAAACATTGGCTAGTGTAGACCTGGCCCAGTGTCCCATCAGGTGAGGCAAAGCACTCATCACGAATACATGAATTTAGCCCTGGCCTTTCCATATACCAAATTGAAACAGGACCCTTCATGGTCCATCTCCGTTAACATATCATCCTCTGAGTTTATTTCCTCTCTTACAGTGAAGTTACTTTTCACTAAACAAGGGACAGTACTGTCCTATACACTTTAGGGATGGGCAAACCAGTGTGACTAAATTTAAAGAACTCAAATCTCAGTCCAAGGACATTTACAATTCATATAAAGTGACAGATGCTGCTATACTAACTAGTTTTGGCCAAAAGAAATATAGAAATCCCATTTAAAAAATATTCTCTCAGTACATGTTAGCTGCACAGAAACACAAATGTCCACCCACTTTATAGTCTTAAGGTCTATTTCTTTACAATGCATGTAACAGTTTACTTTCATGTTATGCTAAAGAGGACAGCATCACTATTAAAAAAATCTCAGATGGGAAAAGGATTCCCTCAAGGAAATTGAGAAAATATTATAGGAGAAGAGCAAGGCAAACAAAAGGATTCCATTCTAGTTGTGTACGCATTTTGATTCACTATTCAATAGGCTGAGGCCTAAAGGAATGCTATTTGTTATTTCTCCAGATATTGATTAGCACATTAAAGAGGAAAGCACTTCATTTTACTTCCTACCTTTGGACATGAAAGATTCAGACTACATTTAAATGACTTAGTATTAAAAATACCCAAGCCCCATCTCCACAAGCACTTAGCCCGTTGTTACCACTAGTGCAGCTGCACTATTGCCATACCATGGGTTTTAATTTTCTAGAGCAAACAAGGACTTAATGATCTCCAAGCAAAAATCAATCAGGTAAAATCAGTATGTCAAGGAAAAGACAAATGGGAGGTTTAAGAAAATACATTTCAAAATATGTAACAACATGTGGAAATCTCTTCCACTTACTTCCACCAAAACTGTTTAAAAAAAACAGGATTTAGAGGAGTCTGCAACATGTAAGAGTAGGTAGGATTCGCAGCTCATCTCAGTGTGAATAAATCATCCAGAGTCAGGACAGTCACATTTTAGAGATTCATTATTTTTAAAACGGCTTTTAAAATGACAATAGTGCATTAGAAAGGAAAACACAATCTATGAAAAAAGAAAGAATTTCAGACGTCACCCAAAAATATTTGCCAGAAGAAATAATTGGCTGCACTTAAAATCACTCTGCAGAGATTTAAATTGGAGACAGAGTGTAGCTAGAGCCTCCAACAGTTCCTCCAGGAACATTTGAAGTCTCCAGATAGTAGAGGTATTCTTGACAAAAGTGTTCTACTAACTGTTTGTGTTTTCAGAGGCCAAGGAGCCCTGGAGTGGGTAAACCTGATGGGATTTGGGGATTCACAAAACCTCCAGCACTTTAAAAAAAGTTATTAGGGCATGATCTTTTATTTTAAAAAAAATTAAATGATGCTTTGAGAAAATTTAATCTACAAATAAATAAACAAAAGGGAAAACAGTGTTATGAAACCACAAAGATTCTTGTTTGAAATCAATTCTTGCAATGCTTCTAGCTAGGGATAACCAAGAGAAAAGCATGCAGCAGTGGCATAAAGACAAGAGAACATGCAGCAACCCAGAACGCTCATTTAGCCAGGTCCAAATGGAAACTGAATCTCAAAAGCTTCACATTTTGTTCAAAATTTGCAGCCCAAAATTTCTGCATGAATTCTAAATTTAAGCTAAATAAGTTATCCCATCCCATCCCGGGCCACCGTTTCCCACAGCTCGCATTGGCTGGGAACGGCGAGCCGCAGCCACTGGGAGCTGCGAGCGGCCATACCTGCGGACTCTCATGTAAACAAAGCATCTCGCAGCCCACCAGGGGCTTATCCTGAATAAGCCGTGAACCAAGTTTGGGAACCCCTGTTCTAAGGTATGAATTTAAACCACTAGAGCTAAACCAGTGTAAAACCCCTGTTGTGAACACTTTTATTTTGGTATAAGAGTGGCTTTTTTGTTCTACCCTAAATTGATTGAGAACAGAGGTAATCTAAAATGGAAACATCCACTCTTATACTCAAATAAGAGTGTCCACACAAGGCTTTGCATTGGTTTAAAACCTGACTTAAGTTAAATCGGTCTGACTATCCTGTGCAGTCAAGGCCTGTGTATTTCAGGCAAATACTGTCAGGTATTACTGCAGAGGGGCACAACTGTGACCCAGATTATTAGTCTGCTTCCACATATATGCATTTTAGTGCTTTACAGTTATAAAGTACATTGAAGATTAAAAGCGCCATGCAATCATCAAGTAATGAATCACCTAACCATTAGGAGACACAGGAAGCAACCAACCATATATTATAGCATAGAGGATGTATATTTTATTAATGACATGGAATATTACCTTACATGATTAAAATTCTATGCTCTGTTCTATTATTAACCACAGGTCTAAATTATGATGCCAGTGTTCCATAACGAGACAATATAATCATCTTTAACCCTCTTGTATTGTTGTTCCATATTGATTTTCTCCTTGCCATTAACACTGTGGTTATTTTATATCACACATGGCCAAGTTCTTCCAGATGCAGAGGGCCCAAGCAAAGACCTCCACAGTCCACAAATCCCTCTTAAACCTACTGAAATCAGGAGGAGCTGTCCCATTAAGTTCAATCAAAATAAGACTTGGACCTATGGGCCTATATCTGCAGTCCTGTTGCTCATGATAGGGGAGGAGAACCCTACTTTTGGGAGTGGCTTGTAAGGTAAGGTGACTAGACAGCAAATGTGAAACATCAGGATGGAGGTGGGGGGTAATAGTAGTCTATATAAGAAAAAGACCCAAAAATCTGGAATGTCCCTATAAAATTGGTAAATCTGGTCACCCTATTGTAAGGTCTGTGTATGGGCCTTCTACTCTGGGGTGAATTACACCTGTTTTAAATTAAATTTCCCATAAAAGTGTCTACAGAGAAGGATTAATGCATTCAAAACACAAATGCTGTCCAGGTAAAATAAATACTGTTTTTCCAAGATTCAGTGGCTGTTGCTTTTCAGTACTACCCAGTAAACTAATAAAATGCACAATTTCTGCATATATTAATTGTGCAACTCTTGCTGATCCCTTTCTTAAGTTTAAATAGTTTATTAATTGAAAATGAGAGGAAAGAATGAATATCATTAAATAACTGAGAATATAACAAATTGTAGTCTGACAAAGAAAATATGGAATTAAACCACCAACTGTGATAACAATATTAAACAAACTAACAAATTAAATAATGTGTATGCACAATAAATATAAATTACTTAAGAACAAAACATAACAGGTTTATTTTACAGCAATATGGAATGTGTATATAGCAGACTATGTATTATTATCCATTGTATAACTGAATATGTGTTTGAATATTATAGAAGGTATTTAATAAATTGTCCAAAATTTCCTCCAAATTCTGGATTTTTTCATATGTGATAACAACATATCATATATATATATATATATATTATATATATATATATATATATATATATATATATATATATATATTCAGGATTCATTTCATAGCTCATGTAAAATTGATGTAGTACCATGATTTTCAATAGCAGTACATCAATTTGCCTCACTGGGGATTTAGCCCTGAATTTCTAAGTAACATCCTTATCATTTGTTTTACACTATTATACTTTAGAGTTTCTTTCTTATCTTTCCCCTTTTTGCCTCTTTCCTTTCTTTTTACATTGATACTGATTTTCTTTCATACTCCCTACTTGCCTTTTTCTACATCAGGCATTTATGATCTTGCAGCAAGAGAGTTTGTTCATCCCTAATAAACCTTTATGTTGTCACGAGTTAAATGAAACCTTGTTATGAGTTGAGTTAAAACCTGAGATGGATAGGTGTGAACTCACTCTTGAATTAACATAACTGTAAAGCTAATCCCCAATCTAAGGCAAAAGGAGTATGTGAACCCACTCAGGAGCTTTGGGTGAGTATTGTTTTGGGCAGGGTGTATGTATGAGAGATAGAGAGAGAGAAGGCTGAACAGACAAAGAAATGGGAAAGACTGCGAGACAGGGTGACAGCCTGAAGAAGCAGCCAAAGCACAGAATCCTGGGGAGAAGTTTTTGGGTCAGGAGTGCAAACAGAAGAGAGTGTTCTTGGTAATGTGAGAAAAAGAAGCTCTGTCCTTGTATTGGATTCCCTCTGTATTTGAAACACAGGACTTGTACATTCTATGTAAATAAAATAAAACTGTATCAAAGAAATACCTGACTATCACCAATTTCTTTTCCTAACTGGAACAACCTACTAGACCCCAAATTTCAAAAAGGGTTAGTAATATTATCTCTCTGAACCAGAACAATTGGTGAGGTAGCTGTCCTTTTGATCCTTTTTTGGTGCCTCTGAACGATTTCAAATTAGGAGAGTGACTCTCATAGCTGTCAGTCTCAATGAAGTGAATAGTCACTAGGCAGAACTACTTCATAACATTGATACAGTTCCTAGTTTGCGCTTTCTCTCTTGAATTCCTAGATCCCAACTAATTTGATGCACCAATAAAATGCATCACACAAAGTTCATTTGCTTTTGGTATTTAAGGTATTATTGTGTACAACTGAATTAAGTACCCCTTACTTTCCAAAAGGAAAGTAACAATGAATTCAAGTGGAATGAATACAGCTGAAGTCTGATATTATGAAATGACAGACACATCCATTGCTTACATACATGGTTATGGTAGCACCTCTCCATAATCCACTTCTGCCAGTACTGAAAATAGTCTACTGGTGGTTGGTTCCCACTTAATCCAAAGTGGTTCATAACCCTAGCATGAAACTGCCAGTAAGACCAAGCAACATGAATGGATATGACAGAGTACTGTACCTATCTTCATACTTTCCCTGTATAGTTAGTAATAGATTTATATTGTCTCAGACTCAGAACTGACAATCGCTATACTATTCCTATGGCAGATAACAGACCATCTTTATGTCTGGTAAACAGAACACCCAAAGTATTCATAGGGAATCCCTTTGACCCTACAAGTACCATTTATGTGTATTACAGGTCATTTAATTATTTGTCTTCTCAAGCGAGACCCTTTGATGTAACAAATTCAGGATGTCAGAGCACTGGTATATAGAGAATTGATTAATTCCATCAATAGCATCTTCAAAGGTAATTTTACAATGTAACACAGAGCCTGAGCTGAATTCATGCTCACCAGAAAGAGGTGACAAATGAAATGTAAAGACAGTATTGACTCCCTGTGATAGTCCTGAATATGCTACTTGTTTCTTTTATTTATAATATTTCTTGAAATAGTTCCATTCCAGGAAGTTTTTAGTCCTTAAGACTCTTCTATATATAATGTGTTCATTTAAACCATTCAATTATATTTTTGTCTGGTCTGTTTTGTAACTTTTGCTCTACATTATAACATATGTAAATCTTGTATTTATTATGATGTAATTGACTCAGGTAAATTTATGGGAATATCTATTTCAACTAGACAAAGAAAGGTGCTATTTAAAAAGTCCACACTGTCTCCATAAGGAAAGGATTTAGGTCCACACCCTCTAAAGCATTTAGGACACCTAACTCCCATTGAAATCAAACAGCTCAATACATTTGAACATCTGGAATATCTCCTGAGGAAGCCAATGTTATAAATCCTCTGGCTTTCAGCAATGTAGGCTCAAACCCACACTGAAGTCTTGTCTATACACAAATTTACACTGGTTTAACTAATTAATAATATATCTATCTTCACAACACTCCTATGAGGAAGGGAAAAGTTATTATCCCAATATTATAGATGGGGGAAAAGAGACCCAGAGAAACTAAATAACTTGCCTGAAGTCACAGAAAGTCTGTAGCAGAGCAGAGATTAACACCCAGGTCTTCCAACGCCTAAACTAGTGCCCTAGTCCCTGGTCCATCCTGCCTCTTAAGAAAAAGGAGAAATAAAATAAACCAATCTTAAATGAAAATAATATCTGTACAGAAACTTACTTGGTTTACATAAATGAGTTTAAATATACAGCTTTAGTTCAACAGGTTAGTGTTCAGACAAAGCCTGAGTGTTTTCATTACTCCAGCTAGTCTCATATGGCCTCGTGCTAAAGAGTGCACAAATGAATAGTATGTGTTTGCAAGCTGAGTATATTGATAAATTGGAGCATCCAGAAGGTGTTTAAATGCAATGGGGCAGATCCCCAGCTTGTGAAATTACATAGCTCCATTAAAGTCAATAGAACTATGACATCTTACACCAGCTGAGCCCTTAACCAGTAACAGACTATCTTTAAAAATTTCAATCACTACCCAGAGCTTTCCCAGTTGGCTCTTAATAGATTCAGTACAGTCTGTACCAAGAGCTTTCCAGATCTGTTTCTACAGTGAACCAGGCAGAGGAAAAGACAGGCCAGTGAAGGAGAAATAGAACTCAGGAACAGGTTTGCAGAGTTGGAAAATGAAGAAGGGGCACAGCAGGTGGTCGCTGAAAGAGAGAGGGTAAGGAAAAAGAGAAGAGCTGATAGTCCTGCAAGAGGAGGGGAGGAGTCAATGGAGGCAACACCAAATATAAGCCCCAGGAGGATTGCAAGAGGGAATAGGAATCGAGAGGACTTGCAGCCAGTGGGTGCGGGAGATAGACGGGAGAAGCGCACTGTCACCAGGAAAAGGCAGGTCTACGTGACTGGGGACTCCTTACTGAGAAGGATAGACAGGCCTGTGACTACAGCTGATTGGGAGAACAGAAGGGTGTGCTGTAGGCCGGGTACTAAGATACAGGATGCGGACCTGATGCTGAAAAGGATACTAGCGGGAGCGGGGAAGAATCCGTTGATTGTCCTTCATGTGGGAACGAATGATATGGCTAGATACTCTCTGGAATGTATCAAGGGAGACTATGCCAGACTGGGGAAGACGCTTAAGGAAATCGAGGCTCAGGTGATCTTCAGTGGGATTCTGCCGGTTCCTAGAGAAGGGTGACAAAGGTGTGACAAGATTATGGCGATCAACAGATGGCTCAGGCAGCCATGCTATAAGGAGGGCTTTGGGATGTACGGCCATTGGGAAGCATTTACGGACAGAAGACTGTTCTCTCGGGATGGACTTCACCTGAGCAAGGAGGGAAATAGACTTCTAGGATGGAGGCTCACCGACCTGATTAAGAAAGCTTTAAACTAGAAGTTTGGGGGAGATGGTTGGGAGATCTCCACGCTGGAATTTAACCTTGAGAGGGTAGTAAACAAAGTAAGAGGGGATACAGCCGTGGACAGAAGAATTGGCATAAGGAGGAAGGGTAGTGTAGATAACAGACTAACAGGTGATGTTGGTGGTAGAATGTCCGGGCCTAACAGGGTACAGAATGTGAGTGAAGCCAAACAGCAAAAATTAAGATGTCTGTACACTAATGCGAGGAGCCTAGGGAACAAAATGGAGGAACTAGAGCTACTGGTGCAGGAAGTGAAACCAGATATTATAGGGATAACAGAAACGTGGTGGAATAGTAGTCATGACTGGAGTACAGGTATTGAAGGCTATGTGCTGTTTAGGAAAGATAGAAATAAAGGCAAAGGTGGTGGAGTAGCATTGTACGTCAATGAGGAAGTTAACTGTAAAGAAATAAGAAGTGATGGAATGGACAAGACAGAGTCTGTCTGGGCAAAAATCACACTGGGAAAGAAAGGTACTAGAGCCTCCCCTGAGATAGTGCTTGGGGTGTGCTACAGACCGCCGGGATCTGATTTGGATATGGATAGAGATCTCTTTAATGTTTTTAAGGAAGTAAACACTAATGGGAAATGTGTGATCATGGGAGACTAACTTCCCAGATATATACTGGAGGACAAGTGCTAGCAAGAATAGTAGGGATCAGATTTTTCTGGATGTGATAGCTGATGGATTCCTTCACCAAATAGTTGAAGAACCGACAAGAGGGGATGCCATTTTAGATTTGGTTTTGGTGAGCAGTGAGGACCTCATAGAAGAAATGATAGTAGGGGACAACCTTGCTTCGAGTGATCATGAGCTAATTCAGTTCAAACTAGATGGATGGATAAACAAAAATAGATCTGGGACTAGGGTCTTTGATTTCAAAAGGGCTAACTTTAAGGAATTAAGGAAATTAGTTAGGGAAGTGGATTGGACTGAAGAACTTGTGGATCTAAATGCGGAAGAGGCCGGGAATTACTTTAAGTCGCAGCTGCAGAAACTATCGGAAGCCTGCATCCCAAGAAAGGGGAAAAAAACCCATAGGCAGGAGTTGTAGACCAAGCTGGATGAGCAAGCATCTCAGAGAGGTGATTAAGAAAAAGCAGAAAGCCTACAAGGAGTGGAAGAAGGGCGGGATTAGCAAGGAAAGCTATTTTAGTGAGGTCAGAACATGTAGGGATAAAGTGAGAAAGGCTAAAAGCCAAGTAGAGTTGAACCTTGCAAAGGGAATTAAAACCAATAGTAAAAAGTTCTATAGCCATATAAATAAGAAGAAAACAAAGAAAGAAGAAGTGGGACCGCTACACACTGAGGATGGAAAGGAGGTTAAGGATAACCTAGGCAAGGCCCAATATCTAAATAAGTACTTTGCCTCAGTCTTTAATAAGGCTAATGGGGAGCTTAGGGGTAATGGAAGGATGACAAACGGGAATGAGGATATGGAGGTGGATATTACCACATCTGAGGCAGAAGCCATACTTGAACAGCTTAATGGGACAAAATCGGAGGGCCCGGACAATCTTCATCCGAGAATATTAAAGGAACTGGCGCATGAAATTGCAAGCCCGTTAGCGAGAATTTTTAATGAATCTGTAAACTCAGGGGTTGTACCATACGACTGGAGAATTGCTAACGTAGTTCCTATCTTTAAGAAAGGGAGAAAGAGTGATCCAAGTAACTATAGGCCTGTTAGTTTGACATCTGTAGTATGTAAGGTCTTGGAAAAAATTTTGAAGGAGAAAGTAGTTAAGGACATTGAGGTCAATGGTAATTGGGACAAAGTACAACATGGTTTTACTAAAGGTAGATCGTGCCAAACAAAACTGATCTCCTTCTTTGAGAAGGTGACAGACTATTTAGACAAAGGAAATGCGGTAGACCTAATTTACCTCGATTTCAGTAAGGCATTTGACACGGTTCCACATGCGGAATTATTAGTCAAATTGGAAAAGATGGGGATCAATATGAGAATTGAAAGGTGGATAAGGAACTGGTTAAAGGGGAGACTACAATGGGTCGTACTGAAGGGTGAACTGTCAGGCTGGAAGGAGGTTACTAGTGGAGTTCCTCAAGGATCGGTTCTGGGACCAAACTTATTTAACCTTTTTATTACCGACCTTGGCACAAAAAGCGGGAATGTGCTAATAAAGTTTGCAGATGACACAAAGCTGGGGGGTATTGCTAACACGGAGAAGGACCGGGATCTCATACAGGAAGATCTGGACGACCTTGTAAACTGGAGTAATAGTAATAGGATGAAATTTAATAGTGGAATACTGTGTGCAGTTCTGGTCTCCCATGTTTAAGAAGGATGAATTCAAACTGGAACAGGTTCAGAGACGGGCTACTAGGAATTCCAAGGAATGGAAAACCTGTCATATGAAAGGAGACTCAAAGAGCTTGGCTTGTTTAGTCTAGCCAAAAGAAGGCTGAGGGGGGATATGCTTGCTCTTTATAAATATATCAGAGGGATTAATATTAGGGAGGGAGAGGAATTATTTAAGCTTAGTACCAATGTAGATACAAGAACGAATGGGTATAAACTGGACACTAGGAAGTTTAGGCTTGAAATTAGACAAAGGTTTCTAACCATTAGAGGAGTGAAGTTCTAGAACAGCCTTCCAAGGGGAGTAGTGGGGGCAAAAGACATATCTGGCTTTAAGATTAAGCTTGATAAGTTTATGGAAGGGATGGTATGATGGGAGAGCCTAATTTTGGCAATTGATCTTTGATTATCGCCAGATAAGTATGCCCAGTGGTTGGTGATGGGATGGGATCTGAGTTACTGCAGAGAATTCTTTTCTGAGTGCTGGCTGGTGAGTCTTGACCACATGCTCAGGGTTTAGCTGATCACCATATTTGGGGTCGGGAGGGAATTTTCCTCCAGGGGAGATTGGCAGAGGCCCTGGAGGTTTTTCGCCTTCCCCTGCAGCGTGGGGCATGGGTCACTTGCTGGTGGATTCTCTGCAGCTTGAGGCCTTCAAACCACAATTTGAAGACTTCAATAACTCAGGCATAGGTTAGGGGTTTGTTATAGAAGTGGATGGGTAGGGTTCTGTGGCCTGCTTTGTGCAGGGGGTCGGACTATATGATCACATTGGTCCCTTCTGACCCTAGAATCTATGAATCTACAAAGGTTATCCACATTCCAAACACCTTAGATCCTTAGATTCTGAGGACACTACCTGTCCACCCACATCTCCCCTTAGTATATATAAACTCATGGATACTTATATTTGACAAAGAAAAAAAAAGTCTCCGTCTATTATGAGGATGTGTTTTGTCTAAATTTCTAAATTTTCTAAATTTCCCCGAGAGTTAACCTTCCATAAAGGAATGTAGACAGCTATATTCTTGGATGCATAAGAAAAAAGAGAATTTCTGAGAACCACAATGACAGGAAAAAGACACCCTCGTGACCCGGGAAAGCCAGTCAACCCCAGAATTGCAGATTAGTGCATTATTGAATATGGGCAATTACTAGGACACTTTGTTTGTGAGAAAGGATACAATGGATGAGTATGATTCCATTTAGCATGATCTTGCAAGGTGCTGAGCACTCTGGCCTCAATCCAGCAAAGCGCATGTGCACATGCTTAACTTTAAGCATGTATGTAGTCACATTGACTTCCACGGTACCATGTATATGGGATGTATGGGGTTGTCAGGGAGGAGTAGTACCTCTGATGCGGGAGCAGTTGTACTCCTAGGAGTAGCACATCCACTTTGGTCCCCATTTGACACCCAGCTCTCACCTGTGGCTCCAAGTAGCTGTCAGCATGCGACAGCGGCCACACCCCGGAAACCATCTCGACTGGCGGGCTAAACCAGGTGAGGGTAGCCGACGAGTCTGAGGCCCTCAGTGAGTTACGGCTTGTCTACCCATTGCATGCAAAGGCTGGATCCATCTGACTGAGGAAACCCGGTTCAACGGTCAGGAAGGCGCTGACAGCAAGTGTTGTGGAATGCTCAAGAGCATGACAAGACACGTAGGCGTCCTGGTCATCCACTGTGCCCTGCCCTATCTCCAGCCGTCTCGACTCTTGTCCTGCCACTGGATACAGATAGGAACCGGGAAGAGAGAGTGAGGTTGATGTCGTGCAACTCTCCCTCACTTTAATCCAATTCATGCGCAAGTCTCGACATCATATCATATCACATCATATCAAGTCCTCTGGCGATGGGCGAGCGACGAAGCAGCAGGTATGGATACACTGGGAGCTGTAGCCGCGGACCTGCACACAGGCGGCTCAGGTATAATGGTCATTCCTCAAGCGGCAGTGGAGCTTGGTGTCTTCTTGAGCAACTGAGCAGCCCTATTCAGGATTGCACTGCTCACCTCCGCAGAATGAGGAGGGGGCTAGAAAAGGTGCCTTAAACATTGCCTGCTTCACCTTACCCTGGCTGGCATACCACGGCTGGCGGGGATCCCACAAAAGCAGTCAAACAAAAACAAAACTTAGAGTGACATCGATCACCATTGGCACATGGAATGTGCGCACGCTACTGGACAACATCACAGCAGATAGACTGGAGAGGAGAACAGCACTTGTCACCAGAGAGCTCGCGTGCTACATTGCAGCCCTTAGCGAAACTCACCTTGCTAATGAAGGACAGCTGTTCGTATCAGGCGGAGGCTATACATTCTTCTGGAGTGGCCACAGCAGTGATGAGCGGCGCGAATCTGGAGTTGGCTTTGCCATCAAGAATCATCTTGTTCAGAAACTTGCCAGTCCCCCCAAGGGTGTGAATAACTGTCTCATGACAATGCAGCTTCCGCTTCAAAAAGGAAAACAAGCTACTTTGATCAGCGCATACACTCCCACAATGACCAACCCAGAGGATGTGAAGGATAAATTCTACGAAGAACTAAATGCTCTGCTATCATCAGTGCACCGCACAGACAAGCTGATCCTGCTTGGCGATTTTAACGCAAGAATCAGATGAGATGCCGCAGCCTGGGAAGGAGTCATCGGGAAAAATGGAGTGGAAAAGTGTAACAGCAATGGCCTGTTACTACTGAAAACTTGTTCAGCACATGACCTTCTGATCACCAATACAGTCTTCCGCCTCCCTACCCATAAAAGGACTTCATGGATGCATCCCCATTCCAAGCACTGGCATCTGATCGACTATTTCATCACCAGGAGAAGGGACAGACAAGATGTCAAGGTTACAAAAGCTATGTGTGGCGCTGACTGTTGGACGGATCACAGGCTCATAGTATCCAAAATGAAGCTCTGCATCATGCCGAAGAGATGACCACAAGGCTGTAAGGCTCTCAAAAGGATCAACGTGTCGAAGCTGAAGAACAGCCACATCACTGAAAATCTAGCGGAAGACCTAGAGAATGAGCTTGTTGATCTTCGTATTGAGGATGACGCTGAGAAAGACTGGGAGCGATTCCGTAACACTGTCCATATAGCGGCATCGAAGGTTTTGGGGCCCTCCTCACACAGGCTGCAAGACTGGTTTGACGAAAAATGATGCAGAAATCCAGGCCTTACTTGCTGAGAAGCACCGCCTGCATTGTGCATATCAGAACAACCCATCCTCAGCGGAAAAGACCACCTTTATCAAAGCTCGCAGAACAGTACAGAACCGACTGTGCAAAATGCGGGACTTGTGGCTGAGCGCCAAAGCAGATGAAAAACAGGCGTATGCAGACAGGAACGACTATAAGCAGTTCTATGAAGCCCTCAACAGACTCTATGGTCCACAGTCTTCTGGGAGCTTTCCCCTCCTGAACTCTGATGGCACTGTGCTCCTTACAGAGAAGATGCAGATTCTCCAGAGATGGGCTAAACATTTTGAAGTAATTCTCAACTGCCCTTCAGTCATTAATGATGAGGCCATTAACAAGATGCCCTAGGTTGCAGTCAATGACTCCATGGAAGCTTCATCAGAAGAGGACGAAGTGAAGAAAGCCATCAACCAGCTGTCAAGTGGCAAAGCCCCAGGGTCAGATGCCATACCAGCAGAGGTGTACAAAGTTGGTGGATCCGTGCTGCTATGGAAACTCACTGAGCTGTTTCAGTCCTTCTGGAAGCAGGGATCCATTCCACAGGAATTTAGAGACACGTCCATCGTGCACCTCTATAAGAGGAAGGGCAATCGCCAGGTATGCAACAATCACTGTGGAATCTCGCTGCTCTCTACAGTGGTGAAAGTTCTTGCACAGGTTCTGTTGAACCGATTGATCATGCACCTGGAGCAGGGCTTACTGCCAGAACCACAGTGTGGCTTCCGCAAGGGATGTGGGACTATTGACATGATCTTTGCTGCTCATCAGCTACAGGAGAAATGTCAAGAACAGAATCGTGAACTCTACACAGCTTTTGTGGACCTCATGAAAGCATTTGACTCTGTCAGTCGCCAGGGCCTGTGGAGGATCATGTCGAAATTCGGCTGTCCAGACAGATTCATGTGAATGGTACGTCAATTTCATCATGGTATGATGGCTTGTGTCCTGGATACGGTGAAACATCTGAGGCCTTCCCAGTCACCAACGGCGTCAAGCAAGGGTGTGTTTTAGCACCCACTCTGTTCAGCATGATATTCTCTGCCACTCTGACTGATGCCTTTCAACACTGCACTGAAGGAGTAGGCCTGAAGCACAGAACTGACGGGAAACTATTCAATCTGAGGCGACTGCGTGCCATCACCAAGGTGAAGGAAACTGTACTTCGAGACTTTCTCTTTGCCGATGATTGTGCTCTGAATGCTAGTACAGAGCCAGAAATGCAAGCCAGTATGGCCAAGTTTTCATCTGCATGCAACAACTTCGGTCTCACATTAACATCAAGGAGACTGAGGTCATGTACCAGCCAGCTCCCCACGCTCCGTATTCAGAACCATCCATCACTGTAAATGGACAAGAGACTTCAGGCAGTGGACCACTTCACGTATCTGGGCAGTACCCTTTCCCAAGCAGTGTCAATCGATGATGAAGTAAACTGCAGAATTGCTAAAGCCAGCTCTGCATTTGGCTGATTGCGCTCCAACGTCTGGGAACTTCGTTGGTAGGCTGATCCCTCAAAGCTGAAGGTCTACCGGGCAGTGGTGCTTCCAACTCTGCTGTACACCTGTGAGACGTGGGACTGTCTATCGGAGTCATGCACTAAGGCTCAATCACTTCCACATTTCCTGTCTGCGAAAGCTTCTAAAAATCAAATGGCAGGACAAAGTGCCCGATTCTGAAGTCCTTATTAGAGCCAGTCTACCATCAGTTCACTGCTGATGAGAGCCCAGACCAGATGGGCGTCGTGAGAATGTCAGATGAGCGCATTCCTAAACAGCTCTTCTACGGAGAACTCACCCAGGGAAAGCGCTCCCATGAAGGACAAAAGAAGCAGTTCAAGGACACGCTGAAGACCTCTCTGAAGTTCCTCGAGATCAACACTTCCACATGGGAAACCCTCGCACTGAACAGTCCCGCATGGCACAGCCTTATTCACACAGGCAGTAATACCTCTGAGGCAAGGCATTCTGCTGAGGCTGAAAGAAAGCGTGAGCTGCGCAAGTCCAGAGCTGCCCACACATCATCGACAGTCCCATCACATGTCTGCCCGACGTGTGACAGGATGTTCCACACCCGAATCAGACGATCAGTCATCTTCGGACGCACAGAGGCCGGTCATCGAACAAATGAGTTGTTGAGGTCTTCATTGATAACGATGGACGAACATCATCACCATGTATATGCTTAAAGTTAAGCATATGCTCAAGTTTTGTGTTGAACTGGGCTCAAAGTTCTCAGCACTTTGCAGGATTGAACCCCAAAGTATAAAAGTCAACCGAATGACTACGATCTTCTTGTTTGCTCTACGTTTACATGTAACTGGTTGATACTGGAGGTGAAGATGAATGATGATTCATTTCCCTTTGTTTTCTTTATTGGGCTTTTTGTTTATTTGTTTTGAAGACACTTTGTGTTGTGCCAAAATGCTACTTACACTCATCTAAATTCAGTGGCACTGCTCAAAAGATTAAGGATTTTCAGAAACAATCCCATAATGTATCTTAGGGGTATGAAATAAGAAGTGGCCCAAGACTTTTTCTGGAAGTCAAACCAAACTCTACATGAACTTTTTTTAAGATTGGAAAAAAAAAATCTGAACTATTTTTAATGGATATTTCATTCTACTTCCACAACTCCACACTAGGTGATGTCAACTAGATCTGGAAGCAGATATGCTGAAGTACCATGAGGCTGTTCACATGATACTTCCAGGGTCATTACTGAAGACTCTGATGTTTGGATCCTTATCTGACCCTAATCTTCCAGCCTGCTGTGCATCATGCTCTGCATATCTGTTAAATGAATTTTAATTAGGAAACAGTACTTCACTATGAACTCTTTAGCTAGAAGTACATCATCTGAGATGTCTGAACTTTAAAAGGGTGGATAGGAAAAGAGTACATTTCTTTCCTTACTTATGGCAAGAAGAAATGGAAGCCAAAGGACTTTTCCTGAGGGTTAAGATAAGTGTGCTGGAAAAGAAAGGATAAAACTAATAAAATAAAAAGGATAAAAACAGGTGAGCTACAAAACCTAGTTAGTGGAAACCATAGTGTTCTGGCTCTAGCCGCAGGTGGTTGAAAAGGAACTGGAGTGGTGGTTGGGCCACCCCTTCCTATGTACACTTTCTATCTAGACTGAGCACAAGAAGGTGTGGGGCTGAGGCACACACTCAGGGACACTGATGACAAAAATCTCCACTTAACAGCACATGAGCACACGCATGTACCTGAAGTGGCACACCCACAGAGACAATAACCTGAAGGAGGCAATTAACCTCATAATGCACTGAGACAATTATACATGCAAGTGTGGGAGAAATTCCTTTCTGAATCTGCAGGTGATTGACCTGCACTCTGAATTCTGATTACTTTTATAGATTTAGTTTGCATAACTAAAGAACTTTTCAACCTAGTCACAATATCTGTGATTCATTAACCTCCTGCAACAATGAATTCCACAAGTTACCTATACACTAAAGAAAATATTTCCTCAATTTACTTATAGTTCCCTCTGCCTCAGTGAAATGCTCAAACCCTTTTATATCTCTGAGTTGGAGCCAACATCATCTAGGTAGTCTGGGTGCTAAGATGAATCAGCAAAGTAGATCTTCATCTCTGTGCAGGACACTAGCACCTAACAACCTGATAAAAGAATGCAATATACCTTATTTGCCTTACACCTGAGGAGTTCTAATTCTGTGGCTGTGTAGTTTTTATATACTTCATAAATTGTTTATTAGAGGCTTCAGTTTGTTATGTATTCATTGAGTGTTACTTATTTGGGAACTCTTATAGTCTGGGCCATAGAGTTTATTTAATAAACATGCCACTTGCTGGCTTACAGGCACAAAAGTAAAAAGAGAGACAAGGTGGGTAAGGTAATATCTATTATTGGACCAACTTCTATTGGTGAGAGACAAACTTTTGAACTACACCAGCTCTTCTTCAGGTCTGGGAAAGGTATTCCCAGCGTCACAGCAAAATGCAAAGTGGAACAGATTATTTAATATAAATAGTTAGCACACATTATAAGGGACAATCACAGACAGTCACTACTCTCTCAGAGGAGTTCACAGACGAAAAAGACAAAAGACAAGAACCCTATCACCTATGAGTGAACACTTTTCACAAAGTGATCTCTTTACAACTGACTTATAAATCCTCATCCTCAAAGGAAATCTGCACAAACAGTTTCAGAAGATGAGTCTGAGAGTTTAAATTCATTACTCTCCTTGACACTAAAAATCATGGTTTATTACAACCATCTGTAACCCACTAACCCTTCGTTTTGTCCTATGAGAGCAGAGGCGTTAATGGGCTACTCTACCTGGACTGGTCCCTTACAATGACCTATCGTCCTAGGACCTGGGTCCTAAGTGCTTGCTGACAAGAGCCAGACTGATTGTGTGTGTGAACGGACGGGGGACTTGGGCTCAAACCTGAGTCAGAGCCTGGGGTTAGTGTCCAGTGTGTACATACCATGACCAAATGCTGCTGCCGGCACAGCTAAAACTGGCATAGGGCCTGGATTGTCTTCCTAGTTCTTCCTTCACCATCCTGATGCTGCAGCTAATGGAGCCAGTGTTGGTCCCAAGTAGCCTCTCTCTCCTGCTGTTGCTCCTGGACCAACCAAACACACAGAGCCCTGGTGATAGGGAGCGAAGGGAAGGAATATAAATAATGTGGAAGGATAGTAAGAGAGGTGAAGTGTGGGAGAATGAAGGGAAGGAGAAAACTAGGAAGAGGAAATAAAGATAGAAAGGTAATGATGGACGGAGGGAATGGAGAGAATAAAGAGAGTGGGAGGTATGGAGATGGAAAAATGGGCAAAGAAAAAGGCAAAATAGAGATGAGGAAAGATTTGGACCCAGGCTGCTTTCTACCTACCTGTCCAGCCCTTTCTGTTTCACTAGTTAACTGTGGTCTCTGCAGAAAGAGTTGATGATGAGAGGGGGAGGGGAGGAGTTTCTCAACTACTTTGAACAAGAATTAGTGCTGCATTGTATCATTTTAACTAATCTCCCAAATTTACTCCAGGTTTTTTTTCCAATTTGTCTCCATTCTTATGCTTTCCTCCCTAGTTTCTTGGATTTCTAAAACAAGGGCATCTCTGCTCACTAAACAAATGCAACAGTAAAAAATGTCATGCTTCCATGCTCTGCTTTTCACTAATTCCAGCCAGGCATAACACTTCCCTGACAGTTGGTGCCATTATTATCGAGAGCTGTCGGCACTGAGGAAAAACAACTGGAAAGCAAACTTGCTTTCCTTTTTTCATGTGAATAAAAACAATCTTAGCTTAGTCATGCACCTAAGCAGAGCATCATTAAAATCAACAGAAACACTGACAATAAGAAACTAGAGAAGAAGAAAAAAACAGAAAGGAAAAAGAAAAAGTTGAGCAGAGAGAAGGGGGCATGTCACTGGTATGGAGGATTTAATTTCTAATGAAGCCCCTCAACTCATCCCAAGTAGACCAAATTGCATGTGGCATTCTGCATGCCTGGGGAAGGTATGATCCAAAGGTGCAGCAGAGAAAGAAGAGTGCCACTTTCACTCATTCACATCGGGCTTAGTGCTTGGACCAAGTATACTACTCTCCCTTCAACCCTTGGTCCTTCTTAGTTGCGCTATTTTTGTGAAAGAAGATTGTTTGGGTGAATGCTTTAGGTATATATGTGTATAGGAATATCATAATGCCCATTGTTTCCCCATGTAACCACCACTGCAAAGTCTTTAGTTATTACCTCCATGACATCTCTTGTGTTCTCCTCTATTTGTTCAGTATATGGGGAAGGGAAAACCCCAATGAGCTTATGGCATTATTCAGCTGCACTGTTTTCTTATCTTGTATTTCCAGTATTGATATCTTGTTCGTGCAGGCTATTGTGGGCATCTTAAATTAGTATGTCCAGATACTAAGGGATTATAAGTAGCATTATCATTTTATTAAGATAATTTTTGAAGTTGTGGAGACAGATGGTCCTGGATATCTAGAGTGTGGGTATGCATTTGCTCTGATAGCCTGGACAACATTGTATATACGGAACTGCCCTCCGCAACCTCAGGAATCAGTTAAGAAAAGAGGAAGAGCTGGCCAATAAAAATACACGCACACCTTCATTTTAGGCTGCCTACCATTAATCCCACTGCTTCTCCTCACAACATTACTGGCCAGCCACTCAGTCACCAGGAAGGCAGATGGACTTCAAAATAGGTCTTCCCTGAGAACCTGTTAGCGCATTCCAAGGAGTTATGTACCACTCCTTTGCCTCGCTGAGCAAAAGGGACCAAACCTGCCACCAATGGAAGTTAAGAGCGCTCAGCAACTTTCATGAGAAGTTCAATCAGCCTCGCAGGATCAGACCATAAGGCCCCAATTCAATAAAGTGTTTAAGCATGTTTAAATTGATTGCTATTCAGTAAAGAACTTCAGCACATGCTTCATTTTGAGCCTATATGTAAGTTCCATTGAAGTCAAGTGCTTAAGTGCTTTGCTGAATTGGGGTGGACTGCAGAACTGCGGCCTAGGTGCCACAGTTCAGGGCAACCTGCATTTCCCTTTAATGACCCAGCAAGGTTCCCCACTCCCTGGTTTCCAGCTCCCTTACTGTTCCGTCTCTTTGGTGAAGACCCACATCTCACTCCCTTCCAGGGTGTGTTCATGCTGAACAGTTTCCAGCCATCACTGTGTATTTTCCAACCAAGACAGTCTGCCTAACCAGATCTGTTTGCTTTGTCTTCAGAGACTGATAACAGAGTGATCGCTACAGATATAAGTTACCATCCAGCACTTCCTATGCAAGACTCCTTTGTTCTTAAGGTAAGTGTGATAGAGAAAACACATTAAAAACAAACAATGAAAGAACCTACACACATGCTAGTAAGTTTACCAGTCATCACCCCACATTAGGGGTTTCTTTGTGTTTACAAGTTCAGACCTTCAGCTCAGAACTAGCACCCAGTCTTATAAGGTGTCAGTAGACCAAGTTCTTCCAGTCCTCCCCTAAGGATTGGGGTCCTCCATGGACCAGGGATCTGATCCATTTGCTCGATCTGGAAGATGGCCCTGAGTCTGTTTAAAACATTTAAGACATTTATCCAAAAGTCTTTTCTTTATCTGTTGGTCTCTGGAGAATTCAATTTGAACTAATATATGCATATCTACCCAGATAGCATCCCCCCTTGCTACTAGAGAAGGTACATAAAATGACAACAATACACACACAATTGCATTTTCACACTGTACCAGAAAGGTGTTAACCCTAATTCAGTGAGATTTAATTAAACTCAAAGTTTGTTCAAAACATTGTCTGTCAGTCACAAGTGTTCTTTTGCTGCACAGTTCCTCAGTGACAATGGCAGCAAGGAACGATGTAGTAATAATATTGCATTTCTCTCCTTGAAATCTGGGTAACATTCTACAGTGTCAGATTAGGGCCATTTATTTTCTTTGTTGACTTCCTCTCTGCACCTCCAACCCCTTAAAAAAAATCCTTCATCTGCAACTGTCCTTTGTTCCAGACTAGTAGCCTGTGTTGAGGCTGAAGAAATGACACTTCATAGAGTTACATAAGAGAAAAAATGTAAATGTATAAAAAGCTGCAGTGAAATGATAGCTCACAAAAATTAATGCCGTTCAAACTGCCAGCAGTGAAAAGATGGGTTTTTTGCATCATTTTGCTTAAGTAATTGAACACGTTCAGCATGTTCAACTATCTGTTCTATGTTAAGCCAAGTTCTGACTTGCAGTGGTTGTGAGTAGAATAAAAGGTTGGTTGTTTTTAAATATCTCCAATGACAACCATCCAGTTCAAAGTGGCTTCAGCCTGATCAGGGCCGGATATAGGGGAAATGTGACCCAGGCCATTGCCTGAGGTGCAAGGCTTGGGTTTCGGGTGCTGTTTTTGTTGTACAGATCCTAGGGTCCGCATTTATCATCTTATATGACAGGGATAAATTATGCACGCAAATTGTGCATCTTGTGCATCAAAGTCATGAAATGGGCTACAAATGCAATAAAAAATAAGGTATTAAAAAGTTTAACAAATGGGAGGAGGGGGCGCCAAAGACGCTCCTCCCCTGGGGCGCAATTTGGTCAACGGCTGGCCCCAAGTCAGATAAATCTAACCTCCATTATTTTTAAAATATCAACCCCCAGATGCAAAGTGTGTCAGACTCAATGTAATTTATTACTAAAATAAATAAATGAGAGACTAAGCAGTCTTAGAATCCCAGGGTCTCCCGTGAAACAAGTTAAAGATCAGGGAGAAAAAAAATTCTTTAAAAGTTTTGCTTCATTTGTCTTTATTGATCTCAGCGAGGACAACGTGACTAACTTGTTCTTACCTGCATAGTAACATCTTAAAATGGCATAGGTTAGAAACTTGGCCCTGATCCTGCAAACTTGTGCTCACACAGTTCAGCTTGCAGAAGAAGGGAAGTAGGTAGTCAGTCATATGATTTCTTCAGTTCTACAAGCATATATTTACTCACCAGCAATGACTTTACAACAAAAACATAGTGTTTGTTATGAAATGATAGGGGAAGCTGTTAGCAGCTTGCCTAACTCTTTCCATTATAAAGGATTCTTATCACTTGTTCTCAGAAAAGCCTTAAACAACTCCATTGTTTGCATCAGGCCTTTGATATTCAGCAAGAAGAACCCTTAGGCTATATAGAAATGCCTCTTTTTGGTGCTGTGAAATTCCATTCAGATTTAGCTGAGCTGTACTGTATTAAAATCACCATTTTCTTTCTCTCACTAAAAATCACTGGCTATTCTAAGGAGCCCAAGCCCAGCCCTGCAGCCACCAAAGCAACATCAACAGCTACTATGCTGGGAGTAGCTCGGAGCTGCCAGAGCAAGTGAACTAGGGATTTGGTGGGGGAGAAAGAGGTCTTCTGACATTGCCTGCCCTCCACATTTCCTTTCCCCTGCCACAGACCTAGCACATAGGACTCATCCTCCCATCCCCTGTTTTCCAATAGCACCATATGAGGTAGGAGTGCTTCCAGGGATGAGTCAAGCAAATGATTCCAGCAGCCCACTGGCCCTCTAGGGCCACCACATGGAGCCCCATACCTCCTCAGGGAGGAAAAGAGAATCTGGTACTTAGCAAAATTGTGTATCTGCAAATTCCCAGCTCACCATTGAGCTTGGAAACAAGACAATACCTCTCAAGGGGGTTCATAGACCTCCTTTGCAAACAACACTTCAGCCTGGCCTTCTCTCAGTAACCCCATCAAAATAAATTTTTTGGCATGTGAGGGACAGAGAGGGACAAACACCTTCTTTAAATACAATGAATAGTGGAAGTAGTAATCAGCTATCACCTACCACAGGTAGCCCACTCAGGAAAACAAGAGTCGCTAAAATGGCTATATAGAGCCCAGGAGGCAATACCATGTCCCCAAAAGAGGGGTTTTAATAGTTTTGCCTGGTTCAGGCTTATGAGGTCTACTAGCCCTAGTCTTATTTAAGACTATATAAGAACTGCTCCATCCAGGCAAGAACTTAAGACCACCTTGTGCAGTGACACTAGGTACCATAGCCTTGGAGCAAGAAAGCCAGAGAGAACTATAAAGTGTATGTCCAGCAGCCACAGTGAAAAGTTACATTTACACACATTACAAGAGAGTCCTGTCTCTTCTCTATGGCAAGAGAGCAGAACAGTGCTTACTGGGTGGGGTGATTCATGTGTGGAAACGGAGCTTCATTTTCACTTGTAAAGATAGCTTTTCAATACTGTAAATATTTGAGCTAATGACAAACCTTTTAATTTCATCAGCATTATTAAAAGGATTTTTTTTTTGGTTTTTTTTTTTGCATAATGTAGATGACTACACAAAAAGTAGAGTTTTATCCAAAATGGCTTTACAGCATTAAATAAATCAATGACAGATATAAGTAACAGAAGAGGAAAAGGGAAAGGCAAGGAAAAAGCATCTTCTTCAGCAGAGATATGGGAAGGGCAGGAGGGACACAGGAAGGCTGTTCCAGATGACAGGAGACACAGAGGAGAAGGCTTGCCCTCTCTTATTTAATATTTAACACTGTAAATCATTTTGGGTTAAAGGAGCCAAATTATACAGAGACACAAAGGAAAGGTGAGTGGAGCTGGGAGGAGAGAGTTCATGTGAGAGAGCAAACAAGTCATGGGAAAGTTTTTATAACAGAGGTCAAATTAGAACAGGAACTTAAAATACACTGAAAGTCAGTGGAGGAGGGCAGAAGTACCTCCTGGGGCAGGGAAGGGGCAGTGAGAGAGAGCCACAAGCCAATGACATTACAGCAGACACAGAGGGGAGGGAAAGCAACCAAGAGATGAGCAGGAGTCTGGAGAAATCAGACTTTGAAGTTATAGAGGAGGGAGTTAAAATGGTCCTCTTGAGAGTTCCAGAGATGAGGAAACAATGCAGGTCACCATCCCCTGTAAGGCCATAGGCAGCTCAGAGTTCTGATGGTATCACAGTCTTATTGAGAATGGGTTTTTACATTTTCATGGTCTGTGAGAGAATTGGATTTTATGTATCCAGTGTAGAGTGAAGCTCTGTGGGGCCTAGATTGCATCTTTATGTTTCCACAATGCCAAGCCAACTGACAGCACTAAATTATTAAAGGACCTTAATGTACAATTTTAATGTTTTAAATCTTGTTGTCTGAGATACTGTTGATGTAGATTTGCAGTTATAAGAGGAATCCAAGATACCTTACCCTTACATTTGATTTTCAGGCAAGTGATAGGACAGCTATCCAACTGGATGATTAGAATTATGATGACATCAAAGAGGACTGTACCAAGCAACGTATTTTTGACAAATTGATTTGATATGACTATTGTTCATGAAACGACAAGCTTTCGCGCTCTTCAATTGTTTAGCATTTTTCACTAATTTTAATAAATCCAAACTATATTGTCAGCACTGTGAAAGAGAGCCCTCACTAAGTATTTTTTAGGTCAGATTACAGGATGGAAACAGGAGTCTTGCTGGTTGTCAATAAAATTTACACTCTCATTCTTCTAAGTACATATTTCTATTGCAACAGTTCTTAGAGGCACCAACTGTACTAGATACTGTAGAGACACAGATAAAGAAAATCCCTCCCATAAAGATCTCACATTCTATACATGTAACAAGTCAAGAAGAGGATAAAACGAATAAGTGAGGGAGGACAAAATAAACAACAAAAGAATCCAAGCATTTTAATAAGTAGATCACAACTGCCTGGCCATTGGGGCTGGGTGTTAGAGAGGGAGTGCTGGAGAATGGCGACACATTTTGTGGTAGTGCTGAAGGGATCATATGGTGCTGTAGAAGCCAGTAGGGTGAAACCATGAGAGGTTATGAAGACAGGGAGCTCCTGTGGTGGGGGAGAACAAACAGGATGCCAAGGACATGAAGTTGCTTCATGGCAAATAGACTAATAATACTGCACATATCTACAGCTTGCCATACCCCTAAGTACTAGCAAACTGACTTTAGCTCAGGAAGGTAATTAAGCCTGTGCATAGCTTTAAACAGGTAAGTAGTGCCACTGCATGAGTATCTTCCTGAAGAGGGGACTCTATGGTATGTGTACAGCTGCAGCAATCTCTGTGGTTTGTTTGTTTGTTTGTTTTTCCCAACCCTCCAGGACTGGCCTGGATTCTTCCAGAATTGGCATCAATCTCCCAGTGACTATTGAAGTCATCCGGGAGATTTTAATAAGATATTTTAAGAAAATGAAATGTCATGTTGGGGGGAAAAAAAAGTATCCTGGAATAGCTTCAGTCAGAGTTGGCAACCCTAACTGGGCCATTAACACTTTCAGTCACATAGACTTACGCAGAGGTGAAAGTAAGCCGGTATGGGCAGATACAGATGACCGGTAAGAAAAGGAGACTGCCTGAGGGAGGGAGAAGCCTGCCCCCTGCATAAGACTAGTTTAAACTCAGCTGTTCCCTGAGTGGTTCAGCCCTCGGGGTTAGGAGTGGTTTCTGACATCCTTGTTAATTTCACTCACAGTAGCTGGGGGGAGTGGGGAGGGTGTGTTTGACCATGGCAAGAGCAGTCCTTGTCTGCCCCCGGGATGAGGGGATCTTGTCTCCAATACTAATATACACAACAAATACAAGCATTTGGCTGCACAGCTTAAATCCAGAGCTAATAAAAGCAGGTGGCAGGGGAAAACTCACAGTCACATTGGTTTCTCCTCTCCTCCCTCCCCCTCCTCCACCCAGGCTGCAGACAAGGCTCTGCATTCCTCTCCCCCTCCCAGCAGGGGTTCTCCTCTAGGCTCTAGCTTGCAGTAGGGACGCTGGCTGAGATGCCTGCTGCTGCTGCCTGCATAAGAACAGTTTAAATTCAGCTGTTCCCTGTGCAGTTCAGCCCCCAGGGTTAGAAGCCATTTCTGGCATCCTTGTTAATTTCACTCCCAGTTGTTTTTTTGAGGGGGAAGGGTGTGTGTGACCATGGCAGGGGCAGTTCTTTTCTGCCCCTGGGATGAGGAGATGTCCTATACACAAAAAACACAATCAAACTCAGGAATCTTTTCCAAGTTCAAATCTATCCCATTCCCTCCCCAGCAGAGGGTCATGGTTGTGATGGCCAAACTGCTTGCAGATCCTCTTTGAAATGTTACTGAACCACACAGGGAACAGCTGAGTTTAAACTGTTCTTATGCAGGAGGCTGGCTTCTCCCTCCCTCAACCAGTCTCCCTGCTGCAAGCTAGAGGGAAGCCCCTGCAGCTGCTGCTCAGTGCCAGGCAGGGGAGAAAGTATGGAGGCTAGGGTCCACAGCCTGGCTGGAGGAGGAGGGAAGACACTGAGAAAAATGTGACAGTGAGTTTTCACTTTTTCAGGCTTATTCCAATAGTAAAAGTTTTATTACAGACAGTACAGGTAGTAGTAATAGTAGTTTATTTTCTCTATCTATGTCATGCAATGGGAGGGATCCATGAAGTACTTAGGAGAGGTGGGTTGCTTGTGATTGGACCATATGGGTAAGAAATGTAAATTACTTTCACTCCTGCCCAAACCCCAGGGCTCCCAGCTGCCTAAGCAGCTGGTAGCTCTGGGTGTGATTTAAAGGGCCCAGCTCCTAGCTTCAGCTGAATCCCTGAGCCCTTTAAATCCTGATTTAAAAACCCTGGGATTTAAAAGTCCCACCTCTTCTGATAGAGGCCACGCCTCTTCTGGTTGAGGCCTCTCCCCATTGAGGCCTTTCCCCCTCCGCAGAACTCTGGAGTACCGGCAAGTCCTTTAAGTTGCTTTCACCCTGGACTTACGTTTGCAAGAAGAAAATACATACAGTCCAATTAAAACTTGGATTTGAACTGTGTGATCATGAATGATGGACAGTAGAATTAAGTTAAATCCTCAAATAACCAGCACTTACATTTTCACCTTCTCCCATTGGGTTCTAAATTCAAGATCCTGAGGTGGTAAAAACTCATACATGGTTAAAATAAATGTAATTTAATGGGCATCTTCATTCATTTTGTGGCAAAAGTGTTATACAAACACTTAGTCTCTTTTTTTAATGACTAAATTTGCCTAATATATTAGTCAAGTTTTGCAATGCCTACAGAAAGTATGGGCTCTCCAAAAGCACATGATTTCCTGCCCATGCTGAACATTCGTGTTTCATGACTATTCGAGATATCAGATTAATGCTGTCTATAATATCCAGTTTAATGGGTTTGTTCAGGTCTACTGAGACCAACACCTTGGACTGGTTTTGTCTTCCTCTGATAAATTATTGCCCCTTACTGTTGTTTCCCCTGTCTCCTGAATAGTTCTTTTCACTATCTTGTAAAGCTGATGTAACTTTAAACAGCATAGTGCTATAAATCTCTCCGTTTACAAGGCATTGTCCTTATATGAGAGTCTGAGAGCTGAAGAGTTGACAGTCTGCAGAAGATTTATTTTCTTCATTGCTAAAGAAATAAAATGTAAGTTAACTGTTGCTCGTTTCTCTCTACCCCATCCCCTCATCTCTATTAGGCGCATGCATCAAAGGGCCTACAACAAAACAGGGATGTCAAATTAATTCAGAGGAGAGAGCCAAATTGTAGGTACAGTCCTGACCTATGGGCTGGGGTATAAATTCTAGACTGTCTACTCCCCACAATCAACAGGGGAATGTCCGCAGCTGTCAGTAGGAGGTCTGCATAAAAATCAAGAGGAGAATATGGCTGTGATGTAGTAACTAAACATTTTGTTATTTGTTCAGTGTCTTATTTGAGAAAGCATGCTCCCCTTTGGGCTCACTGCTATTTTTCCCCTTTGTTTCTAACCCTTTCCCACCCTTCTTTCTCTTCTGTCCCCTTCCCTGTCTTTGAGAGTATCTTCTCTTCTTTTATCTGTGCTTCCTTCGATGTAGCAATTCCATGCCCATTGACTTTTCTCTCCTACCTCCTTCCTCATTCCATTCACTATAATGATTATTGATTGAAATAGTTGGTTTTGACACTGAAAGACCATCATTGGGTTATAAAGTTGATACTCCACTCACATTAGTAGTGAACAAAGGAGTGCATGCCTGTGAGTCACTGTTTCAGGCAGTCTGCAGACTGAGACAGACAGTTATATTCACTTCATATTTGACTGTATGGTTTTTGGAGCAGAGACCATGTTCTGTTCTGTGTTTTTACAGTGATGGATCCTGGTCCATGACTGGGGTTCCTAGGAGCGATCACAGAACAAAACAATAACTAATAATCTCTGCAGTGGTGAGGGCTAGAAACTTCCTAATTTAAAAATGAAAGTTAAGATTCTAGAAAATCTCAATAGGTCATGCAGGCCCATAAACACATCATGTGGACCACAACAGGCCTAAGGACTGTATGTTTGACACCGCTGGCCTACAATATGAATTTAGGAAAAACACTGTAAAGCAAAAAATGTGTAGTCTGTGCATTTTGTGTACATTTTTTTCCTGGTGCATTCAAAATAGTTAAAGATTAAGAACTGCACAAAAGCAGTCAGAATTTGAAGTCTGACACTGTTGCCTCTATGAAGACAAAACTCCCACTGACTTTAATGGAAATTTACCCTGAAAGATTAAGTAATAAACAAAGTGAAAGCTATTTAAAACATAATTCACAAGAGCCAGATTCTGCTAGTCTTATTCCACAGTACCTAGTGCCTTCTAACTCATAAAGAAAGGTGCTACACCTCATGGGTAAGGGTATTTCTACACTACCTGCCAGATCGGTGGGTAGTGATTGATCTATCAGGGATCAATGTATTGCGTCTCATCTAGACACGATACATCGATCCCCGAACGCACTCCCTGTCGACTCCTGAACTCCACCACGACTAGAGGCGGAAGTGGAGTCAACGAGGAAGCAGCAGCCGTCGATCCCGCGCCGCAAGGACACAAACTAAGTGATTCTAAGTCAATCTAAGATATGTCGCCTTCAGCTACATTATCTCGTAGTGCCCCCCCAGTGTAGACCAGGCCTAAGAGTGGCAGAGTCTGGTCCTAAAAATTGGTATAAGCTATAACAATATTGATGCCATGGAAAAGTACTAGGAATGAAAGACTGTATCTGCTGTGTTCATTAATTTATCCAACAATGGCTTATCCAAGAGAAATGTTTTATCTAGATCCTATCCAGGATTCTACAGGTGAGGCTACATACTGCATAGCTTGATGCACAAGCGGTCTGGAAAACCAGTCTCATTTTTCATGCAGGCTCTGCATCTCAAGGGCTTAACATGAGCAAGATCTGATGGAAACTGCTGTTTATCTGCATGAACTCAGCAGAAAGGTTGTTGATTTGTCCCTCCTTCTGAAATAAAACACTTTAGAAGCTGTCAGGTTTTGAAAGCAGGGTGATAAAAGTGACCAAACAGAGGGTCAAGATCAGAATCTATCTGTTGGAGGAGTAGGCAGCTTTTAAGATAAAACAGAAGCACTTCTAAGATGAAAGAACATACTTTTCCTTAAGGATTAATCTTTTATAGATACCTTGTCACCGGGAGATATGGATCAGCCTTTCTGCTGCCATCCAGCTCTTTTTACATAAGTAAGAGAACTATTTGGCATTCACAAAGCAAATTCTTCACAGGCTGTTGTTTTCAGAAACTGTTTACACCAAAAGTATTGTTACCTGGGATGGGTTCATCCAGGGAGCAAATTAGCCAATAATTTGCAGTCAGTATTTGCCAGTTATTTAACAGGCTATTGTTCTTTTTCAATTTTAAGAAAGGAGTATTATTATAAAAGATATTATAAAAGTGATGCTGGAATACAACTACACATAGTACACAAATTTGTGTCTATAATATGACAGAAGCAATCTATAAATAAAAAACTTTATACATTCCAAGTGTAACAAAAAACTACAAAATCCCTGCATTGACCCGATAAAATATGGAAACATTTGATTGTGAAAAATTAGTCAAAAAAGAGGCCTAAATTAGCAATGAATATTATTTGCAGTTAATTATTCAAGCACACCCATGGGAGACATAGTTACGCCAACCTAAGGCCTGCGCAACATGCCTCAGGAGGCACATAGACTCATAGACTCATAGACTCATAGGTCAGAAGGGACCAATCTGATCATCTAGTCTGACCTCCTGCACAAGGCAGGCCACAGAACCCCACCCATCCAATTTTATACAACCCCTATCCCAGGATTGAGTTTTTGAAATCCTCAAAAATGGTTTGAAGACCTCAAGCGGCAGAGACACCACCAGCAAGCGACCCGTGCCCCACGCTGCAGGGGAAGGCGAAAAACCTCCAGGGCACCTGCCAATCCGCCCTGGAGGAAAATTCCTTCCCGACCCCAAATATGGCGATCAGCTAAACCCTGAGCATGTGGGCAAGAGTCACCAGCCAGCACCCAAGAAGGAGTTCTCCGCAGCAACTCAGTACCCATCGCATGCAACATCTCCCCGCAGACCGTTGAGCAGACCTGTCTGGTGGTAATTCAAGATCAATTGCCCAAATTAACGATCCTATCATAACATCCCCTCCATATACTTATCAAGCTTTGTCTTAAAGCCAGGAAAGTCTTTTGCCCCTACTACTTCCCTCGGAAGGCTATTCCAGAACTTCACTCCCCTAATGGTCAGAAACCTTCGTCTAATTTCAAGCCTAAACTTCCTAATATCCAGTTTATACCCATTCGTCCTCGTGGTTACATTAGTACTAAACTTAAATAATTCCTCTCCCTCCCTAACGTTAACCCCCTTGATATATTTATATAGGGCGAGCATATCCCCCCTCAGCCTTCTTTTGGCCAGGCTAAACAAGCCAAGCTCTTTGAGTCTCCTTTCATAAGGCAGTTTTTCCATTCCTCGGATCATCCTCGTAGCCCGTCTCTGAACCTGTTCCAGTTTGAATTCATCCTTCTTGAACATGGGACACCAGAACTGCACACAGTATTCCAGATGGGGTCTCACCAACGCCGTATACAACGGTACTAACACCTCCTTATCCTTGCAGGAAATACCCCGCCTGATGCATCCCAAAATCGCATTTGCTTTTTTAACAGCCGTATCACATTGGCGACTCATAGTCATCCTGCTATCAACCAGTACCCCAAGGTCCTTCTCTTCTTCCGTCGCTTCCAACTGATGCGCCCCCAACGTATATCCAAAATTCTTATTATTAGTTCCTAAATGCATGACCTTGCACTTCTCACTATTGTATTTCATCATATTTTTATTACTCCAGTTTACAAGGTGGTTCAGATCTTCTTGAATAGCATCCCTGTCCTTCTCCGTGTTAGCAATACCCCCCAGCTTCGTATCATCCGCGAACTTTATTAGCACATTCCCGCTCTTTGTGCCAAGGTCAGTAATAAAAAGGTTAAATAAGATCGGTCCCAAAACCGATCCTTGAGGGACTCCACTGGTGACCTCCTTCCAGTCCGACAGTTCACCTTTCAATACGACCCTCTGGAGTCTCCCCTTTAACCAGTTCCTTATCCACCTTACAACTTTCATGTTCACTCCCAGCTTTTCCAATTTAACTAACAGCTCCCCGTGCGGAACCGTGTCGAACGCCTTACTGAAATCTAGGTAAATTATATCTACCGCATTTCCTTTATCTAAGTAATCCGTCACCTTCTCAAAGAAGGAGATCAGATTGGTTTGGCACGATCTACCTTTAGTAAATCCGTGTTGCAATTTGTCACAATTACCATTGACCTCTATGTCCTTAACTACTTTCTCTCTTAAAATTTTTTCCAAGACCTTACATACTACAGACGTCAAGCTAACAGGCCTATAATTACCCGGATCACTCTTTTTCCCTTTCTTAAAAATAGGAACTACATTAGCAATCCTCCAGTCATACGGCACAACCCCCGAGATTATCGATCGCTTAAAAATTCTCGCTAACGGGCTCGCAATTTCACGCGCCAGTTCCTTTAATATCCTCGGGTGGAGATTGTCCGGGCCCTCCGACTTCGACCCATCGAGCTGTTCAAGTACGGCCTCTACCTCAGTTGCAGTAATATCCACTTCCATATCCACATTCCCGTTTATCATCCCTCCATCATCGCAAGGTTCCTCACTAGTCTTATTAAAAACCGAGGCAAAGTACTTGTTTAGATGTTGGGCCATGCCTAGGTTATCCTTAACCTCCATTCCATCCTCAGTGTATAGCGGCCCCACTTCTTCTTTCTTTGTTTTCTTCTTATTTATGTGGCTGTAGAACCTTTTACTATTGGTTTTGATTCCCTTTGCAAGTTCCAGTTCAATGCGGCTTTTAGCCTTCCTCACCTTATCCCTACATGTTCTGACCTCAGCAAGGTAGCTTTCTTTACTGATCCTGCCTTCCTTCCACTCCCTGTAAGCTTTCCGCTTTTGTCTAATCCCCTCTCTGAGTTGCTTGCTCATCCAGTTTGGCCTGCAACTCCTGCCCATGGTTCTTTTCCCCTTTCTCGGGATGCAGGCTTCTGACAGTCTCCGCAGCTGCGACTTAAAGTAATTCCAGGCCTCCTCCACATTTAAATCCACTAATTCCTCCGTCCAATCCACTTCCCTAACTAATTTCCTTAACTCTTTAAAATTAGCCCTCGAGAAGTCAAAAACCCTAATCGCAGATCTACATTTGTTTATCCTTCCAGGATTTGTCACTGAATTTGGTCCATTGGTTGGATCATTAGCTTCCCTGGCTTAGGCTGGGTACTGATGGGGAGCGCAACATGAACGCTGATTGATGTCCACCCTAGACACCACTAAGGCCACGTCTATGCTAGTGAGCTTACAGCGGCACAGCTGTACTGATTCAGCTATGCCACTGTAAGATTGCTCATACAGCCGCTCTGTGCCGACAGGAGAGCGCTCTCCCATTGTCATAATTAAACCATCTCAACAAGTGGCGGTAGCTATGTTGGTGGGAGAAGCTCTCCCGACGACACAGCATTCTGCACACTACCACTTATGCTGGTGAAACTTAAGTCACTGAGGGAGAAGTTTTTTCACACCCCGAGTGACATAAATTTTGCTGACATAAGTAATAGCGTAGACATGGCCTTAGTCCATGGAAAAAGTCTTCTGTCAATCTATCAACTGCCTGTCAAGCAGGTGGCTTTATTACGGCCAAGGCCGGAGGGGGTGGGGTGTGGGAAGCTGGTACAAATTACCAGGGCCCAGTGGTCCAGAAGGGGGTCCAGTGGTCCAGCTTCCCCGGCCTTGTTTAGCCAGTCCACCCTTGCTAGGGGGCCCGAAAAAATTTTTTCACCGGGGTCCAAACCCACTCTCGGCAGCTCTGATTACAGTGATGGAAAAAACCCTTCCATCACCGCAGTAAGTGTCTATACCCCTTCCGCCAGGTGAAAACAGCAGCAACCAGGGCTGGGTTCAATATCTGGGGGTTCCCTTTCAACAATACAACACAAAACTAGCTTGAGCCCCCACCCAGTGACCTGGGACAATTACACACCACCCCCTGGGTGCCTCCAAGAGGCAATACTTACCCTATTGCAAGAACAGAGTCCGAGTGTAGCAAAAACTTTTATTAAAAGTAACTCGGCATTAATGAGGAAACACACACCAACTAGGGTTCATACATATAAACCACAAGCAAGTTGGGCAGTGTCCTTTCCCCCTCAGGTTCTTAAGTTCAGCAATCCAAAAGTCCCTTCTACATGCCCAGCCTTTCTCTGCACCCCACTCAAAGTTGCTGTCCTGGGCCAATGCAGCCCCAGGGTTTAGAGGTTCATGCACAGAGTTCACCTCTCTCCCTGGATGGAAGAGATGGTAAGGAGGCACCTTTCATGCTCCTCTGCTTTGGGCACTCACTCATCCCCCTGACGGCTGCTTGTTGTGCCTCTCCATTCGCCAAGATGTCTTCAGGGACCCACTACTTAACACAGCTCTCAGTGATTGTTAGTGGGGGAGCCTCACTGCTGGTGTAAACTGGGCAGTCTCTTGCAATAGAAACACTGTCCCAAATCAGGTCTAATATTAGACATAGGTACGAGTAATTTCAGCTCTACAGCATGTAATAAGACTCTCAATTGAGTCTAAATTAGCTCTTTTTTATTAAACCACGGAGAGAGGAAGTCTCCCAAAGTCAAATGGTGTCTAGGGCTGGCCCACACAACCAAATACAAATCCCCACCTCTCTCAACTCATTAGTCTTTGGAACCCATGTCCCCTTCCTAGCGAGTGCTGTTCAGTTGAGGGTGAATCCCTCCATTGGGATATGCCAGGTACAGTTCTGCTGCCCTCAGTTCACACAACAAGAACAACAATCCTTTATTACTCCTTCCCCAACAACAGAGACTGGGAATCCAACAACAGCAAGCAATCCCATCATGCTGAGCACCTAGGCAGAGTGGGTGTTTCCATGCAAACAAGATCAGTTCCTGAACTCCTTTAACACAGCTCACCACTAGATGTCAGGGGAGAGCTCATTCAGACTCTGCTTACATGTCTATACTATCATGCTGCAGTGGCGAAGCTGAAGCACTAAAGCTATGGTGCTGTAGTGCTTCTAATGTAAAGCCTGTGGTATCGGGAACTGTACCTTTAAGGGCTGAGATGCCAGGACAGATTCTGGGCAAAGCACTATAAAGTTCTTGTTGTTATGCACAGCAGTTGGAACCAGACCTTGGCCAAGATTTCTCTTAAGCATTGGACATCACATAGCCTACCATAATTCAGATCATCTAAAATGGCTACAATCTCAGACAATTTTTGTACCCCTCTACAATATCCTCAAAATACTTTGCACACGGTATCCACTGTCTACTTTTGAACACCAACATCATGGGTGTAAAGTTTCCACTGCAGATAGTAGTGACCTCTTGTCATCACAAATATTGCCAAAAGCCACACAGGTAACATATTGTAAGCATACTGAAATCAAGAGGATGCAAATATTTTTAATATAAACATGATACTCAAATCTGGAGCACACTTTACTTATAAATGTAGTAATGGACACATTGAGGGACTAAACTATCTTCCAGTCTGCTGAAATTGAAATATGTAGTGTTGTTGTAGCCCTGTCAGTCCCAGAATATTAGTGAGACAAGGTAGGTGAGGTAATGTCTTTTATTGGACCAACTTCTGTTGATGGGAGAGAGAGAGAGAAAGAGAGAGAGAGAGAAGCTTTCCAGTTTACGCAGAGCTTTTCTTCAGGTCTAGGAAATGTATTTAGCTGTGGAGTGCTGAGTACAGGGTGGAACTGATTGTTAGCATAAGTAGTTTACATGTATTTCAAGGTACCGTTCAAGATGAAGTAGCCTCTCAAGTCACAGGGAGTAAAGGAAGGTCTGGGGAACAGCTGGAGTGAAGGAGGGAGAAGATGTTAGTGGGTTATATAGATTGTTGTAATAAGCCATAAATCCAGTGTCTCTATTCAGTCCATGATTTTTAGTGTCTTGCAAAGAATTTAAGCTCCCAGGCTCATCTTTTGAAAGCGTTGTGCAGGTTTTCTTTGAGGATGAGGACTGATAGGGCAGATATAGAGTGATCACTTTGTGAAAAGTGCTTACCTACAGGTGATAGGGTGTTCTCTGTCTTATTAATTTCCTGTGTAAGTACATTCAAGAGTTCAGTTACTGTCTGGTTTCTCCCACATAGTTGCTATTAGGGCATTTATTCTTTTGGTTAGCTGTTTTTGTGCATTCTTTCAGCTTCCCAGTAGCATGCCTGTCATGGCAGACACTTCGGTTTTGTTCTCAACACATCTCAGATATTTCCATCTTCCTTTCTGGATAACATCTGTAAGTTTTTGAACTCTATTGAATTTCAGTATTTGTTATAAATTCATTCAATTTAATACCTAGTATTTTCCAGAGGCATTTGCTTGCAAAGACATTTAAACACCGTTAGTGAATTTCCACCTTTCCCAGCTATATGTTTGTTAAACTGTCTGAAGTGGTTCACAGCTGTGAATGCCAGCCTCAGGGCAGACTGTCAAGGAACAGGGCACAAACCCCAAAATGGTTCTATGTTCTAGAATTAGATTTCACGCAATCAGTGTGAACTCTTAGAGCACTATAAACAGCCTTAACATGGAGTCACAGACAGTCCCTTTGGGTTCTTCAGTCTATGTTGCCACCCAGGCAAGCCTGCCTTTGTGATAGATGATCCCTTGCACCAAAAATCATAATACGCAGGTTACTCCCAGTCCCAAAGGGCCACTCACTTATGTCAGGTAAATTGCACCCCAGATCTGTCACCAAAGATGCTTGTAGACAACCCTATAATTAACTAAAGATTAACTAAGAAAAAGAAATGAAAAAGTTCTTTACGAGGTTAAAGCAGGTACACATACATACATGAGTTATAGTCTTAGGTTCCAAAAGGTGACAGTAGCTGCTATATATGCAAATTCTATATGTCCTTTAGGGCTAACCCAAAACAAACAGCTTGGGGGTCCCCTGCTTATGCTTAGAAATACTGCCCTCTCAGAATTCCAAGCAGCATATTGATAACTTTTCTTGACAAGGATTTTGATCTCCTGCCCCACAGAGCTCAAGCTGATGGGACAAGGATCTGTGCATGTCTCCACTTCATGGGCATCTGGGGCGCAATCAACAAAGTCTTTCTTTTGTCCACTGATGTTCCACAATGGCTTGTCTGGTGTCTGTAGACCTTTTGTTGGGCATGAGATGACATCTCTTGTGATAAACTATTATTTCACAATTGGTAATGCCTCTCTCCTGACTGTGGGGTTTACAGTCTTAGAAAATATGTTTATAGTTACAGAGCAAATACTTAAATATTACCTAAAAACATGGCATAGAGATATTATATGTAACATTAACACATGCAGCATCCTACAAGCATTTCATAAAGTCTAAACATTCTAATAACTCTAATATCTATTTTAACAGTACTAACACATGGGTGAGCCAGACTGGTTTCCAGCTATGCATTTATCAGTGTTCAGTTAGGCCTAAGCATGAGCTGGCACCTGGCCTGCCAGCATCACAGTGTTAAAGTGGAAATAAAACATAAAAGAGTTGAAGGTTTGTAGGTTGGTCTTTAGGTTATAGATTTTCAGTGTTTAATCTGGCAAATGCAGCTGCCACCTTGCCAATTTGTGACAAATTTCCTTCTGGATGTCCCCATTTGCCTGCTTTTGCTGTATAGTATGTGACTTCACTCACTTCTTGTATTCGTTTGTCTTCTAATGCAGTGGTCTCCAAACTTTTTTGATCGTGCATCCCATCAGTAAAAAAAAGTTTGAGCATGCACCCCCTGCTCCCGGCTGAACTGTCAAAGCAAAAAAAAAAAAAAAAAAAAATTTGCTCGGACTCCAGGCAGAACTGCCAAAGGGGATAAAAAAAAAAAAATCTAATGAGATTTTTTTTTTAAATAATTGATTATTAACTCAGTCTTTTTTTGCTGTGGTGGACAGTCTTTCAGTCATTGCTTGCATATTGGCTGAGCTGTTATTTTAGAAGAGCTATTTGTCAGCAAAATCTAAATCTTCTAGTTCACAGTTGATAAACCATGTGATGCCTGCATTATAGCCATTTACACTTTTTTCTTATAATAAAAATCAATGGCCATGCCAAAGGAGAGGAGAGAGACTACATCTTTCACACCAGTGCCTACATTAAACCATCCACTCAAATCTGTGTTTACTTTACCTGGGCAAACAGCACATTGATATAAAGACTTGATTATATTAAATATTTTTGTTAACATACCATAACACTAAAGATGTTCCAAAATGAATCATGACATAATTTCATAAAATCAGTGTTTGTTGCCTTTCAATGATCATTCTAAGAATGAAACTCTGATCAATACATGATTTTCCTGGTTGAAAATCCAGCCCGATAGCTTTTTTTAAAATAAAAATGCAAACAATGACTACTAATAACTTGCATGGCCAACAACAATATATTAAAAACTGCCAACTTTAATCTGAAGTTCTCTTGACTGATATGCTCAAAGAGACTTGCTTGCTGTGATTCCAAGCAAGTTTGACAATCACATTGGTGCCCTGCTTTACCTGTTAATGATATATACTGATGATCAGACCCAAGTTTTTGCATTTTATTTTGGGCTGTCCCTATCCAGTCTGTTCAGGCTATTGGGACCCTCTTGAAATCCCTACACTGGCTTCTCCATGGCTTGTACTTCAAATTTAAGCTCTTTGTCCTTGGCTTCAGTACTCTCTACAGCCCAACTCTTACATGCCTCTCACTTGCCTGCTGAAGCTGCAGGACTAACATCTCCCTTTGTGACTTTCTCCCATGTTTATATTCACACAGGACCCTGAAATCCACTCCCTGACCTGGTCCAACAAACATCTACCTTCTCCTTCCAGTATATCCTGTAAACACACTTCAGCAAAGCCTACGAAGCAAAGAAGAGCATGCATGTGCTCAGGCACAAATGTCAAACAGACAGAACTAACAAAATGCATCCTAAGTTAACAACCCCCACCCCCCAAACCTTTAGTCACCTTGCTTTTATTGTTTCCCTTTACTGTCTTCCCTTTTTTGTTGTCCAGTTAGAATTTACCCTCTTTACAGCAGATATGAACACAAAGATCCCTGACCCAGACCCCATGGTTGGCACTACACAAGCACCACATTTCTTTCTATTTATCCTAAAATGCAACAGTATAAATGAAAATGTCTTGGCATTTCATTTCAGGTTATTGTTTAAAACAAAACAAAACAAAACAAAAACAAAAACCCTTTTGTTAACAAAGACCTATATGTCAACTTCATAGCAAATTTCTATATAGCCATTTATTAATGACACTCATTTCACAGCTTCTTAACTGAAGCATAATGAAGACATGTGATACAACACAAATGGGAGGGGAAAGCATTAATGAAATACATGTCCAAAGCAAGAGACACAGAAAAGTGGATGAATGGTGAATGTAATCTATGACACTGATGTATTCACTAAGCCATCTGGCAGAAAATTTAACATTTTACTTTTAAAATAACCAGATGACATTGTGCTCTAGTAAATGTCAGAATGTATTAAAGAGGCAGAGAGGAATTGGGTCTGTTTAGGGAATTATAATAATGTCCCATTGCATTCTTATATTCAGCGAGCCTATCCTTGTTGTTAATTTATTGCAATTTGGCTTTATTTACTCAGTGTAATTTATTTCACCATTGCATCCATAACACTGGAGGTTAAAAATGGAATACGAGAGAGAGAGAAGAGTTCGTGGTATTTATGCACCAGAATTGACGAGCTCAGAGCTGATAAACAAAGAACATCAAATATACAGAAAAATGCAGAATATGCCTGGATTAGGTAGTCACGGTACAGTAATTACAATATACTGCTTAATTAAGCTCTTTTGAGCTGCAGTACAAGAGGCAATTTTCTGTTGTACTTTCTGCATGTAAAGCACTACAAGATCGAACCACACAAATAGTCATAAAATATTATCAATATCTTTCCTTCCTATCTTCCCTTATGCATCCTTCTACCACATTCATGTGTTGAAACATCCTCTACCCTCTGGAACACCAAACCAGCTCTCTCCTCCTTCAAACACAACTCTTCTGCAAACCTTTCATGAGTGACCACTGCCAGATTTTCCATTAGCTCCAGCTCATACCAGCCTGCATGCTATGTGTCTGCTCTGCTCTGCTTTGCTTGTAGATGAGTGAATGCATCTATACTAGAAAAAACAGAAGTCATATTACAATATCAGCCAGGAAAGGTGAAGCTGCACTGGTGTTAGGCCGATAAAATAAATAGGGCTCAGGCATTTTTACCATGTCATATATGCCTGTTCTGAACTCAGTTTCATGCCACAATGGTAAAAATACTTGAGTCCTGTCCACATTAGTGCTTACACAACTGTTACCATGAGTTCAGCTGTACTATTGATGTCCACTGCTGTAGTACAGTACTAACTTTTCTACTGTAGATAGAACCAATGGAATGTAAGCAATTTGAGCTGGGTCAGTGTGTGTTTGTTTTATAATGTGCCAAGCAAGTTGCAGTTGCTGTGTGAATAATTAATATTATTCTGAATAAACTTTCATTGGCTGAACAGTAAGCCTGGGGCCACAATGCCCATTATCTAGCAAATTCCAAGAGCTGGATTTTAGAAATGAATCCCCTTTGTGGATCTCCACTCAACAATTTTCTACTGATATTTTAAGAATCTAGGGAGCTAAGATGCAGACATGGAAATACATACACAGTTCTAGAATATTATGGAAATTAAGATCTAGTAAGGTTAAACACTGACAGGAATAAGAATCACATCTACATTTACACTAGCAAAACTAAAAAGAACACAGGATATGTATCACAGTATAAATGATCAAGAATGAATCTTTACTACACACCCTAGTGGCTCAATTGGCCAGGTGAGGTTGGTTTTGTGTTTTTCTGAAACAGACTGAATAAAGACCTAGGCCATGGCTACACTGGCACTTTACAGCGCTGCAACTTTCTCGCTCAGGGGTGTGAAAAAAACACACCCCTGAGAGCTGCAAGATACAGTGCTGCAAAGCGCCAGTGTAAACAGTGCCGCAGCGCTGGGACCGCAGCTCCCAGCGCTGCAAACTAAACCCCATGAGGATGTGGAGTACGTTCAGCACTGGGAGAGCTCTCTCCCACGGCTGGCACTGTGACTACACTCGAAACTTCAAAGCACTGCCGCGGCAGCGCTCCCACTGCAGTGCTTTGAAGTTTCAAGTGTAGCCATACCCCTAGAAATTCTTGCAAGTGTAGATACTAGATTAGATGATGTAATAGTTCTTTTCCATCTCAATTTTCTATGGTTTTTCTGGATCCAGGCTAGGCCTCTGTGAAAAACAAGACTAGACAGACCACAGATTTGTTCTCATTAGGTGACTCCTATGATAGCTGTGAAGTAAGGTGTCTTCTGATAATAATGAATGATTTCTGAGCTAAGTACAGCCAGGGCCGGCTTTAGGGCGATTCAGCCAATTCCCCGGAATCAGGCCCCGCGCCCCTAAGTAGTCCTGGAATTGTCAGCAGCGGCAGCTCAATTGGCTACCGGTGCCTTCGGCAGCATTTCGGTGGAGGGACCTTCCTCCGTGGCAAGAAATTCTAATCTGACATCAATTTCTAATTCTAACCCAATTTAAATTAAATTAATAAAAAGCTACTCTAACTGATTTAAGGGTGTCCATGCAGGGGGTGGTACCAATTTAACTACATCTGTTTCCAAATCAATTAATTAAATCAGTACAACTCTTGTTTAGAGACCAGGCTTATTGCAAAAAAACACTTAACACTCTTTATTCCCTTCAGAGATTGAGCTCAGTTGTCAAGATAGGTAACGCTGCAGAGTTTTGTAAGTTAGTAAAGGAAGAAGTGGAACCAGGAGACATACAGCCACAAAGTTGTTTTTAAAAGGTGACCTGAAAAATGAAGAAATAATTGATGTTTGTCCCTTTTTTGCTTCTTTATGAATTATGAAGACTGCTTAAGAGGTTATTGTTGTTTTTACTTCATGTAATTTAGAGGTTTTTTCCCCGTGCTTATTTTTCATTGACATAGGAATAGTAAATCTGGTCCTCACCTTTTTGGCTATAAGACTTCTTGGATGACCAGAAAAGTGTACTGGACACCTGTCATACCTTAGTTAAAGGGGTGCAGATGGTGAAAGAGCATTTTCTGTCAAGAAGTAAAGTTAACAAAGTGATAACAAAAATAGGCTTTTAACATTCTCAGTGAAAAAAATTCATTCCCTTTTCAGTTAATCAGGCTTCACTTCCTTGGTATCTAAAATTATCCTTCCAATGTGATACCTATCCACAGTGCCTTCCAGAACAGATAAAATCTGAATTTCTAGATTAGAAACCAAGTATACGCCCTCTCTCTCTCTCTCTGGACTTCGTTATACATCAAAGAAAAGGGAGACAAATTGAGTTTTGCATTGGCTGAGGAGACAAGTGTGTGTTTTAAATTGTCAGGATTGGGTTGCCATTGTGCTAGAAGCTACACATATGTATTAAAGGATTGTCTCAGCCCCAAAATATTTACAGTCTGATGCCCCAGTGCTGTAAAGATTTATGCACATGTTTAGCTTTACACACTGCAAATAGTTCCATGGAATATAAAGTTATGTATGTGCGTAATTCTTTTAAGGGCAGGATCTAATGACAAAAGGAAAAAAGTAGGTTAAACAAACGATCTGGGGAAATGGGGGAAGGAGGATAAAGTAAGGCCTTTTCTACAGAGTTTTGTTGACAAAAAGGCAGCTTTTGTAAACAAAACAGTGAACATGTACAGGCTGTGATACGACTTTTGGCAGCAAAAATGCCGTTTTGGCAACAAAATAAAACCACCCCAATGAGAGACGTAAGACTTTTTGTGCAAAAGATTTGTCAACAAGTACCAGTGTAGACACCACACGTGATTTTATACCTTTAGTTGGCCTATGGGAGGTGTCCCAGAATGCCCATCCTGACCTCTCTAGTCAGCAGTTTGAACTCCACTGCCGTGCAGCCAGGCAAACAACCATTCACCCTTCCCCCTTAGAAGCCCTGGGAATTTTTGAAATTCCATTTCCTGTTGGCTCGGCATTGAAAGGTCTCACTGCATCTTCCCAGGTGACCATGGTGGCTTATTGCAGCACACACTCCCCTGCTTGAAGCACTGAGGAGCTGCTGGATCTGCTCAGTGTATGGAAAGAGGAGGCTGTGCAGTCTCAGCCGTGCTTGAGCCATAGAAAGGCTACGGCAGATTTCTGGAGGTTTGTGCCAAAGGGCTGTGATCAGGACACGCTGCAGTACAGAGTGAAGATAAAGGAGCTGAGCTGGGCGTACCATAAGGCAAGGGAAGCAAAATGTTGCTCCAGTGCTGCACCTAAGACCTGCCGGTTCTATAAGGAGTTGGATGCTATCCTCGGTGGCGACCCCAATGCCACCACCAAGTGCCCCATGTATACATCGGTGGGCCTGGAGGCGGCAGAAAGAGGACCCAACCTGAAGGACAAAGTCATTTTGATGAATAGGTGGAGTTAGACCACAATGTGGAGCTCCCAGGTGGGTCACTCAGGGTGACAGGCAGCCAGGAACTGTTCACCACTCTAGAGGTGTCTAGCCAGTCTCAACAGTCACTCTCCAGCGAGCAAGAAGCAGGAGAGGAGATGCCTGGTAAGTGGCTGTGGTTTGTGTAGTACAGAGGTGGGTTCAGGGTATAGAAGTGTACAAGGCTGGCTGTGTTTCTGTGAGCTGGACATTTTCCTGGGCAGCTAATCGATACAGCAGAACAGGGTGCTGTTGCAAGCTGAGATCTCATGGGAATCCTCCAGAGAGATCTCTAGGAAAGTTTCCTGGAGGTTCTTGGCAATCCTCTGCCAAAGGTTCCTTGCCAGAGCTGTTTTGTTCCTTCCCTCATGGTAGGAAGCTTTCCTGTGCCGTTTGGCAATCACTCGTGCAGGGACCAAAGCAGTACACAGACGAGCAGCACAGGGACCAGAGCAGAAGCCGCAGCCATGTAGTAGATGTACCGTCAGTTCCCTACTTACACTCAGCAATGAGATATCTGCCCATGGAAAAGTGTGGAAGAATTTTATAATTTTTTCCCTAGTTGACTGCACCACAACCCTTGCAGAGTGCTCTTTTTCCCATGTAGAGCGCCCCACTCCCACCCCCAGCCAACATTCACCATGCTTTGAGTGTTCGCCAAGATGTGTGCTTGCCAAGGGTCAGTGAGAAAGTGATTGCTATGTTACCAGAGTATATTTTACTGAAATGTGTCATTGCTGTGCATGAACTTAACAATCATGCTTCTATGCATCGTTCCTTGTGCTTCAGCAGCTGTGGCCTTGAGGAGCACGCCACACACACCGGCCAAGCATCTCTGCTATATAAGAAAATGCCAAAGATGGAACAAAGACATGTTCCGGGAGATACTGCACTTCTCCAATGCAGAGAAAAGGGAATGCAAGGAATAGAGGGAAGTAGAAAGGCAGGACAGAAAAGAAAATGAAGAGTTTGTTAAGGATGCTACTGAGCGGATTATTAAAGTCATGGAGGAGCAAACAGATGCTGAAGTCCTTAATACTGCTGCACACTGAGAAGATGCATGCCTATTCGCCCCTGCAGCACATTCAGAACTCTTTTCTGTGCCCCCCCAACTCTGCCCACCCATTCCTTTCCACTTTCCAGGACTTCTCGGTTTCCCCTTCACACCATGCCATTGGACAACTTTCATAATGATAACTGGACCTACAAACAGCTCTGAAAGTCTGCCCTTCCCTGGTACCTCCTTTCCCACCAAGTGTGTGTGTGTGTGTGTGTGTGCGCGCGCGTGTGCGCGCGCGCGCACATGCAATAAAAGCAAAGTTTTTGAATGGTAACTCACCTTTATTTGATCCCTACAAACTGAGATAGCAGGCACTACCAAAGACATACACAGGCAGTTTAATCATTTGCTTACTGGAATGTAAGGCCCCAAATTTCTCCATTACTTCCTAGGAAAACTACACATAATGTAACAGTGCAGCATCAATCACAGAGCTATACATTACTGGTTCTCATTTTCAAAAAGTGTTGCCTCAAAGCCTCCCTGATTTGAATTGCCCCCTCTGGGTCCCTCTGATAGCCCTGGTATCTGGCTGCTCAAAATCAGCAGCCAAGTGGTCTGCCTTAGTCAACACACTACCCCTGAGCAAATCTCTCAAACTTAGCTTCCCAAAGATTATGCAATGCACAACACGTGGCAATGACCATGGGAATATTATCCTCATTTAGTCTAACCTGCCATAAAGGCATCGCCAGCATGCCTCTAATATGCCAAATGCACATTCCACTGTCATCCAGCACCTAGTCAGCCTGTTGTTGACCACTCCTTACTGCTTTGCAGGTTTCCCGTGTAAGTTTTCATGAGCCATGGCTGTAATGAGTACGCTGGGTTTCCCAATATCACGATAGGCATTTCAACATCCCCCACTGTAATCTTCTGATCTGGAAAGAAAGTCTCCACTTGTATCTTTTATACAGGCTGGTGTTCCTGAAGGTGCATGCATCATACACCTTCCTGAACCACCCTGCGTTGATGTCAGTGAAATGCCCATGGAGATCCGCAAGCGCCTGCAACACCATGGAGAAATACCCTTTCCTATTGATGTACTCCATCGCAAGGTGGTCTGGTGCCAAAATTGGAATATGTGTGCTATCTATTGCCCCTTCACAGTTAGGGAAATCCATTTCTGCAAAGCTGTCCACTATTTCACACGTTTCTCAGAGTAACGGTCCTCCATAGCAGGATGTGACTAATCGTCCTGCACACTTGCATTAATGCAGCACCAACAATCAAATTCCCCGCTCCATATTGATTCATGACCAACTGGTAGCAGTTTGGAGTTGCCAGCTTCCACACAGCGATTGCCACATGCTTTTCTACCAATAGGGCAGCTCTCATTCTGGTGTCCTTGCATCGTAGTGCTGGGACAAGTACCGCACACAGTTCCAGGAAGGTGGCTTTCTGCATCCGAAAGTTCTGTAGTGTTACCTAGCAGCTCTGTGTTCCTGGGGAACCAGGGCTCAGTACCCAGCCTGTGTGACTCACAAAAGGCCCCCCTCCCCTCAGCCCTGCTTGAACCAAATCTGCATCAGAAGAAAGACTTACAAAAAAGCAATGAACAGGCAGTGGGACACCCCCATCCCTCCTGGGATAAGGATGACAGGATTAAGGAAACTCCCCTAGCCTCATTTACATCAAAGATGGGACAAGGAGGCATCTCCATTAGCATACAGAATGGAGAACAGAGATTCCAAGGCAAGAACCACATGGAACTCTGGGACCAGAAAATCAGGGAAGCACTGCATGATGGGGGAATTTCTGCTCTAGATTTTCATGAACCTACGCCTGCACACACCCAGCTCAGTAATTATCAGACCAATTCTAGTAATAAATCTTTTATTGGTATCCAAAATATTGAAGCTCCCTAATTGCATTGTGAGCTCCCTCCAAGAACCACCACCGAAAGCCAGGAATGATCAGCTCCCATGGTCTAGCCTGAACAAAACAACTTTAGTATTCTCTCTTGTTTACACATAAACAAATCTAGTGTTCTCTCTTGAACCAGTGTTGTTTCCCTACAAAAACTCCAACCCATGCTCAGGTAAGTGTTCTGATGCCTGGATCCAAAATCTGCATCAGTTCCATTGGGACTTCTCCTGACTGATCATGCTGGGGTCTCTGCCTGTCTCCCTCAGCTACCACCACCACCTGAGACCCGTGAGTGATTCAAGCTTCACAGAGTGATAAGAACCCTGCTTTCTCTCTCTAGGTATAGCCTTCTGACCCTGACTTGTTTGATAGTTATAGTTTTCTAAACCTGACTTTTATAATCAAGTGTAAGTTAGATTTAATATTAGAACTGTTTTGTTTGTTTGGCTCCCCTATGGTTATTACCTGGTAATAGATAACTTTCATGGTTAAGCTGGTTGCTTTTCTCTCTTCCTCTCCCCCCTCCCCATGAGTAGTTTTTGGTTTCCTCATTCGCTTTGCAGCAATGCTCCTCATATCTAAGCTAAAAGATCCCTGCAGCACCCAGAAATTCTGTGGAGTTTGCTTCATCAAGTGGGTTACTACCAGAACAATTGTAACATGAAAGTGGGGATAGAGACGCACTGAACCAGGGACTTATGAGAGTGGCAGATTGAAAGTGCTGCTCATCCCAGCCTCCTCAGGCGTGCTCTATTCTGGTGCAGTACTGATGGCCTATGAGGGTGACAGCTTGGAGGTGCTGCTTTACCCAGCCTACTGAGTCCAGGGACATATAAGGGGTCAGTGTGGGAGTGCAGATTAACCCAGTCCTCTCAGACACGCTCTTTTAGAGAGAAAGAGAGAGAGAGAGAGTGTGTGTGTGTGTCCATCCATTAGTCTGATTCTGGGGCTAGGAGAAATCCAGCCCTGGGGAACCTAGGTCCTGCAGGATAGCTCCATTGCAAGGAAAGTTGCAGAAGGGAGAAGTAGAGCTCCGTATGGGAACACAAGTGATGGAAGTAGTACATTGATAGACATACAGACACACACCACGGAAGAGTAACCCGAATAAATGGACATACCCCAAAGTAACGGGTAAAGCTGGTAACAGTAGCCACGGATCATCATCCTAGACCTGCATGATGATACAATCCCACCATTCAGTGCTTATTTCCTGAGCTCAAAAGTGACAGTCCACCATCTGCAGCAGTTCTGTGAATGCCAAAAGCAATCTAAAGTTGCTCCTATCCATACAGGCAAATGGGAGTCTTTTTCAGTTTGGAATTTCGTGATTAACTGTACTGCCATCCGCAGTACACAGGAGAGCAGTGTGGGATCCATCCTGTCTCACAGAGATGCTGGGGTGCACAACAAACAAGGGCCATTGAAAAATGCCAAAAAAGAAAGCTGGAAGCTCATGAAATGCTGGGACAGACAGCAATGCATCATGGTACATTGAGCCCAGTCCAACATGCTCCGTGATCCGCTCTGCCTTCCCACAAGACCTACCCGCAGAAGATGTCGAGCTATACTGTGGGATAGGCACCCACCGTGCATTGCTCACACTGTCTATCATAGTGCCCTAACTGTGGACGTGTGATAGCAGAGGGAGCAAGTGTGAACATGCAATAGCAATTTTTATTATAGAGCTTTTTGAGTGTTGACATGACTTTTGTCAACAAAACTCTGTAGTGTAGACAAGGCCTAACTGTGTTAGTACATAGTATACATAAAAAATGATAAATGTTAGCACCACTAATACGTATGAGAACTTCTGGTCCTATATAGAAACCTACTGAATATACTAGAGATTGACACTCTCTTAGGGATATAATTCTGTTTAATTCAACATAAGGGCTTAAAACAAAAAAACAAAAACACCCCAGCACTTATACAAAGGCTATTATTTTCTATTAAAAATTCTACAGGACTTTCCATAAAGATTACCATGCCACAATTTTCTTCCCCGCTCCTCCCAGCCACTTGTACTGAAGTACCATGCTATTTTCTGAAAAACAATGTAGGTGGCAAGTTGTATTGACTTGTAAAATGAAGATATTTGGCACTGATGTGATAATTCATTAGCTTTAAAGCGGGGTATTTTACTGGGGTGGGTAGAACTTAGGGGAGAGAACTTCATTGTTTCTCAGCATTTACAAAATCAGTTCTGAAAGGGGACACTCTTTGTCTACTCTAGGTTGTAAAGCACATAGTCCCATAAAGTCAAGGTTTATAAGGCTGCATAAATTAAACATACATGTCAATGGGACAAAGGCAGGCACTGTCAGCTTTGGAGTGTATTTTGGATCTATGAACACAGAAGGAGTACACACAGTGTTCAGAAGGTTACTACTGGCTGGTCTGTTGTTAGCTGGAAATGTCTGCAGAGTAAATTGAAAACAGAGGCAATGCCACAAGGTTATCTGAATATATGCCCAATGGGCTCATGGGTGGAAAGGGGCTAAGAAATCTTGCACAACCAAGAAGAGGGCTAATGCTTTTAGAGAGGGAGTAGAATGACTTCAAAATCTATCTAAGTAAAGTTCAAATGAACATCTTCACTGTGCTGTTTAGATCCCCAAAAGAGTTATACCTTGGTTGCCATATTTATGGCACAAATATCTATATGTAGTACATGAAACCATTCTGAACTTATGTTCTTCTCCGAAAGGCTTTTCAGTCTGATATGGTTCTGCAAAAATAGGACCCATTATAACTTCCCCAGGGTAAAAATAAAAACACACATATGTTGCATGTATTTCTTTTTCTTTCCTGATGATAACAAACCTATTTAAATAAACAGTTCCATAGTCTATGTCACACATGGACATGATACTGTACATGAACTCAGGATAGAATGTTTAAAAAAACCCACAGAAATACTGAGAAATAAAACCATGCTCTTAAACTGATAACTTGAAAAAAAAATCACAGTTCTGTCTGAAAATGCTCCATCCATTATTACTAATTGAATACCTAGGACTGAACTGAAAAAAAGTCAGTGATTTTTTCATTTTGTTTGTGACTGTTCTCTATAGATTCCCTTGCATCTAGGCCCTAAACCTCAAACAGTTATGCACATGCTTAACTTTATGTAAAGAAATATAGATTGAAATCAATGGGACTAAGTGTTTACAGTATCTCACCCATATTTAGTCAATTTCTCCTGTTTGTATAGGTCTTTCACACAGCAACAGGGGACAGAATAAATAAAAATAAAAAATTATAATTGTAAAACCACCCAGCTTTTTTCCTGATAAACAAAAAACTTTGGAATAAAACAAACTTTTAATGGAAAATAAAATCCATTTTGTGACTAGTTCTAGGTGCTCAACATTCAATCTATGCTGAACTAGTATAATCTGTTATAGTAGAGCCTAGTGTACTTTCCACTGTTCAGACCCTTAGGAGGGTGAAGTCCCTGCCCAGAAGAGCTTATAACATAATAGCTTGTCTATACTAGAGAAATTTCCTGTACTAACCACAACATAGTCCCCTAGCACGCTTATAACATATCTTGGGTGAAATCCAGCCCCAATGATGTCAACAGGAGTTGATGGAAAAGGCCTAAGAATTAAAAGGCCTGCAATTCCAGCTTCTGCTTCTTCTGCTTCTAGCTAAAGGATGGGCCTAGGGATTTGAATGATAGACGGGACCTGAGAATCAAGGACAGGACATGCATTTAATCTTATATTTAACCATGTCAGCTATTTGCTAATTGGCCCGCTTGGCACGTAAATATATGCAGCTGTTTTCTCATGTATCCCCAAAGACATTTAATGCCAGGGGTCAAGGCATGTACCTTACTCTCCCTTCAAAATGACAAATGTATCCGCAACAGATGTCTCCTGTATCCCCCTCCCCAAAATAATACATGTATTCTGTGTAACCTGTTATCTATAGGTCAGCATAATGACGTAAACAGGATGAGAACTAAAGTTGTTTGTTGCTGATTATAAAAGGGCCCTATGTCGCCCATGTAAGGTGTGTTCTTCTTCTCTGGCACTAGCCGAGGAGAAACACCCGCTCAGCTGAACGAAAATAAAGGTGTGGTATCCGTCTTCTTGTCCTCCATGCCTCCTTGGTGTAATTAGGTAAGCTCCAGGGGGAAACGGGCCCTATTTAGCCAACAGAGTTATGCCATTGACTTCAGTGGAACCAAGAATTCATCCCCTGTGTTCCCAATGTTCTATATGCATGCTAAACAGATACAGCTTGCTTCCTTCAAGGCTAACTTCTGTGTCAGGCCCTAGAAGTTGGAATAGATAAGATAAGATTGATACGAAGGGTCAAGAGAGGATCACACCTTAGGGGCCACTACAGCTATCATAACCTAGTCCCAGATTTGGACCTTAGTGTCCAAAATATGGGGGTTAGCATGAAAACCTCCAAGCTTAGTTACCAGCTTGGACCTGGTAAAGCTGCCACCACCCAAAAAAATAGTGTTTTGGGGCACTCTGGCCCCCCCCAAACCTTCCCTGGGGACCCCAAGACCCAAATCCCTTGAGTCTCACAACAAAGGGAAATAAACCTTTTCCCTTCCCCCCTCCAGGTGTTCCTGGAGAGACACACAGAAGCAAGCTTCGTGAATCTAAACGGAGGAATTCCACCCTCCCCGTTTCCAGCCTTGGAAAACAGAAGTACTAATCTCTCTTTCCCCCTCACCCAGAGGGAATGCAAAGTCAGGCTAGTAAATCTAACACACAGGATTTCCCCCTGACTTCTTCCTCCCACCAATTCCCTGGTGAGCACAGACTCAATTCCCTGGAGTTCCCCACTAAAGAAAAACTCCAACAGGTCTTAAAAGAAAGCGTTATATAAAAAGAAAGAAAAATACATAAAAATGGTCTCTCTGTATTAAGGTGACAAATACAGGGTCATTTGCTTAAAAGAATATTGAATACACAGCCTTATTAAAAAAGAATACAATTCAAAGCACTCCAGCAACTATAGACATGTAAATACAAAACAACAAACCATCTTTGTACTCACAACTTGGAAACAGAAGATTAGAAAGCAGGAAATAGAAAAATCCTTCCCATAGCTGAGAGGGACAGGCAGAAGACCCAAGAACCAAGGACTCACACACAAACTTCCCTCCACCCAGATCTGAAAAAGTCTGGTTTCCTGATTGGTCCTCTGGTCAGGTGTTTCAGGTACTTCTTTCCAGGTGTAAGAGACATTAACCCTTAGCTATCTGTTTATGACAACAGCAAAGGCATTACTTCCAGCTGACTAAAGAAGTGAGAGCGAGATACCTAATAGGCTGGTGATGTCTGAAGAAGGATTCAATAATTTCTCTAAATCCAGTATTTCTTGGTGGCCTATTACCATCCACTGAGTGCAGGGTCTGCATACTATGTCTCTGGGTATGTCTACACTACGGGATAATTCCGATTTTACATAAACCGGTTTTATAAAACAGATTGTATAAAGTCGAGCGCACACGGCCACACTAAGCATATTAATACGGCGGTGTGCGTCCATGGTCCGAGGCTAGCGTTGATTTCCGGAGTGTTGCACTGTGGATAGCTATTCTGTAGCTATCCCATAGTTCCCACAGTGTCCCCCGCCCCTTAGAATTCTGGGTTGAGAGCCCAGTGGCTGATGGGGCAAAAATCATTGTCGCGGGTGGTTCTGGGTAAATGTTGTCAGTCATTCCTTCCTCTGGGAAAGCAATGGCAGACAATCATTTCGAGCCCTTTTTCCCTGGATTGCCCTGGCAGACCCCATAGCACGGCAACCATGGAGCCCGTTCAGCTTCTTTTTTTTTTTTTTTTTTTTTTTTTTTTTTTTTACACACAATCACTGAATGTGTACTGGATGCCACGAACAGAGGCGATACTCCAGTGCTACACACTAGCATTCATTTGCTTTTGCATGATAACAGAGATGGTTACCAGTTGTTCTGTACCATCTGCTGCTGGTGTAATTTGGCAATGAGGTGACGATTATCTGTCCTTCTGTGCTGTCTGCTGCTATCATGGGTGCTCCTGGCTGAGATCGGCCGGGGGAGCAAAAACAAAACTGGGAATGACTCCCCGAGTCAATCCCTCCTTTATGGTATCTAAAAATAGAGTCAGTCCTGCCTAGAATATGGGGAAAGTGTACTAGAGAACCAGTGTATCAGAGAGCACTGCTGCTCCATGTCAGATCTTGCAGAAATGATGAGCTACATGCCATTCACGGGGGGTGCCCCTGCAACAACCCCACCCGTTGCTTCCCTCCTCCCCCAACCTTCCTGGGCTACCGTGGCAGTGTCCCCCCCATTTGTGTCATGAAGTTATAAAGAATGCAGGAATAAGAAACAGTGATTTGTTAGTGAGATAAAATGAGGGGGAGGCAGCCTCCACCTGCTATGATAGTCCAGGCAGGACATTAAGCCATGTGGGGGAGAGGACCCCAGCAACCCGCTGCTATGACAGTCCAGGCAGTACAGAATCTTTTCTTTACACATGAAAAGGAGGAGGCTGATTGAAGCTCAGCCCGCAGTTGCTATGATGAAGAAGGTTACCAGCCGTTCTGTACCATCTACTGGGAATGACAAGAATTCATTCCTATTTTTACCCAGGCGCCCCTGAGGCCAGCCAGGGGTATTCAGCAGTTATCAAGCACGTTGTACCGTCTGCCACCGGGGAGGGAAGAGGAGCGGATACTGCTCTTTACTGCCGCAGCATCGCGTCTACCAGCAGCATTCAGTAGACATAGGGTGACATTGAAAGAAGTCAAGAAACGATTTCTTTCCCTTTTCTTTCACATGGGGGGGGGGAAGTAAATTGACGATCTATTCCCTGAACCACACCGGACAATGTGTTTGAACCTACAGGCACTGGGAGCTCAGCCAAGAATGTAAATACTTTTCGGAGACTGCTGGGGACTGTGGGATAGCTGGAGTCCTCAGTACCCCCTCCCTCCCTACATGAGCGTCCATTTGAGTCTCTGGCTTCCTGTTATGCTTGTCACGCAGCACTGTGTAGCCTATAGATTTTTTTTTTCAAATGCTTTGGCATTTCTTCTTCTGTGACGGAGCTCTGATAGAACAGATTTGTCTCCTCATACAGCGATCAGATCCAGTATCTCCTGTACGGTCCATGCTGGAGCTCTTTTTGGATTTGGGACTGCATTGCCACCCGTGCTGATCAGAGCTCCACGCTGGGCAAACCGGAAATGAAAATTAAAATTTCGCGGGGCTTTTCCTGTTTACCTGGCCACTGCATCCGAGTTCAGATTGCTGTCCAGAGCGGTCACAGTGGTGCACTGTGGGATACCTCCCAGAGGCCAATACCATCGATTTGCAGCCACACTAACCCTAATCCGATATGTTAATACCAATTTTAGTGCTACTCCTCTCGTCGACGAGGAGTTCAGAAACCGATTTAAAGAGCCCTTTATATCGATATAAAGGCCCTCGTAGTGTGGACGGGTACAGCGTTAAATCGGTTTAACGCTGCTAAAATCGGTTTCATAGTGTAGACCAGGCCTAAGTAACTTCCATTTCCATTAAATATGTTGTCCTATGTAATGCATGGGTGATTGGTGTCCCAGCATCAAAGTGTTAAGGCTTTGAAATCCTCAACTGTCAGTACCAAGACTGCCCTCAAAAAATATTCCAGACAGCACCTCTCCTCCACTGTCCCCCAATTAAGTGGTCCAGAAGAAGCTATTTCTCCTATAAATTCTCATTTAAGATTGTATTTCTTCTCTTTTATGGGCAGCATCTTCCTGCTTTCCTGTCAGCAACCCTGCAATGCAGTAGTAGCTGTCAATCCAAATTATATCAAAACTACCAGAGACAATGTGAGATGAATGCAAAATATCCCTTCACGATTACTGAAATGCAGGGGTGTTTTTGTATTAAGAAGCTAACATGAGAAGAAATATGTTTACTGGGCAAATTTCATTTCTTTCTTGGCATTGCATGCATCATATCAGCTCAAAGCATAATTTTTAGGCAAGGGTATAACAAGGATAGCATTAAATATGGTTTTCTGGTGCTATTGTATGCTGCAGTCAAATCAAAAGACAGTTTTAAAATCAAACGTTGATAATACAAATCAATGAGCCACAACTTAGTATGCTGGATAATGAAAATTTTCAATGGCCTCTTCACATATATTTAAACCTTCCCAATAGCTGTTTTTCTGCTCTCTCCCACCTCAACTTTGCAAAGCTCTGACCTGTGCATAACTTTAAACCTATAGGATTGCTCATGCTTTAAAGTAGGGATTCTCAAACTATGGGTCAGGACCCCAAAGTGGGTTGTGACCCAAGTTCCCTGTAAGTTGTGCAGCCATGCAGGTTCTCAGAGACCCACTCAAGGACCTGCTGCAGCCAGGGGAGGGACACACCTCCTCTGGCCCCAACCTAGCCCAGCCCCCAACCTGCCATGGCTGGGGCAGCTCCCTAGCCCCAACTATGCCACGGCCTGACCTTGCCACAGCTGCAGTGGCGAGCTGCAGTGCAGCCCGGATCCAGATGCGGCAAGGACAGCCCAGCCCGAACCTGGGCGGCACGACACAGCACGGACTCAGCCACAGTGGCCCAGCCCAGCCCTGAACCTAGGCAGCCCGGCCTGGACCCAGCCCCGCCCCAGCCCCAGCCCCAGCCCAGCCTGGACCCAGTCTCAGCCCCAGCCCCAGCCCCTGCCCGATCTACAGAGGCCAGGTGCCTATCCTGCAGCTCCAGCCCCACAGCTGCTGCAGCAGGAAGAGGTACTGCCATAGAGACAGAGAGTTGGGGGGGAGGTCCTCTCTCCCTGCCATAGCCTAGGAGCACCCTCCTGCACTCCAAACCCCTCATCCCTGGCCCCACCCCAGGAACCCCCCCCCAGCTGGAGCCCTCACACCCCTTGCATTCCAATCCTCTGCCCAGCCCTGAGTCTCCTCCCACACTCTGAGCTTCTCAGCACCACCCCCACCACATGAATTTTGTTATGTGCATGTGTGTGATGTGTAACACATCACCTCCACATTGGTGCACATAACAAAATTCATTCTGCACAGGGGTGGGAAAAATTAAAGGGAACACTGGCTTTAATGGGGTCACTAAAGCTGGTCTTGGCCCTGGGCCCCGGGCCCCAGAAAGTCTGAAGTCCAAGCTCCACTATCCAGGGCTAAGGTTACATGCCCTCCAAGCAGGGCAGAAGCCCTAGTGCTTCAGCTTCCCACCCCAGCTCACTGACCTACCACCCAGGGTGGTGGGGCTCGGCCAGGCTCAGTCTTCGGTCCCCCTTTCTGGGGTCTTGTAATAATTTTTGTTGTCAGAAGAGGATCACAATGCAATGAGGTTTGAGAAGCACTGCTTTAAAGTAATGCAGAGGCTTAATTGTGTTGCTAGATCAGGGCCACGAGCTATGGTGGTGCTTAGTGCCTGCAGTACACAGTGAAGTCAATGGGAACTACAGGCACTCAGAACCTTTCTGCATGTTATGATCTCATCTTGATTCTGTTCAAATCTTTACCTGGCCCTTATAACACCACTAGTTAATGTGTAACAATTGCAGCAATGTAACAATATTATAACAATTTGTTTCAACCTGATATTGCAATTCTAACAAATCAAAAGTAACTATTTGATTATTCTTTTGATCATTAAAATTTTTGGTGAATTGGATATTTTAAAATTTAAGAAATGCTGATAAAAAACCAAACAAACTTCAATCTTGAGTTTAGATTAAAAAAATAATACTGATTTTTCATAAGACAGATTTCCCATAGTACAGACATTCCAAAATTTACCCTCACACCTCTATACCGTAGCTCTGCCATTCTATCTACTATATGTTGAGAAAATGATATACTATTGCCTATTAATAAAGCTACAAGACCATTACTGTGCACTCTCATCTAACCCATGCAACCCCCATTGTCTCCAAATTATGTCCTCAGTTACACCTGTTCACCCCACCTCCAAGCTGTACACCTTGCAAGCTTAGCAAACACACAATCACAACAATGGAAAACTATGGAAAAAATACTCAACATACTATACTATGCATGGCATACAACTTTGAATAGTTCAAAACTTAGCCAAATCAAAACTACTTTTCAAACAAACATTCAAGTGCACTTTTCAATTAGGTCGATTTCTGTACTAGACTTCAACTTTCAATTCCTAATTCTAACTATAGAGCTGTTCGGAAAGCAGTCACAAGAGAGATTGTTTTTGTTTATTTGTTTTGAAAAAAAATCCTCCACTATTTCGCTCCCATTTATCTTTTTTTAATAAATGAATGTATCTTTTGGTAGAAACCAACCCTGGACAGTGGTATTCTTAGAGGCAATAGTATCAGAAAGCTATGATCCAATGAAACAGGAGCTTAAAGATAGAAACTGCTTGTGCAACCTCAAATATAGGCAGTCACTTCAATTAAAATGTATTTGTAAGCATACTACTAAGTTTGAAAATTATTGTAAGAACTTGCTCTTATTTCATAGCTTGAACTAATGAAATTCATATGCTTTTACTTAGAGCTGAGGCATAATGCAAATACATTTTCTAGGAATATTTGCTTGAATTTTTTTAAATGAAATCATTTTGAACTCCGTTGTGTCAATTTTTTGCCAAACATTTGCACAATCCAAATGTATTGATACAAACAGGGCCGGCTCTAGCCATTTCGCCGCCCCAAGCACGGCGGCACGCCACGGGGGGCGCTCTGCCACTCGCAGGTCCCGCGGCTCTGATGGACCTCCCGCAGGCATCCCTGCGGAGGGTCTGCTGGTCCCGCGGCTCTGGTGGACCTCCCACAGGCGTGCCGCGCTCCTGGCAACCTGTAGAGCGCCCCCCGCGGCATGCCGCCCCAAGCACACGCTTGGTGTGCTGGGGCCTGGAGCTGATCCGGGATATAAATGTTCATGCATAGCAAATTTCAAACTGAATTTTAGTGTTTATAGTAGAAGTGTTTGTGTATTTACCCAATCAATGAAAACAAACAATATTATCTGACTTATGTGACCAATCACAACTGAGCAACACAGCTTGCATTTAGATTATGCATGATCAATCCCTAGAGGAAAAAAAAACCACACCAGAACGGCTATTTATTAAATACATTTGAAAGACGAATAATGATTCAAGGAAATGTGTGATCTGATCAGTAGAATTAGCCCATAATGCATATCAGTTTGAAGGATTCCTTAACTAATTTGTTTGCTAGGACACACTTGCTCCACTATATTTGCAAACCTCATATAAAACCCAGTCCTGCAAGCATCAGGAATGCAAATGGTTCTATTTAAATTAATAAGTGAGTAAAAAGACTATTCACATGATTGAAGGCTATAAAATCAGGCCAATAGATTGTGAGGTACTTATGGTCTCAGTCCTGCAAAGAATTACTTACATGCTTCACTGTGCAAAGAAGTTGAGCATGTGTATAAGCCTTTGCAGACTGTAAAACTGTAAACATTTCCAGTATAGGATTTAATTGTTGGTCAATGTACAGAGGGTTAATGCAGATTTCTCATACGAACAAACAACAATAAGAAATTCAGCTGAAAACATGTTTTCCCATTCTGTACAGAAAATGCATTTCCTTTATAAAGATGTCCAAAAAGTATAGTAAGGACTTGGTGTATGAATGGGAACATATCTATTCAGAGACTTTTACTACCTAATTGAATAATTCGTTTTAAAAAATAGTAAAGCCTGCAGATCTGGTGTACATCAGAGTTATCTTTTGTACTAATAGCAAACATCCTTGTATTTCTCAAAAGATGTAGAAAACACAAAAGTGGACAAGCTGAAAGGGGAAGGAACTGCATCTCCTTTGCAAAAATATACTTAAAAAGAAGCGAGACTCTATAAGGTAGAATTTCTCAGGGCTTCAGGCCACACAATTTGCTGACAATTTACTAGAAATCTGCAATTTAAGAGTATTTACTAACCACAAAAACCAAACAGAACACCACTGAGTAACTGCCAAATTCAACTCTCTCTCTAAAAATGTGATGCAATATGTCTCATGAACTGCATTTCCTAATGCTAGGTCAAATTTTGCAGTGTAACCTAATTTAACTCCCACCGCTTTCCCCCTCCACACACACTCATGGTCCCCAGAGCATCAGATTTTTATCCCTGTAGTTAGTTGTTTATTTAGTAATGCCCATAAAAAAATCTTTGACTAGCATGGAGACTGAAGTCCGCTGTTGGGGCCAGACACAAACCTCTTTGCAGTCAATAGAAAGACTCCCACTGATTTTAATGCCCTTTGAATAGGCCCTTCATCCATAGAACAGGTACAGCATGAGCAGTAGCAGTAGAAATGCCACCCTTCCCCTTCCACCAGGGCAGCTCCAGGCATCAGCGCAGCAAGCGCGTGCCTGGGGCGGCAAGCTGCGGGGGGCGGCCTGCCAGTCACCGTCCGAGTGACAGTCAGGCTGCCTTCGGTGGCTTGCCTGTGGGAGGTCCGCTGGTCCCACGGTTTTGGTGGCAATTCAGCGGCGGGTACACCAAAGGCACAGGACTAGCGGACCTCCTACAGGCAAGCCATTGAATCCACGTTACCAGTGGACCTCCTACAGATGTGCAGCCAAAAGCCGCCTGCCTGCCCTGCTTGGAGCGGCAAAATACATAGAGCTGCCCCTGCCCTTCCAGAAACAAACTTTTGCCTGCCAATGCTTCCTGCCAAGCCTCAACTCTGGAGGCACCACTCTTAAAATATGTAAAAGCCAATTCTATTCATGCTCTTATAATTGTGCCCATCACTATGGCATTTTAGCAGTATCTAGCTCAATGCCCATGCTGATTCAATCTTTTGCCTCTCAATGGAGGCAGCTAACATGGATACCCATTAGTGTCAAAAACCATTAGAGCTTGATTACAGAATCCTGATTGGCTCAGTTCTCATCACCTTTAAAGGAGCTTAGCACCTCACAGGAGGCCTCAGCAGGTTTTAAGGTTCTGTCTGCACTAGACTCCTCTCCTTCCTCAAGATTTCCTTCCATTGCTACTATTAGTACTGCTCCAGCACTGTTGCTCCCAGCAGGTGTAGACAATCTGGAAGTTAAAATACTGATAGCTGCTGGTGGGCAGTCTACAACAGTGTAGCCACTTGCTACCACTGATGGATCATCCCAATGTTAGCAGCTGTAAGCAATTTTAAGGAAAACACAAAATGAACCAGAGTAGTCTAGCATACACAAGGCCTCTGGTGTTAACATCTTTCAGTCACTATTTACCTGGAATCCATTTGAACTGGATACACAGAAGTTAAGGCTGTATCCATATTTATTTAGAAACAGGAAATATTCACACCAACTAACAAAACCCCTGCACCACTTGAGAACTGTTACCAGGCTAGTTACCATGCCTTTGCAACTAATCAAATTAAGAATGGACAATCTGACTCATTTCACTAAACTAAGATTTTTAATATGTTACCTTCAGGGCACTGTTCCTTTCCATAACAAGGCTATGCCTATACATACAGTGTTGCAGCAGCGCAGCTGTAGTGATATAGCTCTGCTGTTGCAGCACGTCTGGTGAAGACGCTCTATGCCAACATGAGGAAGCTCTCCTGTTGGCATAAAAAAACCCCACCTCTGCGAGCAGCAGAAGCTATGCCAGTGGCTGTGTGCACAAATGCTTATGTCAGTGTAACTTATGTTGCTCGGGGGGGTGGACTATTTACATCCCTGAGTGACATATGTTTTGCCAACATAGGCTGTAGTGTAGTCATAGCCTAACTGCATATGCATACACACAGAACAAAGGGTAAGCGGAACTCAGTAATTCTTAAGGAATGAAACACTTTACGACATAGAACTGCAGTTTTTGCCTGTGCCCTCTCTCTTAGATATTTATTTTATTTGGATCTAAACCTGGATCCTCCTTTCTTTATACTTTCTAAGGAATGAGAAAGGTCTACTTTTCAGTGAGCAGAGAGGTCACCAACGTGAAAAATATCATACACCTCTCCTCTGCCTTTGCAATTTTCTCCTCTCCTGCTGTGTCACCAGTAAAAAGACTAACCTTCTTGCCCATGGCAGCTAAATAAATGAATCAAACAGGAAAAAAAAAAGAAAGATGTTCAGCAGTTGATTTAAGAGGACTAAAGCCAAAGATTCAATCCACTTTTTGTCAGGAGGAAGAGATTAAAGGAAAACATCAGGATGCTCCTAGTATAACCCAGGAAGAAGATTCATATGTAAAATACATATAGCACCTTGGTGCAGAAGTGGCAACTGTTTGCAGGATTTTAGAAGGGTTAATATTTCAAATTGATTGGCATAGAGTCCTTGGTCAAAATATTAATGAGTACACCATACTTGACTCAGTAGGGAAACTAAATGTCTGTATGTTACTACAATGTTGCTTTATGACAAAAATATTCCTTATGATAATTTGTAGCAATACTTAAAGGTTTCAATTAAATCTGCAAACCAAATTAAATCTCCAAAGTCAGAACTGCAGACAAGCAAAGGACTTGGGAGAGTCATTTGAAATTGTCTCAGATAACTACTCTCCTCTTTAGTCTCTTCCTGTCTACACAAGAAATTCACCAGGAACATCTTAACTCTTCTTCTACTGAAAGTTGTATCTGCTAATGACTGCCCACATCCAGACGAGACAAAAGATGAGTTAAACAGAAAATATGCCATGTTGTTGTAGCCACCCTGGTTCTAGGATATTAGAGAGACAAGGTGGGTGAGGTATGTCTTAAACAGAAAATGACATTTAAGAACTTTGAAGTTGCAATTTAGAAGAGTCGCTGAAAACTGTAGAAGTTAATTGATTTAAAGCAGGTTCATTAAAAACAGTTATTTTGTACTCACTGTTGTAATTATTATTGTATTGTTTCTGATATTTACATGGCAAGGATTTGTAAACCTATTAAAACTTCCTAGATAAATACAGTTTTAAAAATAATTACTTTGTAGCCGCACATCAGGTATACTCAAGACAGACAACATACCATTGTAAAAGTATTTAATCATTTTTTATAAAAACTAGGAGTAAGAATAAAAAGCTCTGCAATTATTCACTGAATTTTTTCTTGGGAAATATGGATCAAAGTTGAACTAAAGTCTGCAATAAGCAACTCTCTGCCTTAAGTAACCACATTAAAGGCCATCTCAAAAATGCAAACTTTTTTTTTGCTGTTCCCTTAGATGATCATTCAAGATAGATATCACTGTAGTATAATGATCATTTGTTTAAAAACTTTCCCTCCTGTGGGTATGTCTACATTGCAAAGTTATCGAGAAAAAGTTTGTCTTTCATGGCTACTTAAAAAAGCCACACACATAGCCTCCCACAAAAGACAAAAGTTTTGCCAATGCAAGTGGCAGTGTGAGGGTACATCTACACTATGGGATTATTCCGATTTTACATAAACTGGTTTTGTAAAACAGATTGTATAAAGTCGAGTGCACACGGCCACACTAAGCACATTAATTCGGTGGTGTGCATCCATGGTCCAAGACTAGCATCTATTTCCGGAGCGTTGCATTGTGGGTAGCTATTCCATAGCTATCCCATAGTTCCCACAGTCTCCCCCGCCCCTCGGAATTCTCGGTTGAGATCCCAGTGCCTGATGGGGCAAAAATCATTGTCACGGGTGGTTCTGGGTAAATGTCATCACTCATTCCTTCCTCCGTGAAAGCAACGGCAGACAATCATTTTGCGCCCTTTTTCCCTGGATTGCCCTGGCAGACGCCATGGAGGCTGTTCAGCTTTTTTTTTTTTTTTTTTTTTTTTTTTTTTTTTAACTGTCACCGTATGTGTGTACTGGATGCCGCTGACAGAGGCGATACTGCAGCGTTACACAGCAGCAGTCATTTGCTTTTGCATGATAACAGAGATGGTTATCAGTTGTTCTGTACCGTCTGCTGCCATTGTAAATTGGCAGTAAGACGACAGTTATCTGTCGTTCTGTACCTTCTGCTGCTGTCACGAGTGCCCCTGGCTGAGGTCGGCCGGGGGCGCAAAGGCAAAAATGGGAATGACTCCCCAAGTCAATCCCTCCTTTATGGTATCTAAAAATAGAGTCAGTCCTGCCTAGAATATGGGGCAAGTGTACTAGAGAACCAGTGTACCAGAGAGCACAGCTGCTCCGTGTCAGATCCTGCAGAAATAACGAGCTGCATGGCATTCATGGGGGGTGCCCCTGCAACAACCCCACCTGTTGCTTCCCTCCTCCCCAACCTTCCTGGGCTACCGTGGCAGTGTCCCCCCCATTTGTGTCATGAAGTTATAAAGAATGCAGGAATAAGAAACAGTGATTTGTTAGTAAGATAAAATGAGGGGGAGGCAGCCTCCAGCTGCTATGATAGTTCAGGCAGGACATTAAGCCGTGTGGGGGAGAGAAGCCCAGCATCCCGCTGCTATGACAGTCCAGGCAGTACAGAATCTTTTCTTTACACATGAAAGGGAGGGGGCTGATTGAAGCTCAGCCCCCAGTTGCTATGATGAAGAAGGTTACCAGCCGTTCTGTACCATCTGCTGGGAATGACCAGGAATAATTCCTACTTTTACCCCTTTTCTTTCACGTGGGGGGAGAGGGGGTACATTGACAAGCTATACCCTGAAACACACCGGACAATGTGTTTGAACCTACAGGCATTGAGAGCTCAGCCAAGAATGCAAATGCTTTTCAGAGACTGTTAGGGACTGTGGGATAGCTGGAGTCCTCAGTTTCCCCTCCCTCCCTCCATGACCGTCCATTTGATTCTTTGGCTTTCCGTTATGTTTGTCACACAGCACTGTGCAGCCTGGAGATTTTTTTTCAAACACTTTGGCATTTCGTCTTCTGTAACGGAGCTCTGATAGAACAGATTTGTCTCCCCATACAGCGATCAGATCCAGTATCTCCCATACAGTCCATGCTGGAGCTCTTTTAGGATTTGGGACTGCATTGCCACCCATGCTGATCAGAGCTCCATGCTGGGCAAACAGGAAATCAAATTCAAAAGTTCGCGGGGCTTTTCCTGTTTACCTGGCCACTGCATCCGAGTTGAGATTGCTGTCCAGAGCGATCACAGTGGTGCACCGTGGGATACCGCCCAGAGGCCAATATTGTCGACTTGCGGCCACACTAACTCTAATCCAATATGGTAATACCGATTTTAGCGCTACTCCTCTTGTTGGGGAGGAGTACAGAAACCGATTTAAAGAGCCCTTTAAATCGATATAAAGGGCCTCATAGTGTGGACGGGTATAGCGTTAAATCAGTTTAACGCTGCTAAAATTGGTTTAAACACATAGTGAAGACCAAGCCTGAATGTGCCTTTGTCGGCAGGAGCGACAAAGCTAATGGTGCTCACGGGGCTGGAAATATTTTGTTGGCAAATGTGCTGACAAAGTACTGACAAAGCATTTACACACGCTGACTTTTAGTGACAAGGCAGTGTCAACACAGCCTTGTTGCTAAAAGCTGTCTGGTGTAGACAAGCCCAGAGGTCTAAAGTGTGTCTCATAGGATGGATGCACATTTGAAGGTTAACAAGCCAGGGATGATCAGATTCAGAATTACTATTGCTGCACAAGCTTAGCATTTTTCATGGAACATACAAATTTATTTAATTTGAAAATGCTAAAAAGATTATGGCTAGTGTCTTGTAAGAAGCAGATTTCAGATCCCAAAGCAGTGAGAGCAGAGAATACTGCAGAAACAGATGTGTGGTCATTCTGCAGGTGAGAGAGAAGGAGTGTCTGTTTTTTAATTTTCTTTAGAAGTTTATTTATTATTGTTGTTAATTATTTTGTTTTCCTTAGATCCAAATACCTAAAAGACATTTTCTGAAAATATTACAGGAACCTTTGTCACAAATGAATGTGGCCCCAATGCATCTGTGTCTTTTCCTTGAAAAAAGGCAGAGGGGGAAAAAAAAGTATTAACATAACTCAGTAGATAGATGCATTCATAATTTACCTAAGAAATCCTAATGTCTGCATAGGAGCCCTTACAGTTAGTAAATACTTTGTCTAGATTCAAATATAAAAATATCAATTCTGCACAAACAAACAAAAGAAGTGACAGACTGGAAGGACTGAGATTCATCAGAGTTTCCTTTCGTTTATTATTAGTACTATTTATTAGTTGTACGGCAGGAGCGCACAAAAGCCCTAGTTAGGGGTCAGGACCTCATTATGATAGACACTGTACAAACACCAAACAAAAGACAGTCCCTGCTCCAAAGAGCTTACAATCCACAACTGCAGGACATGTACTATGTGTAGGTTGTACCTGCCTATACCTTACACTAGTATCTTCTCAGTGCTCCAAAGGAAAGGGGAAACCCAGAGGTTTCACTCCATGTTTAAGTCACCCCTGCAATTGCTACTTTGCTACTGCATCTTCAGTTTCAGCTTTGTCACTGCTGTTATGTTGAGGGCCTGGGGAACACTATGAAAATGAATTTTCCCCAGAGTAGCACCTGAGCATGATGTCATGATGCTAGTTCATGTTGAGATAAGAAGGGCAGCTGACCACCAGACAGTGAAACTGATTTTATACAAAATGCTTCCAAATGCACAAAGCTAAGAAAAACAAGAAAAGGGAGCAAGAAAGAGATTCCCCCCCCCCCCATCATCTTTGGTTATAGTCACCTTAAGCTATATCTACACTGTAAACTGAGGGTGTGATTACCAGATCACATACATATACTCATGATAGCTCTCATCTGAACTAGCACACTAAAATAGTAGCATTCCTGCAGTAGCATGAGATAGCTGTCAGAAGTATATACTCACAGGGTTCAGGTGGGTTTGTATGCCTGATGGCTAGCCCATGCCACCACCACTGCTTCCTGTTCGATATGGCTACACTACCATTTTTAGTGTGCTAGCTCAGATGAGAACTAGCACAAATATGTCTAAATGAGCTAGAAAGCACGCTGCTAGCTCGAAATGTAGAAGTAGTCTTAGTCGGCACTTGTGGGTACAGTACAACATTTCTGACAGAAGTGTGATTTTCAAGTTGATGATCACCTTTTAGGTACAAAAGACTCTCCAGAATTATAATCAAGAAAGGAGGCAATCTTTGCTGTATTTTGATGCAACATTTATACTTTGCTCCCAAAACATACATTGCATATATTGATAGAATGGCATTCTGCTTGTATAATTTGATGTTGTATAAATTTCTGTGTGTGAGAGGAGGGAAATGTTCCACCCCCCTTCATATTTTTAATTACCTGATATTTGGAGCAACCTGAGCTATTCCAAAGAACACCACTGAATTTTATAAGTATTTTTATGAGGTCATCTCTGGCAGAGTTGATTTAGTCATGATTTAATGACGCTCTTTTCCAGATGGAGAGAGAGACTTCATCAGAGGGTAGAAAATATCTCTAACTCTCCTTTCAAATTAGTAGTGGAATTTTTAATAAAGGCCTTTTGAGATCCCCTCCAGTATACCTCGGAGCCCCTGCTGGTAAGGCCTGGAAAGAAAATTACTTCCTAACCTTAAATGTGGCCATCAGTTTAACTTTCTACATATGTGCAAGAACTATAGGGTGACCAGACAGCAAGTGTGAAAAATTGGGATGGGCTGGGGGGTAACAGGATCCTATATAAGAAAAAGATCAAAAAATCTGGACTGTCCCTATAAAATTGGGACATCTGGTCACCCTAAAGAACTATCACAGTTAAATAGTCCATCCATGCAATGTACAAACCAAAAGCCAACTTTTCAGACTTTGCCTAGGCTTTTCTGTGGTGTAATTTTATATGGAATCTGGCCCTTAATTTGTATTGCCTCCTAATTCTGAAAATACATCTTTATCCCCCAAAAAGAAAGCATACACCACAATATCAGTCAAGTGAATGCTTAGGAGTAAACATATGTTAGCACACAGACTCCACCACATAGTTCTTTTAGGTCTAATATGCCCTAGGCGTTAAATATATTTTAGGACCATGCTTAAACTCGGTTAAAGGACAGTTCTTGCTAAAATGCTTTCTAATGAGGTTTGGGCCTACAGTATGGATGAGGCCCAAACCATTTCAAAACCACATCTTTAAGAAATACCCTAGACTATGTCCCTAGAGTTAAAATTCCACTGTAGAAGGGTCTTAGTGTTACAGACTATTGCAGGAATATGTATTTTGGCCCTGTTTTCTAGCTGAAGTAGCCCTTATGCCCTCATATCATATCATTCCAATTGGCACAACGGCCAGTAAAACCATGGGATAATAATCCCAATGAAATTTGTGCTTGGGGGAAGAAAAAAAACCACACACACACTTTGTATGCCCAAGCACCATTTTTAAATCTCATCTGTTCAGACATTTTTTGCTGACATTTTCTCTCAAACATCCCAAAACAGTAACCCACAGAAAGGCCTACTGCATTTTTAGTCCCTTGTTGCACAATTCATATGCCCTCTTGCTATGTCAAACAGGCACCTCCTTACTCAGAGCTTCTCCTGGAGAATACTCAATATCAGATCTAATTATTTGGTTGAATATTTTATTAACCACCAATTTTCACACCTGCTAGCATTGTACAGCCAAATACGTCTGTTGGTCAGTGAGGCGAATTCTGGCCTGGCTTCCACAGAGTTCTTAAGTAAATTCCAACTGCAAAATCTTTAGTCTTTCACTTCTCAGGCTGAGAATTAGAAAAACCAATTTTAATGTAAACTGAAACTGATCTGAAGACAATGAGACAAAATAAATATGGACCTACATTTGTACAGTGACTCTCTGGAGCAGAATTATGGCACTCTCAACATCGTATCTTGCATCTTTACAAACACTAATGAATGTATCTTCATAACACCTCTGTGAGGGAAGGCGATATTATTCCCATTTTACACATAGGGAACTGAAGCATTATAGCATCTCACATGTCCAGAATTAAGCTCCCATTGATCTTAGTTGCAGTTGTGAGTGCACAACAATTCTGCAAAGCAAACCCCAGATGTCTGAAGTTAGGCACCAGAAAATAAGGAACACATAATGGTCATCGTTCAGAAGTTTGATTTACACAAGTTGCAACCTTAACATTAACATAGTAAATTACATGAAAAATCTAAGTTGTTTAAAAACATAAAAATTACATCATATAGAATAATATTGATTCCCACAGAACAGTCCTTTATCACTTGAGCAAACAGAATAACTGGTAGCAATAGAAGGTTGTTATCTTCTATGTGGACCTGCCTTTAAGGGGAAGGAGTCCCTTTGCTAGTGGGTTTCACAGCTATTTTCTAGCTAGTAAAGGAATGTTGAAACTCAGGAATAGGGTTCAACACCATAGAAGCATTCTTTAACAGTTACAGACCCTTCTGCCCCATCCACCCACCTTCTCCCACTTCCCTTCTGCTCCTGATCCCTGTTTCTTCAGCTCCTACTCCTGTTCCCTCCCTTTCCCGCTATTATCCCCTCCCAACTATGGTCCAGTCCCCCACACCGCATCCCTGCTTCTCCCTACTCCTATCCTCCCCTAGTCCATGTCCATCTTCTCTTCCTCTACATTTCTATCCCTTCGCTACTGCTCTTTCCTCAACTCTTCTGTTCCCCCACCCCACACCTTTGTTCTCCCCTGCTCCTATCATCTCACTCTCCATAGCTTCTGCTCCCACCCCTCACTCTACATCTCCTACTCCTAGTCCCCCACCCACCCACCTACGTATGGCACCATTCATCATACCTCTGCATTCATGTCAGGCTGCCTCATACTTCTTTTCAGCATACTCTGGGTGCCAGCAGGGGGAGCAATGAAAACAGAAAACAGTCTTGCTCCAGTTCTACTGTCCTGCTCAGCCCCTGCAGATCTGAGATGAAACTCTTGCACAGTAGGGATGGTTCATGTTCAATGTGGTCATCACAGTGCAGTAAAAATATTCAGAGAATGTAGCCACAGAAAACTAAGTCTCTGCTGCGTAGGTGAACTGAGATTTCTTCAGAGGCTGATAACTTGACAAAATGTGGGAGTATGTTCATGGAAATGGTAAAATAAATGATGATACCTAGCTCTTATATAGCACTTTTCATCAGTAGAGTTCAAAAGCTCTTACAAGAGAGGCAGCTATCTAACAGTAGACAGATTCTCCCCCACCACCAAATTTTAAGTCGTTGCTCCAAAGTATGAGTTTCCAGAGCTTCTCAATGAAATACTTTAATTTTTTAAAATATAGGCAAAGTAATGTATTTTCCTCTAATCTTGCTCTCAGAAATGGCTGAATCATTTTAGAAACATTTTGGGAGGAGAAAAAATAATCAGTCTTAGCAGGCAGCCAAGCACAGAAAAATTTCTTTCAGAATGGTTTAAGTTTGGGAAAGCTTTAAACAACTGGAAACAGGGTCTTATACTGGAATAAATCAGGCATCCTTAACTTTAGGCATTGCTACCTGCACTGTCTATAATGATATTGATATTAAGGAAGATCAGAGAAGGGAAGTAAGAGACAAGCCTTGCTCTTTTCTTTAAAATAAACAACAAATTACCTATTCTAGTCTCCAATATTTTAACACTAACTGCACCTTTACTTCCTGATTGATTGTGAGCAGATAACTCCACCCATTTTTTCACATGAGAGAACCCTGGGCTGGAGTAGCAGCAGCAATAAGCCAGGTAACAAACAACAAAAAAGTCAACCTCTGCTTCTTTTGCTGCTGTTGTTTCTCAACAAATAAAGAGATTGAGGGTAGAAATCCATTGATCCAGGGAACCATCCCTACAGCACAGAGCATCTGCCAGCAACATACCCTACACTTGTCCAGATCTCCAATGCACTTTTGATTGCTTTCCCATTTCTTTTGGGCCAATAAAAAAAAAAGATGGGGAGAAGAAATACACCATCATGTTTTTGTTTTATTTGTGTCTGTTCAAGCACTAAATATGACAAAAGAATTAAGTGTAGATTTGAAATAAATCTAAATTTCAAAAGAATTATACATCAAAAGTCAAACTATCGGTTTCTCAGCAATTTCTACAGCAGGAGCATGTCAAGAAACTCTCTAATCTAATGCATTGGACCAGACATGTAAATTTTTTTTGTATAATTTTAGATAGTATACTGAATAAATAATGTAGTCAGAAAAGGTAGAGAATATAGAGCCTAGAATGCTGTATATTAATTTTATGCCTCAAATATTTCAGTTGTATCTTTAAGAACTTCTGCTCAAAATATTTGTAGGTTCTATAGCATGAAAGGACTGCATAGCTTGAGGAAATTGGCAATGGTCTATCTTTTTAAGTATTTACAAAGTACCTATCACCCTGGAATTTAAGCGCTTTTCACCTCTAAGTTATTGGTTTGAATCAAAGGCAGGTCAGTGCTGATTGAAAGTCTTTATCCTTTAGGAGCCTGTATGAAAGGAGTCAGACACAACGTTCTAATTCCTAGTGAGCAGATATCCACACTACCAAAAAGGTGGTCCTGTGGATAGAATACTGAACTGAGATTTAGAAGATTTGGTTTCTAATCCTTGTTCTGCCACTTATTTGCTGTGTGATCTTGGGCAAATCAGTTTCCCATTCAGCTCTGTCTTTTTAGATTGTAAACCCTTGGGCAAGGAGTATCTGCCAATAGGGATTTAAACAGCATTTAGCAGAAGTGGCCCTGATTTCAGTTGAGATTTCTAGGCACTAGAATAATAATTGGAAGCTTAATCTAAAGGGCTAAGGACTGAATGGACAGAGAGAATGAACTAACCTCTAAGACCTGGTCTATTCTTAAAAGACAGATATATTGGTCAGGGTTGGGGGACGGGGGGGGGGGGGGAAGACACACCACTGACCACTGCTGACTTAGGCCACGTCCAGACTAGAAATTAAAATCGATTTTAGATACGCAACTTCAGCTACGTGAATAACGTAGCTGAAGTCGAATTTCTAAAATCGAGATACTCACCAGTCTGGACGGGGCGCCATCGATGTCCGCGGCTCTCCGCGTCGATTCCGGAACTCCGTTCGGATTGATGGAGTTCCGGAATCGATGTAAGCGCGCTCGGGGATCGATACACCGCGTCCAGACTAGACGCGATATATCGATCCCCGAGCAATCGATTTTAACCCGCCGATGCCGCGGGTTAGTCTGGACGAGGGCTTAACCTCTAGTATCAATGCAGCTATTTCAGCAGAAGTATTCCATCAACTGGGGAAGGTGGTGTTCAAACACCAACAGAAAAACTCCTTTTGGCAGTGTAGGCTGCTGAGTCTATACCACACTGCTATAGTGGGCATCATTTCCATAGCATAAATATACCCTAACTTTTAAAGAGCAATCTGGGAAGTTAATGTCTGTACTACACCAGCTCTATGATTCTATCCATCAACAAAGGACTTCATTTTCTAGTGCTGTCAGTCTAGCACTTTCCTCAGTAAGTTTCAACCTTCAAATAATTATTTGGATCAAGTTGCAAGCTACATTTTTATTATTCAATGTGGTTTACACACACATCTGATTCATATCACATCACTAGTCCCATAACAATGTCCTTTCTCTTATGGAAAAGTTCTATAGAATTTAATAGGGGGGAAACGGAATACAGTTTTTAAAGAATCTTAGAGAATTATTTAAGAAGGATTTAATTCTCTATTAAATGTAATATGATGGGGTAAACTTTTCTGTAGAAAAGTCTCTCTATAAATTCTACAGGATATTTTCCCCATTTTCTATGGTACTAGTCTATATTCTTCCAGCAAATCAGCAGACTGAGAATAAATAATACGGATCACTTTAATAAAATTTTAACTCATGCCAGTATTTCAAAGACACTATGTGCCTCAACAAGGGTTTTGCAGGGTTAGTCCTTAGGACTGTCTTTTTTCTCTGAGCTCTATATAGCTGTGTTTTTATTGTATATTAAATTGTTTCAGCACAGTTTTGTTAAAAGGTAGTTTATCACCTTATTTGAGTAAAGAATGTAATCAATATCTAGGTGGGTTTTATAAATACTAAATCCTTTTTAATCTCTTCCCCATATTCAAATTGTTGCAGCACAGTTAATAATATCATTTAACAAAGCCATACCTCTACCTTTTCATTTTACCAAAAGAAGTGTCAAAAGTCTTATATATTCACTCCAGGATATTCTGAGCTTCTAGGAACACTTGATGTTACAAAAGCCACACATTACGTTTAACAGGTTACAGTTTCACTTTGAATAGACACTACTTTGCAGCTAGTTTAGAAGAGAAAGCATTTGGGTAGCCAAACAAGGACCACAATGCTTTAGGGGAGCTTAAATTTGTGCTTCAGAATTTTCAGAAGGGACAAAAGGGCGGGGGGGGGGGGCGCTTCCTGTCATTTCCATTGCTTTCTGCATGTGGGACCAACATGGGCAATGCAGAGTTTAAACAGTTGCAAATGGAAGGAGGGAACATCTCGCCTTGTTTTACATATTTCTCCCCGACTGGGTTGAATTTAACATGAAGTTGCTCCATTGTTCACACGGCTCCCTGCCCCATATACATTGACAGAAGCTACTGTTTACATGGACTTTTCATTCCTTCATTGTTTGCTTATGGAAAATAAGGGGCGGTGACAAAGAAGAGAAGGGGAAGGGAAAGGAAGAGAAGAGAGGGGAAAGAGGGAGGCACTGACCACAGTGCAGAACCACCCAATAACCTTGTCTTATGTGATCATTAACCTTGCTGGAAAATGCAGCTGGTAGTTCACTCTGGAGCTTGTTATTAGAATGTGAACACAGACACAGATACTGCAGAGGCATTTCAAGGATTTTTTGATTTGCTGCAAGTATTATAAATATTTCACCTATTTTGTGTGACTGCAAAATGAGATTCCAACAGCTCCTTTATATCTTATTTTTTCTCTTGATGAGTCTACTCCTTATCAATGGACAGAGGCCAGGTAGGAATTGTGTCTTGACGTTACATGTTAATATGTATATTTTATATGAGTACCGACTATACAGTTTAAGGTTATTGCTATTACTTTGTTCCACTTATGAATTCTTAGTTATTGTACTTTCATTGCTATTGTTTTGCAGAATTTTTAAAGCCCTGGGTCTACAGACCTATGAATAGTAATAAAGATATACATGTATACAGTGTAACTACTAAAAGGTCTAAAGAAATTAATTTAAACTAGATCTAAAGATGTTGCATTTCCATGCCTGCTCATGAGAAAACGCGCTCAGACAAATGCTGTATCAGCTACATCAAACGTACCTTGGTATGTAGCATCCACAGCACTTAGCTTTCGATGATTGACTTGACTAGGTTGAGTTTACGCCCTGATAAAAATCACGGTGAAACAAAATGAAGCTGTTAAGACGTCAACAGCTATAATCACTGTGGTGATACAGATGAATTCGGACACTTACGGAGCAATACATATGTTTAAAAGGGTGTAAGTAGCATCTTTACGAATATTGGCTGGGGGGAGGGAAAGAGTTCTACACTTGCTGCGACGCAATTTTGTTTACTACTTAGCATTGACGGTAACCTATCATTCAAATCTGGTATCTATGTTGATTGCAATTTTAGTGTTTCCTATGACGGCTTTAAAGCAGTGCTTTGATCATATCTATCATAAAAAGCGGTAGTAAAAAAAAAGCAGCAGCTTGTTTCCTGTACAATTATTGTTAGACTGATCTGAAACAACCAGCCATTCAAAACTTTCACACACCTATTTAAGAAAACGTCAGGAGGTTTTTGAATGAACAAAATTGGGAAGCAAAATTCCAAGCAGTATAATTATAGTCTTTAAGTTATGCAATTGTAGTAATTACAGCAAAATAAACTAATTTCACTCTATTTTGTGATTATGGAAAAATAAAGTTGTCAGCAGGAGCACAGAAGGTAACAAGGCGCCCCACTGATGATTGCGTTTCTGACTCTTCTTGGTTAAGGGAAAGTTTTATCAAGGGGGGGGGGCATCTCAAATGTGACCCTATGTCTGTCTTCATCGGTGCGGAAATCAACGCAAACTTCATGACTACTACGCCCGCTATATAGCCAGATTGCGCCCTAACTTGAAATTAGATACATAGAAAGGGGGCTTGATATACAAAAGTATATAAGGAAGGGATTCATCCTGTAAGGTAGAGAGCACTATGGCCCCGAGTCAGAAATGCATTTATTTTACGCAACTGTTCAAAATGTTTGAGGGTGATATACCTTCTGCTCCAGGAATGGTGGCTGCAATTTTTGAATATGCTCTTGTCAACAAGCTTATGGCACATGGGGGGGGGGGGGCGGGGGAGACACTGCTATTTCGGAAATTGGAAGAAATCTAACTTTAAGGGATGTTTTTAACCCAAAAAGGTGGCGGGGGGGAGGGGAGCGAAAGGCTGTGAGGACAATTAGGGCGAATATGGAAGACGCGGTATGGTTCAGTGAAAAGACTTTTGATCTTTCTTTCCGTTGCTTTGCTGCTTAATATCCAATAGCACTTGCCAGAAATTCAGCAGGGGAAAAATGCAAAAACAAACAGGTTGGTGTAGGACATCAATGCCCGCAGTGATGCCTGAACAGCAGGTTCTTTTGCATGCTGAGTATACACAAGTGTAATTGTTGAAGTTTTCGATTCAAACCGTGTGGTTTCAATTCCCGCTTCTGCCTTTCAGCTAACCTGGCCCTGCGCAGAAAGCTGCACAGACACAACTGCTCCCACAGGCGTTGTATGCCTCTCCACTCCAGAGTGCCGTTTCCCTGAGGTATCTGAAATCCAACCTCTCTTTGCTAAAGTCAGGAGAGTCTGGTAATAAAACCAGGCGCCGAGGATGTAATTATCAAAGCTTCCCAATACATTTCTTTGGAAACACTGCTGAACATGCTCTCCAGAATAAGCACATTTCCAAATTCTGCTTACATTTCAAAACAGTTTACGCTGCATTTTACTAACCAAACCACAGACATGATTTCATTTGGTCTCCAGTCCTTGCGATTTCTTTGTTCTGAAAACAGGGCTTTGAAAAAGCAGTGGGGAGGAGGGGAGGGTATGCTTTATTTAAACTCCATGGCAGGATCCCAGATGTGCTAGAATTATTGGACTTGATTACAGTGTTTTCAGTATGGCAGATTCTGCACAAGAAATTAGCTCGTTTGGATAACGTGCTGTCCCACATTAGCGTTCCCTTATACTTCTCCTCTAGGCAAATTCCAACTCCCTCCCCTCCTTACACAGGCTGAAAATTCTTGAATCTGTTATATCTGAAACGTTGCTGGGCTAGAAACACTTCCCACTGTACTATTGTAGTTCTGAGTACATCTCTCTATGTATTAAAAGCTAATCCCCAATGTTTAAAAAGGAAGTGCGGGACAGTGATGAGAACTTCAGACTAGGCACCAAGAGTACTCGGTTATAGCTGTAACTGATTTGCTGTGTGAGGTGGTACAAGTCACTTGATCTCACTTACTCTTTGCCCTATGTTCACCCCTCACTAAAATGGAGATACCACTTACTTACTTCAAAGAGGATTGTGACACTTAATGTCAGCAAGGGGCTTTGAGATCCTTGGATGAAAGACTATGCATGAGAAAAACATTAATGCTCTATAGCAGATTACAGAATGTGCATTCAAATATGTGCCTATTCAAACGCATTCCTGTGACTCCAGAAGCATACAGGTAGCATATGTAAATATAGTAGGGTAGGCATCAAAAGGATATCAAGACTCCCTTTCAGGGAAGCATGGAATTTAAGAATGAATAAAACATGCAGTCAATAGTTTTGCATCTTTTAAACTCTTTGTTATAGTAAAGATAATGTGCTAGCCCTAGGCATGTCAGCATAATTAATAAATAAATGACAGAATCTATACTAGGAGGAGCCAAGAGGTTTCAATTTGCTAAGTAAGCATTTGACTGTATAAAACAAAGACCAAAGCAGAGCTTCTGACAAAGCCATGAATATAATTTCTATTTTGCATAAAGCAAACACACACCACTCCCAAAGCTACCTATCCAAGGGCATCCTTGTTTCTCTGCTGCTACCATGACCAAGTAGCAAATGGCTACGCTGGTCTATAAACACAATGGTATGTGTATATGACATACATAGAAAAAGCACAGAAAGCTGGAAAACTGCAAGCCTAAGGAATGATTAAGAGATATCTTCAGCATAACCCCTGATTTACTGCCAGGCTGCATTGAGGCAATAACTAAAATATTTTCAGGATGCAGGTTTAAAAAACATGCTCATATTAAAGTGTTTAAAGAGAGATCTGCCTAACTGGTGCTTCAGTATTGAGCACCAAGGCCAACCTGCCTGCTCATTTCAAAGGACAGAGTCTGAGACAAGATCCCTCATCAGTATCAGCATAAACATAACCAGCTAAGCAATCAGATCAGCTCACTCAGCAGGCAGGCAGGCGCTAAGTGAGCTGAATGTAGAGAGGGATAGTAGAATTTAGTTTAGGAGCAGGGGGTTTGTTGAGTCACTCCTGAATGACTTGCTTCAGTTCTGATTACGACAGTGGACTCAACACCCCTTCCCCCCAACCCTGCATCTATAGGCTAGAGTCTGTGCACAGACTTATTTACATTTTCTCTAATTTGCCCCCAAAATAGTATATCATACATTTGGCTTCAGATTGCACTGTCTGGGTGATAAATATGCACTTATTCTGGTTTTTTCTTCCCTTCTTCCCCGTACAGTATATCAATTTGCCAGACTAAAAGCTATTTTCAAAGTTATCTGCTTCGTTCAGGGAGCTGATTTCTAGTAACAAAAAGTCAGTGACATAGCAAAAAAGGTACTCATTAATGCATACCCAATTTTATAGGCGTTTAGCTAAAGATTGTTATAATTCTGTTCTGTCAAGCTGTTTAGAAGTCCTACAGGGCTTGATTTTGGGAGGAGGAGGGATTTAGCATCTGCAGCTCTTACAGATGTCAACTGGAGCTGTGGGTAACTGCTTTTGAAAAAAAAAATCAGGCCTTATATCCTAAGGGGGCTTTACCGTTGAGTTCCAGTTCCTTTCCAGTTTTAAACTGGAAATTTATTTTTGCGTATTTACTACAATTGTAATTTAGCATCTTTATTTACAGTGGCATCTAGAGACCCCAACCACAATCAGGACCACATTGTAGCTGGATATACCTATAGTAAGAGACAGTTCCAACCCCAAAGAGTTCAGTCTAAACCAGGGGTGGCCAACCTGAGCCTGAGAAGGAGCCAAAATTTATCAATGTGCATTGTCAAAGAGCCACAGTAATACATCAGCAGGGCCCCCCCCCCCCAAGCTGCCCCCTACTCCCCCCCATTCCCAGCACCTTCAGCCCACTGGCAAACCCACTGATCAGCACCTCTCCCTCCCCCCACCACCTCCTGATCAGCTGTCTGGGGGAGGACAAGGAAGGGGGGGGGCAGAGCCAGGGATTGAGCAGTGAGCACCCCCTGGCACATTGGAAAGTTGGCACCTGTAGCTCCAGCACCGGAGTCTGTGCCTATAAAAGGAGCCACATATGGCTTTGGAGCCACAGGTTGCCCCTGGTCTAAACAGACAAGAAAGACAAAGCAAGTATTATTATTCCCATTTTACAGACAGAGAATTGAGGCCTGGATACACAGAGAGACTGAAGTGATAGATTGCAACCTAACCTTAGGTGTCTTGAAAATCACTGGGATATACAAGTTGCAGTGAGGCACCTAGGCTCCCTATACAAGGAAGCGAGAGAGAGAGAGAGAGAGAGAGAGAGTTGCTTTAGAATGGGATCCATAAAAGCCAGCATGCTGGGCAGCAGTCGCCTAAGCTAGCCAATGGGAGGTGGTGACAAGAGGGGTGTATCCTAAGCCCTGCCCCAGACAATGTTCAGCACCTAAGTCCAGCTGCAGGAAGGAATCTAGCTGGTGATCCACAGCTGGACACCTCCTTCCTGGAATCAGGCAAGTTAGGCCTTGAAACAGCCAGTTCTTGCAACACCCAGCTTAGGAACCTGCCTGCCTCTACACAAGCTTGTGACTCAACCAAGATGTGGAAGACCCCACTTTCAATTCTCACCTATGCTTGATGAGTTGAATACTGTAACCACTGGCCTGCAGAATGCTTCACCTTCTCTCTCTCTCTCCCTCTCCCTCTCCCTCTCACACACACACACACACACTCATATACACACTCTCTGACCCAGTTAATATTTAATTTCAATGGACAGGCCTTAACAAGAGAGACCCACATCAGAATATCCCACAGTTTATTGGTTAGGGCATTCTCCTGAGAGATCCTTGTTCAAATCCTTTTTCCTCATCAGGCAGAAGGGGGAATTAAACCATGGTCTCCCACAGGCCAGGTGAGTGCCCTAACCACTGGACTAACAGTTTTAAGGGAAGCCACTGCTGTCAGCATCTCCCCCCACCTTTTTGCACAGAGTTGGGGCCCTACTAAATTCATGATCCACTTTGGTCAATTTCCCAGTCAAGGGATTTGAAAAATCATGAACTTCATGATTTCAGGTATTTAAATCTGAAATTTCACAGTGTTGTAATTATGGTTCTCCTGGCCCAAAAAGGAATTATGAGGAGGTCACAAGGTTATTGAAGGGGGGCTGTGGTGCTGTTATCCTTACTTCTGTGTCACTGCTGGCAGCAGCGCTGTCTTCAGAGCTGGGCAGCAGGAGAGTGGCAGCTGCTGGCTGGGAGCCCAGCTCTGGAAGCGGAGCTATCGCCAGCAGCAGCACAGAGGTAAAATAGGCATGGTATGGTATTGCTACCTTTACTTCTGTGCTCCTGCCTGCAGAACTGGGCCCTCAGTCAGCAGCCACGACTCTCCAGTCACCCAGCTCTGAAGGCAGCAGCGCAGAAGTAAGGGTGGCATGGTATGGGATTGCCATTCTTACTTCTGCACTGCTGCTGACAGGACACTGCCTTCAGAGCTGGGCACCCAGCCAAAATCTGCCACTCTGCAGCCACCCAGCTCTGAAAGCAGTGCAGAAGTAGGATGGTAATACTGTGACTCCCTAAAATAACTTTGCAACCCCCCTACAACTCCCTTTTGGGTCAGGACCCCCAATTTGAGAAATGCTGGTCTTCCCTGTGAAATCTGTATAGTATAGGGTAAAAGCACACAAAAGACCAAATTTCAAGGGGGAGGGGACACCAGATTTCATGGTTTGACATGTTTTTCATGGCTGTGAATTTGGTAGGCCATAGCTATCAGCTACACTTAAAATGCTGCAGCTGCGCCGTTGAAGCACTTCAATGTACACTCACTACTGTGACAGAAGGGGTTCTTCAATTGCTATAGGTGATCCACCTCCCCAAGAGGCAGAAATGAGGTTGACAAAAGAATTCTTCTGTTGACCTAGCACGGTCTATACTGGGGGTTAGGACAGCATAGCTACGTTTCTCAGGGGTGTGGATTTTTTTATACCCCTGAGACATATAGCTATGCCAATGTAAGTTTCCAGTGGAGACCAGCCCTTTGGTGTGCTCTAAGTAAACCACCAGATCAGGCCCTGCAGGTGAGCTAGAACTATAGGCACCTATCTTCCCTAATTTGAGAATCGCACTGGGGCTTAGATGGGAGATAGAGAGGCACCAGGATGCCTAAGGCAGCAACGTGCATGCCCAGAGGCAGAAACTTAGGCACCTAGGAGACTTTTTTACAGCAAAAGTTAGGCCTGTGTGAACTTAGATCCCTACAGAGTTAGGTGGCAGCCAAGTGGGGATTTTGTGGCTCACAGTGGTGCCTAAAAGTAGAAGTTAGGTACCTGAATCTCTCTGTAGATCTGGCCCTAAGCGAGTTCTCCACTGTGGTACAAAAATCTGGGGCAGAACTCAACCCAGATCTTCCAAGTCTCACTCCAGTGCCTTAAGCACAAGACCATATTTCTTTCTATCTAATGAGCTGTTATTGCAAAGCTTACCATTTGTTTTCTGGAATCTGAGCTGTCACAGGAGACAGTTGTAATGTATCTGGGAATTCAGTAGTTGGGATCTATTAGCCCTTCCTAGCAGACCACTTGAAACAAAATTATGAGACTCACAGGCTCCTCCAAGCCTACACAAACAGGATGGCTGTTGAATGATTTACTTATTTAACAGATTTAAACAAAATGAGGCCCACTGGGTGAATATCTACTATTTACCTGATTCAAATGAAGCAGAATAAGCAAACTATGACCACTTCATCTAAGGATATTGGCTTCCATTACAAACACCCTGTTCAACCAGTACAAATAAAAAACAAACCACCAAAGAAAATAATTGTTTGATTAACCTTGATTTTCTGTAGTAATCACGTCCTCTAATTAAAAGGAAAACACTATTGGGAATGTGGCACCAGAGTGAAAGAGAAACTTAAATAAAAGAAAGCCATTCCTTCCTGGGCCAGAGGTCAAGAATGCATTTGATTTTTTTTAAATCCACACACTTCACAGCTCCTTGCAACCACACATCAGCAGAGGTGAGGTGCCTAATTCTTGCAATCAAAATAATGAGATGAAATTCTGGTAACTTACAAACAAAAACAAAAACTATGGTGGCCTTGTAAAGTCAATACACTTTCTCTGTGTCAAAATGTAGAGAGCTACTGAACATCCATGAACCTCTTTAAAGATTAATGGAATTGACAGTGCAACGATTTTAAATCAAGTATGATTTTTGCCTTCCCAAACCATACTTTCTAACAGAAAGAAGAATGAAAGAGGAAACCAATCAAGAAAATGCGATGTGATAGCTGCAGCATTCTAATCAGTGCAAGTGTCCATGTAAAAGCCATCACCACATTCAGAACCTTATCAGACTCCTCCTGGAACAACTTCACACGAGTTTCAGATTTCTCTAAGTTGGGAAAAACAATGGAATCACAAAGGACCCCTTTCAGGAACTTGGGAAAATCAAGAGTGCCATAAAAAGATAAGTCATTCTTTCTACATACCAACAAATAGCCATGTGGGTAACAGCAAAGCATTGTAGCTTTGAACATTTTCAAATATTAGACCAACATTATACCACTGAAAGAGCTAATATAGTTATTATTTACCGTTCACATATGTCTGTGTATTTCTATTTAGATATAATACCTAGTAAAGAACATGAAAAAGAATGGTGAAAAATATTTAATAGTTACATTTTTTGGACAAATATATGGGTTTTAATGTTTATGGTAGTACTGGATGTTTATATGTAGACATAATTATGCAATTAACTTTACTATACTCCTAAGAAAAGCATAATGTATCTATCAGAAAGTTGTAAGTGCTAAACTCTCTTAGGAAGCAAAAATCTTCGATCTAGATTTTAGAAAAGAATCCTGAATGTCTTAGCTCTGTTTTAAGTCATGTTGCATACGATAAAGACATAGGTCATGATCTTTGATGGTTATTTATGTTTATAAAATACCTATGTGCCTGTATATTTTGTAAAAAACTAATTATGCTCTTCAATTAATGTCTCATTTTTAAATAAACTTTGTACAATTTGTTTTTAATTTTATATTCCTTATGTGTAAAGGGTCCTGCACCCAAAGAATTTACCTCATTTCTTTTGTAAATTTCAAAAGGGGTCAATGTTAAACTTTTCCTACTCAATTTCTGACATACAGTTAAATAAAAATCAGTTATTCACTTGATATTACATTTTCAGCAGACTTTTTCCCTCATTTTTAATTTGCATTCTGAAAGTATTAAAAATAATTCTAGTAATGTTGATACATATAAACAACTTATTATGAGATTCTTGCATTTAACCTATAGGACAGTATAGTCAAAGCATTATACTGCATCATGTCCCTTGATATGATAAAACAATGTGATTTGCGTTGGGATGCAGACATAATTCCACATCTCTAAGTCTGAAATAAATGTGAGTCTTTTAACTGTCCTATAAACTACACTGGACCTTGAAAACTGACATTGTCCTGTAAATAAAATGAAATGTCATTGCCCTGTTTTAGGGCAAGCAGCAACTCAAGCAGTAAAAGAGGTGGTCCTATTTCCAAATTGAGAGCAAAAGCCAAAATCAGCATTAACTCATTCCTGGAAAGGATGAATACTACAAGTAAATAATATGGTGCTTAATAGAGTCTAAAATGGAAAAAAAGTGGTAGTAGCCATTGAAGTCAACAGGAATTTTGCCATCAACATTAGTGACAGCAGAATTGGAACTTAACAGGCCTGCTAGTCAATTGAGCCTCAAATCACCCTTGACTTATGTACAGGGGTTTTGTTTGTTTGTTTTTTTGTGGTTTTGTTTGTTTTGTTTTTTGTTTAAGGTGCACTTTCACTTGGAATATACACATGCAAGCCCATTTAGACCAATGAGCTTTTACATGTGAGAATCTGATATCACCCACAAAAATAGGAGACATTTGGCCCCCAATCCTGCCACAACAAACCCACATGAGTAATCCAACTGAACTGAATCAAATTATTCATCTGCCTGGGTGTTAACAGTATTAGAGCCATTGTGTATGTATACACCTGCAGGGTTGCACACACACAAATGGAAGCTGCTGAAAAAAATCAGAACTCAATTACAAAAGGAATTAACCTAACTTGAATTTTAAAAAGCCTTAATTAAGTAGTGCTTAGTTCTCAAGCTGCCGCAGTCAAAATGTGGGTTTTTGAAACCTAAATAAAAAACCCAAAATAGAGAAGGAATCTGAGATTATGTGGGACTATTTAACACATTTTATCTCCAACTCCCTTTCATCAACTCTTTAAATTACATTAGCTATTTAGAGTGAAATTCAAAATGATATAAAACCAGGTCAGCAGGAAATAGGCTGTGGTGAGAAACAGCAGAGCGGTATGTTCACAAATGATAAACAATTCACCTCTTCCCTTTCCAGTATAGAAAAAGGAAATTATAGAAGAATAAGTCTGGTAATGCTTCTCTTTTGCACACACACACACCCTCCCCCAGATGTCTTAAAGCTATACACAAATTCTGTTCTCGGCCACAGTACATTTATCCCAGTGTAACCTAGAGCAGAATTTGACCCACAAATGCTAGGGTTAGTAAGCGAAACTCAAATATTTTAACTTCATAGCACAAGTGAAACAAACTGATACAGACCAGTACTTTGTAACTGATCTCCTGCTAATATTTATCTTATTTCTTTCTAGTAACAGCAATCAATATATTTGTCAACCATAGCACAATTCTGATACAAAAAACATTGTAACATACCTTTTTATTCAGGAGCAATGCCTAAGTGCTTAGCAAAATCAAGTAATGATGGTGCTTTTTTGCCTAACTCTCAGAGTTAGGCTGTTGATAGACTTGTCAGCTGAATGGCTTTATTTCTTGATTACTGTTCATTAAAGTGGGTTAGTCTTGATCAGATTAGAGTCTTGAAATAGTAGAGATTTGGTAAAAGATCATTTACTGCAAGAGATCATTCAAGATACATTAATAACTGTTTAGGTAGAAAAAAGTTATGTCTTCACAAAGACATAACTGTACACCAATGTCTACTGCGGCGGGAGGGGGGGTTGTTTTGCTTTACCTAGCATACATACATGACAGCTCCTTTGAGCAATGAATATCCCTTGTTGAATGTTTAGAAAGTGCTGAACAGATCTGAGCAGCACCTCAAACTATAATAAAATAACAAACAATAATATTAATACAATATGTGCATTTTGGTGCAACTAGATTTTGTATGTACTTTTTGCATGGTTTTTATAGCACTATTTTTTCTGGAGAAATAAAGACATTTTAAAAAACAATAAAAAATCCTGAAAGACACAAAGCTTTTATTAACTGCAAACCAAAATACATACTTTGTAATTTACTTCATAGCCACCACTTCAGTGTTAATGATTAATTCTTAATGTTTATGTTCATACTATTCTGGCTGTGATCCTACAGATCATACAATTTAAGGCCTCAAACCTGCAAACATTTATGCATTTGAGTAGCTGCATACACAAAACTAGTGCCAATGAGTTCTGTAGCTACTTGTGTGCAAGTGTTGGCAGGATCATGCCAAGTAGAGTTGGGCTAAATAGTTAGATTTCTAATTAACAAGTAGAGCGCAAAAGAAGTAATTCATTAGATGCCACTCTTCTTGCCCATGCCTTAAGCATGGAAACTATGCCCCCACACTTTTTTGTGGAGGTTTTTCTGTCTTGGCTAAAATATTAAACCCAGAGCACGACCACTGCAGTCATTAATTATTCTAGTGCATGTTTCACAAGAGCACAGGTGTTCACCTGGCTGTTATGAATAAACTCTAATGACATTTTGCCTAACCAAATACATCCTGTGTTTTCAATTATGCACCGTTAAACAGCTGGCATGTATGGTCCCAAAACTGCCTGCACTTCAATAGCAGATGAAATGAGCAGTGTACAGTTTAAATGAACAGAACATTCTGGAATGAAGAGTTCTATCTAAACGTAAAATGCAAGAGAAACAAAAAGAAATGAACCAGCTGATTCAGCATCAAAGCCAGGAGCTGTGGTGTTTATAAAGCAGTGATTCAGTATAATTAGTATTTCTCCACTACAGAATTTTAGATTGTTTTCTTTTTAGTTCCTCATTTGGTGGCCAAACTAAAGATGACCAGACATCTTGTTTTATACTTTCAGAAAGTCATCCGGGTTTGTGCTGGATGGGGAAAGGTGGAATTTCCCCTTTCACTGAAGAACACCAGACAAAAGAATACTTTTACAGCCATTATTCTATCATGTGGCTCATTGGGGTAGTATACTGCACTTAAAACTAATTCCTCTGCTCAACTGACAAAGGGGGCGGCAGGGAAATCATGTTACTGGATACCCAAAATGATATTAACTATCGTAGGAATATACAATTCTTCTAGAGGTAACAGAAGTATGAAGTTGATGTACCCTAAAGGTTCAGAAACAAAAAGGCAAATTAAAAGAAACAAAAACACATTTTTTTTTTAATTTAGTGACTTCCAGGTATAACACTCAAATTGGCAAGTATAAGAATTAAAAAATCTTATCTTGGGGTTTTAGATCTATATTTAATAAAAATTACAGTATAAAATTGCCTTTGAGAAGGATTTTATACAAAACAGTGTAGTATTCCTTAGAGCCAAATCTTTAAAGGTATTTAGGAAAATAGTGGGATTTTCAAAAGCATCTAGATACTTTTGACCAGATTTTTAAAGGTTATTAGTGAATATTTCGGAACCCAAATTCTACACACAAATTGCAACATGTAAAAAAAAACCCGGCACATTAGGGTGCTAGACAGAGGTAAGATAATCATTGACAAAAACAATCTCCGTTGGTGAATCAAAAAACAAAGTTTTGAGACCAACCCAGGAAATTAGTCAGCCTTAAAGTGACACCATCCCAAAGAACAAACCTGCGCATGGTGTCACCCTACACCCCATATTCTTCATAGACATATGCTTCTGATATGAATATGGCATAGCTAAGATTGTTTTATGCAAGATGGGTCATGTAAGGCATCATTGGAAAGGCTATGATTTACTGAATAGAATTATCCTATTTGTATGCAGGTATCATTTCTGTATCTGAAGTTAGGTATTGACTATGTAACAATTTACAACTGTTTACACTTGGGGAATGCCTACCAGACAGTACGCAGTCAGCCTGGATGGGCCATTAGGAAGGACAACAGGACTTTGAAGATGCTAATCTCCCTCCTTCCTGAGAAGTTTCCGGGGATGCTGCTTGAACAGTGCAGGATCAGGTGATCATATCATCTGGTACTGAACACCATCTTGGACTTCTAATTTTTCCACTGAGACAGTGAGAGGTCAAACTGGGAAACAAAGGAATTCCGCCATACGCAAATCCTATTTAAGGCTGGGGACTGAGTTAATCTTCGTTCTTCTCCACTGCCTCCCTACCCAAGAAGGAAGACTGCTGAAAACACCTGAAGAAACAAAGGAATTAAATGGGAAGTAGGGGCTGAGCCCAGGCAAAAAAGATCTAACCTGTGAAGGAAAACCTGGAGATTTAAGCTGCAAGCAGTGCAGTTTACCTTTGAGAAACTCTGCAACCTGCATAAAACAACATGTAGGATGAGAATTTGCTATTATTAAGCACTTGATTTAGAGTAATAAGCTTAGTTTGTGTGTTTTGTTTTATTGGCTCAGTAATCTGCTTTGTTCTGTTTGCTATTCCTTATAATTTAAAATCTACCTTTTGTAGTTAGCAAACTTTGTTTATTCTATAACTAGTTCGTGTAATTCATAAGGGGGGGGCGGGGAAGCATATCTTACTCCAAATTAAGGGAGGGAGCGAATTTAATGAGCTTATGCTGTATAGCTCTGTACAGCGCAAGACAATAAAACTTGGGGTTTACACTCCAGAGGGTGTGGGCACTTGAGTGCAAGGCAATCCCTGAGCTGTCTTCCCACACAGATTCTGTATGATGCTACAGTGGAGAGTGTCCCCACCTGTGTGTAAGCAGCAGGACAGGATGAGAGCCCAGGCTGGTGGAATAGGCAGGCTCAGTGGAACCCCAGTACGTCAGGTGGCACCTTAGAAGAGGGGACCACCCACCACACACGAGGAAAACCACCACGCATTTAGAATTAAAAACTAATATAGCAATATAAACAGGAAGTGTTATACCAGAACTACTGTGAAATGTGATTGCTGAAGCTCCCAGTAACTTCAAGGATTCTTACTAAACCTATGTACAATTATATTCATCCAATAGTCAAAAATGTAAATGATGAAGTGCTAAGAATAAGAAATGCATTTTAAAAAGTAAACAAGTTAAAGGAGCAAAACCACAGTTACAGTGCATCACGAGAAAAAGGCAATCAGAACAGCAGCTCAAACGCATTTGGGAATTGCTGTGACGCTCTATGCAGTCATGGGAGCTGATAAAGGATTCTTGTAAACACTAACGCCATGTATAAATGTGAAAATGTTTGGACGGGGAGGGAGACTGCATGTAACTATTTCACTGGTCTCCTTGAAAGCTCCAGCACCACCTCTGACAGTGAAGAGCTGCCTTGTCTAGACACGGGGGTGCACACAGTCTGGGGAAAGGGGTGCTGAGCTGTGCCATCCTGCGAGGGTGAAAAGACGCCTCTGGTCCTCATCGTACGTTTGCAACCACTGTAGCGAGATTGCCTCACCAGCTGGGTAACTTATCCCCTCTGCCGTCCCCAGTGCCTCGTTCACGGTCCCGCCTGCTTGCGTGTCTACTGTGCATTCACACCGCCCCTTGGCCCCTCTGCCCCCCTTCTAGCCCCGCGCACAGTAACGCCCACGCACCAGTGCAGCCGAAGTTACTGCGCAGGCTCCACCCGCCGCCCAAAGCTGCTCAGTAACAGCCAATCAGCAACGTGCGGTAGCAACAGACTGTAACATTCCTCCGGCAGCCCCCACTGAGACTACAATTCCCAGCGTTCCGCTGCTCCCGGCAGGCAATGCTCTGCCGTGGGCCCGGCCGGGGCTCGTGCCCGTTACATTCAGATCTGTAGTCTCCGGCGCACGGAAGGGTCACCGTTGTAATCTCCTCCCCGCGGAAAGGCGCACGGCTGGGGAGTGCTCGTGACGGGCGGCTCCGTTCCAGTCCCGAGCGGAGAGGGCGTTCTTCGGAGCAGCCGGAAAGACTCAGCTAGGCTCGTCTCCGCCTTTCACAACTTCCGCTGCATTGGGAAGCCATGGAGGAGGGAAGAGGTTATCTCTGATTGGCTGAAGGGAAAGCGAGGGGCGGGAAGAAAGACCGTTAACCCCGGCCGCTCTCCATTTTGATTGGATACAGGGCCCGAGGCCGACGCGGCTGCTGGGGTGGAAAGTGCTCTTACTGGCTGCGGCGTCTCCCGGAAGGGAGGGGAGAGGTGTTGGGCCCAAGGAGACGTGAGCGCAGGGCGCGAGCTAAACCGGGGAAACTCCGGGACTCGTCACGTGCGGGGCCTGTCTCAGGAACGGTCGGTCTAGGGCCGTTGGTGAGCGCGCAGGCGCTCGGCGGGGCTGAGCATGGCGACGGCCCAGGCCCTGGAGAGCCTGCAGGTAGAGGCCAGCTGCTCCATCTGCCTGGACTACCTGAGTGACCCCGTCACCATTGACTGTGGCCACAACTTCTGCCGGGGCTGCATTGCCCGCTGCTGGGAGGAGCTGGAAGGCCACTTCCCCTGCCCAGTCTGCCGCCGGCGCTTCCACCTCCGCTGCTTCCGTACCAACCGCCAGCTGGGCAATGTGGCTGAGATCGCCAGGCAGCTCCGTGCCAAGCGTAGCAAGCGCCACCGGCGCCCCCGCCCTGATGCCGCCAGGGCTCTCTGCAACAAGCACCATCAGGTCCTCAGTCTCTTCTGCGAGAAGGACCAGGAGGCTGTGTGCGTAGCCTGCCGTATCTCCTGCCACCACCGTGACCATGCCGTGGGTCCCCTTGACAGGGCCGCCCTGGCCCATAAGAAGAAGCTGCGTGCCTACCTGGCTCCCCTGAAGAGACAGGTAGAAGATGCTCGTAAATTCCTCTCCAGTGAGCAGAAGAAGCCAGCTGAGCTGAGGGAGAAAGTTGAGAGCCGGCGGCAGAAAATTGCATCCGAGTTTGAGAGGCTGCACCAATTCCTGCAGGAGGAGCAGCAGGCCGTGCTTCGGCGGCTAGAGGATGAGGAGAAGGAGATTCTGCAGAAGCTGAGTGAGAACTCTGCCAAGCTTGCCGACCACAGCACCAGCCTTAGTAAGCTCATCACAGAGATTGAGGAGAGGTGCCAGCAACCAGCCATTGACCTACTGAAGGGAATCAGGAGCACTCTGAACAGGTGTGAAAACATCAGGATCCCCAAGGCCATCTCCATTGAGCTGAAGAAGGACAGTTGCAATTTTCCATTGCAGCACTTTGCCCTGAAGAAAATGATAAAGAAATTCAAAGCAGATGTGACGCTGGATCCAGAAACAGCTCATCCTAATCTAATACTCTCTGAAGACCGCAAAAGTGTGAGGTTCGGAGAGACCAGGCAGGATCTGCCTGACAATCCTGAGAGATTTACTTACTATCCATTTGTTCTGGGCTCAGAGGGATTTGTCTCAGGAAGACATTACTGGGAGGTGGAGGTGGGAGATAAGACTCAATGGACTTTGGGAGTTTGTAGGGACTCTGTGACTAGGAAAGGGAAGATTACACCATCACCTAAGGATGGATATTGGAGACTCAGGCTGTGGAATAAAGATGTTTACACAGCTCTTACTTCCAGTCCCACACCCCTAGTGTTGAGAGTGAAGCCTAAACGGATTGGGATTTTCCTGGATTATGAGCTAGGAGAGATTTCATTTTACAATCTGAATGACCATTCTCACATCTTCACTTTCACTGAAACTTTTACAGAGAAACTCCGCCCTTTTTTTTATCCTGGAGTCCATACAACTCCTCTGATAATCCGACCAGTTACAGAGTGGGAATAATGAAATCAGGACATTTAAAAAAAACCTGGTTTTCTAAATTTATTTTATTTTAAAGTGGTCATCTTCACTTCTAATAATGAACTGAAGACATGGTGGTTTAAGGCCAGAAGGGACCATCAGATCATCCAGGCTAAGTTCCTGTATATCCTAGGCCACCAACTCCACCCACGACCCACACATTGAATTAAAAAAAAACAAGAGTTCAAAACCATTAGAACAGTTGTTGACCTTCTCACAGTAATTTCTTTCTACGAACTGAAGGCATATTTTCTTTTAACTAATGGAAGAATTGGCTTGTTAGCTGCTGGTAGATATCCCCTTCTCCTCCAGAGTGGAGGGGAGAATCCAGGATATCAAGGAGTAAACTGATACAAGATGACATTGTCTGCAAGTTTTATAAACAACACTGATGTATAGAAAGTTACATGCGTTGATGCTAGTATGGCTCTTTTGTTAGCGGAATGATATATGTTAACTTTTGCTGGGAGTGCAAACAGCAGTTAAAGTTGTATTTAGGCTTCCACTATAAGTTCTTGTTTTCAAATATTCATGATTTTTTGTGTAAAGTTCAGGAAAATCTGTCAACTTGTTTTTTAACTTAGGAATCTTGGGGATAAAATGGCTTTTTTCTACCCTAAAACATGGTATTAGTTTCGGGTGATTGTCAAATGGTATAATGGAGTTTCATGTGTTTTACTAATTCTAGACCAAATTTGTTCAGTTTAGAAGCTAATAAAATGGGTTTTTGTTCATTTTTGTGTCAGTCCTGCAGACTCACTCTTAGCACTGACAGTCAATCTGTCTTTTGTTTAGGCATAATCAATAAAGATTCTGCAGATTAAATTATAATCCTATTACAGATCCAGTTCAGTTATCTTTAAGAGGTTTGTATACATACGTAACTGAAGGCAAAATTTGTCCCTCCAAGTGAAATTTTAACAAAACTGTTTCACCATAATCAGACTGACATTCACAGCATCAACCATTCCTCTTCCCTCCTACTCCCCCCCCCCCCCAAAAAAAAAATCTTACAGAAAGTTCTGTGCTTAGGGTAAACTGAAAAAGGAAAAAAAAGCAAGAGGATCCAAGTAGCCTACTAGGGCCTGTCAACATTTGGAAGCTTATGAAAATGCCCATTCTGGAATAATTATTACCGAGTAGTAACTTTGGTATAAACTGCTATGTGGATACTCTTTTTCCAGGATTCATCCCTCCTCATTCCATTACTTTTGATGAGGTGGGGATCTCCACATCTGATTTGGAGCTACAGGAATGCTATGACATTATTTATGGATTCCCCCCCAAATGAAACTGAACGGAAAAAACCCTAAATCAAAGCAGCAGTAAGGTCACAATTTAAATATGCACAAAAGTATAAAGAGCATGCTGCCCCTGCCCCTCAGTTCTTTCCTCCCAGAAAGACATGGACATGGAATGGACACGTGCAACACATCTCAAAGAACACAAGGGAAGGTAGATAATTTTTTTCTTCAAATGATTTTACATATGCATTCCCCTGTAGGTGACTCACAAGCAGTTTGAACTGGAGGTAGGCTCAGAGTCTACTTGAACAAGAATTGTAGGACCCTGCGTCAGCATCTTTTATTGTGTCTAGGTTGATAGGAGATGGCATAAGAGGAGGCAAACGTATGGACTAATGACCAGATTGCCAACCTACAAAGGTCCAATATGGGTACAGAAAGGATGTGGAAGCTGCCTGCAACCTGGTTGAGTGAGCCACATCAGCCAATCAGTAGCATAAATGAATACAGGTGGAAATCCAGGAAGAGATCCTCTGGGTGGTTTAGGGTGGCCCCTTACTCTGTCTGAAACCACAGTGAAGACCTGAATGGTTTAGTCTGATCCAGGTAAAAAGCCAAAGCTCTTCTAACAGCTAGAGTATGAAGTTTTTCATCCCTTTTTCTTGAATGTGGCTTTGGAAAGAGTTGGTAAATAAATTGCTTGATTAATGTGAAAAATCAGAAGCCACTTCAGATGGGAATTTAGGGTCAAAAGAAAATCTTGTCACTGAAGAAAATTGTATAGGGAGGCTCTGATACTAAAGCTTCTAGCTCTCTTGCTCTTCTGGCTGAGGTTATAGCAACCAAGAAAGCCACCTTTATAGACAGGAAGAACAGAGAACAAGTCACTAGCGGCACAAAAGGGACCCACCAGCTTTGCTGGAACCTAAATTTAAACAACTCTGTGGAACCAGACTATGAACCTTAGAGTACAATCTGAGAAAACCTTTTAGAAATCGGATGGATGGATGGATATAGGTTTTGAAAAAAATTGATAGTTATCCACAGGAGGGTGGAAAACAGAATTCATCTGAGTCCATCAGAGTTCATCTGGCAGCTAAGGGCTAATCCTTGCTGTTTCAGAAAAAAAAGATAGTTCAAGATTTGGCAAATCAGAGCCTGAGCTGGAGGGGGGTACTTTTTTGTATGAGACAGAGAAACTCCTCCATTTAGCTAGTTAAGTAAACTTTGTTGAAGGTTTTCTACAGTTTAGCAGCGCTTCCTGCATCCCTTAGAATAAGGTGAGCAGACCCTTGCTTGACTTTTGACAGGAGCAGAACTGGAGGGAAGGCATACAGCAGGCCTTTTGACCGGGGTATAAGGAAAGTATCTATCAGTGAACTTGGGCCATGACCAGCTCAGGAACAAAAGAGACATTCTTTTGTTTCCTCTTGTTACAAATAGGTCCATTTAGGAAATTCTCCACTGCTGGAAAATGGCCCTAGATACATCTAGGTTAAAAGATCACTCAGTGGTGACCTGCACATGACCCCATAGTGGTGACCCAATCAAGTAGAGGTGACGTGGGATGGGCAGCCCCCAGATTTCTGCCATGGTTTATACCTTTTTCTTCTTTTTTGGGGGTGGGGACTTGGTTCAAAATACAAGTTCTCGCCCCCCTCCCACTATCAAGAGTTATGTTTCACTTCTGTGCTCAAACAGTCTGCTAGAGTGTTTTGAATTCTCATAACGTACGCAGCTTTCAGGGTGATGGAACTGGAGAGGCAGAAAATCTAGAGGAGAATTGCCTCTTGGCATAACAGGTCCAAGCACTTAAGAAGTGGGAAAGGTAGTTGGAAAAATTGGGGTGGGGAAAGATGGCACTCATTGATAAGTGGTAAACAGCTCTTGAGGACCCAGTTTGACTAGGAGAACTGGCAGCTGCAGAAGAGGGGGAAGAAGGAAGATGCCTCTTGTAACTTCTGCTCCTCTTTTTGGGTACATGACAAGAAGGGCTGAAACTGTTGGGGCTGCTGTAGTTTTCTTTTTGTTGACAGTGTGTAAATCTCTAGAGACTTAGGGGGTCACCTATGAAACCTTAAGACTATAAAGCCGTCTTGGAAAACAGCAAGGAGCTTTCAGATGGGAGGTCTTGAATGGTTTGTTGCACATCAGGGGAAGACTTGATGACTGCAGCCAAGATGAACACTGCATCGCAATGACAGAAACCATAGCTCAAGCCGCAGAGTCCACTTTATCCAGGCTTACTTGCAGTGCTGTTCTGGCTACTAATTTATCCTCTTACACCATAGCAACTGAATTCGTGTTTTGCCTCATCAAGAAGCTTGTCTTTGAACTTCAGGATATTATCCCACAGGCTGCAATCATATCAACTCAGCACAGCCTCTTGGTTTGCAAATCCCAATCCTAAAATGTAAACCTGTGGAATAAAAAGTTACCTGCTAACCAGATCTAGCTTTTTAGCTTCTTTCCTTTTGGAAGTAGAAGCCTGGTGTCCCTGTCTCTATGTTTCATTAGCAGCAGTGACTAGCAGGGAGCATGGAGAAAGGTGCTTAGAGAAGTGCTCAAATCCCTGTGAAGAGACATCTCTTTTCTCCATCCTTTTAGCAGAGGGAGGCAGGGAAGATGAGGTCAGCCATAAAACCCAGGTTCCAGGATACCCTAACAGGGAGAGCTACCCAAGAGGCTTCTGCAGAGGCTATAATGTCCATGTGTCTGAGAGACTCTTCTTACACCTCTTCTGGTTGGATATTCAGAGCAGCAGCCAGCCTCCTCAATATGTTTTGATGAGCTCTGAAATAATCAGGAGGGGGAGAAATTGACTGTTATTACCACCTCATCAGGTGGCAAAGAAGAGGCTATGGGTTGTTGAGGAGGTTTTCCAAAGATTTTCAAAAATGTATTAGTGTTTCTTTGAATGGGTAGTTTAGTAAAAGTCTAAATGTGCCAAAGTACCCACTGCCACAACTAAGGTCTGATTTTTAGAGCCTTTCTTCCCCCTGAAGTACTCTGTCTCTGCTTGGATGGTCTTCATCCAATTAGGAATTTAAATTTCTAGTTGGAGGATTGGAAGAGAATTTTAGATTTTTCTTCCCCAACCCTTGACCTCATTAAGAGTTAATGCTGCCTAGGATCAGGGCCTTTTTCACAGAGGTAGGGTCTGACTAACATTCTTTCCCCTGGCAGATCAGCACTTGGATAGGAATGTGGTGGTAGGTGATTTTGAATAACATATCTGTTGGTCACCAAAGATGGCAATTGTTTCAAGTAGGAAAAGGATCTGGAAAAAAATAAACAAAAACCCCCTAAGAACTGTCTCATCTGGCACTTGAAATGTTCACCCAAAGCTAATCTAGTTCATGTCCTGAGTTGGACAGCTCTGTTCTGCAGAGGATTTTTCTTCTTTGTTACTGTCACATGGACCCTTTTTTAGTTAGGGTAGCACACAGATTGCTTCCCTCTTCCTGCAGTTTTAAATGTATCTTGTCTTAAAGAAATAGACTTCTCAGTGAAAAGTAAGAAGCATGAAGCTGAAGAAAAAGCAGCACAATACCTGCCACAAAAATCAGAAGGGGACAGTAATACAAAAGACACTGCAAAACTTAGACATATATGGCTTTATTCAGTAACATTCACAACATTTGTGTATCTGGTCACATAATAAACTGCTTGAAAGGGAAAACAGCTACTTTAACTCTTGTATTAATTTGCACAACTTGTTTCAATCCTTAGATATGTTTTGAGTAACTCAGATTTGAGAAAAGTAATGGTTACTAGAACAAATGTTGTAAAACACGTCTAACAATTACATGTTACTTATAGAAAGAGATAGATCCTGTTCATTCAGTTTGAATGCATGTGACATTGAATGCTGGTGTAAATTGGAAAGTCTATGCTCGCCTTAGCTTTGTGCCCATAGACTTTGGTACTCAGTTATATGGGTACTCTAATCATTTCCACTAATGTGCTTCATATTAGCATAAATATATATGCAGAGCAGTCTTCATTCTGGAAACAAACATCAAGCTGCTGTGATGAGCATTTATAGTTAAAGGTTAGTATAAACAGATTACTTAATCTGTAAAATAGTGTTATAAATTCATAGATTCCAGGGCCAGAAGGGACCATTCTGATCATCTAGTCCAGGGGTCAGCAACCTTTCAGAAGTGATGTGCCAAGTCTTCATTTATTCACTCTAATTTAAGGTTTCACGTGCCAGTCATACATTTTAATGTTTTTAGAAGGTCTCTTTCTTTAAGACTATAATATATAACTAAACTATTGTTGTAAGTAAAATAAATCAGGTTTTTTAAATGTTTAAGAAATTTCATTTAAAATTCAGAGTCCCCTGGACTGGTGGCCAGGACCCAGGCAGTGTGAGTACCACTGAAAATCAGCTCGCATGCCGCATTTGGCACCCATGCCATAGGTTGCCTACCCCGCTCTAGTCTGACCTCCCATATAATACAGGCCATAGAACTTCCCTAAAGTAATTCTTGGAGCATATATTTTTTAAAAAGCATCCACTCTTGTTTTTAAAATGTCAGTAATACCGAATCCACCAAGCCCCTTAGTAAATTGTTCCCACTGCTAATTATTCTCCCTGTTAAAAATGTACACCTTATTTCCAGTCTGAATATCTAGCTTCAGCTTCTAGACACTGAATCATTTTTTTTCCTAAAAAAAAAAAAAAAAAAAAAAAAACCCACACAAAACCACTTTTTTCTGCTAGATTGACGAGCCTATTGTTCAATTTGTTCCCCACATAGTACTAAAATTGCAATCAAGACACCTCTTAACCTTTTTGTTAAGATAACTAGATTGAGCTGCTTGAGTCTATTAGTGTAAGGCATGTTTACTAATCCTTGAATTAGTCTCTCAGCTTTTCTCTGAACCCTCTCCAATTTTTCAACATTTTTCTTGAAGTGTGGACGCGTTATAGGTGAAACCACATTATATTGAACTTGCTTTGATCTGCTGGAGTGTGCAGCCCCGCCCCTCCTCAAGCACTACTTTACTGCATTATCAGAGTTCATGTTATATCGGGTCACGTTATATAGGGGTAGAGGTGTATATGGAATCCTCCTTCTTGCTGTAATTCCTGAAAAGATGGGCTAAACCACCCAAGTTAATTGGATATGTTGCTCTTTTTAGCTGTGTGGCCCCAGCCACACTCTGAGTGGACTTGAGCTGCTGTCCATATACTCTGCCTACCATATCTTCTCACATATTGACCGGAGAAGATGGGCCCCCAACTGATCAGTAACAGCTGTATAAGACACTGGATTCAGACCAATATTAGTAGACCCTAAACCTCCAATTGCCAAAAGCTGGGCTTGGGTCACTCGGTAATTGCCCTGTTCTGTTCATGCCCTTTGAAACACATGGCCACTGTTGGAAGACAGGATAATGAGCTAGATGGACCACTGGGTCTGACCCAGTATGACCATTCTTATGACCCAATGGGTTGCTGTAGAGAGCCAATGGGGTGGGGGAGGGAAGGGGGAGGAGAGAGACAGAACCCAAGGCTGTAGGGTTGGGAATGAGGGAGCCTGTTGGCTGGAACCTGTAAGGCCATTTGTTGAGATGCTGGAAAGCCCAGGCCTTGGGTTCCCCCTCCTTCATCTCCAATACCTGAAGACAGCCAGTGTGTTCTGTGACCTGCTGTTCAGTCCTCTTATGGTTCCCTACAGGCCAGACCCTGAAGCCACCTGGAGCTTCTCCCATTACTTCCACCAGATGTATTCACCTGACATCATAAGGCCTCAGTGAAAGAATATGCTGAACTCAAAACACACCCACTGAGGAGGCTGGAACCTGGGGCCTCCCCCCTGCCCTCATAGTGGGCCCCAATTGTTTGTGAAATCACTCTGCTGCAAGGACAGAGGTGTCACATTGTGCCTGCGCATTGTCTTCCAGCTGCAGGTTATCTCCACAAGTTGCCCTAACCCTGGCTGTTTAGGATGTGGTTCCCTTCCTAGCCTTTTGCTGTTTCCTCTCACCTTCCTGACTTTTCCCCATTGCTTTCCCACCTGGCATAGGCAACAGAGCCCCCTGCATCAAGCAGCTGCCCCAGGTCTGTTAGCCCATCTGCTGCCCCACAGGTTCTTGGTCCCAATGCTGCAGTTGGCCAGCCACATGCCCTGCATACTTGAGTTGGTTTTGGTCATTGCCAAACTGCTGCCTCTAATCCATGTGATTATCTCCATACTCTGTCTACTAGAAAACACAGGAAGTGGCCTTAAGTACAGAGCTCCTATCATGGTTCCAAATCTCCTGCAAAATCTCACAAGATCTCCAGCCCACTCTGGAAATCCTTTGGGGGCTGGAAACCTCATGGTACCTAGCCCCTCCTGTCCCTTTTTGCCCTCTGCCATTGTCTGAGCCACCAGACTCACCCCTAACAAGGCTCAAAGACCTCTTATGATTGGTTTTCCTGGGATCTTCTAAAGGAAGCTTCTAAGAGATTGAGCAATTAGTCTCAGAACAGGACTGAAAAGAAACTGAGGTCACAGAAGGCAGCTATAGCTGAACCAAATCTGAATTTAAGATTCAATCTCCTATTATTACACAGCAACAGCAAAACCGAGGGCTTGTCTACACTTGCAGTGGTGAAGCTGCACCACTTAATGAGGATGCTACCTATGCCAATGGGAGAGCTACTTCCATTGGTGTAGGAACTCGATTTCCCCAGGATGTGGTAGCAGCCCTCCCATTGACAGTACTTTACATCTAGGGTTAGATTGGTGTAACTACATTGCCCAGGAGTGTGGATTTTCCACACTCCTGAGCAATGTAGTTATACCGACATAGTTTCCAAGTGTAGACCAAGCCCTAGTTCCAGTGAGATTGTGAAGAAGTGCTAGATTCTAGTCTGCGAGCACTTCATTCAGATCTTAAAGTTTCTCCATCGGTGTGGAGCTAGAGGATTCACTGTAAACGAAGCCATCAAGTGCTCTGCTTGGGCTATCCTCTCACTTACGTAGGTTTCCCACATGGCTTAGTATCAAGTATTACTCTAATGGGCCATGTGCAATAGTTTCTTCCACTGATGCAGTGGAGAAGTTTGCTTTAAGGACAGCCAAGTAAGTGACAATGGTATTACCTAAATACTTTGCTACAAGCTAGCTTCAGCAGGATGCTCCGGTAGAAACCAGCTGCATCAAGCTAACCCAAACTTACTATTTTCTGGGCAGCAGGAGTTTAGAGGAACTTATCCATGACAGATAAGGCTGCCACCACCTTTGTAGGAACTTGCTGGAGACAGATGTCCTTAAGAAGTTTTTACTAGTCCTCATGGTACCTTTAGAACATAGGCACCTGGAGTATTCATAAATGAGTAGATTCTGTTCTTCCTCTTTGCAGAGTTTTACTGCAATCAGCAGTTTAGGAAAGTGCCTTCTCCATCTAAATGCTGCTGTCTGGTATTACAGATTAAATGGCAATATCCAACTCTTGCTTTTCCAGACTGGTCCAAAATCCTTAAATTAAGAGATTCAATTTTAAATATTTGAAGAGTAGATATGATCATTGTAATGAAAGGCTTTAAACTTTTCCTCAATTGCATTTATTGTGCATGAACTTCAGTCACATTCTCAGCTTTTCAGACAGATATATGTACAAACAGTTATATGCAGTTACATCAAAACCTGAGTGTTCTAAAAACAAAGATATTCATATATCCCTCAAACATTCAGTATAAAAATCAGCTATATTTTGAAAAAATACAGCTAGGGAGAAAAGAACAATGTTGGATAGCAGCAGGTCTCCAATTTTCCTATTGTCCCTCAACTACAAGTATCATGTTATTAATTACTCTGAATGATTACAATAGAATTGGACACTAAGTTGTGTCCCAGAACCAAGACAAGATGGGGTAATTTTCCTTTGGTGTTCTGAGATGACCACCACTCCCAGCATTATACTGAGATTCTTCCTACTTTGCTCAGAGGCTAGCCTGTCTCTCCATGAAATACTGAGTAGGATACACAATGGGTAGGGTAAGGTATGGAAAACAAGGTGGCAGAAACTCAGAAGAGAATGGTTCTCTGGCTTTTAACATAAGTTTCAAGAAGTGGTCTGGGTATACTCCACTTCCATCTGAGTAGGCAAGTGTTCAGGCTTAAAGACTAGCTTCTCTAGAGAATTCACTGTAAATACATAGAGGTGGAAGTTTACAGACAGACATTGAGTAATGGATTAGAATTTTCAACTCCCATTCATGGTATGACCCCATTGGCTTCAGAGCGAAAAATGACGACACTTTAGAGAAAGGTTGTCAAACTGTATAAGCTGCTATCATTGCAACTGCAATAGTAGCATCTTTTACAGCATCTAACTTAATAGTGCACCATCCTAAGGGGGGTGGGGGGAAATAAATACTGTAAATTCTCATATATTGAACTAAAGAGTCAACATGAAGTTTAGAGAGTAGTTTACAAAAAAGCTCTCTCCAAATATTTATATTTAATGCAGAATAGTTCCTGGGGAAAAAGTTCAGCAAAAAAGCCACAAATACTTAGGACAGCTCTAAAAATCAGTTTTAGACATTGTACACTGAAATTTTGTTCAGATGCTTGATCAGCCATCAATTTGATCCAATGTCTGCAAACCTAGTTTTTACATACTATGCTTAGTGAAGTGAAATCCTACTTTTCCTGCATACAAAGGAGAGATGCGTTTTAGACCAAACATCTGATTCTTCATCTTTGCTTCATTTCCACATTTGTGTAGTTACCCTTTTTAGGGCAAAGAAAAAATAAAAAAAAACCCAAACACACCCCCAAACAGCAAAAGACACTGATCCAGAAACGGAGTTTCTTCAGTTTGCCCTATAGACTCTTCCACTCCAACTGTAGAAGCGTGTTTAGGGAATATTGAAATAAATAGCTTTTAAAAACTCAATGAGCACAGTTGTTATAGCATGTTACAATACTTGAGTTCATCTCAGCCTCTACCATAAGAAACCCAGAAAGTCAGGTGGGGCCATACTCTGCAATGTTTCATTCTGGAAAACAAATGTTTGAGTTTGAGAAGCACAGAAGAGTTTGGTAGTCTGGAGTTTGTTACAGCAGTGCAAAAAATCTCAATTGAACAACATTAAAACAAAGTTTAGTCAGAGAGCTCAGGTCCATCTTCAGCCCAGCAAAAGTTAATATCCTCAGAGAAAGTGTTTGTTCAAAATAGACAGCATCTCCAGCTGCAGATTTTACACTTCTAATAGAATTCATACTTCCAACTTGATTACTGTCTTTAATGGAAGTAGTACAGGTCTCAAGTGGAGTTATCTGTCCTCCAGATCAAATTACATTGCTTTGGATTCCTCTTAAAATGCAGCAGCAGGTTCCTGGATATCTCTAACCTCTGATTTGCTGTGATGTTAGTGCTAGTAGTCTCTTGCTGAGCTGCGCATTGTGTCGTTGGAGATAGTCTATCACATCTCCTTGCTTTTCAACTATTTCTTCCAAACTTGAACTTTCCCTTGAAGACATAAGAAAAGGAAGAAAGTCATTCACAATTTGTGTTACAGAAGATTACAATTTTTTTTATCACTACACATAAAGGAGATTGGAGATAAGTTATGATACTTCTACAAACCCCTTAATGACTTTTGTTTAGTTCCTCTTGATTACTTTCCTACTCTGAGACAATAGTTTGGGCCATAAGAGGAATATCTGAGCCTTTAGCAAAACTATGTGGATGTTAGGGGATTGGAGAGGCCCCGTACAGGCAGCACCCTTAGATCTTCCTGGGTCCCTGAGGCAAGGCACTTTTGCCCTCCTAGTTCATCCCATCAGCATTTTACCATGTGTTTTGTTTAATGTTGTAGTATATGTCGGAGTTCCATATTCTTTGGTAGCAGGGGAGACTGTGGTTGGATCTGTCTGGGAAGCCTATGCATATGATGATTACAAGGCACATGCATAACCCCTCTCTCTCTCTCTCTCAAGTTAAAAGCTTCTCCGAGTGGAGAGAAGAGACTCTGAACAGAGAGGAAGGTTCATCTGCCTGGGGGGGGGAGTGAAATTGATCCCAGGATACCATGCAGCAAGTAAAGTAAGCATTCATTTGGATTCTACTGTGGTTTTCCAATAAAGTGGTTAAAAATCCACCTGGTCTCTCAAATTTAACAGAATTACCCTAAGAGGGAAGGGTAGGGAGTTAGCCATTAAACACAGGCCCTCTTCCAGGGCCTGGTTTGTAGAAGCAAATAGTTTAAAACTTTAGTGTTAAACATCTTCTGCCAAACTCAACATGGTTACGTGACAACATTACAATAATATTCAGAAGAGTTTTGGTAAAAAAAAGTTATAAACTTAGTTATGCTAGTGTTGTACTCAAAGATTTCTTTGGTGCCTCAATAGTGTATATATAAACAAGTTTGTTTCATTTTGTTGTAGCTAGCTTAATATTGTTTGCTCTAGTCTGCATAGAGCTTTTTAAGCTTCAAGCCATGTAGTGTACTTGCACTGAAATACTCTATTCTGGATATAAGTCTTTGAAATGCCTCCAAATATCTTGCTATCAAATCATAACTAAAATAGAACACGTATATAAATATACTACATGGCTTGATGTTAAGAAAAGGTTCTGTAAAAATGCTAAAGTATTGGGTGACTAGACAGGAAGTATGTGTGTGTGTGGGGGGGTAATAGGAGCCTATATAAGAAGACGACCCAAAAATCAGGACTGTCCCTATAAAAATTGGGACATCTGGTCACCCTACAAAAAGTATCAAATGCAAAGTGCTTTGCTGTTGGCTAGAATTAAGTCAGTTCTCTTGTACTAAAGGATGCTGTAATGGCTTCTTCCTATACCCTGAATTAAGAAGTTACCATAAAAAAGTCAAGAATAGACAGGAAGGTTTATAATTTAGTGGTCATTGCCAGAGCCCATTAGCTTCACTTAGACACCCAGGAAAATGCATTCCAATTTACAGTTAAACTAATAATGAACAGCACTTGTTTGTATGATGAAGTCTCTTGTGAACTATTTTCAACTGCAAGCAGCAGTGTCCTCCATACTAAGTGATTACTTGGATCAGTTTTTCCTTTGTAGTTCAGCACCAACACCATTATGCTAATAATTACATCCAAAAGAACTATATTTAAACATTAAAAGTTACGAAGTCAAGCACCTAGAATTAGCAAGTGCCAGATTTATGGTTACCTGGTGCAACTTTAATTCAACTCCTTGTGCTTATGTAGTATTATTTCCCCTCCACCCCCTGAACAAAAGCCCTGACAGTAATGTGCCAAGTTTTGAGTCCCTCCAGAGTATGGAAATACTACAGCTGGTCTGCCACACAATTAAAAAACAGTAATTCCTACAAATAAGCCATGGATAAGAAAAATCTTTCCCACATTCTTTCTTTGAGATGGCTGAACCACGTTTGCTGAAAATGTTCCAAAAGTTCAGAGGCAGGTATCTGAATTGGAAAATTTCAGCCCAAACAGCAAAAGTCTGGTAGTTATACAACAGAAAACAGGGTCTTTAACAGAGAATGTTGTGCAACCTTAACTATAATTGGTGCTAGTAGTGCCACCCAATGGCCTTTTTTCAGACATAAACAGTCAAGATTACATGCTAGCTGAAGTTTCATTCTTGTTGGCCTAGAGAAGAATTCTTTGGCAATCCAAAGGATTGTTTTTACTTACACACATTAGGAGGAGCACTTCACACTTAAATCCTAGAATTTGTGCTCTAATAAATTTAATAAATTTTATAAAGCTTGAAACAGGTGACTGAACATGCATATAGTCTTGTCCACATAGACCCAAATACATACTTTTATGGACTTCCAAGTACAATACTACATGTACCAGAGTGCAGTTCTACTCTGAAGAATGACCTGGCACAGAAGGTGCCACATTGAAGAAGCTTCACTAGTTTGTATTCTTGTTAACCCTACAGAACCAGCACAGCCCTGAGAATGGAACTGCAGTCTCTTCTTGTACATCAAGAGTTGTTGAATAGTTACAGTTCCAGGCCTGTCAGTTACACCAGTACAAATCCACTTAAGCCAACAGGGCTGCACAAGTTATTGAGGGCAAAAGATGGCCTGTAGGACTTTTACTACTGGTTAAATATGAGAAGGAGCGAACAGCTCTCTTCTCAGATCCCAACTTGGATTGTCAGCCCTGCAAAGTTATTCTTAAGTAGACATCTAATCTATAGAACAAGAAAGTGTGGAATTCTCGAATATCTCTGTCCTCCTTTTACAGAACTTTTCACAGTAGTCCTGCTCTTTAAACAATTTACTCAAGAGGTCAACAAGTCTCTTGCTCAGTACAGGTGGTCTTACGACAGAGTGGTGCAGAAATGTTCTCAGAATGTTTGAGACTGATGAGTCAAGAGGGGAGTTGAATCAACAAGGGTTGTGATCTCTTGCACACACACACACACACACACACACACACACGCGCATGTGTTTTATACCCAGATAGGCAGACACTGTGATAAGGTAACAGCACTGAAAACCTTCCCTACATCCTGGGTTTCTGCTCTGCTCAGTTTTGTTAGGGAGGGGCCACACCTCAGTTTCTCCGGAAAGTGCATGGAAGTTTGAAATTGTGATCATCAAGGTTCAGAAGAGACTGACTAGCAGAATTGTTAGATCTTTCTGCTGGGTTCTCAGCACCCCACCAACAGACTGTTTCCATGCTAGTATGCCATGACCTTTGGGGTATTTAGTCACAGATTTGATCTACATGTGCAATCTAGCAAGGAGGAGGAGTAGTTCCCCCACAACCAGTACACTAATCTTTTAATACAGACATTTGAACTCCTTCCAGTTGCCGAAATATGTAGTAGTCAAAAGGGTACATGGGTCAGGGTGTTTGTCAGGTTAACATAAGCAGGCTGAATGACTGGTCTCTACAAACAGGCTTATTCACAGTCTGTCTGCCCTCTGCCACCACACACAAAATATGCAATCTGTAGAATTTCTCTTAAAGTGGAAATATACTTCCCATCCTATACCAGCTGCCAGATACTCCTGACCCCAGCCTAAAAAGAGAAATCCCTGACCTCAAGCTGCACATCAACTTCTTACATTCTAGCAAAAAGCACCCAATTCACTTCTCTCCCAGGTATCAACCCACCTCCTTCTGGGCAAGAGCTTCTTGGTTTATACAGAGACACATTTGAAATAACATCCAAGACAGCAGTATTTCTCTGCAAACTGCTTAAAACCAACTACGTTAGGAAATTAAGTGCAGTTAGTTTAATAAGCACAGCTAGTTATGTTTAGCACATCATAGTAGAGACTCATATAAAATTTCACCAATAATGGTCAGATGGTCCCTATGTACCTTTTAAGGCAATGACATACAAAAATACTTAATCATGAAAAGGGTATTTTATCAAGTTACCATTGCTGAGGGGGGGGGGGGGGACTATCTTTACAGTTTCAGGTTTTTGTTTCTATAATACAGTAGCTGAAATGCTACAGAAGTCCATTAAGGATTTTATCATCATCACCTTTCTACTTTTCCTTACAGCTTTAAGATCCCACACACCATTCTGTACAGAAATTGATGCTAAGTGTTTATTCAGTTACCCAGATAAACTAACTGAAGATAACAGAAGAGGTTACCTGAATCCAATCTCTGAGGTAATGTGACTGGGGTAAGCATACATCTTTTCTTCTTCAATTATATCAGGCCTTGGCCTTGCCTTGTTGAAATTGCTTATTTTCACTGAAATAAAAAGAGGTAGTTAATGCAGACAGTTTTTAATAGCATGGTCTGGCTCCTCAACTCAGAGTCCTACACAGGGTTAAAATCTGCCTCAAAAGGTAGCAGTAAGGGAGATAACCAGGAAGCCCAACAAGAGGGTCAGGTTACACATCAGGAATTGGCATTTCCTTTGGTCCTGCTGCTCAAAATTCCATAAGGTCATGCCTGAGAATTGTGGTGCTTGCACTAGCTGCAGAGTGCTGCTTGGGGCTCTCGCTTGTACTTAAGGCTGTTACCAGGCATCCTACCCCAAGAGCTAGGGAATGTTATATTTCCTGAAATGATAAGAGGCTCTTTGAAAGAGTACTTTTGAAAGGAAAAAAAAAAAAAAAAAAGATACAGGAAGATGACAAAACTTGCTTGCTCTCACCTGTCTGTACTGTCTTGTTCTTAACTGTGTACAAATCTGCCAAGTTTACAAAACAACTCTTTAGCGAGCAGGCTAGGAGCCACATTGTCTGTATCATTAGCAGTCATTTTCCTTTTCTATTTGCAGCATTCCAATCTCACGTACAACAGCATCTTGTGTGGGAGTGCTGTATAGTTACGATAAACCAGTCCTAATAACGATATTAAATTTCAGAGAATCCCCATGAAAGTCCTGATATTTGTGTGGCGTTTCACTCTGTATTGTTAACATACATTATTTAAGGACTTACTAGCTGCTCAGATTGTGTCAGTTCCTGAAGAGTTATGATTGTGCGCCCCATGTGTGCATTTATAGGACACCACTTAGATGAGTCTCCATTATCATAGTCCATGCTGAATATGCTTTAAACTAAAAGCAGATTTTAGTCAGTTCTTGATGCACTTTACCCTTTTCATATTGGCCGTAACAATTATTAGAAGCTATCACTTTTAAACACAGGAAAGGGTAGTGTAGCTGGGGCCAGTATGCCCCAATCTGATTTTAGAGGACCAGTTACAGGGATAACGTTAGCTCAATCTTCATGCCTAAAATCAATTCACACTCAGTTTGCTGACAAGACTGCCATTAATGGCGCCAGCTGGAAACATGTCCATAATCAATACTTAATAACATATTCAGAAACAGTTAGGTTACAAATTTGATCCAAGTGCAAGAATAGTCCCCCATAAGCATGTATAAATTGTACTAATTTTTCCATGACAGTTTAAAAGACATTTTTAATACTATTCCCCAGCAGTTCTGCAATTCAAATACTGCAGTATCATGCAAATGCATGTGAAGCAGTGTAATCTCTACTAAGATACAGTTTCAAGTACAGAGACATCAAAATGACTTTAAACATTCAGCTTTAAAAACTAAGCTAATAATTGTAACAGACCTTTCTGAAAATATTACCCCTTGAAAGTGAACTGAGCCCCAGCCTCCGATCCTTTCTAGGCTATCCAGGTTAGTGTGGACTCAGACCCTGGTTAAGCTAGAGACGTATCACATAGTATATCTGGTTAGAAGAGGGACATTTAAATAAGAGTTTGGATGACCTATTTTATGCAATAGTCCATTCTCTTCTATTCCAGCCTCTCTAGCGAGGAAAGGATATTTCTCTCTCACCCCCCAAAATATTACTAGGCCACCTGCTATATAGAAGCAGGTTGTCTGACTGATCATAGGAATAACTAAGGCTAAAGTGTCTCAGCAAGTTGTAAAGTCATCAAACCAGACTGTCCCTCAGTGGTCTGCTTCCACCTAAAACTTTATCTGAGAAGGGCCATTCAAGTGTGGGAATGAAGTTTACACCTATTGCAAGTTCACAGGCACTGAGGAAGGAAACATAAGTCCTTCAAATGGTCATCTTCGTTGTATTTAATTGGGGGAATAGAACAATATGGAATTGAGAGGGAAGTGTAGAATTTGTCATGCCTGTTAGATATACACTAGATATATAGAAGGCTTTGTTCTGATTCCCCACATATGCTCCAATCTTGGAAGGTGCCAAGCACCCTCAATCCTCTTTGAAATCAATGGGAGCTGGGATTGTGTAGATCTTAGCGTCATTACTCTGAGCAGAGGTAAACCATTAGGAAGACATATTGTTTACAGGCCAGACGGACACTTCAGTAGGGCGGCTGGTGGAGTAATGTTAGAGTAACTGAGATTATCTGGAGTAAGGCATTACCTAACTGTGAGGAAGGTTATCACAATCTGGATCTACGAAAATGAGTCAAGCTACTTTGGCACTTAACTATGTGGAAGATATTGTCCTTTACCAGTCAAGAATGCTGTAGGGTTTATTAAAAGGTCACTTTGCTAGAATACTACAAGACCCTCAAGAGATTAGCCATGTCAGGCTAGGAAGTTATCACACCTATCATAGTATTATACAGACAAAACCAGCTTTAGGAGATACCAGGAATTTCCAACATGACTTGTCCGTGAGATTATTAATCTTTTATTTGGCAGTAGCGCAGAGTTTAAAGAATTACATCTCTGCTGACAATAGAAACAAGTCATAAGGTGCCTCCCATTGCTGCCAAGAGCAGAGAAAAATAGCCAATCATTTTAGTTAAATACAGATTTTAAAATTTCCTCTCACCCCTGCCAACTCAGGAGGATCAGATATCAAGTCTCACATATATGTCACTACGTTTTACATCAGCTCTATATTGACAGTAAGTTGCTACCATTTCATTCAATGACCTAATTAAGGACTGAAAGTAGCATAAAAGTGCAGACAAGTAAGTAGCTATTTTGGTTAGGGGGAGTGATTTTTCTGCCAGTGTAGTTGAAGTAGTACAGTTTGTGTGTTTAGACAAGGCCTTGGTGGACAGGTTCCTGCATTGCAACTAGTACTTATTAGCACCCTTCAAGATGACTCACCAGTCAGCAGCTAGGGAATTAATGGGACTGGATACAAAACTGGTCCCATCCTCCAGAGGTGGTTCCTCCAGAAGAGGGAGGCACACTGACAGGGGAGAAAGAAAAGCTGGCATTCAGTGCCCATGATGTACCTGGTTTGTAGAAAGAGGATTTACAGTATCTTGTCAGTGTCACAGAGAAACAAGGAGTGCTTCATGTAGGGAAATTTGATTTGGCCTATGGTATTAGGCATTAAAATAGTATTACAGCCCAGCTTGTTCTGCTTGGACATGAAATTACACCACAATTGCTTGTAGGCAGTCTACTCTTTTGTATACAAGGAAGTTTAAAGATTCATTGCAGGAAGACAAGTTGGTCTGGGACACTGCAAGCCTCTGAACAGGCATTCAACAGTTCAGCAAGAAGTATGTAGGGCAGAGTGTAACCAGAAGCTTTTAATGCCTGCATTTAGGAAGTGTTTTAAAAGAGGATTTAATATTGGTGTGATAAGGAAATAAGCTCTCTGAATTTTGACTCCAGAGTAGTCTATTAAATGTTAGCCTGCTTTTATAGAACTCTTTACATTACATTGTATCCCATAAATCAAGAACATCTCAATCCAAGAGATTCTCTGATATTGGAGATTACTATGCAGTGTATGATAGTCAATACTGATTCCATATCAATCGTCTCCCATGGCAGCAAGAGTGGCAGTGGGTCAACTAGGAATACAAAGCTACTCATTCCTTAACAAGCTTGTGCTGGAACAACATGTTTGACCAACAGCAAAAAATGGGATATCACAGACTTCAAGAACCCATGTAAAACTTGCTTTACATCTACTACTGCATACTGGATTTTAATGCTTGTGTTGATACAAATGCATCAATGCTTCACAGATTATTAAATATACTAATGAACTGTATAGCTAACAAATACAAGGAAACAGGACAATTATGACTCAGTGCTGTTTGTTTCTGTACTAGGGTTTTCTGGCTTCAGGGCTGTATTTTCTTAAAAAATAGGAACATGTTGACTTCTTCCCATCCCACCTTTTTCCAGATAGTTTTCATTCTTGAGCCATATAGTTAACTGAACTCCAGAGCACAAAAAAGATGCCAACTAGAGACATTGATGCCTAGCCAGTATAGTTACTGTATGCTCCATTAAGAACTAAATTAAGTTGAGCACTGAATAAAACGTGTGTAAACTCTTCAGGGCAGGGAATATTTGGGATTGGTACAGTCCCCAGTATGTTTTGAGGACAATTGCAAGACAATCCTTAACCAATGTTGTGGTACTATTTCAAGTGACAGTGCAAGTGTTTTGTTAGCTATACAAAAATCTACCAACTCATTCTGGCTCACACCTGTTAGAGAATAAGAAAGTTTACTTTCTGGTGCAAGAAGAGGTAATATGTTTGAGATTAACTCATCTGAAAGATCATAAACAATGTAATTTGTAAGTGAAAAGATTACTTTAGTTTAAAAACAAATAAGAAGGCTACATCAGGAATAGATTAAAGTATAACACTTCTGGAGGGGAGAAGAAAAGCTTAGCAAAAGTAGTTTATCATAAGGAGAATTACCTAACCTGAGAGGCTTCAGAGTTCCTTAGGCCAGGTCTACACCTGAAGCTATAGTGACAGGTATAATTTTGCCACCAAACCCTCCTAGTGTAGACACAGTTTATACTAGCTTATGCTTGTTTGAGGGAAAAGCTGTATTAGCAAAAATATTTGTATGCTTGTAGAAACTGCATCTCCATAGTACGATTTGCTGGTATACACCTGTTGTAAGAAAATTATGCCTCCAGCCTATGTTACTATACTGGCAAAAGTTTCTAATGTAAACCTGTCCTCAAACTGACTTAAAATGTTCATCAACACTGCTTTCATCTTAGAGCCACATACTTTAACAGACATCTGTGTACTAAAAAGAATGCCAGACAAATGTTTGTTTTGGAGGGGGAAATTCAAGCATTTGAGAGAAAAATGCTTCAAGTTCTGCGATAAGAAACTAAACATCCTGCCAGAGAGCCTTAATACTTGCACTCAGGTGGTATTTCTGACAGCAGAGCACTAAGATAGAAACTGAGGGTCTATCCCACCATTTAGTTTATGCCTTTTCATTGCTGTAACCCATCCCAAATTAGTTTTACTTCAGGAGTTTGGCATTTAACAGAATTTGTGCATGAAGTTACTATCTGTGGTTCCATATCAAGTTAAGTCTCTCCTGCTCCTCCTACCCAAAATGCCCTCATTTGCTTTTCCAATTTTGCAGTATATCTTGAACTGACATCAATTAGATGGGGTTACAGAGACTCCTTGTCTTTTAAAAGGGGTGTGAAGCTCAGTTTCAACGAATGTGTGTGTTAAGGCATATGAAGGTTTAGAGAATGAAGCTCTGCTTCCAACACTAGTATGGAGATCAGCTTTTTCTTGGTTGTTTATCTAGTTAGAATAGGACAACAGATCAACGCTGAGAAAGAAATACCTAATTCTCTGCTCTTTGAACAGCAGTGTGTGCAAGGGAAGCAATGGAGTACTTTGTTTAGAATGTAACGTTTGCAGTAAGAAACCCTTAGGTCTATCGAGCAGTTTGAAGAAGTTTGAGGAATATGACAGTTCAGAAGACAGTTTGGAAAAAACAAGTGCTTTTGTGGAAAGCCCCAAAAAAATCGAGAGAGTGGAGGCAATCACCTTCCCTTCCCCGATACCCAGGATGAAAGGTGCAAGTTGCGTAATGGAAGGGGGAGCAATGGCGTCCCACTGGGTTATTCTGCTTTGCTACTGCACCATCTGTGCTATAGTTTTTGAGGCAGTGAATGATGGCTGTTTCTGTCATGCAAGTCTTTGTAACTATGTTCCAGCCTCTCTCTCTCTCTCTGTGTTTAAATCAACTCTCACTATTTTCCATTAGCATATTTGATTTACTTTAATGTGCTGAAATGGAGAAAACTATTTCAACAATATCCACATATTAAAAGTGGATATCCAGAATGGAAAATATACTGACTACAGCAGAATAATGGTTCTGCTATAAGAGAGATTTTATTCTGGAGTAATTACTCTACTTCCAAAGTCACATTTGCTCCAGACTACAGTGTTCACCTGAGGAAGTTATACCAGAATAGCTATGGAGGAATACTTTGCTGCAGCTATGTTGGTCAAATTCCCCATATACATAAACCTAGTGTCAGAGCTTCTATTATAGCCAAGGGAGGTAGATGGGTACATTTGAGGCTGTAGTCTCAATACTACTACAAGCACAAGTTAAAAAGAATAGTAAGTCAGATCTTGAAACAGTGTATTCAAAGCATTAATAGAATTTGGTAGTATATCATTACACTGGGAATAACTACACTTTGCAACTTTATAGCAAGTCACTAACTAGGCTTTTCTCTAGTCATGAAGTTTCTCCTAGAGTAGAGTTTTAAGTTGACACCTCATGGGTCAGTTACTGACAAATACTGGCTATTGAGAAGTCACTTTGGCTTTCAGCATTGTCCCAGGAGAATCAGAAGCATAATGTTACAGCAGCTGTTTCCTCTCCCCTCCCTGAAATTACTTTGTTCCCCTTTTCAACTCAACCTCTTCTCATCACTTTCCTTCTTTTGTCAACACCACACTTCTACTTTTGTAATTGGTTTCCTTTCTAACTACTGGGAGGAGATCCAGAACTTGAATTCCACGACCACAGTAGTTTTGCTGAGCTACTAGCAACCACCTGATACTTCAAGCAGCGTTCATTTTGTTGTGTAGGAGACACTGGGGCAGCTCAATTCCCGCTGAAGTCAATTGGTCTGTCTCGCTTCACACTAAGCTGTGTACACCAGCCCATTAGGAAGTAAGCAAGTACAGCTGATAAAAGTCTATTTGGTTTTATTTAAAAAAAAATCAGTACCCCTCCAATTAAAAAAAATATATAATGTAAAGAAAATGAAGATTCCCAGCTGTTAAAGGACAATGATGTTTACATGGTGTTTAAAAGCAAGATATAAAAATAGATACCACTTTGCAGTATTTGTCTGTGTATTTCCCTGTAGCAATAAAGAATCTATGTGCAACAGCTCAAGAGCAGATGGTTTAAACCAAGTGCATAATCTTATTTAAGAACATGAAACAATGTCTGCTTTTAAAAATCAAACCACTAGTTTATCTGGATTTGTTGTGTTTAAACACCTTTTGTTTTCCTTAACAGTGGTAGCCAGGAGTAAAAGTTTTATTTCATGTTGTCCTATGATCTTTTAGCCTGGCATACAAGCAATCTGGCCATCTAAATTTGAGTTCTTATTGTGATGGTTTAATAGAGTGAGCCAAGACAGAAAAACAAAAACATGGCCCTGGAAGATTAGACCAAACCCATCAGGCCAGTAATGCTATGTAGTATTCTACACTAAAAGTTATGTTGTACTAGCTATTAGTGTTATAGTGAACGTGGGCTAGAGATACATATTGCTTCATATAATTAAGTAGGGACTCCAAGAGTCGGAGTGTTACTTTACAACTACTATCCTTCAAGAAATACCACAGGAGATATGATTGGTGGGAGAGGTAGATAAGAGGAACTGGAAGGAGACTGCAAGTTTGAAGATGGAGATATGCTATATACCAGCTTAAACATAAGTGCCACATGCCAAAGGAAAGTGGTTTTGACTAGACAAGAAAAAATATTACTTCTCTTCCAGTCACAGTATAAAACCACACACACACACACACACACCCCATATCTGTGTTTGACAAAATGGTCATGAAAGCACACTAGCAATCTGTGTTAGACAATTACTTCTATTTTAACTACTGCAGTTTCACCATATCACTAACTTAATGGGAAAGTGCCTTACACTCCAACAGCCAGCCTAGTTTTAGTTTAGCAACATTTAGAGTTCAAGCCATGACAATGACTTTCCAGTTTGTTTTAAACAAGAACATCTGATTGTCTGCAATGGCACAGATACCGAGAAGCCAGTTTTACAATCATAGCTGCAAACAAGTCTCCTAGTGCCAAAAGTTATTGTACTATGTTAAGAGAACAGAGAAAATAGAGTTTAGTGCCTATTGTAAGGCAGTCACACAACAAGGCAACAATTGCAGTTTTTACCTGTGTAAATGACTATGCATGTCAAAGAACAAATCAGCTCCAGACACAAGACTCCAAGGATAAGGTAGAGATACTTCTTACTGTAGTTAGGAAAGGAATGCTGAGCTGACAGTATGAGAAGCAAGGCTGCATTTCCTTAAGAGAAAAAAAACACAGACATGACATTTATGTGTTTTAGTCTAGCTAATAACCAAAAATGGCTCAAAAATTCCCTTCTCCAATATCTACATCCCAGTGGACCCTTGTTTGTTAGGCTAGATAGATTATAGCTATGGAATGGAAAAACATAACTGATGTGTGATTCAAATTGCATAAAAGTAAGAAAGCTATTCATAATTACAGTTATTTGTGAAAATATTAAGTTAGAAGTCCTACTGGACGAGACTGCTTCATTCTCTCGTTCTTGAAGCCTTCAGGCGATTAAACAAAATTCAGTGACAGCCAAGATATACAATAAATCAGTAATGTTGTCATTGTTTGACATGAATGTTAAGCCTATTGTCTAATATTTGACCTTTCAGTACATCAATCTCATTCTACATATCCAATATAGAACTCCAATTATGGGTCTGTCTTGTACTACAAACACATCATCATTTCAGTTTAACTTTAAGAGGAGTTGCAAATTTGAGAGAATTTAGTTCTTAAGTTATGTGCACATTTCTAAAAACCACACACGCAGATCAGAAGTTTTACATACATAAATGTGTACAGTTATACTCACTCAGCTGTACAGCCCATTATCTAAATATGATTTTTATTTGAGTGATGCTTGAAGTTATTTCCCAAATCTAGTATACCAAGGCACTAGCTTCATTTAATTCAAATCCTTCTTACTTATATAAAGTGCAATAGCTCCAACAGGAGAAATTGTGAGACCCACCCCAAAATATCCAGTAGCCTAGTAGTTAGGCTGCTCACCTAGGATGAGGGATACCAAGATCCAATCCCTGTTCCAAAACCAGGCAGAAGAGACATTTGAATTCCCATTCTCCTCCCATGTGTCATCATTTCCATCCCCAACACTTCTTGTGTCAGATATAAAATAGAAACTAAGTTATTCAGAGTAGGAACCATATCCTTCTTTTGTGCTGTAGAGTTTTTACAACATTCTAGAGAACATAAGACATCTTTCAGCTGTGAGGTAGGTGTAGAACTCATTTACTACACCTCTATCCTGATAGAACGCTGTCCTTGTGAGCCAAAAAAAAAAAAAAAAAAAAAAAAAAAAAAAAAAAAAAAAGTCTCACTGCATTATAGGTGAAATCGCGTTATATCGAACTTGCTTTGATCCGCCGGAGTGCACAGCCCCCCCCCCCCCCCAGCACTGCTTTACCGCGTATATCCAAATTCATGTTATATCAGGTCACATTATATCGGGGTACTTTAAAGCAGAGCACAAACAGTATACTATGTTGGATGACTGAACTGTCAAGGCCAAATTGCCACTTTATGACATGTGGCATTACATTTAATTTCCACCTTCACTTCTCAGTAGTGTTTGAGGGAACTTGACCTTCACCCCCAACAAGGAAGTTTGGCTTGGGTGTTTACACACTCGGAATTTTAACCATTACATATACTAGAAGCCTTAAGCTTGCCAAAGGAACAGTTAAACATAAGGAAATTAGTACATCAAACTGCAAGACCACACACGTTATCAAGTTAACTGAGAGAAGAAGTTTCCATTTCAGCTATTTGAAGCATATTATGTACTCAGCTTAGGTTTTATTCTCCACAATCAGTGCCTTCCTATAAAGAGGACCCATATACAAACAAGAGCCATGACCATTTGATTTTAGGCAAGAATTAAGTTCAGTTTCTGGAAGAAGCTGGACAGCTGCTGCTATCGTTCTATGCTTGCCACCACTAAGAAAAAAAAGTAAAACTAAAGAACGTACAGAGTTAAAATGCTGCCAAGAATCTTCTTTACCCCAGGGAAAGTAGGGATGAAGTAGCATTCATAACATGAATCCTGCTGCAAATTAAGGAGTTTTATTTTACTTGAAACTTCAGCAACATGCAATCTACGTCTGGGCTACACTAAAAAAAAAAAAAAATAAATAAAAAAATAAAAAAAAGAAAGAGCCATCAGATCAACCTTACTGTATCACTCAGGGCTGTGAAAAATCATCATTCCTTGACTGCCACAGTTATGTCAACCTAACCCCAGTGTATACATGGCTAGATCGATGGAAGAGTTCTTCCATCAACCTAATTACCACCTCAGTGGAAGGGGTTTCCTTCATTATCTCTAATACAGGAAGCATCTATGCTACAGCAGCACACCAGCAGTAGTGCTATAGCTGAGCCGCTACGGTGTACATATGACCCAAGACATATTAGAAGTTGGGGTAGGTGGAAAATGGCAAAGGGGGATGAGACCTCTTCAGACTTTCTTCCATTTTGCAGTTATGGAATGCACCCCTTGGAAACAAACACTCTTCACACATGCACATGATCTCTCCATACATTCAAATGGAAAAGTCTGTGTTGTTTCATAATGATACAGAGTAGACCGCATTGTTCCCCACCCCAGCCCAGCCCTTTTTGTAAAGTGGGGCATACTACATGACTGCTTTTCTCCAACCTGAACACCCTTTGCTCTTCAGTTCTGGAGTTTGACTGCAGAGTCAAGATCAGAAGCCTGCACACTGACTAAGTAGTGCAGACTCTTAATATATGAAGCCTACAATGGCTTCAGAAAGTAAAGTCAGACAAGAGCATTCCTGGGGTCCCATGGATGCATGCAAGTCAGCATTTTAACAGCCAACAGTCCATCAGAAACAGGTTAAAATTATTAGCAGCCAAATGCAGCGCATGTTTGCTCTAAGGACATTATGGCTATCACATTTAGTTGATGGGAGAAGACATCCAGTCTCTGGCTATTATTTCTGAATTTATTTCAACTCAGGTGCATTCTGGCCTGCTGCTCTAGTGATTAACAAAAAACAAGAGTATGGAGGTTTGTATTTAACAATTAAGCACAGCACTCAAACAAACTAGTGTGCCACACCTTAAAAATTATGAGTGCATAAAGCATAGATGAAGTAGTTCAGTTCACAATATTTGTTGATACAGAATCCATAAAAGAAAAATTCAAATCGGTTTCTCTCACCTGTAGACTGTATAAGAAGTGGCAGCCTTTTAAGATGTCTTGTTGATCGGTAGATCAGGAGGTATCCTCTGCATCTGACTTTACCGTGATGATGCTGAACATATCGTTCAAAGACAACATGCAGAATCCACAGAATTACCTTCGCAATGATTATGACACTTTGCACCTTAAGTGGGTTGGTGTAGTTTCCAGGGCATTCATCCTCATTTGGGTTTACATAAGAACAATATATACCTGCTAAAAATACTAAGACAACAAAAGCAACCTGTGAAAGAAGGGAAAAAGACCTTAAGGTTAATAGTTAGAATATAAACAATATTACCAAAATTTAACTACTATGCCTTATTTTCTGGACTGGTTCAAATGAAAGGGGGGGAAAAAAATCCCTAGAATCCCTAATACAGTCTTCTAGAAGATACTTCATCCTTGTACAATAAGTACATCATGTTGCTTCTTCCTGAATACAGAATTGAAATATTTGTTCTGCCTTTTTTGCATCATCATTAAATTTTACCACCTCCATCTACCCATGGACCAATAACACTGCTAAGATTTTTTTTTTTTTTTTTTTGGTTCCTAGCATACAGGACTAAGACTACTTAGTGTCCTCCACTTTACCAGCGATGGATTTTTCCCAGAAGTCTTTAGTGTGAAAGTAGAATGAATTATATAGTAAGAATAGAAAGGATTAAAGAAATGCAGTCTGTACCTTTAAGCAAAACTGTTGGAATGCTGCAGTCCAGGTGTCAGGAATACAGACATTAACATAGAACAATTGCACCGTTTAAGGGCAATTGGTGAAGTATTAGCCTTAAATCGATAACAGTTAGTAAGGAAATAGGATATGCATGCTGTGCCCCAGGTGAATTTTCCTGTTTTGCTTCCTTTGTCCCTTTGTCTAATTCCCGCTCTTTTATCTGTATAAATAAGACTGTTTGGGCCTTGCATGGCCACTCACATATTCTGAATGTTACTGGCGGAGCGCTGCGCTAATAAACAGAGTGGTCTGACAAATTGTGAGTCCTGATTCTAACTTTGACAATTTGGAGGTCCCACCGAGATGGCAACCGTCTTCACTGGGGCTGTGTGATTCCTAACTGTTTTTGTGGGATAACTGTGGCAGCCGGCACCTGGGCATTTGGCCCAAGCGGTCCCCCACTAGAGCAGAAAGGCGTACAGCCACAGTGAGGTCTACGCCATCGAACCTGTTGGTTCCCACTCTGTTCTGGTAGGGATCCTGGGATCTGACATCAGGAATCTGGTCAGGTAATTATTTCTGTGTTTTGTCCGGACTGAGGACGGTCCTGTCTCTGTGTCTATCTGTCCTCTTGTGGAGTGTTTGAGTCTGGGTGCCATCTCTGTCTGGGGATCGGCCGGCCAAGGGGTTCCTGTCCCCGCGGTCTGAGTGAGTGGAATCTGCACAATTGCAGCCGCACCGCACTTTGGGTAAAACCCTTGGTGTGAAAGCAAGGGCAATTGAAGCAGTAGCCTGTGGGCTCCTTTTGTGTGTTGCAGCAGGCATCGCTCTGACGAACCTGAATTTCCTTCTTGTGTGATTGGTGTGTGAAAGTCCTCCTGTACTGGTAACCAGACGTCTAAGTTGGGACAGTTCCCTAAATGAACGCCGGCTCATTTTATGTATTTAGGATGGGTCCAGACTCCTGTAAAAAGGGTCCAGACTCCTGTAAATTTCTGGGAAAATGGTCTAGGCTAACTCAGGGGGATCCCAAAACTCAGTGGCCACTGTTAAAATCTTGGAACAAAGACTGAGTGGACGTCTTAAAAGACAAACTCGGCCAACCTAAATCTAAATTTGCTAAAGGAGAGGTTAATTGTTTCATGCAGTGGTGGCAAGAGGCAAATCATAGGTGGACAAAATCAAAACTGGCCTCTCTCAATTATTCAAATAAGAAGTTAAAAGCAGGATCGGGCCCAGACAAGCAGGCAAGCAACAGATAAAGAAACTGAAAAACAGGTTGAAAGCCCTAAGGGAATAGTGTTAGAAGTAAGAAAAGCAGTAAGTGCAGGCATGAACCCCTGGAACAATACCTAAAATGGTGAAATCTGAGGAGATAAAGGTGTCATTTTGGGACATAAACAAGTGATTTAAGTAAAGAGAGTGAAAAATTAACTCTACAGAGGCTGGAGAGAATTAAGCAGTTAAACTTTGTGAAAATGTTAAAAAAGGACCATGTTAAAGAGAGAGAATTCTTGGTTTCTTTGCAGCCATTCTGAAGGGAAATGGGCCCTTTTCCAGAAGAGTGCCTGTAAATAATCCTTATATATATACAGCTATGCAAAAACAAAGCAGTGTAAAAAAAAAAATGTTAAGGAAAAGAAAATGTGTATGTATCTATTTGTCTGTGTATGTAAAGTTCTAAGAATCTAAACCAGCATATATGGTTTGTAAAACTACTGTTTTGTAGGTGTAAGATAAATTGATTTTGTTTTTGTTTTTAATGCCACTAAAAATTCATTTGACTCTTTAATTCAAAGTTGCAAAACTGACAGACCTTTTTGCAAGACACAGATAATTAGTGTTGTTTGGCTTTGGGATTTAGCATTTAACCCTTAAGGGGTAACTTGATTCTTTACAAAAATTAAAATGTTTTTAAATAAAGACCAAGTCACAGATGCAATAGGGCAGTCAAAATCAGGAGAATAGGTAAAGATTCTGGAGTCTGTTTGTTTGTTTGTTTTGTTTTTTTGTAACAATAGCAGATAAGAGCTGTAGTGAAAGAATAAGAAATTAACAGTGACCCTCTGAAGCAACAGCAGAGGTGAGGTGCACAAAACAAAAAGAAGCAATGTTAAAAACACTGAGCCTTAAAATGGCTCTGTGGAATCAGACTGTCACTTTGATAAGAATACATGAAAACTCTGTAAGAACAAAAGAAACAGTTATACCTTATGTAAAAATTAATATGGCTAATGTTTTTGAAAAGTTATAGTATAGAAAGAATGTGCATTTTCCGTAGGACATGTGCAGCGTATATTGTAGAAAGGGATGTAAAAGAAAAAAAAATGCACATGAAACATGCTGCTGAATTAAAATCCTATTAGAGCTCCAAAAAGAGCCGCAATAGGCTGTGTTTTCTTTTTCAGATCCCTGTGTGTTAAGACAGAGTCTCTGAGCTCTGCTGATGGCTTTGAATCCAAAAGCCTAGCCTGTGTTGATGCAAATTACCTAACTGATAAAGAAAGGTGAGAACTACCAGCACAAAAGAAGCTGCAAATAAAGAACATACCTGGTCAGCACACAAACTGCCTACATAAAAGGCATGATATAACAAGATACCTTTAATAAATTTGATGCTAATGTTACTGTTAATATTAAACATTAAAATAACTTTAATGTTAGTGAGTACCCCTGTAACAACTTGTAGTGTGTATGATTTTTGGAAAAATCCTTTACAGTAATATGGTACTGATGCTTCCCAGCTATTACCTCTAAATAAACTTAAAGCTTAACACAGCAGGAAAAACATTACAAACTTGGTCTGCTATATAAGAGGCAAAACTTGAGGTACACCACCTCATGAATTTAATAACTAAACAGTGGAATAATTTTTGCATAACCCTTAAAAAGTAGAAGCCATTAAAACCTGGCCTGCCTATAGAACAAAAACCCACAAGAAAATAAGGGGGTAATTCCTCTGTTTTGCCTGCAGTCAGGAAGGGTATTTGTAAAAGAATGGAATCTTTAAGCAATAATCAATGCCACCCCAAAAGGGGTAGAAAAATGTTCTTTTTGTCTTTCAGATAATCCAAAGTACTGTATAATGGACTATGTGTATGTGTTAATTCTTGGGGAAAAGTGTTTAAGAAGTGTTAGCAACTTACCAGAAGAGAAATGTGAATGTAATGTAAGTACTGTGTTTACCAATAATCACATTTACTATTTGCCACAACAACACCAAAAGAGTCTCAGCTTACTGTAAGCACTGATTTAGTTGAGTTCTCTATCAATCTTGGCATTGAATGGCAAACAGTTACCAATCATCTGTTAAAAGGTAAAAAGGTAACATGGTTCCTTAAAAAAAAAAAAAAAAAAAAAAAAAAAAAAAAAAAGTGGAAAACTGGACTATTCATATTATACACGCAAATGGGGACATGTTAAGAATTGCCACTGCAGAAAAGCATAACAGCTTACCATTGGTATAACATATTTTCTGGATGGTCTCCCACAACTACTGGCATACTAATGTTACTACCCCTAATTGTTTTTGGTTTTAAATTGTATGTGTTTAATTGAAATGTTTAAAATGTGCTGGTGGATAAAACAAATGTATGTAAAGCTAAAGCCACAGGCCCAAATCATCTCCCAGTATTTTCTATTACATGGACTAAATAAGAAGTGACACTGGCGATTAATAATCTTAGTGTCAAAAGGGGGATATGTAGGAGCAGGATTTTATAATATCCCATAAGAATTAAAGTATAATTTGATTTCATCCTGCTAGTCACTATTTTTAAATAGCAGAAAGAAATGACCCCCTGGGACTATAGGATTCTGTTTTCCCATATGCATTACAAATTGGGCCCTCTCTAACTCTTTGTTTTAAGATTTAGGTAGTAAGAGACAGGATTCTCTATTGTGTCTGTGTTAAGTAAATTAGAGAAACATTGAAGGCCTGGGTCTCAATGTAAATTGTCTTAGTTATCAATTGTAAAACTTAGCAAGGTTTAATTTGCAATGCTTTTTTTGATCTATATAAAATACTACTGTTTGTATTCTCAAATCTATTTGTGTGAATGAGGAATGTATGCATCAGGAAAAGAGAAGGTGTGAAGGCCATTGTTACAGCCAGAGTCAAGGGACAGCTGTTAAACTGTCTGGCATCTCAGAGTGGATACATGCTTCGCAGTGTAAGAATGCACAGACCCCAGTGAACCAATCACCACCTCAGGACCACGCAGAGTCAATTTTTTTGACTCCAGAAGAAGACGTAGAGGAACAGCCTGCAATACCTTACAATCTACGCTCTCGTAAGGGTTGCCAGAAGCAGATGACTACATAAAGCAAGGCCCAAGAAGAAGCAGTAGTGAGCCAAGCGCCTGCTGCCTGGTGGACATAAAACTGTGAGTGCAGTTCCCTCAGTTGAGGTTGTCAGAACCAGAAGGGCCTTGCCTCCAACATGCAGCTCTGGTAGCGCCTGTTCCTCGGCTGCTGGTATCTTAAGGTCTGGGGTGCACACAATGACAATTCTTTTATCCAGCAGCAAGTGTGGATAGCTCAGACCCTTATTATTTCTAAATGCTGGGTCTGCAGCCACATCCCAGCCCACTCTCAAACTGGTGTTCCTGTCCTGGCTATCCCACTCAATTCCCCAGACCTCACTGGAGGACCTTGTCTGTTTAACACAATATGGAACAGTAATGACACCTGGGAAGAGGCTATTGGCAGTTCCTTTATTCCACTTGGGGGAGCAATACACCAGGCAAAAAAAAAAAAAGGCTCCTAAGTAGTTAAATAATGGCAAATAAAACCAGAGAAAGTTTAAGAGCCCTGAGCAAAGAAACAGGGGCGATCGGACAGGTGGCCCTCCAGAACCATCAGGCATTGGACATAGTGCTGATGGCCAAAGGAGGGACCTGTGCTCTCACTGGAAAACAATGTTGTGTGTTTATACAATACCAATGAGGTAATAGATCGCTATAGCCACTTAGAACAAATCGCATATCTTCCTCATGAAGAGCTGAGTTCTTTATGGAAGTGGCTAAGTAACCTGTTCAATTTCTCTGGCATAGGAAACTGGTTGTTTCAGGGAGCCCTAACTATCCTGTTTGGAATCTTAGTGATTTTTGTATGCTTTCAGTTAATCTCCTGTTGTATCCAAAATTGTGTCACTCAGATGACTGCCCCAAAACAGAGTGCTAATATGATGATTTTGAATATCACTGATGAACTAAGAGATAAGGAACGGTTAATTTGTGGAACCCAGTAATTGTTGGTCATGGCGTACGCCTGACCAAAAGGAGGGATTGTGAAAGTAGAATGAATTATATAGTAAGAATAGAAAGGATTAAAGAAATGCAGTCTGTACCTTTAAGCAAAACTGTTGGAATGCTGCAGTCCAGGTGTCAGGAATACAGACATTAACATAGAACAATTGCACCGTTTAAGGGCAATTGGTGAAGTATTAGCCTTAAATCGATAACAGTTAGTAAGGAAATAGGATATGCATGCTGTGCCCCAGGTGAATTTTCCTGTTTTGCTTCCTTTGTCCCTTTGTCTAATTCCCGCTCTTTTATCTGTATAAATAAGACTGTTTGGGCCTTGCATGGCCACTCACATATTCTGAATGTTACTGGCGGAGCGCTGCGCTAATAAACAGAGTGGTCTGACAAATTGTGAGTCCTGATTCTAACTTTGACATTAGCTTCCCTTATTTTATACATTTCATGATTTCTACTTTATGTCAACTACTATCTATTTCTCTTTACATGTGCCATATTGCTTTTGTAATTTATAATTGCTGCCTTCACTGCACCAGAATGTACTTTTAGCCAAAGCTGTCCTCTTTCTGAAGCTGTGGCTTTCTGGCCACCTAATAAACTCAAAGGACTTTCCCATTTTTCTAATTTTTTCCTCCCAATCAGCGTTGCTCATAATTTTCCTCAGCTTTGGGAAACTAGCCCTTTTGGAATACCAAGTATACATTACTGTTTGGGACTGTCCTCTGGTTGCCCATATTGAATGTAATCAGGTCACGACGGCTGATCTGTAGGTAACCACCAACTTCCAGTCCTGTTAGTGCCATTTTTAAAAAAGCAAAAAGCCACCAGAAAGCAGCTTAGTGGACCAAGGCCTTGAGTGGCTGAAGAATCAGATAATAGGACACAGCTTTTTAGTCAACGGTATTAAGTCAAACATACTTCCTTGTACTGTCTACAAGATGTTTTTTGCAGACTAAGCTGATGACTCAGGCTTCTTCACGAAGCTGAAGAGGATAGGTATAGTGGCTTAAAAAAAAAAAAGATTAGTTAAAAGGAGGTATTTAAATTATTATTCTACTGCCTTATCCTCTTATGGGATTGTCGCAGTCAACAGTAAACTAGTTGTAGCAGAAGGGACCACAATCCCGTAAGAGTGCTCAAATATAATCATCCTGTGAGAAAACAAGGTTGGTCTGTTTTTAGTTTATACTGTATATACCAGGTACCTACAAAACTAGTCTACACAATTAAAAACCAAAAAAGTGACAGAGGTTTTGATTCTACTAAAATCCTGAACAAGAGCATTTTAAATTCTGAGGAGACCAAAACACACACAAAATTGGACTCCAAGCTCTCCAAACCTTTATCCATAAGTACTTATAATACTAAGCTGCCATTTAATAGTGGGTCCACTTCAGAGTGATCTTAAGTTTGCAGGGAAGAAAGTAAATGCCTTACATTTTTCCCCTCCTCCTATGATTTATATCTTCCATATCCTGTTACAATAATTCTCCACAGTATAAGCCCATGCATTCTAGACAGAGAACTAACAGGACAGACTTCTGCAAATTTTTTTTTCTAAGAGATGGTGCCAAAAGTTAATTTAAGTTTATAATCCAAGTGATTTCAGTTTAGAAATCATGAGGGAGAGATAACAGCTAGCTATTTTTTTCTGGGATATTTAATTAAGTGTCCAATAACTACATCTCTACTACCTTAATCCAAGTAATTAATTCTGGACAATACTTTGTTTTATACAAAACTTGAATTGGATCCACTCATTAAAAGAGCCCCTTGTAATGGAGATCAGCCAGAAATTGTTTTTATGTCTGGAGAGTGGAGATGACTTCTCACTCTGCATCTGTTTGAAAAAGTTAGTTATGGCACTAAACTACCATTACCAGTACTCATAGCTCTTCATCCTTCCATTTCCAAATTCATCCTTACACTTCAGAATACTAAAGAGTTTCATTGCCATTTTACAGATTAGAAAAAAAACTAAACAAAAAAAAACCAAAAAAAAAAAACCAAAAAAAACCACCACACACATAGAAAAGATTAAGTGATTTACCCAAAGTCACACAGCCTGTCAGTGTGAAAGTTGTGAATAAAATTCAGATTTTCCATCTTCCAGCCCAGTGTCTTGTCCACTAGTCATGTAATTTAGAATGCCATTCATTTTTATTTTGTCCAGCTACTTAAACAGTATTTTTAATACCTCTGCTGTTTCTCAGGTATTCCAACACGGAACTATAGGTATGTATATTTTAAATTACCAGGATTAGGATGGAAACTGAGCAAATATTATGCAGTGTGTACATCCTCAGAATTGACTGGAGAGGGAAGGATGGCCTAATGTTTACGGTAATGAGACTTGGGAGACCTGGGTTTGATCCCTACTGTGCCACAAATTTCCTGTGTGAGCTTTGCAAAGTCTCCTTGTGGCTCAGTTCCCCATCTGTGATAAAGAAGGGGATAATAGCACTTCCCTATCTCCCAGGAATGCTGCAAGAACAAATGCGTTAAAAATTGTTAAGTGCTTGATGTGACATTGTGCAGTCTATATGGTTTTATAAAAATATGGTAATGAGTGAATGTAATGTAACTGGAATATGCTTCATGCAAAAGGTCCCTTGTAAGGTATCATTACAAAGCTTAATCTACTAAGTGTGATCATTCTATTTGTATAAATGTACCATTCTTGTATATGGGACTAGAAATATGAAATAGAACTCTGAGGGCCATTAATGGTGGTTCGGAATCTTAATGGCTCCCATCAACCAGGACAATTGACTGGGGCTCTGTTTACAAGCAAGCCTTCCTGTGAGTCAGGCTGGGAGGAATGAAGGCTTGAGGTCTTACAGTAACATGTGATCATGTCACATGAACTGGAATCCATCTTTAACCTGGTGCTTTTCTAGTGAGGGGTGGTGGAAACCCAAAGAGACACCAAGGATTCTCGCCTTATGCAAGAGATATATAATGAGGTGGAACAGAACAAAGAGGAGAGCCATCATGAAGAATCCGCTAGCTACCACCTGAGCTGGAACAAGAGCTGTACCAGGGGAAAGAATTGTGCCCAGGCCTGGAAGGTGTCCACCCTTACTGAAGCATCTCTGAGGGCGAGATGATCTGTATTCAGTTTGATTAGACAGATTTGCACATTTTAATTTTATTTTGCTTGGTGACTTACTTAGTTTTGTCTGTTACTACTTGGAACCACTTAAATCCTACTTTCTGTATTTAATAAAATCACTTTTTACTTATTAATTAACTCAGATTATGTATTAATACCTGGGGGGGGGGGATAGCTGTGCAGAGCTCTCTATCAGTGTTATAGCGGGTGAACAAATTTATGAGTTTACCCTGTATAAGCTTTACACAGGGTAAAACGGATTTATTTGGGTTTAGACCCCATTAGGAGTTGGGCATCTGAGTGCTAAAGACGAGCACACTTCTGTGAGCTGCCCTCAGACAAACCTGCAACTTTGGGGCAAGTAATTCAGACCCTGGGTATTTGTTGGAGCAGACGGGAGTGTCTGGCTCAGCAAGACAGGGTGCTGGGGTCCCGAGCTGGCAGGGAAAGCAGGAGCAGAAGTAGTCTTGGCACATCAGGTGGCAGCTCCCAAGGGAGTTTCTGTGATTTAACTGATCACATTTGGATAATATGGTAATGGAGTGAAATAGATAGATCAATATTCCAGAAGGTCAACCGATCAATTTGACACACTCAGTAAGGGTTCAGTTTTGAGGTAAAGGAAAGTTAAATGCTTATGGATACATAGGTGAGAATGGAGCTGGAGTTTCTGGCAAGCAAAAAGAAGGTTGCAAAGGGAGTAAATCTGAGGTTTTAAGCATGCACATTCGTGAAAATTGATTTCAAGAGGACTATGAGTTTGACAGGAGGAAAAGCATTTGGACATCTGGTTTGGAGTAGCAGGACTCCCTCAGACAACCAGGTGATTGAGTGTTCCTTCCTTTTCCCTCCCTCCCGCTCCCCAGCCTTCTCTGCTCCCCAAACTTAGCAGTTTAAGAGCTACATGTACAAGTTACTGGGGAATGAATGTTCCCTATTCCCTCCTGCCTCGATGATATGATCCGTAAGACACTCATTTGGTTGCCACCATTTTCCCCTAAACCCTTGCCAACCTAGGTAGGCTCCTGCCATTCTCCCCCCAGCTTGGGAAGACCCCTCTGTCCCAAGTGATGAGTATCTGGATGGTATGAGAAAGGGATGGTGAGAAAAATTCAGATGGAGCTGTGCTTGAGAATACCAGCTAAAGCTTGTCAGAGAGAAGCTATATTTTAAATGTTTCTAGTTACCAACATGCAGGGAGTTTAGGGCTTGTCTACATACAGAAGTTACACCAACTACTACATTGATTTCTAAATTGAGATTATGCACTCTTAAAATTGGTTTAAGAGTCTCCACACAAGGGGGTTGCTCAAATCTAGTGAAGTCCATTTTAGGAAACTGGTTTAGTTGATATGTAGACTGAGCCTTTAAAACAAACAAAAAAAGGGAAGGAGTGCTGCAGATGTGACATTAATGCATTGTCCACATTAGATCTACCCAAATTCTGTTAAACACACTGATATAGATACATTAGTACAAGTTTCCTTACAGATGAGGCCTAAGACTTTTTTCCTAACCTGAGCAGATGGAAGGTGGGCTAGGACAACAACTCAGGAATCTTTATCAGGCACTAGAAGTAGCTGAGTACAAACAAGCCTAAATTTACTAGAACTAACTAAGAAGCAAGTCAAAAATTTAGATTGGATTAGTGTTTAACATTACTAAATCTTTTAAATCAACTCTACACAAGTTTAAGTACAAAGTTTTCTTGGTCCTTAGGCAACATCCTAATTTAAAATGTCACTTTGTAGTTGGACGTTATCCAATATACTCAAGCTAAATTACTTCTTATCTGACTAGATTAGAAATTACTTGCCATATCCATGTGAGTGAGACGCTTGTAGTGCTGGGATGGAATGTTTAAAATACAAGGTAAGAGGAGTATGCAACACAAGTTACTTCTCTCCATCCCCACAATCCCTGCTTTAGATCCAATACATCACAGCTAGAGAACCAGAATTTCCCATTATCTCCTCATACCCTAGTTAATTAAAAAAAAAATCTGATGATTCTTCCCCAAACTTACATGTATAAGCAACAGAAAATTGGCAACCAAGACTGTAGGAATAGCATGGAATCTCGGTCTCAATTGGGAATGTAATGCATGAGGTGGAAGAAGTGGTGCATCGAGTAGAGGGTCATCTTCTGTGCTCTGCGTTATCTCCAAGGAACCCTGAAATTTAATCATGAGTTTCAGATTAATTTTCCCACATTAATCTTTCAATGGGTGTTTCCAAGGCAGGCCATCATCTTGTACCACAAAATTTCAAGTAGCTTTAACTTTCTGGGAAAACGCAGAATTAAGTAATTTAAACTAATCGTTAGGTCATTAAGAACTGACATGGCAGATGATATGCCATTTGGCTAGTTCTAGAATGGCTGTACTGCTATGGAGAGCCTTTAGTCTTCAAAATACTTCTCAAATATTTGAGTGTAATTGAGACTTCTGACACCTCCACATTTAAGAAGCAGCAGAACACCTCTTCAACCACACTGAAATCTCAACCAAGGAAAAGACCAGCATCACAAGAGGTAACTTTACTGCTTCCAGCTCAGGGAACAGTGAAAAGCAAAGTAGCCTGCTGCCATATACTAGCTTGTCTAGTTTGGATGAGGTTAGAATTTGCATTTTAGCATGCTCATCCTATGATAAGTTAATAGAATGTCATGCCTTGTCCACACTAGAAGTCTGTCATGTTAAATAAAAAATAAAATAAAATACAGAGAAGCAGTCCTGGTTCCCTTCCCCATTTCTGCTACAGAAGAGATTTGAGTGCATACATATGCTATGAAGTGACAGATAACAGGAACCTAGCACTTATAGGGGTGAACAGACCTTCAAATGGAAGCCATGTCACCTTCCAGGAAGGCCTAGGAGCTGCAGCCCCACATGGTACCAGAATCCCCCAGATTTCTTGGGCCCAGTAACCTCACCCATCACATACGGTTTCAATGGCTCAATAGTTCATCTGATCATCTCATCCAGGCAGTGTTAAAATCCATCCTATCAGGACAGTGAGCAACCAAAGCCCTAAAGACTCCAGAACCCCCTAGGTTTTCAACTCTAAATATAAGGCCATCATCTAAATATAAGGCCAAGTTACAATAAGCTAATCCAGATACCTTACCCCAAGCCCTCCACATCAACCAAGAAAAATCACCAAGGTTCACAGATGACCTGTGGGAGATGAAGTGCAGAGTAAGTAGTTTAGAAAGCCACTGGAGCAAAGCAAAGAAAACCCCATACAAAACTCTGAACTCCTCTGCCAATAGTGCAGACACTTACATGACTGCATCACTGCCTTAAAGGAGGCAAAGCTAGCCTCTGCAATTAACACGGCAGAATCACAACAAGCAGAGCTATATTGCTTGGTCAACCTGCTAAGTCAACTCATAACCCCTCTCACTGTGGCTGAGGCTTGGATAACATACCTCACTGATATGGTCAGTGAAGTAGATAGAGAGCCAACTGAGACAGAAAATGCCATCCTAACAAGCCTTCCTAACTGAGTTTGTCCCACATGCTGAAGCTAAAGAAGCCGGGGTGGGGGGGGAGAAGAGAGTATTGAAGCCTCAACCTGTTGAACTGATTTATGCATCTCCCAGCTGGCGAAAACCAGTGAAGAACAATAGTCAATGCTCCTTCAGAGAAGCACATCAATCAAACTCCATGAAATATGAGCATTGGTCACACTATATTGCAAGACACAAATACTCAGCTCTGAAGATCTTTCCAGCAACAATCCTGTTTCCTAGCCTCTCATTCCGTCAAATAAAAAGCACTAACACTCTCATGTTACTATAATACAAATGAAATCAGAAGTGTGAATATTCACCTTCAACTGACTGAAGAGTACAAGATGTGGGTGTAATTTTGCAAGTTTCATGTGAACAGCAAAAAATACCTACAAGTACGTATCACTTCCCCCTTTTACCAGCACTACTAACCCATGACAAGTCTGTTTTCAGACATTACTCTTTGCTACTGTAGTCAGCATAGTACTCTTAGGTTTTACATGAATGGCTAAATCTGATGGCTTCTAAGATACCCTGATGGCATGAGAATTAATTGACAAGTCATCTGTCAGAACAAGTATCATCCCAGTGCATTCACTTATTGAGGCTACCTTTCTAGGTCAAAGCAAGCGGGGGTACCCTCAGGAGGAGAAAGATGCAGGAAGTCACATTTATGGCCTGCTACTGCAGTTATGGTTTCAAGAGTACAAAAACCATCTCTTTATACTAATTCTAGTTACTCTCACACCATAGAGCCCCAGCTTCCAAAACCCTCTAGTCAGATTTCCATGCCAAAAATCAGAAGTTATCTACATTTTGTTTGTAGGGATTGTGCATTTGGCTACCCAGATGCACAGATTTTAAAATTTTATTAAAGCTAATGTTAAAAAAATTATATAATATATAGGTTGGGAAGAGTGTCTGTACATCCAGGTATAGTGCTTATATTATCCACAAATATAAAGTTAGTTTGTAAAAGTCATTGATACATAAGAGTACATAATCAGCAATAACCCAAATTTAGGTGAATACATTTAACAATACAGTTAAGATATTAGAATCTGAGTATTTGGGTACAGCACTCATGAAAAGTTGTACAGAAATTTGGTTGTGGAAAGCAAAATATATCAATGAATGGAGATTGTCCCTCAGTAATTGAGGATTAGGTTGGTCGTCTATTTAGAAAATAGAATAGATGAGGAAAGTATTGGTTGCTTTCCTGACTGCACTTCTCATCTGCACTCCAGCTCATCCCTCCTGGTATTGCTGATGTTCCTTGACCACCTGACTGCGTCCGACACCATGAGTTCTGCATCAGCTGAGCCAAGTGTTGACCGATTCCACGTTCTCTAAGTACTCGCTCATTACTGGGGTCCCATGAGTCTAAAGCTCTGACAATCAGTGCAGGCGTCTGGACCTGCTAACCGTTAGCTCTCAAGGTTTCAGCTAAAGGAGCATATCTGTCTACTTTTTGAGCTCAGGCATCGTGGAAGGACAGGGTCCTGGTCTCGAAGGGCACTGTACTGTATCAACAGCTTATATATTTTAAGATCAGAGTCTTTTATGTATTAAATAGAGAACTTAAGTTTCATGGCCATTCCACTTCCTCCACGTCCTTCTTAAGGAAGCAGCATTACCAAGTTTGGTACTAGATCAGGGGTCCCCAACACAGTGACAACAGGTACCACAGCTCCATCTAAATGCGTCCACGTCCTGACTGGCGGTCAAGCATCCACCGAAATTCGGCAGCATTTCGGTGGTGACGCCTCTGGATGATGCTGCTTGCTGCCGATAAGCGATGTCATCCAGAGGCGCAGCTGCCGCAATGCTGTGGAATTTTGGCAGCATTTCAGCTGATGCTCACCGCCGCCACAGGTCTTCGTCTGGTGCCTGCCAGACAAAAAAGGTTGGGGACCACTGCTATAGATAAAATTTGGGTGGGGGTTGGGGTTGTTACATCACAGAAGCAACTCTGCTGCATAAATTTAAGTATCTGTCTTTCATATACAAACACACACACACACACACACACACACTATAGATAGATAGATATAGATGTGCATACACACAAAAGAGGTACCCTACAAGTGATGTTGTTTGAAAAATCAATCATGCATCAAAATAGCAGTCAGTATTTTACATGCTTACCAAAAAAAAAAGCAAATACTGTTCCATATTAGAGCCCAAACGAAACATGAAGAGATTATGTAGGAACATAAATAAAAAGCCTCTGTCCTAAAAGCCTTTTCAGAAAGTTTTAAATTGTTTAGTTTTGGAGTTTAACATAACGACCATTCCTTCCTATAAAAAAGCCCATTTGATCCACCTACAATTATCTTTTAGCTGCTCTCAATCCTGTTGACTCACCCCTCCACATGTATTTCAATTCACTATGGGAGTTCCCCACTGGCATCCATCCCCACAGGCCTCTTGAGCCCATCCATATAGCTTTCTGAAAACTGAGAAGCTAACCAAAACCACAAAGAGAAGACACCTCTGTTGAATAGACTTTGGTATAAATTTGTATATATAATAAATCTGTTTGTTTTCTAATACGCAAATAAATTCAGGATGCCTTTTGTTTTCCAACACATCAGTTTAAAAGACAGCCTGAAGGTGTAAGTTACTTGTATGCCGTTGGGCCTACCTTGTAAGGAAGATTTCTTAAGTCATTTAAAAATAACTAATAGTTAAAAAACCAGGGCAGGGCGAGGGAGGAGAAGAGTAAACCACCAACAGCAAGATTACCGGCTGGATGCTAGTTTGTTGTGATAGGCACTTCTGGCCTGTTTTTTTTTACAACAGCCTCCAGAGCACTTTTACAAGAGTAGAATCACTAGTCTGACTGTGCAGTTGGGGAAACGGAGGTACATGTCACATGATGAGAAGTCTGTGCAGGGCTGGCCAAGGGAGGACCCAGCCCCATGATTTCCCGTGCAGGAGTCCCGAGCCACGGGCCCCCGCTCCTAAGAGGCAGGGCAGACGCTGCCAAAAGTGAAAACTTGGATCTGCGCTGTGAACCCCACCCCTCCTTATGAGCCAGGGAATCTAACGATTGCCGCCAAGCCCGCGTTTGCGGAAGGCAGGACTCCACAGCGCGCTCTAGGGGGCTGCCACCCGAGCCCAGGGGCCCAACCCCCCAGAGCACATCACACAGCCTCGCCCCGGCGACCCCGCGTGCTGCGCCGGCAGGGCAGAGCCCTCATTGCCGGGCTGCGTCCCGGTGCTCACGTTATCCAGCTCCCGCTGCGGCCCCGCAGCTGCTTCCGCCGCCATCTTAGCCAGCTGCCGGGCTGGGCTCCCTGGCTGTAGCGCCCCCACTGCAGTCCCCAGCTCTATTAATGGGCAACTCCCCTCCCGCAGCGGGCGCGGCCTCCCGGGTGCAGCCCAGGCCTAGGCCCGCCCGCCGCTACCCGCTTTAAGCCCGCCCCCACGCCAGCCTAGCCCCACCCGCCGGCCGGCGCTCCCTGGCGATGAGTTCTAGGCAACCGGGCTCTTACCTGCCTCTTCTGCTGCCGGCTGTTTTAGCCGAGGCAGCAGCAGCTCTGTCATAGGTAGCTCACGGGGAGGTCGGGGCTCGGCCCTGCTGCCGGCCAGGTACGCACCCTTGGGCTGCACTGTTTCGGCTGGCTGGGAAGCTACGTGCAACAGCCAGCAACTGGCTTTGAGCTTTGCTGGTGGTTTGACCCAGCTATTTATTATAGTATTAGCATCACAGAAGATTAGGGTTGGATGACCTCAAGAGGTTATTAAGTCCAACCCCCCCTGCTGAAAGCAGAACCAACACCAACTAAATCATCCGAGCCAGGGCTTTGTCAAGGCTGACTTTAAAAACCTCTAAGCTTTGTATTCAGGGCTGGTGCAAGGAAGTTTTGCGCCCTAAGCGAAACATCTACCTTGCGCCTCCCCCCCCCCCCCCCCGCCAGCCTGTGGCAGCTCTCCGCCCCCTGCCCTGAGGCGCCCCCACCCTGCAGCTCCACCCCCCCCAGCACTCTGCTCCACATCCTCCCTGAGCACGCTGCCCTCAGTCTAATTCTCCCACCTCCTTGCTGATTGGCGCTGCAAGCCTGGGAAGCCGGACAAGTGGAGCAGCTACCGTGCACCGGGAGGAACTGCTTTTAAAAAAAAATTGGGAGCATTGCTTTTTGGTGCCCCCAAATCTTGATGCCCTAGGCAACCATCTAGTTCGCCTTAATGGTAACACCAGCCCTGTTTGTATCGAAGTACTGGGTCACAGCTCAAGCTTGGGTGCTTCTTTCTGTACAAACAGCGGAGACAGTCCCTAACCCCCACAAAATCAAAGAAAACCCCAGAGTGCTAAGCTCCCATTAGGGGAAACTGCTCAAGGTTGCTCAGCTCCAGGGCTGGCTTTAGCATGGGTTCATGTGCACCATGGAAATCATGAAACCCACGGTGCCAAACCCAAGTGGTGATCTGCTCCAATCCTGTGTGCCAGGTAGCAAAGCCTGGTAGCGGGAGCCAAGCCCAGCTCTGTCCTGCAGTAGAGGGCTTCTTGTCCAACCCTGGCCCCTTCCTCTCCATATCAGGCTGGGATTAGAAGTGAAGGGGTACTTCTGTAGGTTTTCTCTGTTTCCCCTTTACTACAGGATGGGGCACATATTGAATCAGGAGGCTACATCCACCCTTGCCCAGCTCAGTCACTCACAGAAGGGATGTGCTTTCTCACTCCTTGCTAGAGGGCAAATCCCATTGATTGCCATCTGCTACATGTGGCATGGCCAGTGGGTCTGCGACTATGCAGATCCACTCACCGAATGTGGGGAGGGGGTTGTCTCAGCACACTCCTCGACAACCCCAGTCATGCAGCTCTTGCACAGGTGATCTGTTACCCACTGTAGGATTTCTCCATCTTTCCTGACCATGACACAATTCCACTGCATGATGCTTGCTTGGGTTGATAGGCATGGAGGTGAAAGGTATTGATAGTTACAACACAGGCAACTGTAGTGCACTTTTCCCTACCAACATGCCTGTTCTGGAGCAACCGGAACTACTAGTTTGAGATGTTATTACATTTCCACACCCATTCATTCAGATGAGGCAGCTAATAAGGAGCCCTATAAGGACTCCAACTAGTGCCAATTATTATGGTGTTCTTGGGAATGTGGGTACTCTTAAATTGGCTTGAATGCGTTATTTTAGTTTAGCTTAAGTCAGTTAATTACTGACTTGTCAAATCAATATGGGGCATTTTAATGACGAACATTTCTAAACCAATTTAGTTAAAATGTACAATTTTTGTTTGCCGATAAGATCCAAAGCCCCCTAACATTGCTCTGGCAGTAGTAAGTGTAAATGTAATTTGTATCTACTTTAAGGCCTCTTTTTGCAGTGAAACTAAGAGCAGTGGCCTTAGTGAAAATGAGAGTCAGATTCAAACATATGAAGGAGGTATGAAATGTATTTACATTAGTTGGTAGCTGGAACTGTTCTTTTTTATTAATAAAAGCAGCAAAGAATCCTGTGGCACCTTATAGACTAACAGACGTTTTGGAGCATGAGCTTTCGTGGGTGAATACCCACTTCCTCAGATGCATGCATCTGAGGAAGTGGGTATTCACCCACGAAAGCTCATGCTCCAAAACGTCTGTTAGTCTATAAGGTGCCACAGGATTCTTTGCTGCTTTTACAGATCCAGACTAACACGGCTACCCTCTGATACTTTTTAATTAATGAAGTCTGGCTTTTTAATATTTCAGTCTTATATTGATAAATTCAGAGTAAGCCCAGATCCTCATCAGTATTTAGGCACCTAACTCCTATTGAAATCAATGGGAACTAGGCACCTAAATATCTTTGAGATTCTGGGCCTGAGAGTCTGTAGATGGAGTGTGTCTAGTAGTTAGACTAGGGAACAGAGAGTCAGGACTCTTAGATACTACATCTAGATTTGCACCTAATTTCTTGTGCCACTTTGGTTGCCACTTAAACTGTCTCTGCCTCAGTTTATCCATCCATAAAATGAGGATAATACATACCTCCTAAAACCATTGTGAGGTTTAATTCTACTTGATCATAACCAAAAAGTGAGAACCAAAGTTTGGCTTAATAAATATTTGTAAAGTGCTTTGGGGATTTACATGTGCAGATAGATAGTATATGAATACAAAAACTATTATTACATTAAGCAAGTGATCTATCACCATTTCAGATTCGCTTGTTCACAGGTAGAAGCAGCGTTTGTAGGTGCCTGTATCAGGCTTTTTTGCCAAAAAAAACAAAAGCAAAATACAAAAAAACCACCATTGCTACCAGTGGTTAAAGTTAAACAGAAGCATTAATAGTCAGTTTGAGCCACTATAGGCAGGAAACTGGTGCCACTTTAGGTGAATTTTATGTTTTCTATGCCTATGAAAAAAATTAGGACTTGTTTTGTAAAAGCACAGAGCTCACAGCTGAACAGCCTTGGATTTGGATTCTGAATTTAGTATAGGTGTCATTTGAGCTGATGCCAATGAAGAAATATGAAAGATAATCAAAGCGATTAAGTGGCTTAGCACAGTTGTTCTAAAAGCTATGAACAAAGATGATGAAATCCTGGGGCCTGATTCACCACTAGGTGACAAGTTTTTTCCCCTTGTACGTCCAATTGTATTAGAATTACAATAATATTTATAGAAGCATTTCTTTTCATCCTTCCCTCCTTCAATAAAAGTTGCTTTTTACTTGGTATATTCTGATCCCAAAATTTAAGTATTTACATATATCTTTTACAATGTTTTAAGATAAGAATATACCTATAATTCTTTTATAGCGATTCATGTCACCAGCAAATTAAAATATACTAATACATTAGCTAAGTAGCTGTCTGTTTTTCTATGCCAGTTCAGTGGAAATTGTGTGATACTAGCCCAAGATGGTCAAATAGTTAGAATTTGAGTCTATTCTCTAATCTACAAATACACACTGCTGCGTAATTTGAATAATCTACTCTGGAGGTTGCACAGGGATATGTAATAGAGAATTTACTTGGTGTAGCTTATTATGCAATTGCCTGTCTGAGACCTGGTCTACAGTTAACATTTAGATTTACTTAGTTATATCATTCAGAGGTATGAAAAAAATCACAATCTGGAGTACTGTAGTTCAGGTGACCTAACCCCTGGTGTAGAAATGGCTAAATTGAGGGAAGAATTATTCTGTTTACCTAGCTACCATCACTCAGGGAAGTGTATTACCTACTGTGATAGAAATATCCTTTCCATTGTTGCAGAAAACATATACACTATGGATTACAGCAGCGTTGCTGCAATGTCTTGATGTAGACCAGGGGTAGACAACCTATGGCATGTGTGCCGAAGATGGCACACGAGCTGATTTTCAGTTGCACTCACACTGCCCGGGACCTGGTCACTGGTCCGGCGGGCTCTGCATTTTAATTTAATTTTAAATGAAGCTTCTTAAACATTTAAAAAACCTTATTTACTTTACATACAACAATAGTTTAGTTATATATTATAGATTAATAGAAAGAGACCTTCTAAAAACTTTAATGTATTACTGGCACGCAAAATCTTAAATTAGAGTGAATAAATGAAGACTCGGCACAGCACTTCTGAAAGGTTGCCAACCCCTGATATAAACATACCCTTTGGGTTGCATGGGTTATAAAAAAAGATGTCCTAAAGCCTAGTGAATGTGCATCTATAAATATTGGCTTGAGTATGCAAAATTAATAATTCTTTCAATCAGTTATTAAAGAATATATTTTTGGAGCTAGAATTAAAAGTTTATTGTAAACTTTTCACACAAAAGTAAACATTTCTTGTACATACTACAGGTTATCTAGTGTTTCCAAAAACTGCAACTGTTGTTAAGAGCAGTTCAGGTTTGGTTTGTTTGTTTCAATCAGTTTATCTAAAGCACCAATCTTTGTAGTATCTCTGCTATTCTATTCTGGTTACACTGCTCTACAGCCAAAATGCTTCTGAAATAAATGTAGTCCAACTTTACTAATTCTGGGTCACTGAGAACGAAAATGATGCTTAAAATTGTTGATTGGCTCTAGTTTTCAAGATATGCTATTGGGTCAGTATATACGACCCTTGACTTGGGAATGGTGGAGGATAAGTGAGTTATAAAGGGAAGGGATCTCAATTTAAACCAGAAATGACTAAAATACATCTTTGACTAGATCTATGAATAAATCTATGACTGGGTTTGGACAGTACTTGCTTTTTAGGCAAAACAATGAATGATGCAATCTGAAGCTGGTATTGCATCATAAATGATATGAATTGCATCATGTTATTCCTAGAAGTCATGGATGATGCAATCATAACGAAGCTTAAATCACTCTGCTGAACAAATTGCCCTATATCAGCTCTAAAAATCATACAGTGTCATGCTCTCTTCTTTGTCAGTGTTTGATTTTGCAAAGGGACACATTTCTGTTTAGCCAAAGTGAGCAGAGATGCCTCGTACTTATGTGAACAGTGCAGATAACTTCTGCTATGTTTGTGGTGAAGTGACTTTTGCATCACAAAAGCGCAATCTAACCACTATGGTTAAGAAAGCCTATCACCTTTCTTTTGGCTGCAATATTGGAGATCAGGACAAGAGGTGGGCCCCACACATATGCTGCAACACTTGTGCAACAAATCTTGGCCAGTGGTTGAACAGGAAAAGGAAATCTATGCCTTTTGCAGTGCCAATGATTTGGAGAGAGCCAACAGATCATACCAGCAATTGTTACTTCTGCATGGTGCCTCCAGTTGGGAAAAGTGTGTCAAAGAAGAAAAAGTGGACTGTGCATTATCCAAACATTCCATCAACTATACGCCCAGTACCCCATGGAGAAGGACTGCCGGTTCCTGATGCACCAGAATCATTCTCACTTGAGTCAGACGAGGAAGAGGAAGAGGATGAAACTTCTGGTCCTGAACCATCAATGTCACAGGACCCACATTTTCTCGCATCCTCCTCCTCCTCTGAACCACACCTCACAACACAAGGTGAACTGAATGACCTTGTCAGGGATTTGGAACTACCCAAGAGTAAGGCAGAGCTGTTGGGCTCCAGACTACAGCAGTGGAATCTCCTGGCAGGCTCTCAGGGCAAATGGAGCCCATCAATGCTTGCAGACTATTGCTGGACAGTGACAAGAGATGCTCCATTTAATGAATACAAGAGACAAGCCAAGAAGCGGCAAGTAGACACTGAATAGGACTAAACTATGTACATAATAGTTTTTTGCCTTTTGTTTCATAATAAATTTTATTTATATAACCCTTTTGCTGATTTTTAAAGTGTTACATAAACAGGACAGGTGTTTACAGGACCTGTAAAGCAACCATAATCACATGAAAAGACCTAGGTTTACAATTTATGATTAAAACTCTACTATCTACACAATATACATAGACATAAAATGTAAAAACTTAAATATCTTAGAAACAGTAGCCAATCATTTGTTTTAATTGTCATATTTGAATTCAGCACATCAAAATACGTAATAAATAGCACATTTTATCTCTGAAGCAGATGACTTCTCAAAAATTGTAGGCCAGTGTTATTATGCCACACCCATCACCACTGTATCTAGGTGTAATTACTGATTTACCAGCCTTGTAGATAATTAAACTGAGACAGCCTACAGTGATATAAATTAGGCAGATTCTCTCTTCTGCTCCATCCCTATTGTACAACTCTAGCAAATGTCACCTGCAAATGTTGTCACCTGGATGTTAGTAGCCTATCTTCCCTAATAGGGATTGCCCCAGTGTTAGGGAGTCAACTATTAGCTGTACAATCAGTGTAACCAGCTCCTATACCCACCTCCCTTGCAGCCTTTACTACAGGGCTGGGTAATAATGGTAATAGTGAAGGGTCTGTTGAGGGCAAGGAAGAATAAAGAGGTGGCCTGAGTGTTGTACTATGACTATCCTCACTCAGCAGACAGTTCTTTAGGGACTGCTGTCAACTGACAAAGGTTAGAGAAATTCCCCAGGGTCTGCCCTGGCCAGGGCCTCTTCTAAATAACCAACAATTCCAATATTTGGGGACCAAATTTCGTAATTGCCACTTGACAAAGAGTTCTTACCACCACAGGGCTTGCTCTTACTCCCAATGAGGTTCCCTTTGACTTCAGTGGAGCAGAACTGGGCCCACAGGCTCTTTTTTTATCAGGCTGTAATAGACTCATAGACTTTAAGGCCAAAAGGGACCAGTATGATCATCTAGAAGTCTGACCTCCTGTAAATTGCAGGCCACAGAACCTTGCCCAACCATTCCTGACCCATAGACCCATAACCTCTGACTGAGTTACTGAAGTCTTCAAATCATGATTTAAAGACTTCAGGTGTGTAGTTATTACTATTACTACTATTTATTGTTCAGACTGCAGTCCAGGGCTGGCTCCAGCTTTTTCGCTGCCCCAAGTGGCGAAGAAAAAAAAAAAAAAAAGGAAAACCTGATTGAGCTGCTGCCAAAGTGCCGCCAAAGAGGAGGAGATGGAGTGAAGGACCTGCCACTGAATTGCCGCCGAAGACCTGGATGTGCTGCCCCTTTCTATTGGCCGCCCCAGGCATCTGCTTCCTTCGCTGGTGCCTGGAGCCCGCCCTGTTGCAGTTGCAGTCTGGACTCAATTGTTTTAGGCTCTATATAATAAAAATATTCCCCGCCCCAAGTTCACAATATGAGAGTATGACAAAACACAATATGTGGATAAACAGGCACATGGGAGGTAAGGGGGTCAAGGTATTAATAAAGACAATAATAAATATGTGGTTATAATGGTCAGAGTAGAGACAGTGCAGTTAATTATGCCTGTAATCTAGCCTCAAATTAGAGACAGTTTATCATTTGGGGGTTTAAACTTCTACATAGTTTTACATTTCTACAGAAATTAAGTACCAATTTACTGGTAAGTATTTATTTAAAATAAAGGAAAACGCCTATTTTTTTTAATATAGCTCTTAATGGCTACATAGAATCAGCTTCATTTCTTGTCAGTTTCTCTCCGGTGAGCAGCACAGGACTTATAACCAGGAGTACTCACATTAATGTTGAAACAAAAGATTGACAGAAATATCTAGAAACTTTTGTTTCATAGAATAACTTTACTGAGAATTCTGCTGTCCAAAATTTGTATCTGTTTAAACAAAAAATATTGAAAAGAGGAAAGCGTATGTATATATTGATTATCGTAACACTCAGTGTTACCTACTTAGAAGAAGAGAATGTAATGCTGTTTAAAAAAATCTTCCCACAATCTTTCAGGATTTTCAGGGTAAAATTCTAATCTCAGACATTCAGCATGGTGTTTTACATATTTTTATTGCTCTGCTACTTTACTAACATAAATAATTAGCAAAGTGCATTGTTCACGTTTAAAAGAGTCCAGAGATGGGTGACAAAAATTATTACACATGAAAAGACTTCCATATCAAGAGAATTTGAAAAGATTTGCACTGTTTAATTTGGAGAGGATATAAATAAGAGTCAACATAGTGGAGGTATATTAAATAAATGAATAATAAAGATAATGTGAATAGGCATGCCTATTTACTTTTTCTCGTAGTACAAAAAGAGGCCATTCAATTAAATGCAAAGTAAAATTAATTGAAACTGAAGAAAGGAAATAATTTTCTAATGTATAATTTGTGGAACTCAACGCCACAATATATTGAGGCCAAAGCTTAGTGTGATTCAAAACAAATATCTAATATTTATAGTCACTGTTATTTTAGATAGTTTAAAAAGAATTAGAGATATAAATCTTCAAATTTCAGGCAATAAGACAACCATTAACTATCTGGGGTTAAGAAGAAACTTCCCCTTTTGTAGGTTATTCCAAAACTGTCCATTATATAGTTTAATAGAATCATAGATATGCATGGCTGGAGGGGTCAAAGTTGGAAAGTTGGCTTATTTTTGATAAATCCATGCTGGCTATTCCTTATAACCCTGTTATCCTCTAGGACAGGGGCAGGCAAACTTTTTGGCTTGAGGGCCACATTGGGATTCTGAAATTGTATGGAGGGCTGGTTAGGAGAAGCTGTGCCTCCCCAAATAGCCAGGCATGGCCCAGCCCCCACCCCCTATCCGACACCCTCCCCCCTGCTTTTTGCCCCTTGATGGCCACCCTGGGACTCCTGCCCCATCCAACCTCCCTGTTCCCTGATGGCCTCCCGCCAGGACCCCTGCCCCACCCATCCCTTGTCCCCTGACTGCTACCAGACCCCCCACCCCTGACTGACCCTGCCACCCCATCCAACCCCTCCTCTCATTCCTGACTGCCCCTCCCAGGACCCCTGCCCCGACTGCCCCTTGCCGCCCCATCCAGCCTCGTCTCCTTCCTGACTGCTTCCCTGGGTAGGGTGACCAGACAGCAAGTGTGAAAAATCAGGACGGGGTGGGAGGTAATAGGAGCCTATATAAGAAAAAGACCCAAAAATTGGGACTGTCCCTATAAAATTGCGACATCTTGTCACCCTACCTCCGGGACTCCTGCCCCGATTCAACCCCCCTGTTCCCTGCCCTCTGACCCACCCAATCCCATCTACACTCCTGCCCCCTGATGACCACCCTGAACTCTCCTGCCCTCTATCCAACCCCACCTGCTCTCTGCCCCTTATCGCGCCGCCTGGAGCACCAATGGCTGATGGCACTACAGCCGCACCATCCAGAGCACCAGGACAGGCTGCTGTGCTGCCCGGCTGCAGTCAGCCACGCCACTGTGCAGCACAGAGCACTGGTTCAGACTGCGGCTCTGCAAGAGCCCTGCTGCCCAGAGCATTGTGCCAGCGGCGCAGTGAGCTGAGGCTGTGGGGGAGGGGCAGGGGGTGAGCCTCCTGTTCCAGGAGCTCAGGGGCTGGGCAGGAGGGTCCTTTGGGCTGGATGTGGCCCACGTGCCGTAGTTTGCCCACCTCTGCTCTTAGATCTTAGAAACTGATTGTTAAATAATTTATTCCAGTATCTTTTCAGGTATCAAAGTTAGGCTGACTGGTCTACAGTTCCCTTGGTTCTCTTTGTTCCTGTTTTAAAAGATAGGTACTATGTTTGCCCTTTTCCAGTCTTCTGTAGTTTGTCACCTTCTTCTGAAGCATCTAGTACTGCCATACCCAGAGACAGGATAGATGGATCCAGTATGGCAGCTCCTATTTTCCTATTAGAATTTGTTTATAGCAGTTGAGGTGTTATTATTTGTATGACAGTAGCTCTTAGAGGCACCAACAGAGATTAGAGCCCTGATAGTTCCTGCCCAACATACTGTCCCTGCCCCAAAGAGCTTACAGTCTAAATAGATAACTTGTTTTACTGTTTTATTTAATCCAGTGTGTTCAAGTTGAAGTGACTGGGTAAATCCATTTGGGGTAACATAATGTGTGCATATTATTCCCTTGAAGGAATAATGGATTCAGTATATTTGTACTGTCCAGGAGAGGGATGGGCAGTACAGCACATGCATTTATGAGGGGAAATCTGGAACTGGGAATGTGTTTGGGATCATCCTGTGAAAGTCTTTAAGGCTAGCAAGAGCCAACGTGTGGCTGGCTGGCTGCAGCACACACAGACGAAGTTGGGAGTGACTTATGTGCTGAAAGCTGTTTGTGAGCAGTCCAGGTTGGTGGCTACAGTAGCAAGGTATTGTAAAGGGCACCCCAGGTTACAGGGCAGGGATGACACAGCTACGCATTAGTCTCGATTGTACCCTGCTATGTCACACTCACATTGCTACCTATAGTACAGCAATTAAATAATTTTACAGCTTCACTTGATGATACAAAGCTATTACTATTATTATGCCTTGTGACAAGCAAGGTTAAATACCCTGTGTAACTGACAGTGACACACAAGACAGATAAGCTGCATGAGGTAATATCTTGTATTAGACCAACTTCACTTGCTCAGTTACCTTATATCTTTCCTATAACTTTGTGCACTGAAGTTTACACAGGTTTAACTGTGTACAATTTAGGTTGAAAAGGAATGTACCTTCTTAAAGAATTACCTCACTGTAATCATCTAATTACATAGAGGACCTTAGCTATGAAGAAAAGTTTATATGCCTATACAGTTGATGAAGAGCAAGCTAGGTGGATGGGATCTTTTCTGCATTTTATAAATATTTTAAAGTGACATTCTATTAATGACTGACTAAAATTGGGGTGTTGAGAGGTCCCATATCTTTCAGTGACTACTAAATCAGCTTTGCTCAATTTACAAATAAAAAGAGTTTTCTCATTGTATACTTTATAAAGGCAGCCTGAGATGTGATAATCAAGCTAAGTTCTTTTTGGCTGTGGCATCATCAAAAATAAACTTTAGCAACTGGAACTTTAGTTAATAATTTTACTGTTGCTGTATGAGCCAGTACAAATTACAGCTCACTTGCCCACATAAGTGGGGGAGATTCTCAGCTGGTATATGTTCTCTGAAAAGTGTGCAGATATGACTTGCTAACACACGGAGAGCTGATGTGTGGAGTCAGATTGTGCCATTTTTCGTAATTGGTTTTCTGTGCACACTGCATTTAAAAGGGAATCACAGTTGGGTAGCAACTATATGAAGTCATGAAAACACATGGGCACTCTTGGAAATAATTAAATATAGGTTATATTATATACACACTAGAAGATCATAAGTGTTTGGGATACTTTGCCTCAGAAACTAGCAGAAATTAGATAATGGGGATCCAGCAGCAAATTGGACCCTGTTTCATATTTCTAAATGTTTTGTCTGAAAGCCATCAAATGGACATGATATGGACTAATTTGCATAAACTAGTTAGAGGAATTTTACAATACACACTATACTAATATTCACTTCAATGGAGTTATGCCAGAAGAAAACTTGGCTTATAGGGTTATATATATTAGCATTCCTATAGGTATTAGACTCTCGGGATCTCAGACTTCCTCTCAACTATATCAAGTCTGATCACAATGCTCTTCTTTTGCACAGGAGAATTGATAAGAAACTTTCTCTGTGCCGGTGAAAGTGTTACTCCAGGAAAGCTACAGAATTTTCATATTATTAGCATATGCCATACCACTGTTGTACTGCTACTATTCTGTTCGGAATTTTATGTATCTCAATTAATTTTCTCCTTGATCGCCTCTATTTTCCATTTTCTAATAATAACAAATCTAGTTTTTCTGGACATTCTGCATAATTAAGCTTCCTGATTCCATGAATCACCTTGTTAACCTTCACTATGATCTCTCTATAATCCTTCAGTAAATTCTTCTTATATGATTAAAAATCTAACAGGTTATTCCAAACACACATTTACCCAATTCTTTCTATTGTGTATACTGTTCCCTTTGTGTTTATACCTCTGTTCATAGACTCCAAAATTATATTCACTAAGCACACAGCTGAATGTTCACCCTCAAGATCATTTGTCTATATTCTCTTTTCCTATTTTTGTCCCTAAGTTCATTGCCTGTTGTTGCTCTTTGTACACTGAATTATATATGCCGCATGCCAGCAATTGCTCCTGACCCACAAAAGCTTTCTAAATTTGGCTGCCTCCCTTCTCTACTGACTGATCCCCAAATATCATATCATCTGCAAATGGTGTTTCCTGAATCCAAATTATGTGTAAATAAACAAAATTAGCTCCAGTACTGATCCTTTAGCATTCCACATCACTTTTCATAATTTTTAGCAGTTTCCACTTATTATTATTATTATTGTTTTCAGATGAGTTCACTACACATCTGAGTCCATTCTGCTGATGACTTTGTACTCCCTTTATTGTCACAAGCCACATTCTGCTATCAAGAGTCCTATTATAATTAAACAAAATTTCCTTTCAAACATTTATTCACTGACCACTGGATGGCACTATAACAATTTGGGAAAAGTAGTAATTTTAATTGATTGCACTTATTCATTACTGAGTTTAAACATACACACATATGTATATACTCTTTTACCTTCAGTATAGTACAGAAAGTTGGATTTATTTTCTACATTGCTAACAAAGATGGTTAAAACAGTGCTAACAAAATGCTATCTTAATGAAACTCCAGAGGAACTAGCGAACAGGGCTGTTTTGCAAGGCAGTTTTAGAGAGGGAGTGTGAGAGCCAGATACAGAGATTAACATTCTCTGAATTAAGGCCAATTAAAAAAAGCATCCGACGAAGTGGGTATTCACCCGTGAAAGTGCATGCTCCAATATGTCTGTAAGTCTATAAAGTGCCACAGGACTCTTTGCTGCTTTTACATAATATAACTATATTTAACATCATTGGGGGAGGGCAGGAAAGGAAATACTAAAGAAGCTCACCACAATAGTATTTATTTTTAGAAAGGGGAACTACGCAAAAATAAGGAAGCTAGTTAAATGGAAATTAAAAGCTACAGTCACAAGAGTGAAATTGCCTGCAAGCTGCATGGAAACTTTTAAAAAGCACCATAATAGAGACTCAAAATCAATGTATAACCCAAATTAAAAAAACATAGTAAGAGGACCAAAAAAGTGCCACCGTGGCTAAACAACAAAGTAAAAGAATCAGTTAGAGGCAAAAAGGCATCCTTTAAAAATTGGAAGTCAAATCCTACTGAGTAAAATAGAAAGGAGCATAAACTCTGGCAAGTCAAAGCGTAAAAGTAGAATTAGGCGGGCCAAAAAAGAGCAAATAGCAAAGGACAGAAAAACTAACAGCATTTCTTTTTTTAAGTACATCAGAAGCAGGAAGGCTTCCAAACAATCCGTGGTGACACTGGATGATCAGGGTGTTAAAGGGGCATTCAAAGTAGACCAGGAAGACAAGGCCATTGTAGAGAAGCTAAATTAATTCTCTGCACTGGTCTTCACTGCAGAGGATCTGAGGGAGATTCCCACACCTGAGCTATTTTTTTTAGATGACAAATTTGAGGAACTGTCCCAGACTGAGGTGTCAATAGAGGAGGTTTTGGAACAAACTGATAAACAGAAATAAGTCACCATGACCAGATGGCATTCACCCAGGAGTTCTGAGGGAACTCAAATGTGAGATTGCAGAATTTCTAACTGTCGTATGTAACCTATCACTTAAATCAACTTCTGTACCAGATAACTGGAGGATAGCTAATGAGACACCAGTGTATAAAAGAGGCTCCAGAGGTGATCTTGGCAATGACAGGCCTGTAAGTGTAACTTCAGTACCAGGTAAATTGGTTGAAACTAGTTAAAAACAGAATTACCAGACACTTAGGGCTAGCCTACACTAGCAATGCTAAAGTGATGCCGCGGCAGCGCTTTAACGTGCCTCGTGTGGTCGTGGCACAACGTTGAGAGAGAGCTCTCCCAGCGCTCTAAAAAACCACCTCAGTGAGGGGCGTAGCTCCCAGTGCTGGGGCACTGTTTACACTTTGGCCTTGGCTACACTGGTGCTTTACAGCGCAGCAACTTTCTCGCTCAGGGGTGTGAAAAAAACACCCCCCTGAGCCCAGCAAGTTACAGCGCTGCAAAGTGCCAGTGTAAACAGTGCCCCAGTGCTGGGAGTGCAGCTCCCAGAGCTGCAAGCTAATCCCCATGGGGAGGTGGAGTACCTGCAGCGCTGGAAGAGCTCTCTCCCAGTGCTGGCTCTGCAACCACACTCGCACTTCAAAGTGCTGTCGCAGGAGCGCTCCTAGAATTCAGTAGTTAAAAAGTGTTCTTAAAATGTACAAGTCTGTTAGTTATATACTTAGGGGTATATGTAACGGTGCATGTGTTGTATTAATCTGTTTATTTTCAAGTTCTAGAAGGAAATTGCCGCCAGTGAGCTTCCCCACTGTCTGCAATTTGGGGGGCGTGTCATAAACAGATAGCTAAGGGTTAATGTCTCTTTCACCTGAAGCACCTGACCAGAGGACCAATCAGGAAACCGGATTTTTTCAACTCTGGGTGGAGGGAAGTTTGTGTCTGAGTCTTTGTTGTCTGTCTGCCTGCTTTCTCTGAGCTTTGGAGAAGTAGTTTCTACTTTCTAGTCTTCTGTTTCTAAGTGTAAGGACAAAGAGATCAGATAGTAAGTTATATGGTTTCTTTTCTTTGGTATTTGCATGAATATAAGTGCTGGAGTGCTTTGATTTGTATTCTTTTTGAATAAGGCTGTTTATTCAATATTCTTTTAAGCAATTGACCCTGTACTGTGTCACCTTAATACAGAGAGACCATTTGTATGTATTTTTCTTTCTTTTTATATAAAGCTTTCTTTTAAGACCTGTTGGAGTTTTTTTTACTTCAGGGAAATTGAGTCTGTACTCACCAGGGAATTGGTGGGAGGAAGAAATCAGGGGAGAGCTGTGTGTGTTGGATTTGCTAGCCTGATTTTGCATTCCCTCTGGGGGAATAGGAAAGTACTTTTTGTTTCCAGGACTGGGAACAGAGAGGGGGAGTCACTCTGTGTAGTTTCACAGAGCTTGTGTCTGTGTATCTCTCCAGGAGCACCTGGAGGGGGGAAGGGAAAAAGGATTATTTCCCTTTGTTGTGAGACTCAAGGGATTTGGGTCTTGGGGTCCCCAGGGAAGGTTTTTCAGGGGGACCAGAGTGCCCCAAAACACTCTAATTTTTTGGGTGGTGGCAGCAGGTACCAGGTCCAAGCTGGTAACTAAGCTTGGAGGTTTTCATGCTAACCCCCATATTTTGGACGCTAAGGTCCAAATCTGGGACTAAGGTTATGACAGCTCCCGCGGCAGCGCTTTGGAGTTTTGAGTGTAGCCAAGCCCTGACACTTTATAGCACTACAACTTGCTGTGCTCAGGGGGGTGTTTTTTCACATCCCTGAGCGAGAAAGTTGCAGTGCTGTTAATTGCCAGTGTAGACAAGGCCAAAGATCAACATGCTTTGTTGGGGAAGAGTCAACATGGCTTTTGTAAAGAGAAATCACGCCTCAACAATCGACACCTCTACCTCGATATAATGCTGTCCTCAGGAGCCAAAAAATTGCATTATAGGTGCATTATAATGCAAAAACTGCATTATAGGTGAAACTGCATTATATTGAACTTGATTTGATCCGCCAGACCGCGCAGCCGCCCCTCCCCCGAGCACTGTTTTACCACGTTAAATCCAAATTCGTGTGTTATCGACTGGCATTATATCAGGGTAGAGGTGTATTAGAATTCTTCAAGGGGGGTCAACAAACATGTGGACAAGGGTGATCCAGTGGATATAGTGACTTGGACTTTGACAAGGTCCCTCACCACAGGCTCTTAAGCAAAGTAAGCAATCATGGGATAAGAGGGAAGGTCCTTGTATGTATCAGTAACTGATTAAAAGACAGGAAACAAAGGGTTGGAATAAATTATCAGTTTTCAGAATGGAGAGAAGTAATAGCTATGTCCCCCAGCGTTCTGTACTGAAACCAGTGCTGTTCAACATATTAATAAATGGTCTGCTAAAAGGGGTAAACAGTGAGGTGGCAAAATTTGCAGATGATAAAAACTTACTCAATATAGTTAAGTCCAAAGCAGACTGTGAAGAGTTACAAAGGGATCTCACATAACTAGATGACTGGGCAACAAAATGGCAGATGAAATTCAATGTTGATAAATGTGAAGTGATGCACACTGAAAACATAATCCCAGCTATACATACGAAATGAACTGTGATATCTTTTTCTTTCACAGAGGCAATGAACTTGGGAGGGACCAACAATGAACATGATAGTGTATATAAATAGCCTGGCTCAGTATGTTGGCCAAACAGGGCCCGTTTCCCCCTGGAGCTTACCTAATTACACCAAGGAGGCACGGAGAACAAGAAGACGGGTACCACACCTTTATTTTCGTTCAGCTGAGCGGGTGTTTCTTCTCGACTAATGCCAGAGAAGAGCACACCTTACATGGGGGACATGAGTCCCTTTTATAATCAGTAACAAACAACTTTAGTAAACGTCATTATACTGACCTATAGATAACAGGTCACACAGAATACATGATTATTTTGGGGAAGGGGATACAAGATACATCTGTTGCGGATACATTTATCATTTTGAAGGGAGTATAAGGTACATACCTTGACCTTTGGTATTACATATCTTTGAGGATACATGAGAAAACAGCTGCATAAACTTTTGTGCCAAGCGGACTAATTAGTAAATAGCTGACATGGTTAAATGAGACTAGATACATGTCTTGTCCTGGATTCCCAGGTTTTGCTTGTTATTCAAATCCCTAGGCCCCTCTTTGGGCTAAAGCCAGGGAAAGAGAGGAAGATACAGGCCTGGGCCTGTTGATTTTTAGGCCTTTTCTATCAAGTTTCCCCCCCCTTAAAAACATTTTAAGAGCTTATGGGCTTTGCGCCTCAGTTCCTTCAGGTTTGTACAATATCATCATAAACCTTAACTCCCAATTTGTTTCCCTGGGCTTGAGGTAAGAGAAAGAACAAAGGCCTAATGTATCCTATGTAGCATATTCCCGACCAGTTTGGAGGCAATCTGCGATAAGCATAAGAGCCACAGATCCAATAATGACCTTTTAATGCCCAAGTTCCGTTAGCAAAGGGACCATCCCAGGTCTCAGGGGAATCAGCGGGGCCCGGCTCTTCGTAATAGAGAGCGTTGCCTGATTCTATAGGTCCCCCTAGGAAGTTGTCTACATTTGGGTTACAATAGTTGCATTTCCATGCTCCAGCTCCTGCCTTCCATACACAGTTACAACCAAATCTCGGGTTATTGGTACTAGCCCAAAATTGTCGAAAATGGGTAACTCGGGTTCCATTAAGGTGTTGCCATGCCCATTGGTACCACCGCACCACATGATTTTTGTCAGTGGTGTTGTCTCGCTGGCAGCTTAGGAAGAGGGCATCGAAGTACCCATCTAATCCTACTGCTTTACAGCCATCACCTCTGTGATTCCAGTAGGAACACTTTACCCAGCTATTGTTAGTTAGCTTTACATGGGTAAGGTTCCATCGTCCTTGGTACTTTAAACAGTCATATGGGCGACAGTGGGGATCCCAGCAATCAAAACCCAGTGATAGGGTCCATTTACATTTGCTTTCCCCCATATATCTTCCCCCATGCCTTGTTCGATTAAGGCAAAAGACACCGATTCCAGCAGAATAGAGTCGCCAGGGGCCCTGGTTTTCAGTCCACCTTCCCGTTCCCTTATGTACTATGCTCAAACTACTTAGCCATCACTTAGGCTGTACCGGCTGAGCTACCCAGGGCCACTCATTTAATTCTCCTGGACCGCCACATACCCAGCAATTAGTAAGGTTAAAAGAATCTGCTATTAGTTCCCCTAGTTGCAGAAACCTATTTTCCCAATTATATGCATAAGTAAACATACAGACCAGAAATACAAAGAATGGTTTCATTGTTTCTGTCTTTTAAACAGTCCTTTTAGTCCTTCCAATCCTTGGTACTCCCAGGTAGAGTCTTCGCCTGTGTCTCTCCGGGCTTCCGGAGCCGGAGGGGACAGAGGGCTGATGTCCTCTTCAGCTTGGCTGTTCTCTGAATCAGGGCTCAGGAACCGCTTTACTCGGGAATGATGCGTCCACTTGTCGCTCCCAAGGACCTTAACAGCGGCCTGGCTGATGAGCGATACAGTATACGGACCGTCCCACCGCGGTGTGAGTGGATCACGCTTCCACTTTTTGACAAGGACCTGATCACCGATCTGGAAAGAATGCACCGGTTGTTCCAAGGGAAGGGTCTGGAAAGGCGCCGGGTAGCGATGTAACTGTAACAAAACAGATTGCAGCGCAGAAACCTGTTTCCATAAAGAGTCATTCCCCACTTCCCAGTTTATATCCTCTCGGTATCCCGGGATGAGTACTCGGGGAGGGAACCCAAAGACCAGCTCGAAGGGTGAAAGTTTTAGACCCTTACGTGGGGCCCTCCCATGTGCACGCACGTGTACTACCGCGACCCGGAGAGGAAGCATCAGGGCCTCAAGCAGTGTCTTAATAAGAGCCCCATGGGCTATTCTTTGGCCTGAGGCTGTAATGGAACCCCTTTCTTTCCATAAGGTTCCATGGGCATGCACCACCATGTATGCATAACGACTGTCAGTATATATATTAATAGTCTTTCCAATTCCCCTTCGGAGCGCCTCAATAAGAGCCACCAGTTCCGCCGCCTGGGCAGATAGGTTGGGGCTTAGCTGAAACTTATACACTTCTCCCTCCTTAACTATGACGGCTGCTCCTGTAAATCGCTTCCCGTCCTCTACATAACTAGATCCATCTACATACATTTCAACATCGGGGTTGGGCCAGGGTATATCTGAAAGATCAGAGCGAGGTTTAGTTTCTTGTTGTAAAACTTCAATACAATCATGGGTGGGACTAGCCCCATAAGGGACTTGGGGCTTTGGTAGTAAAGTAGCTGGATTGAGGGAACTAACTGTTTTAAAAGTTAGGTTAGGAGCTAACAAAAGTCCTATCTCATATCTGGTATGCCTGCTGGGGTTTAAATGTTTTTCCCCGGCTCCTGTTCCCAATATCTGAGGTATTCCATGGGGTACCACAACCTCAGTATCCCCACCCAGGGTTAGTTTTTCAGCCTCCTGTACAAGGAGAGCGGTCGCAGCTACAGCTCGGAGACAAGCTGGCCAGCCCTTAGCGACGGGGTCCAATACCTTGGAGTAATAACCCACAGGTTGCCAGGCCGGTCCCGACCTCTGGCACAGAACCCCGGACGCCACCCCCCTTCTCTCATGAACGTATAGAGTGAACGGCTTCCGGGGATCCGGGAGAGCCAGTGCGGGAGGCTGAACCAAGGCTTCTTTAAGCTCTTGAAATGCTTTTTCTTTTTCTTTAGTCCACTCCCAGTTAAGCAGACCCTCTTTAGTGAGGGACTCATATAGTGGTTTAGCCTTTCCGCCGTAGTCAGGGATCCAAAGCCGGCAAAAACCGGTCAGTCCCAAGAAAGCCCTTAGCTCTCTGGGATTTCGGGGTTGAGGGCTTTCAAGTATCGCCTGGATTCTGTCTTTACCCAAGCTACGACGTCCCTGACGAAGCTGATATCCGAGAAAAGTAACCTGTTGTTTGACCAATTGGGCTTTCTCTCTAGAAACCTTATATCCCTGAGCTCCAAGAAAATTGAGGAGCTCTATTGTACATTCCTTACAAGCAGTTTCTGTTTCAGTACTTAGGAGTAAATCATCACAGTACTGAACTATGTTACATGAGAAATGTGCAGCTAGGAACGGAGCCAGGTCTCTTTTTAGTTGGCTGCCAAAAATCTCGGGGGCACAAGTCAGTCCCTGGGGGACAACAGTCCAAAGATACTGAGCCTTGTAATGGGTATCTGGATCTTCCCATTCAAAGGCAAACAGTTTCTGAGACTCCTGATCAAGAGGTATGGAAAAGAAAGCATCTTTTAAATCTATTACAGAGAACCACCCGTGGCTCTTGGGGACTTGGCTTAAAATAGTATGGGGGTTTGGGACAACTGGATAGGGGGCTTCTATCAACTTATTAACCTGCCTCAGGTCCTGGACTAATCGATATTGTCCGTTAGGCTTAGGCACTCCCATTATTGGAGTATTATATGGAGAAGTGCCTTCCCTTAACCACCCACACTGCAAAAACTTTTGAATCAAAGGCTTCAGTCCGATCCGAATGGTTAACTTAAGGGGGTATTGTCGAATTCGGACTGGACGGCTTCCCTCCTTAAGGGAAATGTGTACTGGCAAAGCATTTCGAGCCCGAGCAAAACCTCCCTCCTCAGCCCAGACCTCAGGATTAACCCCTGGCATTTGGTTCTTTTCACTCTCTGGCTGTGCTGGGGAAGGATTTTTAACATTTAACAGGGCCATTTGATAGTTAGAAATTTGGTGTTTAGGGAGCCTAACCTCCAGAGTCCCATTATTGTTGAACGAGATTTCTGCTTGCAGTTTAGTAAGTAGATCTCGTCCTAGCAGCGCAATGGGGCAGGAGGGGCTGCAAACGAATTGGTGGGATATATGGCAGTCTCCTACTTTTACTAGAAGAGGTAGAGATTTTTCCAATTTTATACTTTGTCCTTCTATCCCTTGGACTACAGCACACCCTTGAGCTCTCCCCCGGGGAGCCTCAGCTAGGGGAAGCAAGCTAAGGGCAGCTCCTGTATCGATCAGGGCTTCAACTGGGCGGCCCCCTACCTCAATTATCACCGTGGGATCCAGGCCAGCGGGTTGCGCCGCTAGGAGGGGCCGCTGGGTCCCTCGGCCTCCCTATACAGCCGACTCATCGTGTGCCTCGTTATAGAAAACGGGCACAGGCGGGGTCCTATTCCTGCTTCCCTCCCGTCTGTTATGTCGCTGGGGGCATTCATTCTTCCAGTGTCCCTCTTCCTTACAGATAGCACACTGATTTCGTCCCAAACGGGGGCCTCTTCCCTTCTCCTGTAATCCTGTTCGTCCCTTCGTGTTGCCCCCCCCTTTCCCACTCTCCCCCTTCAGGGCCATTCCACAGTACAGAATTTTATCAAATCATCCTTACATAATGGCATTCCATAATCAGCCGGACGTCTAAACGCCTTCCAATTATTTAGCATACATTCTAAGGGCGTCCCAGCATAAATGCTTTGTCCGGACCCCATTATGCTTGTGTGTAATTAAACCTGGTCACGGGTTCGACCGACCCCCCTTGCGATTAAGATATCCTGGTCACAGGGTTTCCCCTCGCAGGAGTCTCAGGGCGGCTGGAGTCGGTTTAAGTCCTAGACCTGGTTATCACAATTTTGGCCTCCAATACAACATCAATATGAAGAAAAGCAAGACTCCCCCCAAAAACAGAAGCAAGCCCTGAGGCTGTTCTATATCCCAGTAATTATCCAATACAGCCCACGGGCTCGTGAAATTAGTGGTATTATTCATTAATTGCCTGGCTTGCTTAGCATAACCTTCAAGCAACCACAATATCTTCCCACACCGGGGTTACCTATGAGGTCCAATCACACTGCGGGGGCGTTATATCCTTTAAACCCAAGAGGTAAAACGCACTTACCACCCGGAGTGGCCGCGTCCGGCTGTTGGACCTTCCCCTTCTGGCACCGTCTTGTCTCCGTGTCGTTAGGAGTTCTCTTTAGAGAGGACGCAGCCGTCCCGACCGATTACAACGACCCGAGGCCCGAGCGAATCAGTGGCTCGAGGTGGCCACTCCTCGGAATCGCCCTCGGTCGCCGGTCAGCGCCCTCTACAGGGAGAGAAGTCCCGGCGGAGTCGCCAGTTGTTGGCCAAACAGGGCCCGTTTCCCCCTGGAGCTTACCTAATTACACCAAGGAGGCACGGAGAACAAGAAGACGGGTACCACACCTTTATTTTCGTTCAGCTGAGCGGGTGTTTCTTCTCGACTAATGCCAGAGAAGAGCACACCTTACATGGGGGACATGAGTCCCTTTTATAATCAGTAACAAACAACTTTAGTAAACGTCATTATACTGACCTATAGATAACAGGTCACACAGAATACATGATTATTTTGGGGAAGGGGATACAAGATACATCTGTTGCGGATACATTTATCATTTTGAAGGGAGTATAAGGTACATACCTTGACCTTTGGTATTACATATCTTTGAGGATACATGAGAAAACAGCTGCATAAACTTTTGTGCCAAGCGGACTAATTAGTAAATAGCTGACATGGTTAAATGAGACTAGATACATGTCTTGTCCTGGATTCCCAGGTTTTGCTTGTTATTCAAATCCCTAGGCCCCTCTTTGGGCTAAAGCCAGGGAAAGAGAGGAAGATACAGGCCTGGGCCTGTTGATTTTTAGGCCTTTTCTATCAAGTATACAGTTCTTGACTATAATTACTTGTCACCTCTTATAGCATCCTTTATCTTGCTTGTTGCAAGTCCACTGTATGATGCCCACATGCCTCATTCCATCTGCTTTTTAAAACACCCTCACCTTACCATGACCATGATCAAAGAGTGGTGAGAACCTGTTTGTCAGGCTCAGTGTGTGTCATGTCAACTTTTTTGGTGATTAGGCCAGCTTATGCCTGTTCATCTTATGTCTTTAGTACAGGGGTCTTTTAACTTTTTCAGAGAATAAATCATATCTTAATTGAGACATTGTTTTGAGGACTGCCTCTCCTCCTATTTTCAGTCACATAGACTACCCCTTTACAGTACAACATCCTTATGGTGCTACAGCAATTGCTTACATGGCAAAATAATAGGACAGAAATGTAATATTTTTAATTGTGTGTCAATTGATTTAAATGGTATTTTTACCAAAATAAGTGTTTCAGGGGCAGAAATGTAGTCATACTTTTCCCCATTCCTTTGCTTCATATCTCTGGGCTTGGCTACACTTGAAACTTCAAAGCGCTGCCGCAGGAGTGCTGCCGCGGCAGTGCTTTGAAGCGTGAGTGTGGTCGCAGCGCCAGCGCTGGAAGAGAGCTCTCCCAGTGCTGCACGTACTCTACCTCCTCATGGGGATTAGCTTGCAGCGCTGGGAGCCGCACTCCCAGCGCTGGGGCACTGTTTACACTGGCGCTTTGCAGCGCTGTATCTTGCAGCACTCAGGGGGGTGTTTTTTTCACACCCCTGAGCGAGAAAGTTGCAGCGCTGTAAAGCGCCAGTGTAGCCAAGGCCTCTTTCTTATCTGTCCTGTCTCTCTTTCTCTCTCTGCCTGCTCCTCTGCATGAGTCTCACTAGTCCAGTGGTTTTCAAACTGCAGGTCGTGACCCAGTACTGGGTTGCGGAATGTTAGGCACTGGGTCGTGATGGTTCTGGTCAGCACTGCTGACCGGGCCGTTAAAAGTCCCGTTGGCAATGCTGCCAGGCTAAGGCAAGCTAGTTCCCACCTGTTCTGACACCGTGCTGCACCTGCAAGCAGCCAGCAGCAAGTCCAGCTCCTAGGCAGGGCGGGGGGGGGGGCACAGGGCTCTGCACGCTGCCCCTGCCCTGAGCACCGGCTCCACACTCCCATTGGCCATGAATTGGCCAATCGAGGAGCCAACCCCAACTCTGTCGGACAGGATCTGCCACTGCAGGGTGAGTGCACCATGGACCCACCCTGGTCCTTCTTCAGTGGTAATTTTTTTGGAAGGGTGGGGGAGGCCACAATTTCAGATTTTGCTCTGGGCCCCCATAAACCTCTGTGTGGCTCTGGTTCTGCATGCTGCCCTTCAAAATGTGCTCATATTCCAAGAAAACATTATAGAAAGAATCAAGCTTTCTAAAAGTTAAACTAACATGAAAGATTAAAAATGGAGCCTGAAGAGGGTGAAAAGGAAATGAACACTGCAAAAGAATGAAATGTGGCTGAATTGGAAATGTGAAGTGGTTCATATAATGTTTCAATTTCTTCTTGTTAATAAGAGGCAGAATCAGACTACTCCGCTACACCTAACAAAGTGGCAAAGTTTTAGTGTGTACATTTAGGAGTTATGAAAGTGAGGGGGTCACTACTGTCTTAGAACAATGTAGAAGACAGCAGTTTAAGCTCCTACACATCATTCAATGATTAGGTAGCCTGATGAGGCCCCTTTAACTATGGATTGACTGGACACAATTAGGTCATGTGAGCCAGTGAGACTAAGAATGCTCTGCCGTGGCAGAGTGAGTTCTATACCAGTTCACTTCTGTATGTGGAAACCTGAAGGACTGATGTGACAGGGAATTGTACTAATCTAATATACTGCAGCAAGAGTGGCTTATGTATCACCTATGTATATGTAAATATATATGCTATACTGAACAGAATGGAAGGAACACTGTTAAATCTGCACTTCAGAAAGCATTATTGATAGCATTATTCCTAGTCCATTTACTACAGATTGCCTAGCAAGCAGATTTTGCAACAGCTCTTTCAAAGCTGTAGCAAGCAGCCTGTCTTCTGCTAATATGCAAACATTTCTGGGTACCTCCTGAGCAGGCGTAGCTTCAAAACTGTGTGGTGTTCAAAATTTAGATGGTAAAAAGGAGATTGATTAGTACAAATGTTTCAATTTTTTTAAAAAAATCCAGTGGAAGTTTGTTAATCCCTTTCCCTCAAATGTTCCATTGCACTCTTAGCAAATTAACTATCCCAGCATGGTAACAGAGTGGAAGCAAAAATGTTTCTAGTGGCTTTCATTGTTGAAGTGGAGAGGAATTTTTAAGATTAACACATAGTCAAATGTAAATTGTATTTTTAAATTGCTTTTAGTCTTAATAATCTCAGGTGTTATTAGAAACATAGGTAAAGATTGTTGTATCCCTTTATTTATTCTTCACTCAAGTGACATTTTCTTCCTAGGATGTGTTCTTCTAACGCACTCATTCACTTTTTTTATGAAAAGATTTTTTAGAATTAGTAAATCTTGGTCATTTGGTGGGATAGTAATTCTTTTTGGATTAATTTTAAAGCAGATATTACTCTTTCACTCTGAAGGATTTTGTTTTTACAGACACACTTAAAACCTCTCAGGCTTCTTAAAACCTTCCTAATCTTGTCCATTCTGAGATGCAGCATTATTTCCATTACATTCTTTTCTCTATGTGACCTAGAGGTAAATGTCAGTGGTTTAAGCAGGGTAAAGTCTCCTGGAATCCTCCAGGTTGAAAGCAGCTATATATAGTATCTTGGGTTTCTGACAGCTGTTTGAATTAAAAGTAACCTATGTATGATTTTTTAAAACAGATTTATGCCTTTTTTTGCTTCTTTTTGATGTATCACATCAAAAAATACTTTAAAAGAGCATTAAGGTTGCAAGTCAAGCATTCAAAAAATTAGGAAATGCCATCATTAAGGGAAAAATAATATGTGATTACATAATTAAACACTATCATAATACATATACACAGGAAGGCCGAATGAAGATTGCCCAGGGAACCCTTAATTATGGCATTTCCTAACTTTTGAGTGCTTGATTTTTGCAACCATAACATTCTTTTAATATAGTTTATTGATGTAACAGCAATATCAATAATTAAAAAAAAATAACCTTAATTGAAGGACTGGTGTGTTAAATATTTTTAAATGGCCTCCTTTCTCCAAAATGTTAATTAGGCATTGAAATGAAATAAATCTTAACTAAAATAAGTTTTAAATAGACTGACTAAAAGTCCCTGACCTTTTCAAATGCTTGATTTACATTCTCAACTCTTGTAATGCGATCAGATCACTAGTTCTCCAGATTCCACAGAGACCTTAAGAATAGGAAGAACATGACTTTCTAAGCTAAAGAGGAAACTCCTTGTTGTTGAGAAAATCTTTTCAGACCTTTATCATAAAAAAGCAAAAAAGGGGCATAAGTCCAGTATTTTCTCTTTTTAGAACACTTTTAAAACACAAAAAGCCTGATTTTCAGCAACACTAAGATTCTTTTACCCCACTCTACCACGTTGGTGTAAAATGTCCTTAGTGTAATTGAGAATTAGGCTCTAACTCAATACTGAATTAACTGATTGTTGCCTGATTTTCCTTAGGAGCTGACCACATACATCTCCCATTGATTTCCAACTCAAAGTGTGGATGATGCTCAGCAGCTTTGGAAATCAAGCCTTTTGTGGTGACATGTACAATTATCTATGGTATTTACATGATCCCCAATACTGTAGTATCTGAATGCCACTAGGCCTTTAATATATTTATCCTCATAACATCCCTAGGATGTAGGAAGGTGCGATTATCCCATTTTACAGATGGAGAACTGAGGCAGAGAAAGAGTAAGTCTTAAGGTCACACAGGATGTCTGTGACAGAGCAGAAAAATGAACTGAGGTTTCCAGAGTCCCAGGCTAGTGCCCTCACCATTTGATCATCTTTAGTCTTGTTCTACACCAGTTCCAGTGTAAATCCTGAGATTGATCCTTTGGAGAAAGGAGAGGAAGATTTGCCTTTTTCTTTTGTTGTTCCAAACTTTTGAGAGGGATTTCTCCCCAAACATTGTTGTTCTTTCACTTACACAGCACCACTTAAGTACACGATGCTTTACAGGCAAGTGAAAGCAATACACATCTGACATAATCTAAATGCACATTAAAACAATACATAATACAAATGATTTGCTATTGGCTGTTTCTTATTGCATGATCTAATGTGTGTAGCTCTGGGTTTTATTTCTGGATCTACCACTGACTCATGTAAGTCAGTTTCAAAGGTGGCCATTTAGGCACACAGTAGGGAATTAGAGTGCTCTGTTTTGGATGCTGTTACAGCAAAGAAAGCTTTCAAAGTTGAGGGTGAGTGTTTGAGAAGTTCTGAAAATTCAGCTCTGGGCTCTCTGGCTGTCTAAACCTGCATGATCTTATGCTTGACGAATACTCAGGTTTAGGGATTTTCAAAAGGCAGTTGTTTCACTAGGCTAGGATACTCAGCCTCTGGTGGACTAATCTGTTACCAAGTGCCAGAATTCCTGAACTCCTCATGATTTCCAACACTCAGCAACAAGTCAAACAGGCTATTAGCCTTTTAAAGTTCTGTTTGAACACTTTTTAAGGATGTCATAATTCAGGAACCTCTTGTCTAGTTCATTTCAAATGTAGAAAACTTCTCTCTTAGCCCTAGATGTTATGCACCAATTTTGAGACAGAGCTGACTTTGTGGGGACAGATCAAACACACATAGTCTACTAAGGGCCGTTGTGCCATCCAGAGAGACCATGGCTGATGGTATTGCACTAGGTGTCATGTAGTAAAGTTCCCAGATCCAGCTCACTCCTGCAAAGCCATGAATCTCTGGGACAGCCCTGAGTGTCACCAGGTAGGTTCAGGGAAGGCACCCCTTCACATGTCAATGGAGAGTTTGAGGGTACAGTGTGCTGTAGTGTTTTAGTCCATCCTTGTGACATGGATGAAGAACATGCAATGACACTTTTGCATATAGTGAGCAACTGAAGGAACGACAGATCTTTGCAAGACTGTGACATTTCGCACAAAGTCAAACCATTTTACACTGAGGATTTGGCACTGACAATGCATATGGAATGCCTCTAGCCGCTGTAAGTCTGCCTGAAGAGGGTTCACGTTTCTGACTCATATAGCAATTGTGGCAGGGTCAGGCCAGATGGCTACAGGAGAGTGATAGAAGGCAGATATATTAGCTCTAGGTTAAGTAGGTTCCCTTTCCCTGGGCAAGGTAATAGGCAAGGTTCCAGAACAATCAGGAACTTTCTGGAAACAATTAAGGCAGACAGGATTATTAGAACACCTGCAGCCAACCAAGAAGCTGCTAGAATCAATTAAGGAAGGCTAATCAGGCCACCTGGGTTTAAAAGGGAGCTCACTTCAGTTTGTGGTGTGCGTGTGAGGAGCTGGGAGCAAGAGGTGGAAGGAGCTGAGAGTGAGAGGGTGTGCTGCTGGAGGACTGAGGAGTACACGCATTATCAGACACCAGGAGGAAGGTCCTGTGGTGAGGATAAAGAAGGTATTTGGAGGAGGCCATGGGGAAGTAGCCCAAGGACTTGTAGCTGTCATGCAGCTGTTACAAGAGGCACTATAGACAGCTGCAATCCCCAGGGCCCTGGGCTGGAACCCGGAGTAGAAGGCGGGCCTGGGTTCCCCCCAAAACCTCCCAACTCCTGATCCAACACAGAAAGATCTCTGAGGCTAGCAAAATCCACCAATAAGCGCAGGACCCACCAAGTAGAGGAGGAAATTTGTCACACAATGCAGGTAGTACACAGGATTGATAGATCCTGAACTTTGTCTCAGTGCAAAGATATTTTTGCATTCATAAGTAAGATATGGACTTCATGCAGGAAGTGGTGAGACCTATTTGTCGAAGTCCATCTGTTTTGCTGTGACCATTTGACTCTGCTTGCGGTCTAATTAGATAAACTCATCAACTCTCTCCACAGTATGCAACTCTACCTGCACTGGGGTTCTGGTGACCCAGCTCCAAGGTTCTGGACCTTGGTTGTCTGCCACGAGATGTTCAACAGCACAGTGCAGGTAGTGTCTTGAAAGCTTTGGAGGGTGGGGCTGAAATTCTCTGACTTCTGCATGAAAAAGGCACCAACCAAAACTTTGCTGATGAGGCTAAACTCTTCTGACTAAGCGTGATTGTAATGTATGTAGCAGCAAGTATTACTATCCAGTTGATAGCTTGACAGAATAGTACTGGGACAAGAATGCATCCCTGCTGCACACCTGAGGTAGTACAGAAACAAAGTGAAGGCTAGGAACCAGCGCCTACTTTCCCACCAATACAGGTATGAAGATCGTGCATCGGAGTTAGCAGAATATTTGGAACACCAACTCCTTTCAGTGCAAGCTAAAGACCTGACATGTCAAGTGAATCAAAATGCCACATGAAGCATACTGTTAAATTCTTGATGCAACTCAGCCAGAAGACAGAGTGTAAAACCAGCACTGTTGATTGCCCTGCAGTAAAATCTGACTGCTGTGGATGACAATGTCTGTTAAGGAACAACTGCATCCTACCAAGGAGAATGTGTGCAAAGACCTTTCCAGGGACCAATAAAAATGACATTGGCCATTAGTTGGCACAATCAGTGCAAGATTCCTTGCCCTTATATAGGAACACTATGATGCTGTCTTTCCAGTCTGTTGGTACTTTGCCTAATGTTCACACTTTTAAGAACAGTTGATGCAGGCTGGTGCTCACTGGTTCCAAGGCACCTTTGAGCAGTTGCAATGACATACCATCAGATCCAGCAGCATGTCCATTGTGTAACTCTCGATTGGCCTTTCATACTTCCTTGAGTTACCAAAGATCAATGTTTGTTCCTGGATCTACAGCTGTGAGGTTTGCCAGGTCACGTAGCTCTAGACAGTCATCAGCAGGTCTGTGCTTCAGCATGCTTTAATGTGTTTTCCGTCTGGGTGGGGTGGCTAACCTGTGGCTCTGGAGCCACATGCGGCTCTTTAGAAGTTAATATGCACCTCCTTGTATAGGCACCGACTCCGGGACTGGAGCTACAGGTGCCAACTTTCCAATGTGCCGCGGTGCTCTCTGCTCAACCCCCGGCTCTGCCACAGGCCCTGCCCACACTCCACCCCTTCCCGCCCCATCCTCTGAGCCTGCCGTGCCCTCACTCCTCCCCCCACCAAGCCTTCTGCTGATCGGGAAACAGCTGATTGGGAGGCACTGATTGGCGGGGCTGCTGGTGGGTGGGAGACGCTGGGAGCGGGTGAGGACGCTGTTTGGGGGCTGCTGACATATTACTGTGGCTCTTTGGCAATGAACATTAGTAAATTCTGGCTCCTTCTGAAGCTCAGGTTGGCCACCCCTGGTTTAGCACCTCCTCAATGAGCAGGGAGAGCCATCTTGTTTCATAATGGAGATGTTAGAAGGCTGTTCATGGCTGCCAGCCAGGTGGGTTATGGCTTGATAGGCAGGATGCAGATTGTTCTTTAGGCTGTCCTCTGTGTCATCAGTGAGGAAATTGACATAGATCTTATGGTTACATTTTGCCATGGTCCAGAAAATGCCTTTCAGCAGTTTACATTCTTGGACATCTGTCTGCTTATGTGCTTCTACCTTTTTCGATAATATAACAAAGACTTCTTCAGAAAGCCAAAATGTCTTGGTTAACCATCTGACGCTGATTGTTCCAGCAGTGGAATATGATATAGTGTTACAGATACTATTCTAGGTCCTCTCCACATTGTCCATACTGGTACTGAGGTTACATATGTGATCCATGCTGGCCTGAGTGTATTTCATGGCTTCAACAAGATCCTCAGAAAGATTTTGGACATTTTATTGGTAGCGAACATCTGGTCTGCAAGAAGTTGGAAGATGCAGTGAGAGCTGAGTGACAACCAGTCTGTGTTCTGAGTTTGCTGGTGCTTCTGAACCACCAAAGACCCACAGACAAGGTGGTATACAGGAAAAGCGAGGTAGTGTTGTCATTTGAGAACCCAAACCAAAGGGGCCTATTATGGGTTGCTGGATTTCATACTTAGTTCGGTTGCAGCATTGAAATCGCCAAGCACTAACAGTTTGTCATGTGGCAATGTTACTGGAATGTTTCTACTAGCTGGTACTAGAATGGGTCCTTTTCCACAGCTAGTGCGTGGGACACAACAAGAGATGTGTCAACAATGATGTTGGAGCCAAGTATAGAGTAAGCCTAGAGAACAGAGGTTTCATGTGGCTAAAGTCAGTACTAGAGCTGTCTAATAACAAGTCCACACCTTGAGTTTGGTGTGGATGGAAGGTTGCTCCTCCATAGTAATGGGTAGTAGTAGCATAAGCTGCTGTTCTTCAGGATGTGGTCATCCATGCCCACACAAGCTTTGTGTCTGACTATACCTGATAAAGGCTCCTGCTCAGAGTAATGAGCAAATGCCAACAACTGTCACTGTGGATGAGGACCAAGTTCCCCAACAGTGATGAAGGTGGATGAGCCCCAACAGTGGATGCATTGACCACATCAGATGGAAGAGCTAGCACTTCATAATGGTCATCCACACCCTCAGAACCAAGAACATCTGGTAGAAGAGTTACTGAGAAGGGGGAATGGTATCCCTCAAAATAAAACCCTTCTATGTGTCCCCAGACTCAAGGGGTGAAACGGAGGGCAACCAGCCATGACACACCACAACAACAGCACCATACTGGAGAGGTGTGCTCTGCATGTGAGGATGGATGTGACCCAAACCTCATTTACAGAAAGTGCTGCCTTGTTGACCCCAACTTCCTAGGAATCGAAACCAGACCTTTATGGAACGTTCTCATACTGAATGGCACTGGGAGCAAGACAGCTCTTGTCAAAAACATACTCGTTCTAAGATGATAATTGCCAGTATCACAGAGGCCCATTTGCCACAAAGCAATAAAGATTTTGGAATGGGGTGTGCAAAAATCAAGAGAATAATGTGAACTCAATTGCAATCTTAACTAGGGGAGGCCTGCTGTTGACCAATAATACCCATAAGTTAGTCTTGTAGGTTTAAAATGTGGTTAATGATGAGTCTTGCTTATTTTAAAATTCTCTTCTGTGACATTTATCTTCCTCAAAATCCTTAGTGGCCTTAATTGTTGCTGGTTAGGTTGTTAGGATTTTTATATGTAATTGTTGAGATAAATTAGTTGGGCTATTCATTTATGTTCCCTTGGAACATGCTTATTTATTATACAACTTAAAATTATGACTATTTTTAAATGGGGATAATACCCATCTTTTGTAGAGCGCTCTGAGCCCCTCAGAAGGACTCAGAGCTTCCAAGGCCAGAAGGGACCATTGTCATAGGTGCTGACTCTTGGAGCAACCATGGAAAAAAAATTAGCAGGTTCTTAGCACTCACTGGCAGTCAGCTTCCCCCTCCGTCCCAGTGCCTCCTGCCTGCTGGCAGCCCCCTCCAATCAGCTCCTCCTGCTCTTTCCCAGTGCCCTTTGCCTGCCGCAATTAGCTGTTTCGCAGCATGCAGGAGGCTCTGGGAGGGAGAGGGAGGAGCAGGGACAGGGCACGCTCAGGAGAGGGGGGCTGTCATAAACAGATGGTTAAGGGTTAATGTCTCTTTTATCTGTAAAGGGTTAAGCAGCTCAGTAAACCTGGCTGACACCTGACCAGAGGACCAATAGGTGGACAAGATACTTTCAAATCTTGGTGGAGGGAACTCTTTGTTTGTTTGTTTTTTGTTTGGTTCGTTGTTCGTTCTTGGGGCTAAGAGGGACCAGACGTACACCCAGGCTTTCCCAAGCTTTCTGAATCAGTCTTTCATGTTTCAAAATTGTAAGTAATAGCCAGGGAAGGCGGATTAGTCTTATGTTTGTTTTCTTAACTTGTAAATATGTCTTTCTGCTGGAAGGATTTTTACCTCTGTTTGCTTTAACACTGAATTTAAGGTTGGGTGGAGAGTCCCCCTGGTCTATATGAATCTGAGTACCCTGTAAATCATTTTCCATCCTGATTTTACAGAGATAATTTTTACCTTTTCTTTCTTTAATTACAAGCTTTCTTTTTAAGAACCTGATTGATTTTTTCCTTGTTTAAAAGTCCAAGGGATTGAGTCTGAACTCATCAGGGATTGGTGGGGGGAAAGAAGGGGGGATGGTTAATTCCTCCTTGCTTTAAGATCCAAGGAGTTTGAATCAGTGTGAAGCCTCTCAAGGCAACCGAGGGAGGGGAAAGTCTAGGGGGGAAAGGAGGGAGATGGTTAATTTCTCCTTGTTTTAAAACCCAAGGGGTTTGGGTCTGGGTTCCCCAGGGAAGGTTTTGGGGGAACAGAAAGTGTGCCAGACACAAAATTCTGGCTGGTGGCAGTGTACCAGATTTAAGCTAGTAATTAAGCTTAAAAGTGTTCATGCAGGACCCCACTTTTTGTACCCTGAAGTTCAAAGTGGGGGAAAAACCTTGACATGGTGAGCAGTGGTTGGGATTTTTAGGAACAAAAAGCCAGTAGGATTTTTTTTCTCTCCTTTCTAGCTGCTTGGAAAGCAGCCTGAGGGCAGAGGTGTTAAGTTTTTAACAAGGGTCTTTGTTAAGAGGAGGCTTCAAGCTGGGAGCCAGCAGACAGCCAGCAAAAGGCATTTACAAGTGAATTTGTTTTCTTTCTTTCTATCTCTCGGGTATAGCTAGTTAGAAAATCTCTGTTAAGCAAGCAGCCTGAGCTGAAGCATCCCAGTCAGTAAGCTGCAGGGGGGTGCGGCCAGCACTAGAAAGCAGAAAAATGAGTGCCAAGAAAGCAGTTAAACAGGAAAAGGCTAGGCTGGAAGCAGAAGAGGAAGCCAAACAGGCTGACAACAGGAGAGCTATAGAGATTAAACAAAAAGAGCTGGAGATGAAACAAAAAGAGACAGAGATAAAAGAAAAAGAGATGGAAGAGAGAGAAAAAGAGAGAGAAAGCATGAACTGGACTTAGGACAGGCTAAGCAGGATGGACGAGCCAGCCCTAACAACCCTTTTCCAGGTACTGTTTCCCATCCCAGAAAATTCCCCACCTACAAGGCAGGTGATGATACTGAGGCCTTCTTAGAAAATTTTGAAAGGACCTGCCATGGGTACAGCATCCCTGCAAACCAGTATATGATAGAGCTGAGGCCACAGCTCAGTGGACCCTTAGCAGAGGTGGCGGCTGAAATGCCTAAGGAACACATGAACGATTATGAACTTTTTCAAACCAAGGCCAGAATCAGAATGGAGCTAACATCTGAGCATGCCCGTCAGTGGTTCCTAAGGTGGAAACCAGATGTGTCATTTATCTGACACGCCTACCACATTGGAAAGAATTGGAATGCCTGAATATCAGGAGCAAATGTTAACTCTCTGGAAGAGCTGTCCCTCCTAATGCAAATGGAGCAGTTCTTAGAGGGTGTTCCTGAGGAAATAGAAAGGTACATCCTAGATGGGAAGCCCAAAACTGTAACCGAGGCGGGGGAGATTGGAGCCAGATGGGTGGAAGTGGCAGAAAAGAAAAAAGCTACTAGCAAGGGGAGCGAACATCACAGGGGGCAAACCGAAAATAAACCCTATCACCGAAGGCAACCCAAGACCCCTCCTACCACCCCAGGGAAGCCCCAGACACCCTATTGTCCCACCTCATCAGTCTCCAGCAACCCACCTCGGCCCAGTGACCAGTCAGCTGGGCGATGTTTTAAATGTAATGAACTGGGACATATAAAGGCCAATAGCTCCAAGAACCCCAACCGAGTACAGTTCATTACACCACCATCACACCAAAGATCCCCAGGCCCAGATGACTTTCAAATACCCTCGGAGCGAAGGGAAACCTTGAGAGTGGGCGGAAAGAAGCTTATCGCGTGGAGAGACACGGGGGCACAAGTGTCAGCTATCCACCAATCCTTAGTGGACCCCAAATTCATCAACCCAGAGGCCCAAGTGACAATTTACCCATTCATGTCAAAATTTGTAAACTTGCCTACAGCTGAACTGCCTGTCCTGTACAAGGGCTGGTCAGGAATGTGGACTTTTGCAGTCTATGACAATTATCCCATCCCCATGCTACTAGGGGAAGACTTGGCCAACCACGTGAAGCGGGCCAAGAGGGTGGGAATGGTTACACGCAGCCAAGCCAGGCAAGCTTCCAGACCCATCCCTGTTTCTGAGCCATCCACAAGGGCCCCGTCAGTGTTACCAGAGACCCAGACAGAAATGGTGGACTCAGATCCCCTGCCAACAACTGCAACAGCCACAGTGCATCCAGTCCCAGAATCGGAACTGGAAAAGCAACCAGCACCAGAACCGTTGCCAGCACTGACGCCAGCGCTTGCAAACCCATCTACCACTCCAACGCCAGAGGGCACCAGCGGGCCTGAACTGGCAGAAGCAGCAGACATCCCTACCCAAGAGGCTCAGCCAGAGCCTGAAATATCACATAGTGCGCCGGCGCAAAGCGGTTCACCATCAACAAAAACAACCCCATCACCTACATCGCTTCCAGAGGGACCAAGCCCAAGTCCACAGTCTAAGGGGGAACTGGTGTCTCCAGCCGCAAGGGAACAGTTCCAGACTGAGCACGAAGCAGATGACAGCCTTCAGAAGGCTTGGGCGGCGGCATGGAGCACCCCACTGCCTCTCAGCTCTTCTAACCGATCCCGGTTTGTTGTAGAACAAGGACTTTTATACAAGGAGACTCTTTTGGGTGGACACCAGGAAGACTGGCATCCTCAAAAATAGTTGGTAGTTCCAACTAAGTACCGGGGAAAGCTCTTAAGCTTAGCCCATGATCATCCCAGTGGCCATTCTGGGGTGAACAGAACCAAAGACAGGTTGGGGAAGTCCTTCCATTGGGAGGGAATGGGCAAGGACATTGCTAATTATGTCCCGTCTTGTGAGGTGTGCCAAAGAGTGGGAAAAGCCCCAAGACCAGGTCAAAGCCCAGGTCTCCAGCCACGCCCCATAATAGAGGTCCCATTTCAGCAAGTAGCTGTGGATATTCTGGGTCCTTTCCCAAAAAAGACCCCCAGAGGAAAGCAGTACATACTGACTTTCGTGGACTTTGCTACCCAATGGCCGGAAGCAGTAGCTCTAAGCAACACCAGGGATAAAACTGTGTGCCAGGCCTTAGCAGACATTTTTGCCAGGGTAGGTTGGCCCTCCGACATCCTTACAGATTCAGGAACTAATTTCCTGGCAGGGACCATGAAAAATCTGTGGGAAGTTCATGGAGTGAATCACTTGGTTGCCACCCCTTACCACCATCAAACCAATGGCCTGGTGGAGAGGTTTAATGGAACTTTGGGGCCATGATACGTAAATTCATCAATGAACACTCCAATGATTGGGACCTATGTTGCAGCAGTTGCTTTTTGCCTACAGGGCTGTACCACATCCCAGTTTAGGGTTTTCACCATTTGAACTTCTGTATGGCCACGAGGTTAAGGGGCCATTACAGTTGGTGAAGCAGCAATGGGAGGGGTTTACGCCTTCTCCAGGAACTAACAGTCTAGACTTTGTAAGCAACCTACAAAGCACCCTCCGACACTCTTTAGCCCTTGCTAATGAAAACCTAAAGAATGCTCAGGAAGAGCAAAAGGCCTGGTATGATAAACATACCAGAGAACGTTCCTTCGAAGTAGGAGACCAGGTTATGGTCTTGAAGGCGCAACAGGCCCATAAGATGGAAGCGGAATTGGAAGGGCCATTCACGGTCCAAGAGAGCCTAGGAGCTGTTAACTATCTCATAGCATTTCCCATCTCAACCCTAAAGCCTAAAGTGTACCATGTTAATTCTCTCAAGCCCTTTTATTTCAGAGACTTAAAGGTTTGTCACTTTACAGCCCAGCGACAAGATGATGCTGAGTGGCCAGAAGGTATCTACTATGAAGGAAAAAGTGACGGTGACGTGGAAGAGGTGAGCCTCTCCACAGCCTTGGAATGTTTGCAGCGGCAACAAATCAAGAAGCTGTGCACTAGCTTCGCCCCATTGTTCTCAGCCACCACAGGACGGACTGAATGGGCATACCACTCCATTGACAGAGGTAATGCTCACCCAGTTAGAACCCCACCCTACCAGGTGTCTCCTCATGCCCAAGCTGCTATAGAACAAGAGATCCAAAACATGCTACAGATGGGTATAATCCGCCCCTCTATCAGTGCATGGGCATCTCCAGTGGTTCTGGTACCCAAACCAGATGGGGAAATACGCTTTTGCGTGGACTACCGTAAGCTAAATGCGGTAACTCCTCCTGACAACTATCCAATGCCACACACCGATGAGCCACTGGAGAAATTGGGACGTGCCCAGTTCATCTCTACAATAGACTTAACCAATTGGTACTGGCAAGTACCGCTAGATGAACCCGCCAAGGAAAAATCAGCCTTCATCACCCATGCAGGGGTGTATGAATTTAATGTGCTTCCTTTCGGGCTGTGAAGTGCACCCACCACCTTCGAAAGACTTGTAGATGGTCTACTAGCAGGATTGGGAGAATATGCTGTTGCCTACCTTGATGATGTGGCCATTTTTTCTGATTAATGGGCAGAATACCTAGAACACCTGGAAAAAGTCTTTGAGCGCATCAGGCAGGCAGGACTAACTGTTAAGGCTAAAAAGTGTCAAATAGGCCAAAGCAGAGTGACCCACCTTGGACACCAGGTAGGTCAAGGAACAATAAATCCCCTACAGGCCAAGGTGGATGCTATCCAAAAGTGGCCTGTGTCAAAGTCAAAGAAACAGGTTCAATCCTTCTTAGGCTTGGCCGGGTATTACAGGCGATTTGTACCACACTACAGCCAAATCGCTTCCCCACTAACAGACCTGACCAAAAAGACCCAGCCAAATGCAGTTAAGTGGACTGATGAGTGTCAGAAGGCCTTTACCCAGATTAAGGCGACACTCATGTCTGACCCTGTTCTAAGGGCCCCAGACTTTGACAAACCATTCCTAGTAACCACAGATGCATCTGAGCATGGTGTAGGAGCAGTTTTAATGCAGGAAAAACCGGATCAAAACTTCCATCCTGTCGTGTTGCTCAGCAAGAAACTGTCTGAGAGGGAAAGCCACTGGTCAATCAGTGAAAAAGAATGCTACGCCATTGTGTATGCCCTGAAAAAGCTACACCCATACGTTTGGGGACGGCAGTTCTAGTTACAAACTGACCATGCTCCAATAAAGTGGCTTCATACTGCCAAGGGAAACAACAAAAAACGGCTTCGATGGAGTTTAGCTCTCCCAGATTTTGAGTTGAAATTCAATACATTTCAGGAGCTTCTAACAAAGTAGCTGATGCACTCTCCCATGAAAGTTTCCCAGAATCAACTGGTTAAAAATTGTCCTTACAATGTGAAAAGTCTTGTAGTTTACATAATTAGTAGTATATGTAAAGGTGCATGTGTTTTATTAATCTGTTTATTCTAAAGTTCTAGGAAGAAATCACCGCCAGTGTGGTTCCACACTGTCTGAGATTTGGGGGGCATGTCATAAACAGATGGTTAAGGGTTAATGTCTCTTTTATCTGTAAAAGGTTAAGAAACTCAGTAAACCTGGTTGACACCTGACCAGAGGACCAATAGGGGGACAAGATACTTTCAAACCTCGGTGGAGGGAACTCTTTGTTTGTTTTTGTTTGGTTCGTTGTTCGCTCTTGGGGCTAAAAGGTCCAGAGGTACACCCAGGCTTTCCCAATCATTCTGAATCAGTCTTTCATGTTTCAAAATTGTAAGTAATAGCCAGGCAAGGCGGATTAGTCTTATGTTTGTTTTCTTAACTTGTAAATGTGTCTTTTTGCTGGAAGGATTTTTACCTCTGTTTGCTGTAACTTTGAATCTAAGGCTGGGGGGAAGTCCCTCTGGTCTATATGAATCTGAGTACCCTGTAAAGCATTTTCCATCCTGATTTTACAGAGATAATTTTTACCTTTTCTTTCTTTAATTACAAGTTTTCTTTTTAAGAACCTGATTGATTGATTTTTCCTTATTTAAAAGTCCAAGGGATTGAGTCTGAACTCATCAGGGATTGGTGGGGGGAAAGGAGGGGGGATGGTTAATTCCTCCTTGTTTTAAGATCCAAGGAGTCTGGATCGGTGTGAAGCCTCTCAAGGCAACCCAGGGAGGGGAAAGTCTGGGGGGGAAAGGAGGGGAATGGTTAATTTCTCCTTGTTTTAAGATCCAAGGAGTTTGGATCTATGTTCCCCAGGGAAGGTTTTGGGGGAACAGAAAGTGTGCCAGACACTAAATTCTGGCTGGTGGCAGTGTACCAGATTTAAGCTAGTAATTAAGCTTAAAAGTGTTCATGCAGGTTCCCACTTTTTGTACTCTAATGTTCAAAGTGGGGGAAAAACCTTGACGGGGCGGAACTAGTGGAAAGAGGAGGGGAAGAAGCAGGGTGGGGGTGGGAAGAGGCAGGGGTGGGGACTTGGGAGAAGGGGTGGGATGAGGCAGGGCCTGGGGTAGAGCAAGGGTGGGATGGAGCTGAAGGTTTGGGGAAAGGGGACAGGACCTGGGGTGGAGTGAGGGGTTAAGCACCCCCCTGGGCCCGGAGGTAGCCTTCGCCTATGACCATTGTAATCATCTAGTCTGACCTCCAGTATACACAGGCAAAGAGCTTCTCTAAATAATTCCTAAAGTATAGCTTTTAGAAAAGCATCCCATCTTCATTTAAAAATTGCCAGTGATGTCCACTATGTCCTTTGGTAAACTGTTCCAATGGTTAATTACTATACAAAATTTACACTTTATTACAAATCTGAATCCCTGTAGTTTTGACTTCAAGACGTTGGCTTGTGTTACACTCTTCTCTGCTAGAGTGAAGAGCCCGTTACTTAATATTTGTTCCCCAGGTAGGTACTGATAGACTATTTACTCTTCTTATTGTTAAGCTAAATAGACTGAGCTCCTCCAGTCTGTCACCGTGAGGCATGTTTTCTAGCCCTTTCATTATTCTTGCGACTCCTCTCTGAACCCTTTCCAGTTTAGAAACATCCTTCTTGAATGGAGGGCTCTAGAACTGGATGCACTATTCCAGCAGTGGTGACACCAGAGAGAAGGACTCAGGGAAAGCGGAGACCTGTTAACGCAGTTGCAGGGTCATTTTCCTTCTTCCTTTGACTCCAGACCTGAGTCTCCCAGTGAGAAAGCAATAAACCCCAGGCTGTGCCCAGGCAGCGTTTGATGGGGGTCACTCTGCAGCTCCACCTTCCCCTGCACAACTGGCTCATCACCGCAAAGCCCTCTTGACTCACCACTATGCCTTGTCCCGAAGAGCCCAGGCCCTCGCATCCCAGCCTGCCTCATGCCCCATGCTCAAGCTGGGACATGGCACGGGAGGGCACGAGGTTAGTGAGCGTCCCACTCACTTAACAACCATGTAAAAGAAGCAGTGAGAGATAAAAAGGCATCTTTTAAAAAGTGGAAGTAAAATCCTAGTGAGTAAATAGAAAGGAGCATAAACACTTCCAAATTACATGTAAAAATGTAATAAGAAATGCCAAAAAGAAGTTTGAAGAACAGCTAGCCAAAGTACATCAGAAGCAGGAAGCCTGCTAAACAATCAGTGGGGCCCCTGGACAACTGAGATACAAAAGGGGCACTTAAAGACGATAAAGTCATTGTGGAGAAACTAAATGAATTCTTTGCTGCAGTGTTCATGGCTGAGGATGTTAGGGAGATTCCCAAACCTGAGCCGTCCTTTGTAGGTGACAAATCTGAAGAATTGTCACAGATTGAAGTGTCACTAGAGGAGGTTTTGGAATTAACTGATAAACTTAATAATAACAAGTCACCGGGACCGGATGGCATTCACCCAAGAGTTCTGAAAGAACTCAAATGTGAAATTGTGGAACTATTAACTATGGTTTGTAACCTGTCCTTTAAATCAGCTTCTGTACCCAGTGACTGGAAGATAGCTAATGTAATGCCAATATTTAAAAAAGGCTCTAGAGGTGATCCCGACAATTACAGACCGGTAAGTCTAACATTGGTACCGGGCAAATTAGTTGAAACAATAGTAAAGAATAAAATTGTCAGACACATAGAAAAACATAACTTGTTGGGCAAAAGTCAACATGGTTTCTGTAAAGGCAAATCATGTCTTACAAATCTATTAGAGTTCTTTGAAGGGGCCAACAAAGATGTGGACAAGGGGGATCCAGTGGATATAGTATACTTAGATTTCCAGAAAGCCTTTGACAAGATCCCTCACTAAAGGGACCTCTTACGTAAACTAAGTTGTCATTGGATAAGAGGGAAGATTCTTTTGTGGATTGAGAACTGGTTAAAAGACAGGGTAGGAATAAATGGTAGATTCTCAGAATGGAGAGGGGTAACTAGTGGTGTTCCCCAGGGATCAGTCCTAGGACCAATTCTCTTCAATTTATTCATAAATGATCTGGAGAAAGGGGTAAACACTGAGGTGGCAAAGTTTGCAGACAATACGAAACTGCTCAAGATAGTTCAGACCAAAGCAGACTGTGACGAACTTCAAAAAGATCTCACAAAACTAAGTGACTGGGCAACAAAATGACAAATGAAATGTAATGTGGATAAATGTAAAGTAATGCACATTGCAAAAATAAACTCAACTATACATACAATATGACGGAAGCTAATTTAGCTACAACTGATCAGGAAAGAGATCTTGGAATCATTGTGGATAGTTCTCTGAAAACGTCCATGCAGTGTGCAGCAGCAGTCAAAAAAGCAGACACGATGGTAGGAATCATTAAAAAGGGGATAGAGAATAAGACTGAGAATATATTATTGCCCTTATGTAAATCCATGGTATGCTCACATGTTGAATACTGTGTACATGTGTGGTCTCTTCATATACTGGCACTAGAAAAGGTTCAGAGAAGGGCAACTAAAACGATTAGGGGTTTGGAGAGGGTCCCATATGAGGAGAGATTGAAGAGGCTAGGACTTTTCAGTTTGGCAAAGAGGAGACTAAGGGTGGATATGACAGAGGTATATAAAATCATGAATGGTTTGGAGAAAGTGAATAAGGCAAAGTTATTTACTTGTCCCCATAATATAAGAACTTGGGGTCACCAAATGAAATTAATGGGCAGCAGGTTTAAAACAAATACAAGGAAGTTCTTTTTCACCCAGTGCATAGTCAACTTGTGGCACTCCTTACCTGAGGAGGTTGTGAAGGCTACGACTATACCAGGGTTTAAAAGGGAAGTAGATAAATTTATGGAGGTTAAGTCCATTAACGGCTATTAGCCAGGACGGGTAAGGCAGGGTGTGGAGCGATCACTGAAGTTCTCACGTATCAGAGGGGTAGCTGTGTTAGTCGGGATCTGTAAAAGCAGCAGAGTCCGGTGGCACCTTACAGACTAACAGAAACTTTGCAGCGTTCCTTCTCCTGGGTGAAGACCCACGCAAATTGGATGCATGTATCCTCACGTTCACTGCGAGGCTGCGTGCTGACGTTGCGCCGTCACCGCCCTCCTGGCTGGAACCCGGAAGTGGGCTGAGCTAGCGGCGCCCGGCAGGGGCAGCGTAGCCCGGCTCTGGCGGGCAGATGGATGGGAGCCCGTCTCCTCCTGGGCGGCGGTAGGGCCCGGCAGGGGAGAGGCGCGGGTGTCCCGGCGCGCGCGGCGGGCATGGTGCGGGCGGCAGCGTGCGGTGCCTGCGTTCTGAGGAGGAAGCCTGCTCGGAGCCGCGATGGAGATGCTGCTGCCGCCGGTGTGAGTGCGGGCGGGCGGGCAAGAGAGGGGGGCCTCGGGGATGGCCTGGGCGCGCCCTGCTGATGACGTGGGGAATCCCCGGACGTGTCACCCCCCGTGGCCTCCGGCCTGAGGAGCAGCCCCCCCCTCCGGTCTCCGGTAGCCTCTGCCTGGAGGGAGGCGGCAGCTGTGGCTCGGGGTCCCTCTCCTGGTGCCCAGGTACCGCTGTGCCTTGAGTGCCCGTTGCTCAGGCTCATCGCCCTTCTTCCTCCCGCTCCCTCGCTTGTGTCAGCGCGATCCTGGCAGGGGAGACCTGGACGCCGCTGCCAGGGACCCGGCAGAATGCGCGTCTCCCACTTGCCGGCTGGCTCTGGGTCCCATCTGCCCTGGTGCGTTAGGACACGGTAAAGCCTGGCACAGTTACAGCCCTGCTGGATCGTGTGAAGGCGGCTATCCCATTCCCCGCCTGGGTTAGCGGGATTGGTCTGAAAACAGGAGCACCCAACAGGTAAAACGTGGTAGTGGGCAAGGTATCGGCAGGATTTTAATAATACTTTGCCCTAGTACTGTAAGATCTTCAGGGGGTAGACTGTCTCGTTGTACCTTGGACAACGCCAACAGTGTTTCCTAGATAACTCTTAAGGGCTGTCACAAGCAGAGACTGGTGAATGAGGGAGATCCCAGAAAGTGAGCAAGATTATAAATGGTCAGCAGAAAACATGATAAAATTCACTCCCATCCCATAAAACCAGGAGAGGAGATGCTAAGGAATGCCCTTAAAATCTCTTCCCAAGGAGGGGAAGAGCACCCTCATTTAGGATGCCTTCAAAGGAAATGTGTAACCACCATGTTATATTTCCCTCATCGTGACTGAGATGCTCTCATTTTTGCATTACCTATAGACATCTTTATAGCATCTGTTTTATGAAGAATGGTTTTGCAGAAAATATGAAACATTTATAGTATCATCCACACTCTTGCTGGCTTTGTGTATACATAAAATGCATGTACACCTGTTAGAGCATGCATTGAGATGTATTACTACATTAAGAGATTTCTAGAGTGTTGAAGGCATGTGGACGTAGTGGCTTTTTTTAAAAGCAAGGTTGCTAAGCAATAACCAGTTTCATCAGTGGTTTATGTAGGTATGTATATTTTCTGCTTCTCAGTATTTTACAACATTTTACCAATTCCATAGTTCCAAACCTCCTCAGATTTGAAGCACAATGAGTGTTCCAGTGATTGAGCAATAGTATTATGTATAAGTGTGTAACTCCTTCCTTGCCCATGGTACTTGCAACCCCCTTTTCCTCCTTGGTGCAGTAATTTTATTTTCGTAACTAACAACCATACGTTTTCTTTGTATTAAGGTAAGCAACATATTACCTTTTTTGTACCCAGGATTTGGAGTATTACCTCACTTATTTTTCTCTCTGATACCCATGGTTTGGCAGTTACCTAGGCAGTTGACCAAAAAATTGCTACAGGCACCTTCTCCCCACACTGTTATAAATAAATGGAAAAATATACCACCCGCTGTTTCTTTCTTTATCTCTTATGGTAAATTTGTGCTTTCCCAAGCTGTCTTCCAAAAAGAAGCCTGTCTGCAACAAATCTTGCAGCCTCTGCTGCTTGTAGGAGCCTGGATTTTGGAGGAGTTAGCAGAAGATTGAGGACAGAAGGAATTAACCGTGATGGGGTGGTGTGTATGGGATAGTGGAAGTGAATATGCTTATGAAAACTCAGCTTGGTGTACATGGCAACACTTTCTGCTCTTCCAAGATCTGGCAGGTGAAGACTTTGATATGTGAAATTAGAAATGACAACTGGGTCCCATCTGTTGTTTTCTGGTTTTCAATAAATGTGTTGCATGCCTATATACAAATCTAGACTCCCATTTTTTATACCAATCCAGGATTGAATGATGTGAGAGATCCTGCATTATGTCTTTTCTCCCTACATCATCATGTGTGTTGTAATCTGGCATGCAAGTGAGGTTATATATTGCCCCATAATGTTTAAAGTTTACTTACTTCTCAGGAGCGCCAAAGTGTAGCTATTGTAGTCCTGGAATTTCAGGAGGAGCTAGGATCATCAAATGGGGAGGGTTGCATTAATAGAATAGGCAGAGAAAAGTTAGTATGAGTCTGACCATTCCTCTGATTCAGGTAACCACACTGTTTGTTTTCACCCTGTTTGGTTAAGCATGATAATCAGGACAACTGGAAGATCTTTTGTAGCATCTATGTATTGAAGATTCAAACCACATGCCTCCACCATGCTTAGGTTAAGGTTCACCCGGCTGTCTACACTGTAGTCTAATGGACGTGCATCATACCCTCCTCATTACAGTATAGTCTCAGATGCCACTGATATGGGACCACTAGAAACAACTGAAATAGAGTTGCTGTCACAAACAACTGTAGCTCAGCTGGAGATACCACTAAACAAATCCAAAGTAGTTTAAAGTATGTAAAGCAGCCCCCAAAATAGGATGCATATTAATGAGGGCTTTTTAATTCATTGTAGTCTTTATAACATCATAGCTAACTTATGACAATGCTGTTTTGTAACCTAGAATCTGACAGTTTCATCATTTCCTTGTGAATCTATGGTTCATATGTAATCAACCCCTCCACCTCAGCCAGTGTGTCTGGAAACCCTCAAAGACAGCATTTGGCATAGTCTTTAAGTTTTTAGAGTGTGGTGTATTGTGTTGGAGTGTGAGAAGTTATGTTAGAAGAGGTATTGCTGACTTGGATGTGTGTTGTAAGCAAACAGAGACGTAAAAGGGTAAATGTTTACTTCACTGTTAATTATCTTATGGTGCAATATATATTGCCTAATACCTGTAGTTTCAGTATATCATTTTGATTGATTGCTTTTATTTCTGAATGATGATCCCTATATACAACATATAAATTGGAAAATTAAAGTTTACTCTAAAAGAAATGCACTACGGGGGCTGTATTTAGGTGTTTTGTAGTATAGTGATAGATGTAAGGAAGAAATACTTCCTAATGTTGGTTGTGGTTTTTTTTGAACATTGATGCAAAAATTTTCTACTAATTATCCCCTGAAACAATTTAAGTAAAAAGAGGATCTCTTTGTTTAGGATACTTCTCAAAAGTTAGCTGTAAAACAAACTTTTCAATTCTGGAGTGTAGCAAATGTTTAAGTTGCTAGGGGTTCGAAGTAGACAACCATATTTTTCTCTCTATCGATGATTCTTTCTTCCTTTGTGACAGGGTGGATTTGATTTAACTAAAGTCAGGAAGACTCGATTTAATCATGGTTTTCTACATAAAAGTGCACTCTTGTTGGTTATAACCTTAATACATATTCATCACAACTCAGATAGATGTAGATTTCATTTTTAGAAGGTACACACTATACATTTTTAAACAGTGACTTATTTTGAAAATTTTCAGATTAGTTTTACAGCTATATCAAAAAATGAATGAATGATTGGTTATTTCATTTACCGAAAGGCAATTGAAGCAGATATTTATGAAGTCATTGGGAGGTGAACTATCTCCAAGTCAATGGGTTAATCATTAATATTTGGAGGGTTTTCTTGCCATGTGTATTAGGAAGAGAACATCACCAAACAGACATTTAAATTGTTTTGTTTAACTAAAACAACAAGGTTAAGTATTCTAGATTTTTTTCTTCGACAGCAAACATAACATTTTAACAAAACAAGCATATGTCCCTCGCTTCTCACATTTATCTCCAGACTTCTTCTCCTTGTCCAGATCTATTCCGCTCCTAATAATCTTCTGTTCATTGAACTTTTTGAAACTTTGCACTTTTAGAAAGAGGTAAGGGATTGACTCTGTGTACACAAATTTGCAGAAGGACAATAGAGTTGAAGGTCTGTTATTTCTCACCTTGCTGTTAATAAGCATGTTACTTCTGGAGACACAAATCCACAGTTCGAAAGCTTCAAAACTAAGCATCTCTGATGGTATCTTCTAGAGTGAGCATCGAGTCCGATTGGGTAGATAGAAAGATTAACCTAAATAATCTGTACAGAGGCCCTTGGAACCCCATAAGATTGGGTCCCTAATCCATGAACTATTGGAACTCATTTACAAAACTTTTCATAAACTTTACATGAATATATTGACTCATACTACAGAATTAGAATTTATAATTCCTATTCTGTGATGAGATATCTTTGAGCTATAATGTATCTTAATTAAAACTATGTTTAGATAGGTTTTTTCCTCAACAAGCATTTTATCAAAAAAATCTGATTTAAATAAAAAAAATCAGATTTTTTTCCCCCTTTTAAATCATTGATTTTTATCCACCCTGCTTTGAGGATCAGTGCTTTTTGTCTTTCTTGCAGTTTGGTCCAAAATGTTATGTTACTAGACCCAAAATCCTGAATGGTATAGTAAAGGTTGCTTTGCTTTCCTATTTGTGGGAATACAGCGCATCTAGAATTACAGGTTTAAATCTTAAATTCAAGAAGCTGTTATCTTCATGTATGTGATATATATATTTTAAGCTGCTTCAGACATGCTTAGAAAAATACTCTAGCACAATGGTTCCCAAACTTTAACAACCTGTGAACCCTTTTCACTAAAATGTCAAGTCTCATGACCCCCCTCCTAAAAATGAATATTTCCAGGGTTTTTCTTCTTTACCTGAGTATAAATTATAAAAGCAGTGATCTTAGAATTATGAAAATGGCAACACTCTTCCAAGATCTCACTCTTGTAGCTTGTATCACTTTGAATAAGCCTGTTATAATACAGGGCTCCTACGTTTCATCAAGGAGTATCAAATGTGAAACAGCATGAAGGTATTTAAGAAGCCAACTCAGAGTGTTCAGGTCTTGAGCAGTTCAGGCAAACAACGCACTTTACAACAAAGCTTAAACTTGTTCTTCATAATAATTTTAAAAAGAATACTAGCTGCCCATTTAATTTTAAAAACAGCGAAAAAACCCACCTCCCTTTCCATTTCTTATAAGGAATCTTGAAGTTTAAATCTCCTCAGTGTGAGAGATCTGCTTGCTTTGATCTGCTTAGCTCTTGGAAGTCCAGGGGCTCCAGGCTACTGGCCCCATGCTGTCCAGGGTTCCTAGGGACAGCTCTGTCCTCCATTAGGGAATTTTTTCCCAGGAACCCCCTGTAACATTTCGCGGACCCCTAGGGATTCACGAACCCCAGTTTGGGAACCACTGCTTTTGCAGATGCAGTGGAAAAAACAGATGAGAGTTCTAGGTCCCTAAATCTTATGTTGAATTTGACCCTCCTAATTTGGTAAAAAAACTTAAACATGACAAACTATAAGCAGTGATTTAATCTTCACTATAAAATATTGTAAACTTTTAAAGTATTTGTGTCGGAGTGGATTGCCTCCGGCAAGTGATTTGAATGCCAAATATTCATGCTTGATTGTTGGGTAATTTTAAGCTTAGGGAATTAAGTTGTGTAGTGCAGATATACAATATTTACTAGCTCTCATATGTTCAACAGAGTGGAATGGTAATTTGTCTCCTTTGTGGGAATAGCAACAGAGCATTTAGGCATTATAGGCAATAGCATAGCTTGAAAAGATACTTGCCTACTCATTACTGGCTAGCTCAGGTGGGCAAAGGAGCTAGTATAAGCAATGTTTGTAGAATTTAAACCTTCTTTTAAGAAGTTAAGTTTTTTACCTTTATGGTTGTGAGACCACTTGCCAAATCTAAACAGAAGTGATGCTGTTCTTCAGACAGCTTTGTTGTCTCTGCTGCTACTCTGAGACTTTTCAAGCAGCAGTAACTCATTAAAAAATGTCTGATCAGTTTCACTCTTTGTGTTCAGAAGAGTCTTGTGGATAGTGGTGAAATTGCCCATAATCATGTCAGTTTCATGTTGCTGATGTGGAAAACTGTACAGGAGCAGATATTGGAATTTTCAAAGGGGGAGGATGACCTGGAAGCTGTGGGAGATATTGTGTTGTAGCAGGCTAGGGCTAGGGGAGAGGGAGTGAACTGATTCTCTTCCAACGGACAGATAAGGGTATTGGAGATTGAAAATTTATCAATACTGGGCTTACGTCTGAGATCTTGTCTACTCAGCTTTTCTGGAATACCTTGTACGGTTCTGGGAGAGTGCTTCATCTAATTCTCAGTTTGACTTCAGATTTTGTCACTCAGATTCTCTCTTTTTTTTTTTTTTTTTTTTTTTTTTTGTCGCAAAGCTGCCCTGAGTTGATTGGGCCCAAGTGTAGGTGGGTATAGAGAAGTGCCACACATCCAAAGTTACACAGAAAGCCTCTTCCTTTATATATATTTACATATTACATTGCATAATATGTTTTTGGATTGGCTTGAAAACTTTGCAGGAACCAATCCCTGTGCAGCATGCTCTGTCCATGCATTGCCCATGCTCCACCTCATCTCTTCATTTCTAACTTATTTTACCCATTGTTAGTAAATGGTGCTCTGGGTGTTCTGCTTCTTACCTTAGCTGGCTCAGACGTTGTCTTTTTAGTCTACTGACCTATTTACTTATCTCATTTAGCACAAAAGTTCTGTTTTCAGCCTAATCTGTTTACCTCTTTAATTCTATCCAAGAAGTAAGGTCTCCCTCATTTGTTAATCACTCATGTCAAGCCAGGCCTCAGCTATGATCAGGGAACAACTAATTATAGGTTTAGATGAAAGATGTTCTACCTCGCCTTACCAGGACTCAGGGACAGCAGCTGGGCAAAAATTCCAGTATCCATTGCTTTCCCAGCAGCTGAGGATTGGTCAGGGGGAGGATGGACTCCTCACTAATGCCTTTGCTCATGGAGCTTACTAGGCTAACATTCTCCTTTATCATCAACCTGGTTATTAGATGTGTTCCTCTGACTAATATTATTAGGTTCCTGGTATATTTTCCAAAACATGTACTGGGTGTTGGTAATGTGGAATTTGAAATTACTCTGAGTACAAAGTAAGTTTGGCAAGAAGAATTGGGACCATGATTTTCAAGTAGACAGAAATGTTAACTAAACTTGGTTGTCTTGTTTGTTTACAGATGTACAAAACTTTGCCATCAGAAGCCTGCAGATCTGAAAGATGATAATACTGAAAAACACTGCCCTGTTACAGTGAATCCTTGGCATATGAAGAAAGCTTTCAAAGTTATGAATGAATTAAGAAGGTATGTATTGTATTTATGCACATATATGGGGTCCATCCATTTTCAGTTGTTAGCAAGTTTTTTTTTTTAAGTTTCTACTGTAAATAGGATGTGTAATCCCATGAACATAGCTTTCCAGGTAAACCAATAAGACGAATTATAAAACTAAAAAGTGATAACATATTGGTCTTCATAAAGTAATTTGATGGAATCTATACTATAAATTCATATCACCCTTGACAAGCTAGCCAGAGCTACTGCTTATTTGTTGGCTTGGCAGAATTCAATGTTGTTTTTTTTAATAATTTCAACAAAAATAAACACTGATATCTAAGCATTTTTCTGTTTTTCTGGATATATATTATTAAAATTCCACAACATTATGGATTTTAAGCATTTTTATTTTTCTATATTTAAATTTTCACGGTTGCATGAAATTATGGGGGGTCAGACAATAATTATTTAATGACAGTAGATATTGAGATTCGAAAGTTAGTTTATAATAATTAAAACAATTGTTAACATCACATCAAAATATACAAAGTAATTATTTTAATTTGATTTAAAGATATCAAGCAATATTTTGTTTTACTTTGCCTATCTGTAAATTGTAGTTATTATTGATGGAGATATTCATTTGTCAATTTGGGTGTGTGCAGCGAAATGGATGCGTACCAACATTTACTGATAAAAATCTAATCCTTCCAAGCCTGCTTATGGGGTATGAAAAACATTTGAAGGGTTTTGTTTGAGTTTCAGTGACACTGTCCGTTGCACAGTGTATTTCAAATAGGTTCAGTAAATAGGTCACTTTTCACATAGGCCTCTTATGCCCTAGGAAAAGTTTTTTGTCAAGTTTCCCACCATTGCAACACTGGAAGCCATTGATGGCAGCAGTAGGTAAAGTATGGAACTGATCACTCCAGCCTATCAGAAATGCTGAGAATAGCAAGATTTTTAACTTGTATCTTGAGAGATTTGACCATGAAGAGTAATGTTAAATTGCAATGGATCAGACTGGACAGAAGTATCTAGTAAGTGTGCTACAAAGATCTGGATGAAGCCAGGTTTTAAATGAAAAAGTTAATAAAGAAATTTCTCTCTGAAAGAAGAGGGAGGAAACAGTGTACTGTAAACACTCAGGAGAGAAATACAAATGGTTCTAGAAAAGTTACAAGGTGAATGAGGTAATATCTTCTATTGGACCAACTTCTGTTGGTGACGGAAACAAGCTTTTTAAGCTGCAGGGAGCTCTTCAGATGTGGGAAAGGTAATCAGAGTGTCATAGCTAAATACCAAGTGGAACAGATTAAGCATAAGAAATTAACACATTGCAAGAGACCATTCAAGATGAAGTGACTATTAACACCTCTGCAGTCACAGGGCAAAGGAGGGTTAGTAGGTTACAAATTATTGTAATGAGCCATGAAACCAGTGGGTCTATTGAGGCCATGTCTACACTAGCACTTACGTCAGCAAAACTTCTGTCGCTGGGGGTGAAAAATTACCCAGGGCTGCCAGGCTCTAGCTCTGTGTTCCACAGTGCCTCACTTCAGTCAGTGGAAGTGCTAGTGAGCATGTGTGCACCACTGACAGAAGGAGCGAGTACGGATGTGAACCACTATTTTAATTACTGTGGTGACTGTACGTCAACTTAAGTCAGCTTAATTTTCTAGTGTAGAGAAGTCCTAAGTCTCTAGCAAAGTTATGAATTTAAGTTCCCAGGTTTGTCATTTGGAGGTGTTGTGCAAGTTTCCTTTGAGGTCAAGTACTAAGAGGCAGATATTGAGTGATCATTTTTTAAAGAGTTTGCCCATAGTGACAGGGTGTTTTTGTTATTTATCGTTTTTCTGTTTGAGTTCTATCGAGAATATAGTAGTTGTCTGGCTTCACCCAAGTCGTCGTTGGGGCGTTTAATGCACTGGATGAGGTACTCTATATGTTGTGATAGGCATTGATAGGACGTATGTATCTTGGAAGGTGTTGGAGGGTATTGATCCACTTAACAGTGGAGATATATCTACAGGCTTTGCATCTGTCACAGCAGGATCTGCTGTCATTTAATTTGTTGTGTCCTGGTCTGTGGGGAACTTGCTTCTAATCGTGAGCTTAGAGAGGTTGGCTGTGGTGGGGGGTTGTTTGAGGCCATAAGAGGGGATCTGGGAAAGATTTCTTTCAGGATGTGATCTCCATCAAGTATGGATTGCAATTGTTTGGTGACACCCCACACAGATTCCAGTATGGAGTGGTAAGTGATAGTTAGGGATGTGTAGTTGGTGGGTTTCTTCCTTTATTGAAGCAGATTTTCTTGGGGTATTTGGATGGCCATTTCCATCATGCAATTTACTTCTCTGATGGAGTGTCTTGGTTTGGTGAAGGCAGTTTTAAGTGTATATCCTGGACTTTCTTCTTGGAGCATATTCTGTGGTGTGTGAGTGGATAACAGATTTCTTGTTGTGTTTGTGGTGGGTACTAGAAATGAAAGTAAGTGTGGTGATCTGTGAGTTTCTTGTATATAGTTGCTGTAGAGTTTCTTTGTTGAAGCTGATTGTGGTGTCCAGGAGGTTGATGCTTGTGAGGGAGTGTTCTAGAGAGTTTAATGGATGCGTGATGGTTCTTTTAGGAGAAATTGTGGGATATACACTTCACCCACTTAAAACTGCCTTCATCAAAAAAGGACACTCCACTGGAGAAGTAGATTGCATCGTGAAATGATCCATCCAAATATCCTGGAAGAATCTGCTTGAATACAGGAAAAAATTCACCGACCGCACACTCCTAGTTCTCACCTACCACACCATACTGCAGTCCATACAGAATATCATCAAACAATTACAAACCATACTGGATGAGTCCTGCATCCTGAAAGAAATCTTTACCATCCCCCCTACTACCTTGTCTTTCTCATGTCCTGGGACCAACATAGCTACAACACTACCAACTAAAGAAGTTGGAAATTCAGGCATGCTATGTTTCATCCTAGAAAAACCTAAGCTATTTTTCTTGGTTGTAGTAATAACAAAGAAGACTTTATGGTGATTTTGAATAGTAAACAAGACATGAACTTGCAAAGTAATACAACAAAGAAAGCCACTCTGAAGTTTGGGCTCATCATTGACTAGGAAGCTCATAGCCCTGATCTACATGGGAGTGAATCGTAACCTTTTAGTATTTGTCCATATTGATACATAGCATGGAAAGAGGATTCCTCCAGAGTATGTAGCCTCAAACTCTGACAGGCTGATATAAGTTGTTCTGTATTTGGCATACAAGTCTTTTATCCAAGCAAGAAAGCAGAATTAATTAGTTTGCGCCTAGGAAGCTGCATGAACCCAAGCACCAGCTGTAAGTATACAGCTGTGTGTTTTTTGAAACAAAGTTAAAAATTTTGGTTTATCAACGTTGTTTTTGTTGGGGAAAAAGTCATGTTTACTCTAAGGTAGATGTTATGTGCTTTTCTACTATGGTTTTTCTTATGTAAAACTACTCTTCCTCTGATATTTTTTTTTCAAACAGTCAAAACTTGTTGTGTGATGTGACAATAGTAGCTGAAGACATGGAAATTACAGCTCATAGAGTCGTGCTAGCCGCTTGCAGTCCTTACTTCCATGCCATGTTTACAGGTACTAAATATTTTTAACACTTGTTACCTTTAACTATTATCAGACTATGCTGAAGTGCACAGGCAAAAAAGTTTTGTTTTGCTATGCTTTATTTATATATTAATAAAACATTGAAATTATAGGAACCTTGTATATTTTGTTAGTTTGTTCTAACTTTAAAGGGGACTGTCAACCTGAAATCCAGTATCTCTGTATAAAGAGAGTTAAAAGTAGGTTTGGGTGATTCTCTAAGTCCTCCTGACAATGCTTGATATTTCTCTCTTGTTTTGTTTATTTTATCTTTCTCTTCCTTTTTCTTTGTGAAAGATGCACACAAACAGGGGAAACAGTAGAAAATGACTATGTAAATTGCTATCACATGTTCAAAGTGAAAAGGTTAGAGGATCTCTTTCTCCTTTAATAGTAATAATCCTGTGTAACAGTGGGTTAAATCACTCTTTTCTGGACTTTAAGTAGATGATGTCCCTTTAACATCTCTTCTTTCCGTTAAGTAAATTCCTCAGTCCCATAGTGTTGTAAGCTGTTAGACATGAACGCTTTCAGTGGTTTTGGCAGCTGGAGTGCATATTTTGGTATTCTTTGGATAACTGAGTGACAGAGATGCTGTTCATTGTTGGCATAACTTTTCCGTGCAGGCTGGATTCTGCCTCTTCTTACTCCATGCTAATAAGTTGCTGTTATATTGTTACAGCAGGCATGTTAGAGGATTTGTAGGTCTAAAGTAGGTTTAGATCCTTAATGCCTCCCAGTGGATTTTGAATGTTGAAGATTTACTTCTTCACAGGCTGTAAATTACTTTGAAACCCTCTCATAGAAGATGCTGTCAAAACGAAAATTATTATTAAATGTGTATTTTATAATTTTATTTTAAAATTGCTTGGCTCTTTCCTCCCACCCTGTGATATACTTTGGTCTTTAATGTTTTCTTATTTTTTCTCGATAACATGGGACATCAGAAATAATCACTGTGATATGTATCTTACAACTTCAGTTACATTCCTGATATGGGGCATGCAGGTAAAGAGTAAAAATAAAATTTTGACAACTAACTTTCAAATTAGGATCAGAAGTTCTAGTTGTATATACAACTGTGTCTTGGGAAACAGGGATCACTTTATTGAGATTAAACTGTAAATGTAGGATAGACCGCATTTGCTTATGATATGGAATTGACTGAAATCTGTCAACATTTTCTTTCTGCTAGGACTGACTCGTCTTCCGTTCTGTTCTTTCTTCTCTCCTTCACCCCACATTTTTGGCTGAATACCCAGTGATGAGCTGCCAAAATATTAACAACCGGTTCCCTCCTCCTCACCTCACGAGGTCATCATACTGCCCCCCACCATGGGACTCCTGCCCCATCCAACCCCCCACGTTCCTTGACAGCCCCCCCCCCCCGGGACCCCTGCGCCATCCACCCCCCTTTCCTGTCCCCTGACTGCCCCCTGTGACCCCATCCAACCCCTTCTCTCATTCCTGATGGCACCCCGAGACCCCTGCCCCATCGAACCACCCCTTCTCTCTGTCCCCTGACTGCCCTCCACTACCCTATCCAACCCCTGCTCCTTCCTGACTGCCCTCCCCCTAGGAATCTTGCCCCTGTTCAGTACCCCTGTTTCCTGCCCTCTGACCGCCCCAACACTAATCCACCCCCCAACTCCCCTGCCTTCTATCCAACACCCCCTCCCTATACCCTGCCCCCTTATCGCGCTACCTGGAGGTCGGGGCTGAGGTCGCGACCGGACCCAGGGGCCTGGCAGGAGGTCAGACCGGAGCTGTGCGGTGCCTGGAGTCGTCCTCCTGCTCGTGCCCCCGCCCCCCTGCCCCAACTCACCTGGGGGAAGCCGCTGCTTCCTTCTCAGCCCTCTCAGGCTTCCCACGCGAACAACTGATTCGTGGGAAACTGGGGAGGGGGAGGAGAAGCTGGAGGAGCATTCAGAAGAGGAGGCAAAGGCGGAGTGAGGTGAGCTGGGGCTAGGGGAAGAGCAGGGAGCTGGTAGAGCTTTTGTTTAAATTTGAAAGCCCTTTTCGAACCACTTGTCCCTGGCGGGACAACTGATTCTAAACGGGCTTCTAAATTTAACAACCAGTTCCTGTGAACCGGTCGGAACCGGCTCCAGCTCACCACTGTGAATACCTACGTAGTGCAACGTAGAAATGACATTTAAGTAATTCTCCAATTATTAATTCTTAAGTGTTCATTTATGGTTGATACACAGATTACCAGTGAAAACAACGAGGAGTCCTTGTGGCGCTTTAGAGACTAGCACATTTATTTGGGCATAAGCTTTTGTGGGCTAAAACCCACTTCATCAGATGCATGGAGTGGAACACACAGTAGGGAGGTATAAATACACAGCATATGAAAAGATGGGAGTTGCCTTACCAAGTGGGAGATCAGTGCTAACGAACCAATTCAGTTTAAGTTGGAAGTAGGCAATTCTCAACAGTTGACAAGGAGTGGAAATCACTTTTTTGTAGTGTTAGATGCCTGTGTAAACAAGGTGGCCCATTTCAAACAGTTGACAAGAAGGTGTGAGTATTTAGCAAGGGGAAATTAGTTTTTGTAAAAACAACGAGGAGTACTTGTGACACCTTAGAGACTAACAAATTGATTTAGTTTCTGTAGTGACCCTCTATAGTGACCAGTCTCTATTCAGGCCTAATTTGATGGTGTCCAACTTTCAAATTAATTCCAGTTATGCAGTTTCTCATTGAAGTCTGTTTTTTTTGTTGAAGAACTGCCACTTTTAAATCTGTTATTGAGTGACCAGGGAGATTGAAATGTTCTCCTACTGGTTTTTGAATGTTATAATTCCTGATATCAGATTTGTGTCCATTTATTCTTTTGTGTAGAGACTGTCCAGTTTGGCCAATATACATAATAGAGAGACATTGCTGGCACATGACGACATATACCACATTGGTAGATGTGCAGGTGAACGAGCCCCTGATGGTGTGGCTGATGTGATTATGATGGTGTCCCTTGAATAGATATGCATACATAGTTGGCACCAGGGTTTGTTGCAGGGTTTGGTTCCTGGGTTAGTGTGTGTGTTGTGTGGTGTGTAGTTACTAATGAGTATTTGCTTCAGGTTGGGGGGGCTGTCTATAAGCAAGGTCTGGCCTGTCTCCCAAGGTCTGTGAATGAGGAATCATCCTTCAGGATAAGTTGTACATCCTTGATGATGGGCTGGAGAGGTTTTAGTTGGGGGCTGTAGGTGACGGCTGGTGGCATTCTGTTACTTTCTTTGTTGGGCCTATCTTTTAGTAGGTGACTTCTGGGTGCCCTTCTGGCTCTGATTACCAGAGAGCATTGATATTTTTATCAGATTAAAAAAAATTATCCTAGTTTTCTGTTAAACTCAAGTGAAAGCAACTTTTTTTATTATGCTTTTTTCCATCTGGTTGATAATGCAGAAATGCAAGCCCTTTAAGTTAGCTGTATTTTAAATGCTGAGTATTATGTCACACATTCAAAATATCTTTATGTAAACAGACTAACCATTTATTCAGTGAATCGGTGTGGTGGGAGTTTTAAACCCAACACCCAGTGTTGCTTCAAGGATTGGCAGACTGTGTGCTACAGGTGCAAATGCTTCCTTCCAATAAGAATCAACCACGCTGCCTATGCTATGTGGCCATTCTCCACTAACAAAGTCCTAAATTTAATCTTTAATTCCTATTTATGTTACACATCTAATAATCGACATTTCTACCTGTTGACCTTCAAATTTCACTCACTTAACTGGTTACAACCAAAGGGAAGAATGGAGGTATTTTCTCCATTCTTTCTCCATCCAGAGTTATAATTGTAATTGCTAACATTTTGAAAGATGTTAAACCTCACACTTTAGGGTTTCCATCAGTCTCTAGCTTCTAGGGATTGGGAGGAGATACAATGTGGAGGACAGATTATCCCACATTTCAGAACGTGAGGTTGCATACACCATCCTCTCAAACATCTGGCACTGGCCACAATCAGAGATACGATACTGGGTTAGATGGACCACAGATTTGATTCAGTCTGGCATTTCCTGTGTTTCCTCTAGATCAAGAGTTCTCAACCATTTTCTTTGAGCCCCCTCCTCCCCCAACATGCTATATAAACTTCATGCCCCACCTGTGCCACAACTGTTTTTCTGCATGTGAAAGCCAGGGCCGCCGTTAAGGGGTAGCAAGCAGTGCAGTTGTCCAGGGCCATTTGCCACAGGGGACTCTGCAAAGCTGAGTTGCTCAGGATTCAACTTCAGCCCTGGGTGGCAGGGCTCGGACCCCCAGAGCTTCAACACCATGCGGTAGGGCTTCGGCTTTCTGCCCTGAGCCCCAGCAAGTCTAATGCTGGCCCTGCTTGGTGGACCCCCTGAAATCTGCTCACGGCCCCCTAGGGGGCCCCAGACCGCTGGTTGAGAACCACTGCTCTAGAACCTAAATTCTAACAGAGAAACTCAAGAAAAGAGGCAAGAATGGAGAAGCTTCACCCTTCCTAGCCCTGGTATGTCCCCCTCATCCAAAGATAGAACCTATATGAGTTGCAGAAGCAAGGAGCCCTGATAGAGACTGTCAGATTCTATGGTGATAGGAGCCACATAAGTACCTTAGATAGCCTTTTAGTAACTTCAGATAATCTGAGTTAATCTACCTTTAGGCTATGTCTACTCTGTGCACCTTACAACAGCTGTTGTAAGGTGTGCTGTATGGCTGCTCTTTATTGCTGAAAGAGAGTTATTCCAGTGACAAAAATAAAACCATCCTTAACAAGGGACAGTAGTTTCATTGACAGTAGTGCAGCTCCTGGTGATTAAATTAATCAGACTGCAAAATTGTATTGCAGGTGAAATGAGTGAGAGTCGAGCAAAGAGAGTTCGAATAAAGGAAGTGGATGGCTGGACGCTGAGAATGCTTATTGATTATGCTTACACTGCTGAAATTCAGGTTACAGAAGAAAATGTACAGGTAAGAGAGTAAAACCTTCTAATAACTGTGGTGTTTCTGTGGTGTCTGACATTTTTGCTCTTGCAAAATAAGGTGTTTTTTTTTTCTTATACTTGCAAAGATAATAGGATTTACTGCTAGAATCTTAACCTTAAGAAAGAGAGAAAAATATTAGAAAGAAATTGTATGATCACAGAATTCTCCTTTTTTCTTAAGTGCAAAATCAGGCTCCCCAAGACACTGATTACCTACATTCATGTGCTGCAAAGAAAACACCAGTCACTACTTTGTAGTTTCTCACAAATGATAGATTGACAGTAATCTTGCTGTCTAGTAGAGTAAGTATCAGCAAGCCCTTAAATAAATAAAGGGATTTTGTACTAAAATCATGTAACTTTTCTAGTGAAAGTCAAGTGTGTGTGTGTGTGCGCGCGCGCTCTGAAATGTGACTGTTCCCTGCTTGAGAAAGCCCCATTACTGCAAAGTGAAGACCTCTATTCACAGTATAACTACACCAGCTAGAAGATCCTCTGCACTACTAATGTGCTTCTGTGCTGATGTGGAAATTTCCCTACCTTTGTGATGGAAGGGTAGTTCATGCTCCCAAGGCTAGTACTCGCACATCCTGTACTCTGGGCCTAATCCAAATATCACTGAAGTCGGTGGAAAGATTTCAGTGGGCTTTGAATAATACCATTAGCGCAGTAAACTGGGGGGTATCCCCCACACTCCTCAGTTTGCTGCTAGTGTTCTATCTGCAAGGCTACCTTTGAGTTTTCACTCTGATAGTGCTAGTTTGTACTGAGTTTTGTCCCCCTTTGTATTAAAATTTAGTTTATTGAACATTTCCTTTACGTTAGTCCACTAAGTCACCTACTACCACTTGGTCCGAGCTTATATGTTCTCACTTTGTCAGTGGCTTACTAAGTCTGGCTTTTTTCATCTTAAGGATGGACTCTTGCTAGTTAGCTCTATATTTTTATCAATCAGTATTTAGCTCAAGGACTTCGCCCATCCCACTCACTCAATCAGCTGATCTTACCTATGACTCATTCATGGCAGACACATTTCAAAGAGATTAGAAATGTCACGTGAAAGAATCTAATCAACAATGAAAAATACAGATTAAAATTTAGCTTTTACAGATTTAGCCCTTCCCTCTTCTTTTGCTTCTGCTGCCTTAAGATCGGAAGTAGCTATTCTGGAGAGTTAATGCTGGTTGCTTATTAAGAGGTGCTGTTTGGTAAGCTGTATTATTTAGGTCTCCAGTTATTCTTGTTACCTTCTGCCTTTGTTTCACCACTCCCCCTTTTTCTTCCTCTGAGCATTTGGTCACTAGCCATTCACACACAGTAAATCCTGAGGGGAAAAAAATTGTGTTATATGCACCACATACTTGCGCTTCAATCTTTCAGCCAGAACTGAACAGTTTACTGCTGGGCATTGGGCTGAGATTATCATCTCTTTCTTGGCCACAGAATAGCCATCAGTTGGAGTCACTACTGGTCTTAGCCAGTTTGAATCAGTGACCTGGAAGTGATAGACTTCATACTGCATTTTACAAATCATAATAAATGTTCCATTACCAGCCCCTGCAGCAATCTAGGCCATGTATGTTCCCATTCTGAAATGGTAACTTCACATCTTACTACCTAGTTTGGATATTGTTGGCTTGTGGTGTTACTGTCTGAGGGCTTTGTCAGCCACATAATAAGTCTTTGATGAGGCTGTGCTGTATCCTGCCAAACTAGCAATGGTACAGACCTCTTAATCTCATTGTGGAGAGCTCTTGCACTATCAAAAATGACAGAGATTACGTTAATACTCTTCTCACGTGTTCATGGCAGCTCCTTTTTGCCCATTCAGGAAAAGTCTGATTCTGAGGGGCAAAGCTTCTCCATATATAGCTTGATGACTACTTGTTCAGGGGACTGGACTTGATGACTTCTCAAGATCCCTTCCAACCTTGTGTTTCTATGAGTCTATATCTTTCTAACCTTCAGTACATAACATTAGGATGAATGGCCAAACTTCAATTAAAAATGAAGTTCTTCTGGTAAGGTCTTTTGTTTAGAGTTTTCTTTCTGACTCTGCAAGCAGCCTTGTGTGTTTTGGATGCTAGTTCTGTCTGAGAGGACATATTTTAGTCTGATGTTGACAGTGGTGGCTTCCTCTTTTGTGTTTATGGGCATGAGAAGTAAAATTCCTGTATCTTAGTAGTAGTATGAGGGATGTTAAAGACCAGATATCCACAGGTTTAATGCTTCTGAGTCTGATGCAGCTTTCATTTTCACAGCTCCAGATTACCTGGCTGTTTGAAGATGAATCTAATGATGTTGGGGTTGGTAATTTATATAATGTGACTTGGTGAGTGATCTTACAGTTTGTAGTTACTTGTATATTGAAAAGACAGTCTAGCTTGATTCGGACTAGATCTACTGAAATAAGAGTTGCACTTTTGAATGTCATCACGTGCATTTGTGTCATGGAACTGTCTATAAACGGAAATATATTTCTCTGTCACCCTCACGTTTATTTTAGCTAAAAATCTATTTTATTTGTATTCTGCTAATACTCACATTAAGTGCTGTCCAAATACATGTGCAGTCCCTGCCCCAGAGATTTAAAAGCTAAGATGAAAAAAGGCTGCCCTGAATCTTTTGGAAGGATAATCCAGTGGTTACATCCCTAACCTAGGCAGTGGGAGATTGAGCATTCAATTCCTGCTCTGTTGCAGGCATCTGTGTGACCTTGGGGCAGTCTTAGTCATTCTGTGCCTCAGTTCCCTGCCTGTAAAATTGGGCAAATAGCACAGAGGTCTTGTGACGGTAAACACCTTAATTATTGTGAGATACTCATGTATCATGATCATGGGGGTTGTAAAATACGTAAGATATAATATAGTAGATCCTGTTACACTGTGTCTGCAGACTGATTTACTGACCACCTGTGAGGCTCCTACTTACAGGTAGCTTCTTATGATATTTACATGTAATATATTTAATAGGACTGGAAGTGCTATGGTCAGTATATTTAGATCACATGTTAGGAAACTTAGTCTACTAAATGAGCAAATCTATTAAATGAGCAAATATTCAAAAAGCGTGTGGTTTTGCAGTTTCAGTGCAGAGTAGCTACACACAACTGCACTAATGTGGTTATGCTATGCACATGTGCAAATAATTATAGATTAATAGCAGAAGGACCATTCTATATATACTATTGTTATGCTGACTGACTGTCCTCTCAGTCCATCTGTTAACAGGAAAATGAGTTTGAGCTTCTTCCTTAATTTGCTTTGGCAAGTAGAAAAAAGTTGATAGCTGTTACATGAACATGATGTATTTTCCATTTGAAACAAACGTACTGAGTTTTACTTGTTTTTTCAAATTGGTACAAAATACTACAATGGAGTTATTGTAGTGTAGTGGTCTTTTGGGTCTGGATAAACAGTGTGAGCTGGTATTAAGTCACTATTAAGTTAGTTTTAACTAGCTATTCATATATATTGTGCTAAACTGCCTTGTTTACTTTGACTTAGAGATGGTCATGAGCAAGAGATCCCTTTATTAAAAATTCTGTATAAGAATTACTTGTGTTTTAGGCTTTGTTAAAGAGCATTTGCCTGGTTTTTAGAAAAATCTTTTTGTGAGAAAATGCTCCTTTAAAGGTCAGACTTGGTAATTAAGTGAACCAAAAAAGGATCAGCTTATTTTCCTGTAAAATGTGGAAACTGAACACCTGTAGGCTTGCATTGCTGGTGGATTGAAGAAACTAGTAAAACAGGTACATTTTGTACACTTGTTCATAGACTGTTTCCTGCATGCAAATGTGAGACTTCATTTGCCTTCCTAAATTTCCTCTGGTAAACTCAGGGCATGTCTACACTTACCGGTAGATCGGCACTGCTGCAGTCAATGCAGCGAGTGTTGATTTAGCGCAGGGGTGGCCAACCTGAACCTGAGAGGGAGGCATAATTTACCAATGTACATTGTCAGAGAGCCACAGTAATGCATCAGCAGCCCCCCATCAACTCCTCCACCCCGCTCCCAGCGCCTCCCACCCACTGGCAGCCCTGCCAATCAGCACCTCCCCGCACTTCCCGATCAGCTGTTTCGTGGCATGCAGGAGGTTTTGGGGGGCTAGGGGGAAAGGGGAAGAGCGAAGGCATGGCAGGCTGAGGGGAGGAGGTGGGAAGGGGTGGAGTAGGGGCAGGGCCTGTAGCAGAGCCTGGGGTTGAGCAGTGAGCACCCCCCAGCACACTGGAAAGTTGGCGCCTGTAGCTCCAGCCCTGGAGTCGAGGCCCATACAAGGAGTTGCATATTAACTTCTGAAGAGCAGCATGTGGCTCTGGAGCCACAGGTTGGACACCCCTGATTTAGCAGGTCTGGTGAAGACACGCTAAATTGATAGGAGAGCACTCTCCCATCAATTTGTGTACTCCACCTCCACGAGGAGCGTAAGAGAAGTCAACGGGAGATGCTTTCTCATCAACACAGTGCATTGTAGCCACCGCAGTAAGTGGATCTAACAACGGCAACTTCAGTTCATATAACTGAAGTTGCATAACTTAGATCGATTTACTGTGCTAGTGTAGACCTATCCTCACTTAGTAAGTTAAAGGTAAAAGATGGCTCTTGCTTAGGTTTTTCTTAGTCTCGTATTTTAACATCAATGGTAGATCTAATTTAATGTTAAAATGTTATTTGACAAATTCAAGAGTGAAACAGAAACAAGAAATGAATCATGAAATGATAGTTCATGATTCTAAGAAATGGTAGGAGGGAAAACAGCACAGAGAAGATAATGGATTTCAAGAAGGCAGTAGGTAGGTAAGATCCTAAGGGGAGCAAGTTTAAGGGGAAAAACAGTTCAAGAGAATTGCCAGTTTTCAACAAGACATTGTTAAGGACATGAGCAAACTATCCCATTGCTTAGGAAAGATAGGAAATGTGGCAAGAGACCACCCTGGCTTAACCAGGAGAGATTCAATGATCTGAAACTAAAAAAGAGTCCTACAAAAAATGGAAATTAGGTCAACTTACCAAGGATAAATATAAACAAACAATGAAAGCATGTAGGGACAAAATTTGGAAGACCAAGGCACAAAATGCAATTAGACTATCTAGAGACAAAAGGGGTAACAAGAAAACATTCAACAGATACATTAGAGGCAAGAGGAACACCAAGAACATGGTAGGCCCATTATTCAGTGAGAGTAGAAAAACAATAACAGAAAATGTGGAAAAGGCAGAAGTGCTGAACAACTTTTTTGTTTCTGTTTGCTCCTAACCTTTTTGGTGAAATGAGACATCTAATATAGTGAACACAAATGAAAAGGAGGCAGGATCAGAGGCTAAAATTATGGAAAGAACACATTAAAAATTACTTAGACAAGTTCATAGAATCATAGAATATCAGGGTTGGAAGGGACCTCAGGAGGTCATCTAGTCCAAACTCCTTCTCAAAGCAGGACCAATTCCCAACTAAATCATCTCAGCCAGGGCTTTGTCAAGCCTGATCTTAAAAACCTCTAAGGAAGAGGATTCCACCACCTCCCTAGGTAACCTGTTCCAGTGTTTCACCAGCCTCCTTGTGAAAATGTTTTTCCTAATATCCAACCTAAACCTCCCCCACTGCAGCTTGAGACCATTGCTCCTTGTTCAGTCATCTGGTACCACTGAGAACAGTCTAGATCCATCCTCTTTCAAACCCCCTTTCAGATGGTTGAAAGCAGCTATCAAATCCCCCTTCATTCTTCTCTTCTGCAGATTAAACAATCCCAGTTCCATCAGCCTCTTCTCATAAGTCGTGCTTCAGCCCCCTAATCATTTTTGTTGCCCTCCACTGGACTCTTTCCAATTTTTCTACATCCTTCTTGTAGTGTGGGGCCCAAAACTGGACCCACTACTCCAGATGAGGCCTCACCAATGTCGAACAGAGGGGAATGATCACCTCCCTCGATCTGCTGGCAATGCCCCTACTTATACAGCCCAAAATGCCATTAACCGCCTTGTCAACTAGGGCACTCTGTTGACTCATATCCAGCTTTTCAGCCACTGTAACCCCAGGTCCTTTTCTGAAGAACTATTGCTTAGCCATTCGGTCCCTAGTCTGTAGCAGTGCAATTTAGATGTCTTCAAGTCACCAAGGCCTTTTGAAATACATTCTAGAATACTCAAGAAGCTGACTGAGGAGCTATCTGAGCCATTAGTAGGGCTGTCAATTAATTGCAGTTTTAATCACACTGATAATAGAATACCAGTTGAAATTTATTAAATATTTTCAATGTTTTTCTTCATTTTCATATATATTGTATTCTGTGTTGAAATTGAAATCAGTGTATATTATTTTTATTACAAATATTTGCATTGTAAACATGATAAACAAAAGAAAGTGTTTTTCAATTCACTTCATACAAGTACTGTAGTGCAATCTTGTCGTAGAAGTGCAACTTACAAATACAGATTTTTTTTGTTATATAACTGAAACAATACAATATAAAACTTTAGAGCTTACAAATTCACTCAGTCTTACTTCTTGTTCAGCCAATCGCTAAGACAAACAAGTTTGTTTACATTTATAGAGATAATACTATCCTCTTATTTACAGTCTCACCAGAAAACGAGAGCAGGCATTTGCATGGCACTTTTGTAGGTATTTACGTGTCAGATATGCTAAATATACGTATGCCCCTTCATGCTTCGGCCGCCATTCCAGAGTACATGCCTCCATGGTGATGACGCTCATTTAAAAAAATAATGCGTTAATTAAATTTGTGGCTCAACTCCTTGGGAGAGAATTGTATATCCTCTCCTCTGTTTTACCGCATTCTGCCATATATGTCATGTTATAGCAGTCTCAGATGATGACCCAACAAATGTTGTTCGTTTTAAGAACACCTTCACTACAGTTTTGACAAAACATGGAGAAAGTACAATGTGAGATTTCTAAAGATAGCTACAACACTTGACCCAGGGTTTAAGAATCTGAAATGCCTTTCAAAATCTGAGAGGGACGAGGTGTGGAATATGCTTTCAGAAGTCTTAGAAAAGCAACACTCTGATGTGGAAACTACAGAACCCAAACCACCAAAAAGAAAATCAACCTTGTGCTGGTGACATCTGACTCGGATGATGAAAATGAACATGTGTTGGTCTGCACTGCTTTGGATTGTTATCGAGCAGAACCCGTCATCAGCATGGATGCATGTCCCCTGGAATGGTGGTTGAAGCATGAAGGGACATATGAATCTTTAATGTATCTGTCACGTAAATATCTTGAGACGCTGACTACTACAATGCCATGCAAACACCTGTTCTCACTTTCTGGTGAGGTTTTAAACAAGTGGGCAGCATTTATTTTCTGCAAATGTAAACAGACTTTTTTGTCTGAGCGATTGGCTGAACAGGAAGTAAGATTGAGTGGACTTGCAGGCTCTAAAATTTTACAATTTTTTAAATTTTTGTATGAAGTTTTTTTGTACATAATTCTACATTTGTAAGTTTCTTTCATGATAGAGTAACTTTCATGATAGAGATTGCAGCACTTGTATCAGGTGAATTGAAAAAACTATTTCTTTTGTCCTTACAGTGTAAATACTTGTAATCAAAAATAAATATAAAGTGAGCACTGTACAGTTTGTATTCTGTGTTGTAATTGAAATCAATATATTTGAAAATGTAGAAAACATCCAAAAATATTAAAAAAAAAATTAAAAAATCACACTGCTAAACAATAATAGAATACCATTATTTAATCACTTGACAGTCCTAGCCATTAGCGATTATCTTTGAAAAGTCATGGAAAACGGGATTGATTCCAGAGGACTGGAAAAGGGCAAATATAGTGACAATCTATAAAAAGAGGAATAAGGACAACCCAGGGAATTACAGACCAATCAACTTAACTTTAGTATCCAGAAAGATAATAGAGCAATCATTTTGAAAACACCAGAAGATAAGGTGATAAGTAACAGTCAGCATGGATCTGTCAAGAACAAATCATGTCAAACCAGGTAACAAGCCTAGTGGATAGAGTAGGAATGGTAAATGTGGTATATCCTGACTTCAGTAAGGCCTTTGATACTGTTTCTCATAACCCTCTTATAAACAAATTAGGGAAGTGCAGCCTAGATGGAGCTACTGTAAGGTGGGTGCATAACTGGTTATAAAACCATTCCCAGAGAGTAGTTATCAATGGTTCACAGTCAAGCTGGAAGAATATATTGAGTTGTGTCCCGCAGGTATCAGTCCTGGCTCCAGTACTGTTCAATATCTTCATCAGTAGTTTGTATAATGGCATAGAGAATACACTTGTAAAGCTTGTGAATGATACCAAGCTGGGATGGGTTGCAAGTGCTCTGGAGGATAGGATTAAAACTCAAAATGATCTGGACAAACTGGAGAAATGGTCTGAAGTATAGAGCATGAAATTCAATAAGGACAAATATGAAGGATTCCACTTTGAAAGGAAAAATCGATTGCACACATACAAATTGAGAAATGACTGCCTGGGAAATAGTGCTGCGAAAGAGGATATGGGGGTCATAGTGGACTACGAAGCTAAATATGCGTCAACACTAGGGCTTAATGATTAATTGCAGTCAACTCGTGATTACTTAAAAAAATTAATCACGATTAATTGCACTGTTAAATAATAGAATACAAATTGAAATATATTAAATATTTTTGGATGTTTTTCTACATTCTCAAATATATTGATTTCTGTTACAAAACAGAATACGAAGTGTACAGTGCTTACTTTATGTTCTTTTTTATTACAAATATTTGCACTGTAAAAATGACAAAATAAATAGTATTTTTCAATTTGCCTCATACAGGTACTGTAGTGCAATCTCTTTATTGTGAAAGTGTAACTTACAAACATAGATTTTTGTTTGTTTGTTACATAACTGCACTCAAAAACAAAACAACGTAAAACTTTAGAGCCTACATGTCCACTCAGTCCTACTTCCTGTTCAGCCAGTCACTAAGACAAACAAGTTTGTTTACATTTACAGGAGATACTGTTGCCTGCTTCTTATTTACAGACTCACCTGAGAACAGGCATTCGCAGGGCACTTTTGCTGATGTTACAAGGTATTTATGTGCCGGATATGCTAAACATTCATATGCCCCTTCATGCTTCAGCCACCTTTCCAGAGGACATGTTTCCATGTCTGGAATGGTCTACATAATACTGGACTAGATAACCTTTCAAGGTCCCTTCTATTCCCACGATTCTGTGCTGCTGATGATCCTTAAAAAATGCATTAATTAAATTTGTTATTGAACTCCTTTGATGGAGAATTGTCCTCTCGAATGGTGTTGAAGCATGAAGGGACATATAAATCTTTAGCTCAGCTGGCACATAGATATCTTGCGACACTGGCTACAACAGTGCCATGTGAACGCCTGTTCTCACTTTCAGGTGACAGTCTCAACAAGAAGTGTTCAGCATTATCTCCTGAAAATTGTAACCAGAGTTATTTGTCTGAGCAATTGGCTGAAGTAGGACTGAGTGAAGTTGTAGGCTCTAAAGTTTAACATTATTTCATTATTGAATGCTGTTACTTTTTGTACATAATTCTACATTTGTAAGTTCAACTCTTGTGATAAAGAGATTGCACTACATTATTTGTATTAGGTGAATTGAAAAATACTATTTTTTTACAGTGCAAATTTTTGTAATAAAAATAGTGAGCAGTTTACACTTTGTATTGTGTTTGTAATTGAAATGAATATATATTTGAAAATGTAGAAAACATCCAAAAAGATTTAAATAAATGGTATTCTATTGTTTAACAGCACAATTAATCACAATTAATTTTTTTAATCGTTTGACAGCGCTTGTCAACACTAACAGAAAAAAAACAAACATCTTTCTGGGATGTATTAGCGGGCGTGTTGTAAGTAAGACAGAAGAAGCAATTCTTCTGCTCTACTTTGTGCTGATAAGCCTCAGCTGGAGTATATGTTGGCCACAGGGTACAAGAGCTGGTAGTCATAGGACAAAGATTTTGAGGAAGACCTAGGAAAAAGACTGTTCAAGATGCTGAAGGATGATATGAAGAAAATTGTTGTCAACTTAGAATATATGCTTGACAAGAATTTTTAGAGAAAAACAGAGAGCCACTCGTACCAAATGATGGGACAAGGCAAAGAAGACGATTATGTGAGCAGGAGATACATAGAAATGAAGAACACAACTTTCATGGTGCTTAGAATGAGTCGCTCTTTTGTTATGCATCTCCTAATAGCCGTCACTATGTATCAGGTTATTCTAGCACTAGTTATTCATAACCAGCTTCTTTCTCCACATGTTCAACTTTCTGAATGTTCTTTTTTAATACCAGGAAATTAAATATCAAACTGTTATTGAAGTATTAAGGTTACATGTTATAAGACAGGGAATACAAAAGTTAAATGTTCTCAAAGAAATTAACTTTCTCACATCCAATTTTTCAATTTCCAGATTATTAAATATGTACCTAAATACTTAGTGTGTGGTGTAGGAGAGTTAGTTACTATAAGAAGCTTATGAGTAACTAACTCACCCACACTGTAGCATATGCATTTAGGTACATATTTAGTCAGGCCTGTACCTAATGAACTCTTGAGCATGGAGGAATCGGGACAGGAACTCAGGGAGGTGGTCTTGGACACAGCCAGGGACTACTCCTAGGGTTTGTTTTCTTTCCCCAAAGCCTTATCTGCCACTTTGTAGGAAGGGGCTGTAGGGTAAGTGGTATATGGACACACAGACTCGGACCAATTGGCAAACATGCTGTACTGCTTTATGATTAATTTTCAAGCAGCAGACACAATGCTAGAAGAAAGATTGAGGAGTACTTGTGGCACCTTAGAGACTAACAAATTTGAGCATAAGCTTTCATGGGCTAAAACCCACTTCATCGGATGCACGCAGTGGAAAATACAGTAGGAAGATATATAGATATACACACACATGACATGAAAAAAATGGGTGTTGCCATACTAACTATAACGAGATAAGAGAATATGCTAGAACAGAGAATCTCAAATGTTGAGTGATCACAAATATGTATTCCTGTTTTGATCATTGGAAGATACTGTAGGGTACAGCCTGCACAAATCACACAACTGAGACTTTGTAACTTTATTTAAAATTACTGTAGACAATGTGAACAAGCACATGTATACATAAAAAGTATATCTTTGACTTTTGCTTTGTAACCCTCGCCCCTCATCCTTCCATCTGCCTCAGAGTAGGGTCCTGTCCTCTCTTGATTGCCTCAAGTACCAGGTTTGCTGTGTAACCATGACACCAAAACCCACCACATGGTCACTACACAGCATTCCATCATGATCATCAACTTCATCAAGATGACCTCTAAGTGGAGCTGAATTATCTGTACTCTCCAAGGGACTGAACTTCTCTGCCACCAGAGAACCTGATCCTATACTAATATGGAGAACTAAAAACTCTTTTGCCAACTCTGCCTCAAATAATTCTTTCACAATAGAAATGACACCACCACCCACTTCCCCACTGACAGTCATAAGAAAAAAGAATCGTGTCACTGGATACCACACAGCAGATGAAACTACTTACTTGATCTTATACTGACTGCTTAAGGAAAAAAAATTGATTGTAAAATCTTTAACAAACATCACATCCATCACAATATCTCCACTGCTAAGAGAACAGCATATTCAAACTACTCACTGCACACAGAGCCAGTTTCCTCCAGGACACAACTGACTTATTTCTGAAAGTCTGCAACATTAACAATTTCCTTCAGAACACCATCAGTGCCATCATGGATATTGCCTCCCTATATATCAACATACCTCACAATGATAGAATTGCTGCTTGCCTCAAATATCTACAAGACAATGGACAACACTCAGGGATATCAATCCCAAGCACATTGCCAAACTCATCCATTTCATCCTCACCCATAACAATTTTACATTCAACAAACACTTTGTCCAAGCCATAGGAACAGCCAGGGATGCTAGAATGGCTTCCCAATACCTCAGCCTCTTCACGGGCTATGTTGAGGAAGAATTTTTGGAAAAATATATATCAAGTAATTTGATTCTGTGATGCAGAAGGAGGACCTAAACTGTCTCTTTTAGATTTCCATTAGAATGTCTACCACCACCACTCATCCATCAAACTTTGTTGAGAACAGGCCCATACATTAGGATCAGCTTCAACAATGCAACCCTACAGACAACTATGTACAAAAACCCACGGATCACCACACTTACCTCCACAGATCCCAAACACACCAAGAAATATTATCTACAGCGAGGCACTAGGGTACCACAGAATATGCTTCAAGGAGGAAGTCCAGGATAAACACCTTAATATACTTAAAACCAACATTCACAACAAGGAGATTCCACCAGAGAAGTAGATTTCATCATGGGAATGGACCACCCAAATACCCGGGGAGAATCTGCTTCAGTAGAGGAAAACTAGATACCATATTGGAACCCATACAGGATATCATCAGACAGTTGCAACCCATATTTGATTGGGACCACATCCTGAAGGAAATCTTTCCCAAACCTCCTCTTTTGGGCTTCAAACAACCCACCAACCTATCCAAGATCATCATCAGAAGCAAGCTCCCCATAGACCAGGACATGCCAATCCAAATGACACCACACCCTGCTATAACAGATGCAAAACCTGTAGACACATCTCCACTGCTAAGATGATCGATACCCTGCCCCTACACACATACCTTACAAAATCTATGGGTCCTGTCAATGCCTATCACAATAGTTGGAGTCCCTCTTCCAGTACATCAGATGCCCCAACAACAGCTACTTGGGTGAAACTAGGCAATCACTATGTTTTTGAATGAACTCACTTGGAAAAATGATAAATGAGAAAAACACCCTATCACCTGTGGACAAACACTTTTTTCACACGACAAGGAGGGAGACTTTCCTGTGCTTTCAGTGCTCCCAGTGCTGATGCCCAGCAAGCATAGATGAGAAAGAAGCTGCCCAAGACTATTGGCTGGTCTACGCTACCACTCATGTCGATATAACTTACATCGTTCAGGAGTGTGAAAAAGCTATCCCCCACCGAGTGACACAAGTTGCAGTGACCTAAGTGCTGTCTACACTGGTGCTATGTCGGCAGGAGACGCTCGTGGAGGTGGAGTAATTATACCGACGGGAGCGCGCTCGCAGCTGTGCTAATATAGTGCTTGTAGTGTAAACTAGCCCTATGTCTGTGCTACAATGGCACAGCTTTGGTGCTGCAGCTGAGCCACTGTAGCTTAGATGCTTCCTACATGTGTGGAAGGGGTTTTCCTGTTGATGTAGGTAATCCACCTCTCTGAGGCAGTAGCTAGGTTGATGGAAGAATTCTTCCGTCAATCTAACTGTGTCAACAGTGGGGGTTAGGTTGGCCTAAGTTTTAGGAATAGACCAGGCCTAAGGAGGTGAGGAACAGAAGGGCTTAGGGGGAATAGAAGGGAGAACAAGGATACACTGGGAGGCAAAAGGAACAGAGAGGAATAGAAGCAGGGTTGGCAAGGTCAGAAAGGGGTTAGGATTGGGGCGGAAGAGGCCATATAGGTCTATAATCAGTCACTGTAACGTTCCATTCAGAACCTGACCTAGAAGTCAGAATTCCTGAGCCTCAACATTCCTTTCCTTTACTATCAGCAAATAGCTCTGACACTGACTGGCAAAATCTGTGCTTCATCTCTCTCTAGCAGCTTGTCCACATAGAGTAGGCATGGGCAAACTAGGGGACCATCCTGCCCCTCTCTCTCCTCCACCCCCCCCCCCCCCGCGACCGAGGAGCCTAGTCCCCTCCCCCACTGACCTGGCAGCCATGCCATCACTCAGGCTGCACTCTGGCCTGCCGCTCCTGCTGGGCAGCTTGGGGAGCACAGCTTGCTCTGGCAGGGTGTCGTGGCTGCGAGTTCCTGCTGCTGGCAAGGGGGCGGGGAGCGGGGGGACTGGGTGAGGGAGCGGAGAGTTCTGGGGGGGCAGTCGGGGTGGGAAGTGGGAGGGTGCAGATGGGGGGCAGGGGCCAGGCAGGGGCACAGCCTTCCCTACCCGGCCCTCCATACAGTTGCGCAACCCCAATGTGGCCCTCAGGCCAAAAAGTTTGCCCACCCCTGACATAGAGAGTGACTGACTACTGCTGCTGTCAGTTACTTTGTTAGCTCAAGGGACAGAGGTTTAAGTTGTGAATCTGAAAGTTGTAAACCTCCTGATGAAACATGTCATGTGGGAGTCAGTGTGATGTCACATGATAGAATTTCTGGGTTTTTTTTAGTTCGCTATTTAAAAAAAAACCTTAAGAAATAACATGCAAAAAACTGTATTAAAAGAACACTAAGGTTCAAACATTAAAAATGTAGATGCCTGAATTAGTGGTTGCTTGTGTAACCTTAATTTGGCCCTTTTGTGTGTATGTATTAAATACACAATCATAAACTGTAATTCCCACAGGATCCTTGTCTCACTGAGTTCTTAGGATGGATGAAGCTCACTGAAAGGGTAGCAGTTCAATATAACTTTTCAACCTCATCATTCATTGTGTAGCCCCAGGCCTTATTTATCCAATATCATCCAAATCCTGTACTGACTACAGGTAACTTCCTTGCGCTCGGAACAGTAATGTTGAAGTGCTTCACAAGCTTTAACAAATGTATCTTCACAACACGTTTGTGAGGTGCTAAGCACATTTTATGCACTAGGATCGGAGGCCCAGGTTAAGACAGAAATTATCAAGTATAGGCATGCACCTTGAGATACTATCACAGTGCTTAACATTTCTATAGCATTTCATGGATTCAGAGCACAGTAGTTCTCCTGAGACCTGGTCAAAACTTGGAATTTCTGTTCTGCAGGAAATTCTGACATTTAAAAAATTTTTCATTCTGAACCACAAGAAGTAAAAATTCGCAATTTTCCTTGAAACTGAATTTTCCCCCAAATGAATTTGAGGTCAACTGAAACGTTTCACTTTGATTTTGACTTTGATTTTACATTTTTTATTTTAGTTGGTAACTGGTTTTGAAAATGATGTTCTAATTGGTAATTGGTTTAGTAGTAGTAGGTATTGATTTGGTAATTAGTTTTATTTGCTTGGTTGATATACTAACTGGTCATTTGTAATTGTCCTTATTGGCATAATATAAAAAATAAAATGAAAAAATTACAATCTGGTGCATGATTTTTCCCAGTGCTAAGTTTGTGCATATATGAAAGTGAAAGATTAGGCATATGCGTATATATCTCATAACACTTGGCCTAAATGTTTTGTCATTTGCTCCTTCATTGATAACTAGTAAAGACTGTTTCTATAAATAGATGGTGCAGTGTCAAGAGGATACTGGGCAGGTCCCCATTACAGGACCAATCAATTATAGTTATGCAGTTCGTTGAAGACAAAGGGTATTCAGGTATAAGGGAAAGTATAATTTGGCTTTGACAAAATCTTTGGTAGTGATGCAGAAGGAAACATCCTCAATTAACTTTCATGTCCCAGGTTGACTTTGCAGAAGTGATGATTTAAAAAAAAAAGAAAAGAAAAAGAAATCTTCCATTTGTTTGTAAAACTGACCACAGTTGCTCAGTGAGAAGCAATAAACATGGAAATCAGCAATGCCAGTTCTAGTTACTTTTCAAAGTAACACATTCACCATGTTCTTTCTCATTCTCTGGAATTGGACTTATGCTGCTGTACACTTGATATGTCCTTAAATCAGTGATTACATTTATTTATTTATTTTTTTTGGAAAAGTTGATTTACACCCCAGGGAATCATTTGCATATACTACCACAGTGTTTTGTATAATGCGATATCTATCGGAGAACTACTCTCACAGCATTTTTGGTCACAGATTGGAATCCAAACAATTTTTAATATGACTGCAGCAGTTCACTTTTCCTGGTGAGTTTCTCTAACCCATGAAGGATTTCAAAGATGACTTGCTATTAAGTAAAGTGATTACTGCAGAGCGTATCAATTCACGTTTTTTCAGAAAGCACTGCTTGGAGTCCAAGAACTTAGTTGCTCTGTTTAAAAAAGGTTGGCAAATGACAATGAAGCAATTTTAATGTTTTAATTTAAATAGCAGCGATGAAGATATAAGGATCTTTTGTGCTAAAATATGTTAATTTTTACTTTCTGTGATTTTAGGTTTAACTGGCCAAAAAAACTCTCAGCTAAATATCTGGTACAGCATGTAATATTTTTAATGAACTGTTTGGCCAAATGTTCACTAAACCATACAGAATGTTTCAAGCTGTTACACTCTTGTTTATCTGCACTGATAGGGAGTTCTAACACACAAATAAAATTCTGCTTTAAGCTTAGCAGTCTGGACAGTTTTGACTGGCGATATTGGTGAATCAGTCAGCTTTACATTTTAAGTTTACATAACTTCAGATATTTGAATTACCAAAATTGGCCAATTTCATAGCACCTATGAAAGTGATCTTGCACCAGTTTCCCTGTGCATTTCACCATGATCTAGCGTAAATAGAATCTGCTAGTGGTTTGGCAGATGTTAAGACTTGCTAAGTGTTATGCATGTTGCATGACACTCACATCTGCCTTGTCATACCTGCCCACATATCAGGTAAAATATCCTGCATAATGACTCATACCCCTCCCCCCCATCACTAAAATTAAAAATCTTTAGCCTAGGTGTAAAGAGTTTGGGAGCTAGGAGACATGAATTTTGATCGTCCATATTCCATTGGCTGCTATTAATATTTATGAGCAATTCCAAATGCTTAGATAGTGGCCAAGCCCTCATTTCTATCTTGGGAGGCAGGCACAAGATCACACCCCAACCAGTACTGGGAATAAAACATGGGTTTCTGTCCTACTTTTTTACACACACACACAGAGTCTCTGCCATACTGTCTCCCCTTCCTCCATTCATACTGCCTTGTAGAGTGTGAGGCTACATTAACAACGTGTTAACCCTTGAGGGCTAAGCTGAATGCTAGTTCATCATTTAGCAGTAAGGCATTCCCAGGGATATGTCCCATCCTCTAACTTAACCACCTCAACCAAGCTACACAGTCGTCATTACTGTGTAGAGTATTAAATGATTTGTTTAAAACTTATACTGTGTGTGTATATACATATATTATAATATAGTTTTTTGTCTGGTGAAAAAATTTTCTCTAGAACCTAACCCCCTCCATTTACATTAATTCTTATGGGGAAATTGGATTTGCTTAACATGATTCTGCTTAGTCACATTTTTCAGGAACATAACTACAACGTTAAGCAAGGAATTACTGTATCAACAATGGTAATAACCATCCTTTATGGGGAAAAGAGAGGAAGTTAGTTGAGGTGGGCTGCAGCTGTCATTGTGCTGCTATTAAAGTCCAGTCCCATTTCCTAGAAGGCAAAACAGTACAAACCCACACATGGGGAAAGAAGAGAACAGAAAAGATAGAAAATGCAGTTTCTGTCGCTGGTGCTTACTCACTTACAGTCTTGCTGCTAGAAAAACACAGGCATAGCACGTGGTCTAAACAGCTGTTCTGAGACATGGTAAACTTGTGCCAGCATTCGGCTGGTTAGGGCTTTACTTTTAGTTGCCTCTTTGCTCCTAGGCTTCCAGAATGTCATAAAATGTGCAGTCTTGGCTGGCTAAACCAGAATTTTGTTAAATGGAAGGCAAAAGGAGAGAGATAAGGAGGAAAAAAAAAAAGAAGGTGGGAGGAGAAAGGACGTAGGATTTACAAAGACTGACAGGCCAGGTGATGGTTGGGATTCCGCTGGAGCCAGTGGTGTCATCTGGGTCCCTCTCTTAGAATATCAGGGTTGGAAGGGACCTCAGAAGATCATCTAGTCCAACACCCTGCTTAAAGCAGGGCAAATTTGCTGACTTTTTTTTTTTTTACCCCAGTTCCCTAAATGGCCCCCTCAAGGATTGAACTCACAACCTTGGGTTTAGCAGGCCACTGCTCAAACCACTGAGCTATCCTTTCCCTCTTGGTCCAATCTGGTTAGAGCATCTCTTAGGGTCACAAAGAGGAAAGCACAGTGGTGTTGCACTGGATCACAGGGTTCCACGGGATAGTTGGGTTGGCAGCCATGATGGAGAAGCTCACTCCTTCCCCTTCATTCAGTCAGGGAATTATGGTGGTATAGCCAACTCTCTCACTACTTTGTCCACCAATTAGGCCTAATTTCCAACACAGCAGTTTTGGTTCATTAATTTCCAGTCTCTCACTTCTCCTGCTTACCAGGCATGGTCTTAATAGTTCTTGAGTTATAGCAATAAGACTTTTAGTTTGGACTAACTCAGTCTTTCTGACTCCCTTGTGCACCTTTTCTCATCAACATTTGTTACAGGTTATTGTGACACTTTATGAACTTTTATCTAATTTCTCACAGATTCAGAACTTTGGTAAATATATAGGC